>NC_042618.1:145469441-146100012 GCF_901001135.1 Rhinatrema bivittatum | reverse complement strand
ATGTATAATAATGCTGGAGATCCATGGAGAAATATTCCAATCTAGTGGACTTTCAGCTGTGGCAGCGGTTTTTGGCTGTCACAAATAAAATCAGTGCAGAGCTCTATACCCTTGTCTCTAAGCTTCAGTGCTAGCTTTGGCCCACTGGAAAAACCTCTGGAGGTAATTTTCAAAGGAGTTATACATGTAAATGTAACTCACTGTCGTAGCAGTTTAAAAAGCCATTTACGTATGTAAAGTGCACTTACATGTGAATATCCAATGGACAATTCAATAGCATATATATTGTAGCAATTTTCAAAAGCCCATTTACATGGTTAAAGTGCATTTACATGTGTAAAACCCAATTTTAAGTATGTGAATGCTTTTTAAAATCAGGTTCTATAGTTTTGCAGCTCCCTCCCATGCTGTTACTACTACTACTTATAACTTCTATAGCGCTCCTTGACATCCTCAGTGCTGAACAAAAACATACAAGAGAGTCCCTGTTCAGTAGAGCAACTTTTTCCGATCCTATTCTATCCAGTCAGGTTTTCAGGCTTGTCACAATGAATATGCATGAAGAAGATTTGCATACACTGGTTTTCCAATATACGAAAAAATATCTCATGCATATTAATTACAGATATCCTGAAAATCCAACTGGATAGGTGCCTCCAGGAGAGGGTTGGGAAACACTTCAGTAGAGTTTTCAGTCTAATCAAGGCAAACCTACAGATTAGGGAAAAGGAGCTTGCATGCATTGCTACAGAGAGTTAGTGGCTTCATTTTGCTTTCAGGAAGAGACTGAGTTTATGACTGGCAGTGAGCTATGGATAAGGCCAGCCTGGGCCACTGTAGTTCTGGGAGTTTTATTAATTTCAGGTGTGGAGCCACTCACTGTTAGTAAGGTATTGGTGCTGCCTGCTGGTCCTCAGTGAGATAGTGACAGAGCAGGAGCATCCTGTGCTTCAGAAGACCGTTCCACTGCGCAGCAATGTAGTACGTAAATTGCAAGAAGAGTTCAGTTTTTGTCTGCAGAGTTTAACTTCTATCTTGTGCTCCCCTTAGGGAGCACAAGATAGAAGTTTACGTCTATGGGAAGTTTATGTCTATGGGAAAAATGCTTAGTAAATAGGGCCCTTAATCTGTATTTGGTGGGGGGAACACGGACCTGTCTGTGTTCTGTGTGTGTAGCTGAGGTAAGGTATTTTACTAAAGTGTTGGGATCTATAGCAGTCTGGCTTGTTCTGTTTTCCCAGTAGGAGGTGTGCTAAATACGCCATGAGTGTATTTTTTGCAGGGTTTTGTGTTTTCATAGTGTTTCTGCCTATAGTCTCATTAGCTAACTTTCTTTTTTATCGATCTATTTATTTATTTATTTAAAGATTTTATATACTGACAGTCGTTGGGAACATCTCATCAGTTTACATGACAACAGAATGCAGCAAACATGCTTTACATGTTCTTTTTTAACCTTTTGTCTTACTTTATGAAATGCCCCAAGTCTCTTGTCCTGTATGTGTGTCTTATTAGATTGCAAGCTCTGTCTTTCTTGTGCATTGTTTGTACAGCACTGCATATGTTGTGTCGCACTATAGAAATGTTAAGAGGTAGTAGTGCCTGGTAATGAGATAACCCGGTCCCTGTCTTCAATTAGACTGCACCTATTAACCCATTTTTGAGACTTTAAATGTTTACCCTCATTTTCTCCAAATCTTTATTTGTCTTGACTAGATTTTAAACCACTTCAAGCAGAGGTTGTCTTATGTGCATCTCTACTGCGTATACCTTGCAGTGCTATGTAAATGTTTAATAGTAGTAGTAATTCTGGTGTTCTAGGGCCTGGTGTAATATTTACAGTGTTGCTTTTTCATAGGTAGGCTAGCTGCTGTTTAGGTTGCCTCATACCCTTGCACTGGCCCTGCTGCTGCTCCCTCCGACGTGCAGTCTAGCACTTGCTGTTCTGCACCTGCATGCAGCACTTGGCACAGCCTGGACAGCTATCGCAGGCTCCATATCCTGTTTTGGGAACACTTCCAGTGAGATTAATCACTCTTCTCTGCACGCAAGCGCTCCAAAAATGAAAGAGATTTCAGGCAAACCCACTGCACACTCCAGCAGTGCCTGCTGTATCACTTTTCAGCTTATCTTCTACTCTCAATACAGTATCAAGTAATATATGTGTCACATTAGGATTTATTGAGCGGATAGAAAAAGAAACTGGAGAAACAGAAGGCATCACTAATTAGATGCAGGAATAATATACAAGTGAAATAGTCAATAGGGATTAAGTGCTCTGGAGGGTTAGACAGGTCGGGGGATTGGTACGGGGTTACAAAACCATTGACCCCTAGGTTATGGGTTAATCCAGATCATGCTAGCATTGAGCAAAACGTTATTAGCAACTGACTATTTGGTGGCCTATGTGAAATGAGTTGGTGGTCTCAGTCCAGTTCATGGTAGATAGGTGTCTACATCACTAAAACCAACCAATTTGGCATTCATTGGCACTCATACTCGCAGAGTCAACAGAAAGACCAAAGAATGGACATGGAGACTGAATTACGTTCTCGTGCTTAAAAAGGCACCCCCTTCAGAGCAGAAACGAGGCAAAGTGGCAGGGAAGGGCAGGGAAATTTGCACTGCTGCTCTCCATACTGTAACTTTTTGGTAAAGAGGCTTTGGCTGATTCTCTCCTAATTAGACTTCAGCAGAAAGTGAGAATCCCATTGGCTGATGTCAAATCCCAATCCGTCCAACTGCATCTGGTTGTTCAGTCTTATATCCCTGCGTGACCTGGTTTAGATCACAAGACTCTTTGGGCCCAATATTCAAAGTGTGTTCAGTGATATTTAGCTGGATAAGCAGGATATATATGGCTAAGTAGCGGCTGCTGAATATGAGCCTACAATCAGCGGCTGCTGCTTAGCCGTATAAGTCCCTTACAGCGGCGGACTCACGATGTCGGACCGGCCCGGGTATTCGCCGCCCAGGCCAGCCCAGGACACGTCACGTGGTCTGCCGAGCGTGGCTCTGTCATGGCCACGCATGGTAGACCACGTGACTGGAGTGAACGCACAATAAAGCTCTGGAATTTGTTGCCAGAGGATGTGGTTAGTGCAGTTAGTGTAGCTGGGTTCAAAAAAGGTTTGGATAAGTTCTTGGAGGTGAAGTCCATTAACGGCTATTAATCAAGTTTACTTAGGGAATAGCCACTGCTATTAATTGCATCAGTAGCATGGGATCTTCTTAGTGTTTGGATAATTGCCAGGTTCTTGTGGCCTGGTTTGGCCTCTGTTGGAAACAGGATGCTGGGCTTGATGGACCCTTGGTCTGACCCAGCATGGCATTTTCTTATGTTCTTAGGCCAATCCGCCCCTGGTCCCTTATATGACTAAAAGTTACATGCACAAAAAAATAGACTTGTACTAGGTGGATCGGGGTGGAGTGAGTTAGCCATATAACTATATGGCTACCGATATTCGGAGTTAGCCGTATGTTTACGTCTTAGTTTAGTTGCCCCATAGAGCAGGTCTAAACTTAGCCTTATGACCCAAAGCAACTTCTACAACCATCCCACAGAGCATTCTTAGAAGAACCAGCTTTGAAGAATATTTGGCTGACACTGGAAAATATGCTTTGCATTATTGGAATCAGTTGCCCCTATCATGTGATAGGGCAAAAACTGGCTGACGCTATTTTGAAAGATGGTGGTGACCGGCCCAGGCTTTCTGAGCCTCACTAGACCTCCAGGAAATCCAGGTATGTCTGAGGGGGATGGACTGGGCTAGGGTGGATAGGAGGTTGGGAGGAGGGGGGGGGGGGGAAAGAAATGATATATAAGGTGAGGGTGTGTTTGCAACTGAGGAGGGTATTCGATGTTGGGGGGGGAGGCAGTGTTTGGAATCAGGCATAGGAGACTTTTGTTCAGGGGAGGAATTTGTGAAGGGGGGTGGTGTGTTGCTGCATGATTTTTATTATCTTTTTTTTTCACTTTTTCCTTTGCTGGATCGCTTTTAGACCCCAGGGGATCTTTTACACATTGGGAGGGGGTATTTAGGGCTGCTGTTGATGATGGAAGACCTGGGAGCAGGGGACCATCATCATGTGCTGTTTTTCTCATGGAATTTTTTCGCGAGAAAAAATATCATGGGCAAGCTGCTACAGTATTTTACTGCGGAGGTGAAAAATATCACAGGAGCACACCCCATAGTGTTGTACCATGGCCTATGGTATTTGACCCCTCCCACATTAAAACACCTAGTAAATAGCCCCCCCCCTGGGTTTTATTGCTTTTTTGTACCTTACTTGTTTGTAAACTGTTTTTAGATGTTTATTTTTGTGTCTTTTAATTGTTTTAATTTTATTGTATTACTAGTAGAGAAGCCTGTCAGGTGTTAAAACATGTGCCTTCAGTTCTGTAATGTCTTCCTCTCTTATCTATATACACACTGAACTCTATCAGCCACTAAGCCCTTTCCACTCAGCCTCCCTCTCCTTCAATACATGCCTCAACTCAGCACGATCATCGCCTTTTCTTCCTTATATATTGAAGGCCCTCCTTTCAATAACAGCAGAATTCAGGACCCCTCAATCCCCTAAGATATCTAAACCTGGTGCTTAGTGTGTCATGGGGATGAGTGAGTGAGTATGTGAGTGGGTGTTATAGTTGTTTGTGTCTCAGTGAGTTGGGGTGGCACATACATGCCTCTCTCTGAGTGGGGTGTGTATGTTTAGAGGGTGTGTCTCTCTGAGTGTGTGTGTGTATGTGTATATACGTATGTATGCATGCATGTCTCTCAATGGGGTGTGTGTCTCTCTCTCAATGGAATGTGTGTCATGTAATGTGTGTATCTTTTTTTTTCTCTGAGTGGGGATGGTGTGTATCCAAGTGGAGTATATGCGTATGGATCTTTCAGTGGGGGTGCGGTGGGCTTATTTGTGTGTGTGTGTCTCTCTCTCTTTGAATGGGGTGTGTGAGTTTATCTCTCTCCGGTTCTCTGTGTTGGGAGAGAATGACAGGGTGGCGTGTTTATGGTACACTTTGTCCCACTCACACCCACCATACTCTGCTTCTCTCCACTTCTCACCCCTTTCCTCCACCCTCTCTTTTCCTCTTTCTCCTCTCTGACCCCCTCCCCTCACTCACGCTCCTTTTGCCTCCCTCCTTCTCTTTCTCACTCCCATTTGTTCCTCCATTTCACTTCCTGTACTCTCACCCTCCTTCTTCTCCTCTCCTCCCCGCACACACTCTCCCTTCCCTTCCAATCATCTCTCCTTACTCTCGCTTCGCCAGATCTTCCTCTTCTGCTGGTGAGGGATGGAGCCCCCGCCAGCGTCGCTGTGCTACTGCCATACCCGACTACTTCTCCTGCTGTCAGGAGTTGGGGACTCTGCCAGCATTTTCACCTTCCAATGTGCCTGATGAATTTTTCTGTTGCCGGCCACCCAGTTGTCTGTGCTTGGCACACATGTGTGGTCACCTGGCTCTCCATGGACATCTTCTGTCCATGAATGCTCATTACCCACTGCTGCGTAGCCGACACAGTAAATGACTGACTGGCTTATTATAGTAAGGATGACTTTTCATTATCTAATGTTATATTATCTTGTGTCTCATCAAAAGTGTCTTTTTGATAGATGGGTGGCAAATAAATAAATAAATAAATGCTTACAAGATAAATATGCAAATCCATTAGACAATAATTTTATATTTACAATATACAAATGACAAAGAACATATTTTGAAGCTACAAATGAATTTGTTTTTCCAAGAAAGACTGTTTTTCTGTTGGTTTATCAGTTTATGAAATCTATTGCCTAGTGAGATAGCTCATAGCGTAGGCAGCATCACTGGATATGTTCAAGTTGAAGAAATGCACAAGCAGACAAGGTAATAACAGATAATATCTCAGATGAGTTTGAAGACCAAAACATTGCTTCATTATTTTCAAAGAACCAAGCATCCAAAAAATCCCCATTGTATTCTATGGGAAAATGTTAGAAGCTGTTGAACTGTCAGAATGCTGACCATCTCTCCATTTCAGATTTCCCCCATTACCCTTCCAGCACTTTGACACAAGCAATACAAGCAGAAAGAGACAGAAACAGAGGGAAAATAACTGAAGCAACTGACATAAAAAGGCATTCAAAGTATAAACACACATACACTGCCAGCCCCACCCCCCCATCACACATTCACACATGTTCCCACACTCACAACTACCCCAGTCCCTCACATGCACATCTACACACACATCTATATCACTCCCCATCACACACCTAGATACATGCACCATACACACATCCCTACCACAATCGTACAAACAGCCATTCACACAACCACACATTCCTCCATACACCCTCACCCTACACACACACACACACACACATACACACACACACACTACCTCACACCCACCAACCATACACAAACACCCCCTTACACCCCAATTCACACCCTCAAATACACCCACTACACATACAAACACGCCCTCCCTCACCTCATGCACTCCCTCACAAACCATCCCATACACCCACACATACCCACACATTTCTACAACACCTCCAAACATGCAACCTCCTTAAAACACCTGCTCCCAGCACAATCACACTTGCTCACATTTATCCACACCTACATGTCCCCGTAGAAACAGGTACAATTACTCAGCTTCTCAATTCACTCTTCCCCTACATACTTTCAGCATATTAAAAACTTATATCCCTACCCGAACTCTCCGCTCTGCTTCCCGGTCCCTCCTCGAAATCCCTTCCCTTCGTTCCGCTAGATTAGCTTCCACCCGAAAGAAGACTTTCTCTCTTGCAGGACCTTCCTTTTGGAAAGCACTACCGCAGCACATTCATCTCTTGACAAATAGGAGTTCAAAGTCGCTCTCAAAACTTCTCTTTTCAGCAATGCCTCCTCAATAAGCAAGTCCTGAGGATTTTCTTCTCCCGATGGTGCGTCAGTACTTTCTTTGATCCAGACTTCTCCAGTAAGTTTATTTTCATTGCTGTTAAATCCAGCTCCCTCTAATTAGTAAATCTAGCTGGACCAATCTTTGGCCGTAGCTTTTCTTTTTCTTGGTTTTATTTTGACTCAGTTTGTTTGTCATTTGTCAGATTTTTTGCTCCTATGCTTATCTCCTATATGTGTATTTGATGTTTGTATTATTGTTACCTGCCTTGAACTTTGGAGAGCGCAGGCTAAAAATGCTTTAAAACAAATAAATAATTACATATACACATTCCACACACAATTGCTCTAGCCACAACCCACATCCCCACAACTACTTCCCCATGCACACAACTCCTCCAAATACATTCAGCTTACACACACCCACCCAAATTCCCTCACAACCACATTCCCTACCTGCCAACACACAACCACATTCCCTACCTGCCCCCAAAAAAGCACACCCACAACCTCCGTACAATCCCATCCACAAACCCCTCCCAGTCACACAACACTTACCCAGTCACACACACATCCCACACATCTATTCCTCAAGACACTCCACATACCCCCACACTATATCCCCCACATACAAACTTCCTCACACCCAAACATCTTCATGCTTCCATGTACACATCCTCTCCACACACAGCCCCACTCAAGCCCACACACACCACCTCAGAAATGCCACATGTAACCCCTTCCTACATTCCCTCCAAACACACCCCCACCACAAAACTTCCCACGCTCACATACACCCATTCTGTAAATCGATATTAGAAAGTATTCCTGAAGGCCGTATATTTGTATGCCCTCCTTACTTATTACAATATAAAACTATGCAAGCTAAGGGAAGGTTTAACTGCTAGTCACGGAAGGCTGACATAATATGGCAACTATATTGTCATCACCCTTCCCATCACTTCTAAATGCAGAGGTCTCTTTTGTCTTCATCTCCTCCCTCTCCCTCTCCCCCTTCCCCAAACACACACACACTCACACACACACACACACACACCCACACACACACATACACACACACAAAAACTTACACTTCATGGCTGGAGGGGCTCCAGGAAGTCTTTAGAAGACAAGAGAGATTTTTTGCCTGGTCCATGGGGGTAGGCCTGTGTTACAATTATGAAGAGATGAGCAGAGCACACACCTATGGAGGATAAAAGGGGAAGCATGACTTCACTGATTTACGTTTGGTCTAATTCGCCTTTTCTGATCAAGCAGCATGGGCTGAACCCGCAAACCAGCACCAACATCAAATCTGTTTCCAAACCGCTGCCAACTCATTCTACATGTTTTCATCTGCTAAGATTTTAATTTGAAAGGAAGCTTTTTGACAAATGTATGCCTATGAGACACTCAATTTCATGTACAAAAATAGAGAAATTCATAACATTGGGAGGGAAGACACTGCACTCGATTCCCGTCAGATACCCCCCAATAAATACATGACTATCTGTTGGCTTTTAAAATAGGCCGCAGTTTATTAAGAATCTAACCTGAGCCCTTACATTGACTTTAACTTTAACAAAATCACCCTCCGCCACACCCCCTCCTCCCCCACCCTTTTCGTGTCCTCCACCACCTTAAACCCCAATGGTAGAGCTCCCTTCCCCCCTTTCCACTTGCTCCGCCTCCTACCAGCGAGAGCAAGCTATACCGGGAACCTTAGCCCCACTCTGCTTTACAGTAATAGCTCTTCCCAGAGTTAAATGATTGAGGGATAGGCTTAAAGATCTAAACATGTATGTCCTAAATGAAAATCAAGATAGGGGAGATATGATAGAGACATTTAAATATCTCAAAGGTTTTCATGCACAGGAAGTGGGTCTCTTTCAACGAAAGGAAGGCTTTAGAATGAGGAATCATGGGATGAGGGTGAAAGGGAGTAGACTCAGGAGTAATCTTAGGAAATATTTCTTTACAGAGGGGGTAGTGAATGCATAGAATGACCTCCGTGGAGGCAAAACGGTATCTGAATTCAAGAAAGCATGGGATAAATACAGGGGATCTCTGAAGGAGTGATGAGAATTGTAATGGCTTCATAAATTGGACAGATGGGCCATATGATCTTTTTCTGTTAGCATGTTTCTGTGTTTCTATGATGTGACCTGGGACAAATTGACCCTGTTTTGGTTTTGTCCCATTGCACATAGTTCCCTGTTCCTTATGTAAACAGGGCTAGGAGCCTTATTGTTGTGTTATGTTGGCTGGGTGTTTAAAAATCAGGTCTGGCTCAGCCTCTCCATGGTTGCCTGGAGCTGTGTTAACAAACACTTAAAACGTACAGTAGGCACAGCTGTCTCTGAGGTGGATAACATCAGTTTCATTATTTATATACTGAGCTTCTGAACAAAAGACAATGAACAATGTGACGATTGTCTCTAATAACTTTTCCAATAAGTCATGATAGAGGCAAGTAGCTTTCAAGTAATCTCAACCTAGAGGCCTAATAGACTAAGACAGTTTAAACTGTCTAGGGAGAGTTGAAACACTGAACTATTGTGAACTATTCACAAGCAGTATTTATATCCCTTTTAGAAGTCTACCAACCAATTGGACACAGGCTATCTGAAGAATATGGGGCGGATTTTAAATGCCCTGCGTGCATAAATCCGGCTGGATTTACGCGTGCAGGGCCCTTGTGCGCCGGCGCGCCTATTTTGCATAGGCCGCCGGTGCGCGCAGAGCCCTGGGACGCGCGTAAGTCCCGGGGCTTCGTAAAAGGGGCGGGGGAGGGGGCATGTCAGGGGCGTTCCCGAAACGACGTGGCGTTTCGGGGGCGTGACGCACAGTTTCGGGGGCGGGCCTGGGGGCATGGCACCGGCCCGGGGTGTGGTTGAGGCCTCCGGACCAGGCCCCGGGTCGGGTGATGGCGCGCCAGCAGCCTGCTGGCGCGCGCAGATTTATGTCTGCTTTTAGCAGGCGTAAATCTGCCAACAAAGGTAAGGGGGGGGTTTAGATAGGGCCGGGGGGGGGGGGTGGGTTAGGTAGGGGAAGGGAGGGGAAGGTGGGGGGAGGGCGAAGGAAAGTTCCCTCCGAGGCCGCTCCGAAATCGGAGCGGCCTTGGAGGGAATAGGCAGCGCGCGCTGGGCTCGGCGCGCGCAGGTTGCACAAATGTGCACCCCCTTGCGCGTGCCGACCCCGGATTTTATAAGATACGCCCGGCTACGCGCGTATCTTATAAAATCCAGCATACTTTTGTTCGCGCAAATTTTTAAAATCTACCCCTATGAGTATAATATATTTTGGGTTCATTTATTTTGTTTTTACTTAAAAACGTATGAACTGCTTCCCTGGTCCTAATTAAAAGACCGCCCAAATCTGAGTGATTGAGTGCAAGTTGACTGTCACATTTTAACTAAGTTAATACTCTGTGTGATGAAATTTGCAGAACAGGAGCTAACAGCGTAGGATTGTTGCGAGCAGTAGGTAGGTACCTTAGTTCTCTTACTGGACAAACTGAAGTTTCCTCAATACCTGTCTATTATTTACAGCACATTAACTTGGCTTGCTAGCATTCTTAAGTAGTGATGGCTGGAATCTGATGCCATGCAGGTCATCTGAGGCAACAGAACTAGGTACAGGCATCTATCCTTCTATTTGCATGCTTAGTTCTCTAGAAATCTTTGGTAGCTGGCAGTAATTTTGATAAACTTGCGATTACATAATCCTATGAAACTTTGCTGTCCAATTAGCAGTGCAGAAGAGCTACAGTGCCATACTTCATGGTTGCCTTCATCGTGTAGGAGAGGGAAGTAAATTTATTTTCACACAATCACAAAAAGCTGAGGGGATAGGTAAGATGAGAACCCATACATCCTGGCATCAAGTGTCATGTTTTAATTGTGAGAATACACACGTCATGCCATAAACCTGACATCCTGACACCTCTGAGTAAGCCTGACTCATTGCTGATACCCTAGTAATATAAATGAATATAAATTATCTGGGATTATCCTTAAGGATAGCTTTCTCAAATTTTTAGATTCCCAGAGTTGCTAGCGATGGGGTTCATAGGTCTTATTTTAAACATGCTTGGATTCACTTTAGGTAATGTCAGAATGCTCCATCATCAGCAGTCCTATTACACAGGAAGAATGTTGGGTACCCTAGTCAAGGACCTTATCATCCTTTTAAAGGATAATGGCTCTCAATGAACAAGATGTGCTATGCGGTATGTACTGTTTTGTGTTTAAGGGGACAAATAGCACATCTGGGCCAATATGGTGAGTACTTGTGAACTCCAAATGAGGGATGTGTGTGGAAAACATTTTCAGTTTGGTTTGTTATTTCAGTTCATTTGGCTCAGTTATTTGTTTCAGTTCGGGATCCAAAATTGAATTCATTTATTTTCTTTATTTGTTCATTCATTTCCATTAAAATCAATGGGGGAAAGCAATTCCTATGATTTTTATAATTATTACTATTTTTAATTTTAACATGTGGGTTTTCTATCCAAGTTTAATGCACCTTGCAGGCAGGCATCAGCAGCAGATGGAAGAGCACTCCAAGATACCAAGGGGCTGATATAATAAATTGTGCCATCCCTACCATGGGTTTAACATTTCTTTTAACGTGTTTTTTGGCACTAACCTAACCCTGGTACATAATAGAGGTTTTAGTGCTAGAACAACCCATGCTATAAAACCCATGGCAAGATTAGTGCATCTCATGCTAATTTCAGGGTAATAAGCCTTATTAGCTATTACCCTACAGTGCAAGGAGGCAAGTTACTTGGGAGGCTGCCTAGCAAGTTTCCTTTTATGATAGGAAATTTAATGCCTGGTTAGAGGCAGGAGTTAAACTTCCCGTGATAGAGAGGTGGGCACTAAACCCCACCTAGACGGGCCAGGCCAGCTGAGTGAGTCAGTCTGTCAAATCTTCTCTCCCTCTTCAGCATGCTGAACCCCCTCCTTCTTCCCTTAAAATGAAGTCTGGTCTGGTGCGCCAGGCAGGGTCTGGGTCCAAATTGGTCCTCCTTCTCTTTCCAGCCCTCTCTCATGCGTTAAAATGAAGTTGGCCTGGAAGGGCAGGGTCGGGTCCGAGACCAGATCCAGGTTGGTCCTCCTTCTTACCTTAAAAAATTAAATATCGGGCCCAGCGGAACCCCTGATGCCTTCAAATCTCACCACCCCCACTCAGGATTGCCAGTCGGAGAAGGCCTTACTTCTCTGGCAGGGCTGTTCCTTCACTGGCAACCGATTGGTCCTTCCACTGTCAACTGCCAGTGGAAGGACCAATCCCCTTAGAAGGCTGTGCTTTCAGAATCCTGAAAGGGGATTGGTTCTTTCACTGACAGGGAGGATGGACCCGGACCTGGATCCTACTTTGCCCTGTTGGGCCAACTTCATTTTAAGGCGAAAAGCTGGGAGAAGAAAGAGGACAGATCCAGAATTGGATGTGGACCTGCTCCTGGCCTGCCAGGCCTGACTTCATTTTGAGGTGAGAGGGAGGGGATTTGGTATACTGGGGAGGGAGGGAAGACTTGCCGAGCTGATCCACTTGGTCTAGACAGGTCTGACCCAGCCACATCGAATAGAGCAGGAGAGAGAGAGCACCACTTAGGAGGTCAGGGAACTTTATTTTTTGCGTGTGTAGGCTTGCAATTGGACCACAAATCAAAAAAAGCATGGTTTTTTTTTTAGTTTAGCATGCGGGTTGAAATTCAGCTCGCCTCTACAAAAGGGATCGGCACGGAGAAAATACGCTGCAAGAAGATGATTTGCTGAGCCACATAGGAGATGGCTGTCTGAATCGGTTTCCATTTTTTCCCCTGAAGCAGGACGGCGGTCCGAAACATGGCCATGTCGGGTTATCTGGGACCTTTTCAGTGTGGATAAGTACCCGTTTTTATTTCAATTGGGAAGTTTCCCTATAATTATCGTGATAACTTTTTGGAAGAAAAATATCAAAAAAACTAAAAAATTAATTTCATGGACGACTACTATTAAAGTAACAGAGACCCCTGTGAGAAACAAGTTGTTCATACAAATTGTCTGCTCATGACTAGAGGGTCTTACATAAGTTGTTTTGGCGTTCTATGTGCTATATTAATTTATGACCAGTACATTGTTTGTTTTTTGGGTTGTTTATCCTGCCTATCCACCATTCTAGGCCAATTACAACTGACATGCATAATCAGTACATAATAGATAAAACAAATACCATAAAACAAATATATAAATAAGATAACAATATGAATAAACATAAATTACAAATATGTAAATATGGGGGGTCATGTGATGCAATGTAGGGATTAGGACATACTCCAGCTCTGCCCCTATGACCCTTCCCCTTATAAGCTTGTAATTTACATTTTTTTGGATGTAGTACTTTTTTTTTTTTTTTTAAATAAGCAAGCATTCTGACTGAACCTGTGTTTGAATATTGGAGGAATCTTGCAGCTTGCCTTGTGGTATGTTTACCTGTTTGGCATGAAAAGAGAGAGAGAGGCCCAAAGATCCAGAGAACAAAACTGCTGACAACTGTGATGAAGGTCTATCATCCCCAATGTGAGAAACCTTGATGTTGAAAGTTGCTGCAGTGGACACTGCAGCTCTACATCAGAAATTTGATATGATCTATCACAAGCTGGATATTTTAATGGCCCAAATATAGGTCGTTACTGAGCAGCTTTCCCACCTGGAGGAATGACAATCTCTATAGAGGATCAAATACATTTATTGGAAGAGTCTCATCAAGACTGGTGCACATCAAAAGAAGCCATTCTAGCTAAACTTGAGGATCTTGAAAACAACTCATGATGCAACAACCTTCATTTTCTTGGTTTTCCCGAGTCCTTATGGATGCCTCACTAAAGGGAACATTAGAGTGTTGGTTGCTTGCAGTTCTTAACCTCACAGAGTTGCCCGGAGTTCTCAGGGTGGAGAGAATACACTAGCTGGGCCAACATTTGGAAAACATGAATTGCTTTCAGGTGGTAATAGCTACATTTTTGGAATTTCCATCATAAGATCGAGATTGTCTGGGCTTACTGCAAGATACCTGATATTAAATATGAGGATCATAGGATTCTCATTTTCCAGGAGTTTTCAGCAGATGTTTCAGCCAGGCAGCAGGCCTTTGCGTTAGTTTGCATTCAGCTTATGAAAATAAGTTGCCCACCATGCTGCAGTAGCCAGACTTTGGGTCATTTTTCAGGGGAAACCAATTTTTTATGACTCAGTTGCAGAGGCTATCACATTTTTGCAAAATTTAGATACTTGACTGTTTCAAACTTAGGCCTAGATTCATCATTTTGCGATAAATACAAAATAACACCTGTGATAAAAAAAGGAGGTGTGGTTATGCTAATTTTCCAGGTACTGCATTGCATAGCGATTTTACTGCAATGAGAGAGAGAGAGACTCTCAAAATGTTAACTATTTATACCACTGTAAGAGGGGGCTCTAGTAACTCAGAGTGAGGTTTGTGTGAGTTGGGTTTTAGGGGGCAATTTAACATGCACAGTCATATGAACGAACAGCACAGTTATCTTCAGTGAAGATTTTATGTTATTTGGAGGGATGGAAGGTAAAATAAGAGTAGATTTGTACCATGTTCTTGCTACCTAGCATGATGCACTATCTACCTAGCTATAATCATAAGAACATAAGAACATGCCATACTGGGTCAGACCAAGGGTCCATCAAGCCCAGCATCCTGTTTCCAACAGTGGCCAATCCAGGTCATAAGAACTTGGCAAGTACCCAAAAACTAAGTCTATTCCATGTTACCGTTGCTAGTAATAGCAGTGGTTATTTTCTAAGTCAACTTAATTTATAGCAGGTAATGGACTTCTCCTCCAAGAACTTATCCAATCCTTTTTTAAACACAGCTATACTAACTGCACTAACCACATCCTCTGGCAACAAATTCCAGAGTTTAATTGTGCGTTGAGTAAAAAAGAACTTTCTCCGATTAGTTTTAAATGTGCCACATGCTAACTTCATGGAGTGCCCCCTAGTCTTTCTATTATCCGAAAGAGTAAAAAACCGATTCATATCTACCCGTTCTAGACCTCTCATGATTTTAAACACCTCTATCATATCCCCTCTCAGCCATCTCTTCTCCAAGATTAAAAGTCCTAACCTCTTTAGTCTTTCCTCATAGGGGAGCTGTTCCTTTCCCTTTATCATTTTGGTAGCCCTTCTCTGTACCTTCTCCATCGCAATTATATCTTTTTTGAGATGCGGCGATCAGAATTGTACACAGTATTCAAGATGTGGTCTCACCATGGAGCAATACAGGGGCATTATGACATTTTCTGTTTTATTCACCATTCCCTTTCTAATAATTCCCAACATTCTGTTTGCTTTTTTGACTGCCGCAGTACACTGAACCGACGATTTCAATGTGTTATCCACTATGACGCCTAGATCTCTTTCTTGGGTAGTAGCACCTAATATGGAACCTAACATTATGTAACTATAGCATGGGTTATTTTTCCCTATATGCATCACTTGCACTTGTCCACATTAAATTTCATCTGCCACTTTGATGCCAAATTTTCCAGCCTCACAAGGTCTTCCTGCAATTTATCACAATCTGCTTGTGATTTAACTACTCTGAACAATTTTGTATCATCTGCAAATTTGATTACCTCACTTGTCGTATTTCTTTCCAGATCATTTATAAATATATTGAAAAGTACGGGTCCCAATACAGATCCCTGAGGCACTCCACTGCCCACACCCTTCCACTGAGAAAATTGTCCATGACAATCTTTATGCAGAAACTCTTTAACAGCAACTTGTGGTCCAGAGATCTAGCTATAATAAAAGGACATTCAACTCTATCAATTTGTATTCATATCTTGCATGAAGTGGTGGTTACAGCCCTAAAGAGAAAGTACAAAGGAAACCTTCAAGGAGCAGCAGTTACAATCCTAAATACAAAATTCAGGGATGACCTGCAGAGAGTGGCAGTTAGAACCCTAAAAACCTTGCTGGGCAGATTGGATGGGCCATTTTGGCCTTTTTCTGCCATCATTTACTATGATACTATGTATCTTACCAAGAAGAGCTACCAAAATGGATTCAATGCAATGATCTGCCTGAAATCCAGGCTGGAATGGATGGAATGCATCAATACTAGACAGGTATTCTATGAATTGAATATGAACAACTTTCTCAATAATCTCAGATGAAAAGGGCAGATTGGAAACCAGGCAAAGGAAACATTCTCTGGATCTAGATCATCCTTTTTTTTAATATTGTTTTTACAACTGCATTTTTCAAGGGGTTTAGTAAGTCTCCCTGCCATAAGGAAGTATTAACTATGAGTTAACTGGAGGAAATATCCCTACTTAATGTCTTGAGAAATTTTGACGGAATAGGATCGATTAAAGAAATGGTAGCCCTCATGGCAGGGAGAATTTTCTCCATCTCAAATACAGAATACAGAAAATTCTTTATTAACAGCATGTGCGTCTGGCAAAATCAGAGGCACTATAGATGAATGAACAGTCTTCATGTTCTCCAAAATAGAACTGTCAGCTGAAATAGATTGAATAGTTGCTGTGTCGACAAATGGGGTTCCAGTTTGTGATAAGAAGAAAAGGATAGTTGGATAGATCTAATCTTATGATCAAAAGAATGAGTGAAATCTCCACATGTCAGGCCTTGACTAGGAATATGCTGACCCTGAGATTTATTCCAAGTAATTTTGTTGAATGAGTTGGAGCAGCCGTTTAGGATGATTATCTGCTGATAAAATGTCCTGCTTAAGATAGACTGACCTAGCTTCCCTAATTTTTAATTTATAAAATCTGTAATGAGCCAAATATGCATCCTTATCTTACATTATCTTGGACTTATGCCACTTCCTCTCCAGGAGGTGACACTGATGCTTCCACAACTGGATACTATAATGAAACCAGGGAAAAGCCATTTTCGTAAATATATTAATGGACTTAGAATGAGCCATCCTATCCAATAACTCAGAGTCATTCATTAATCATTCTGTCCCCAAAAGATGATTCAAAAGTGGTATAAACTCCGAAAAAACAGGTTCCAAAGCAGACTGAAAAACATTTTTCAAATTCCTGATAGTTATTTCTGTTCAAGATTAACTTCTGAGCTGCCAAGTTATCCAGTTCCAGAAGAGAGACTTTTTAGCCAGGTCTGGTTATGAACTTACATCCCAAAGCATGGTGGTATTTGTAGTCATTGATTTTACCAATTGAATTCGGTAGTGCAGGTCCCATAATGCATCAGAATGGTGTTGTCAGAAATCCAGGGCTGGCTTAAAATCTCCCTCTAGGTTCTAAGTAACTTGGCAGCTTTATTTAACTGATTGGGGATGAACTGACCCAAGATCAAAATGAATCGTGCAGTGATCAGGCTATGTAACAGGCAACACTTTACGATGTTCCTGTTTCAATAGAGAATCACTAGAATCAAACATTATGACCCTTAACATGTGTAAGGTTAGACACTAATTGTAGATCGTTTAAATCATGGGTAGGCAAATCCGGGACCTGGTCCTGACGTGCCACAAACAGGTCTGGTTTTCAGGATAACCACAATGAATAAACATGAGATACATTTGCATGCACTGCCTCCATTATATACAAATATCTCATGCATATTCATTGTGGCTATCCCGAATACCAGACCTGTTTGTGGCACTACATCGGGTTTACATCCTTTAAAAAATTCAATAAAAATTGCTGTGATGGCCTGCTAGGATTATCAAAATGAATATTAGATTCACCTAAAGTCACCCAAGCTCCAGGGTCACAAAATATCCAAAAGCAAATCTAAAGCAGCTTCTAAGGACATTGAATCAGATTTAGGTGGTCTATAGACCAAGAAGAAATTACATAAGCATATACATACGAACATAAAATATTCCATACTAGGTCAGACCAAGGGTCCATCAAGCCTAGAATCCTGTTTCCAACAGTGGCCAAACTAAGTCACAAGTACCCGGCAAGTAACCAAACATTAGGTAAATCACAAGCTATACTGCTTATAATTACCATAATAGCAGTTTATGCATTTTTTCAAACCTTTTTTAAACCCAGCTACACTAACTGCTGTAACCATATCCTCTGGCAATGAATTCCAGAGCTTAACTATGCGCTGAGTGAAAAAGAATTTTCTTCGATTTGTTTTAAATGAGCTACTTGCTAACTTCATGTGTCCCCTGGTCCTTCTATTATCTGAGAGAGTAAATAACCAAATTACATTAACTTGTTTGAGTCCTTTTATAACTTTTTAAACTTTTATCATATCCCCCCTAGTCATCTCTTCTCCAAACTGAACAGCCATAACTTCATTAGCCTTTCCTCATAGGGCAGGTGTTCCATGCCCCTTATCATTTTAGTTGCCCTTCTCTGCACTTTCTCCAGTGTAGCTATATCCTTTTTGAGATGCGGTGACCAAAATTGCACACAGTATTCAAGGTGTAATCTCACCATGGAGCAATACTGAGGCATTAGGAGATCCTTCATTTTATTCACCATTCCCTTGCTAATAATTCCTAACATTCTGTTTGCTTTTTTGATCCCCACAGCACACTGAGCTGATGATTTCAATGTATTATCCACTATGATGCCTAGATCTCTTTCCTGGGTGGTATTTCCTAATATAGAACCTAACATTGTGTAACTACAGCATTGAATATTTTTCCCTATATGTATCACTTTGCACTTGTCCACGTTAAATTTCATCTGCCATTTGGAAGCCCAATCTTCCAGTCTTGCAAGGTCTTCCTGCAATTCATCACAATCTGCTTGAGATTTAACTACTCTGCATTAATTTTGTGTCATCCGCAAATTTGATCACCTCACTTGTCGTATCCCTTTCCAGATCATTGATAAATATATTAAAAAGCACCGGTCCAAGTACAGATCCCTGAGGCACACCACTGTTTACCTTTTTTTCCACTGTGAAAACTGACCATTTAATGTTACTCTCTGTTTCCTGTCTTTTAACCTGCTTGCAATCCACAAAAGGACATCGCCTCCTATCCCATGACTTTTTAGTTTTCTTAGAAGCCTTTCATGTGGGGCTTTGTAAAATGCCTTCTGAAAATCCAAATACACCACATCTATTGGTTTACCTTTGTCCACATGTTTATGCACCCCTTCAAAAACATTTAGATTGTGAGGCAAGACTTCCCTTGGGTAAATCCATGTTGACTGTGTTCCATCAAACCATGCCTATCTAAAATGTTTTGTGATTTTATTCTTTATAACAGTTTCCATGATTTTTCCTGGCACTGAAGTCAGGCTCACTGGTCTATAGTTTCCCGGATTGCTCCTGGATCCCTTTTTAAATAAAGGGGTTACATTGGCCATCTTCCAATCTTCAGGTACATCGAATGATTTTAATAATAGGTTACACATTAATTGAAACAGGTCTGAAATTTCATTTTTTAGTTCTTTCAGAACCCTGGAGTGTATACCATCCGGTCCAATTGATTTACTACTCTTCAATTTGTCTATTTGGCCTAACACATCTTCCAGGTTCACTGTGATTTGGTTCAGTTGATCTGAATCATCACCCATGAAAATCTTCTCCAGAACGGATCTTGCCAACATCCTCTGCAGTAAACACCAAAGCAAAGAAATCATTTAATCTTTCCACGATGGCCTTATCTTCTCTAAGTGCCCCTTTATCCTCTTGATCATCCAATGGTCCAATTGATTCCCTCACAGGCTTTCTGCTTCAGATATATTTTTAAAAGTTTTTATTGTGTTTTTGCCTCTATGGCTAACTTCTTTTCAAATTCTCTCTTAGCCTGTCTTATCAATGTCTTACATTTAACTTGCCAATGCTTATGCTTTATCCCATTTTCTTCTGAAGGGTCCTTCTTCCAATTTTTGAATGAAGATCTTTTGGCTAAAATAGCCTCTTTCACCTTACCTTTTACCTTTCTTAATGCGTGGAATACATCTGGACTGTACTTCTGGGAAGCTATTTTTTTAACAATGTCCATGCCTGTTGCACACTTTTTACCATCTGTAGCTGTACTTTTCAGGTTTTTTTCTAACTAATCAATGTATTACCTTGCAAATAGACTGCCATACCTTCTACAGCCAAGAATTCAGAAATAAAATTTCTACCAAATCAGTGAAAAAGTTCCAGTGCTCCTACCCCTTTCTTGTCCAGTCTTGGTACCTGTAGAAAAGAGAACCCTGGAGAGCAAACTTGAGCTGGAGAAAAGCTATTCCAGTTAGACTATCCAAGTTTCTGTGACACACCTTTGATGCTGCCTGCCTCTTATTCCCAATAGTGATGCAGAACACCACCCCCATCTGCTCCATGGTGGCTTATCTCTGATGTGGGAGTGGGGACTGCTTGCTTATCACCTCACTGGAGGATTGGTTTGTGAGATGGACTTCCCCTTTCTGTGGCTTTCATGCTGCTGCTTTAATTGGAATATGGACTTCCCCAGACTACCACTACTATTTATCATTTCTAAAGTGCTACTAGATATACACAGTGCTTTACAGATACACATAACCAACAATCCCTGCTCCATGGAGTTTAAAATCTAGACAAGACAAACATACATGATAAGAGTCTATGGAAGTGTATTTATTGTAGAGATTTTAGGATTTAAAAGCCTCAAAAGGTGAGATTTTAGATTTAGATTTGAATAGAGCCAGAGAGAGAGAGCGCATGACACACTGGCTTAGGAAGTCTATTTCATGTATATGGTGCAGCACGGTTGAAACTATGGAGTCAGGAATTGACGTGGAAGAGAAGGGCACAGAAAGGAGTGACTTGCCCGATGAATGGAGTTCATGAAGAAAGGTGATAGATAATGAGAAGCTGCAGAGTGATTGCATTTGTAGGCAAGTAGGAGAAACTTGAACTGCATATGGAAATAGTCAGCCAATGTAGCGACTTGAAAAGAGGGATTACACAATCATAATAACATTGAAAGAAGATGAGTTGTGCAGCTGAATTTTGAATAGTACTAGCAGCCTCCCCTGAAACCAATGCTAACAGGTGGTGTTCTTGCAAATGATGCTTCATACCACAGTTTGAACAATGGTGCAGTACCTTTCTTCTTATGATGGCCTTCCGACAGTAAATGCATTCTGCAAAATATTGATCCTCCAAAACTTTAAAGTATCTCCAAATCTTCAGCCATATAGGTCATAAAATACTAGCATACATCTCTGCATGCCATGTATACATACAAATGGTGCACCACAGACAATTTTGAAAGCTGGGCTGTACAAATGTAACTTTTTCTTTTCCTAGTGAAAGTGTAGAGAACCCTGTGAGTTCCTACCAAGAGGATTGTTTCTTCTCTATAGGAGGAACAGATATAGCAGTATTATTGTGGGTTGTAGCTCCTCCGTGAGGGAGCCTGAGTTGGTGAGCTCCTAGACTATATAAATTCCTGCCACACTCTTAGAGTGTGGATTTTTTAGTTATCCCTTGTAGGGGCAGCATGTATTTTTGCTGCTCCAGTATGGTTTATTTTCTTTAGGAAAGGATCCTTGGATCTCTAGGACTGAGACCTGGGTGAAATAAAGAAGACAAGGGCCTTTGCATATTTCATCATGCCTTTTGGAAACCTTGGGGCGGATTTTAAAAGGGTTACACGTGTATATTACGCGCGTAACCCCGAAAACCCGCTTCTGCGTGTGCCGAGCCTATTTTGCATAGCCCCGGTGATGTGCGCAAGCCCCAGGACGCGTGCAAGACCTGGGGCTTGAAAAACTGGGCGGGGCAGGGGCAGGGTGAGGTGGTCTGGGGGCAGGGTGTGGGCCTGGACAGAGGCCTCTCCACTGCTGCTGGGCCTGGGGATCCGGTGCGCTCAACTCTCGCCTGCCCAGAGGCAGACGTAAATAAAAAAATGAAGGTAGGGGGGGATTTATGTAGGGCTGGGGGGCGGGTTAGATAGGGAAAGTGAGGGGAAGGTGGGGGGGGGGGGGGGCAGAAGGAAATTTCCCTCCGAGGCCGCTCTGATTTTGGAGCGGGCTCGGAGGGAACGGGGAAAGCCATCGGGGCTCCTCTAGGGCTCGGCGCCCGCAAGGTGCACAAATGTGCACCCTCTTGTGTGCGCCGACCCCGGATTTTATAACATGCGTGCAGCTGTGCGTGCATGTTATAAAATCGGACGTAGATTTGTGCGCGCCGGGTTGCGAGCACAAATCTACGCCCACACGTAGGTACGAATATCTGGCCCCTTGTGTTTAGAGGACGAAGTTTTTCTACCCTTCTTTCATCTGATTTGGTCTTCCCTTTTCTTAAGATCTTGTTTTTCTTATCTGCCTAGGACCCAAGGACTCAGTTCCTTTACCATCCTAGGATTAGTTTCTCTCACAGAGAGACAGAACCAAGGTACCATCAGCGTTCTTGTGGAGGCATGAGTTCCTGTTCATTCCCTGAGAGAAGGAGTACGAGGATATAGAAAAAGATAAGTGGCACCCATCTGCTGTATCCACAACCATCTTATCGAGATAAGCAGAGAGGAGACAAGCATGGAGGCACTATCCAGGTACAAACTAGGAAGTGAGAAAAATATGGAACTACTGGACTAAAGGTACGAAAACTTAGATTTTACATTAACACATCTAAACTGGGTCAACATCCTAGCTATCAGCTATTGGGAGGGAGAAGGAATAAAATAATGGATGCCAACAACAGAATAAATTAACTAGAAGCATAAGGTCACAAATTTATTGAAATTCTAAAGGTGTACAATGCACTGTAGTGTAAAAGAATCTTCTCATCAATGGAAACTAATATTTGCCTCCAGTGTGGTTATTAGTGCTGTATACAAGAGACTTTAATGCTTGATTAAGGCTATTGAACAATGCTCAGGGTCTAGAAGAAAATCTCTCCTCTGAGAGGGACATCAAATTGGATTAACATCAAGAGAGGAATTTAACAACTTAAACCTTTATTTGAGGTGTGGTCTTTGGGGTCCTGGGGTGGGATGCATGCCCAAGTGTTACATTAGTGAATATTTTATGAAAGTGTGGGATGCCAGAGCTCTGTTAGGAATTTTCTTCTCTTTCAGATATGATATTTTTTGTCCAGGAGCAGTCTAAGCCCTGAGCACCTTCAGAGCTTCACCTATTATCTTCCAGAAATGCTTGAGTTTCGCCTGATGTTGATGGGGAGCTATTGGTAATCGCCTGGCGTAATAATATCACTGTGCACTGAATATATAACATGCCTTGTTCCTTCAGTTCCTGGAGGAAGTTGATTTACCCATTCATATTCCCACAGCAGATAACACTGGCACACACGTGTAAAGAAATTAATTTGTTCAGTGTTTAACTTGCAGTCCTTCACTGTGAGGCCCTTTTTCAGTCCACTCAACCATTAACCCTATGGTCCATTTTCAGGCAGTTTGGAGACTTTATAATTGGCCTGACAAGCATTTTAGCAAACAAGGAACCTGGTCATTAGCCTGTCGCATACAGTCCTGAACCCCTGTAGCTTGGTCATTTATCTGTCCTCCTAATCAGAGATAATGGCCTCTCTGTGCTACTCTTTTCCTTTAATGTGCCACAAGCTAATTCTTCTCTCTGATACTTGATTTTCAGAAGAGGAGGAATAGAGGGAAATGTGACCAGCATTAACACAGAGTCCTTCCTGATAATCCTTGGCACCCTTTGCTAAACTGTAGGGTGACAGACAGGTCACATCCCACTAAGGCTGCCACCTCTGGTTGAACCTGGTCGTGCATGCTATAAGGAGTTTAGGACTGAACCTGGCTTATTCAAAGTTGCTTATTATGGAGAAAGCCATTTACTCCTGTGGAAGAGAAGCACCAATGAATATTTGTCATGGTTTTTCAAGTGCACACAAAAGTTAACATGTGTCACATAAAACAATTTGAGAAATTGTTCAATTTTTAACAGGGCGATGGGGTTTGCTTTGTCTTGTAATGCGTGCTAATGTATGTGGGTGTGGGTATTATTTAAGTCCATTCAATCTTCTATAAAAAAAAGAAAAGAAAAGAATTGTATACTATCACAAAATGAAAAAATGAGTGAAATATCCAGAAAGCATTTGTTAGACTAAAATAATGAATACTTATTATTTTATTTAGATTATAAAAGTCAACCATTCTATAACCGATAGGGATACAATACAGGGGCCAAAAAGTTTTCTTTCAGTTTATCTTTTGTCTCTTTTTTTTTGTTTTTGTTTGACGGAGGTTTCAGTTTGCTTAATGCTTTGGTTTGCTTTCTTTGCCAAATGAAAATAAACATTAAACTTAAAAAAAAAAAGTCCCCCAAACGAAGCAAAGAAGTGCTTCCCCTTTCCCCACATCCTCCCCGGTGCCGCCTTTCCATGGAGTCTCTGATGAGGAAAGGGGCAGAAGCGATTTCCAGTCATTCCTGCCCTACCAGCTCTGCTTGAGAAATTGCGCCGGCCAGCCTTGAGGTTGGAGCCAAGTTATTTTACACCCAGAAAGTGTTACGGCCGTAAAGCATTTCGGTCATAGAGCAACTTGGCACCAGTCTCAAGATCGGCCAGGGCCATTTTTCAACCGGAGCCGGCGGGGCAGGCGTGACCAGGGATTCCTCCTGACCCTTTCTTTATCGGTGACCTCATGGAGGCAGTAAGAGGGGTCACGGGGGTGGGAATGGGGGATGAGAGGGTCTTATTTAAAAAAAACCACAACATTTATAGGCAAATAGTGAATGATATTTGCCAAAATTAAAATATCTGAACAGTTTTGGATATTTTCGGATGAGTCAATGTTTTGGTTTACTTACAATGAACCGAATAAAAAATCAACTCATTTGTTGCATTTTACCTATTCGTGTAAAACAAATACACATCTCTAATAAGTGAGGCTGTCTTTTCTCCTCTTAGGAGAAGGATGGAGGGCTGCTATCTCAAAAAAATAAAAATAAAATAAAATAAAACAAACAAAAAAATAAAAACAGGGGTGGGTAAGAGTATGGGGCAAGGGGTGGCCTGCTTGTTACAGCGGTTGCTACACCTAATTGAGCTGGATGTCACTTGGATGCAGATACGGAGCTGCTCTCTAAATTGGTGGTGGGGTGGAGGGGAATTAGGGCTGGAGGGTACTGGAAGCCAATAGTAACAGGTGGGAGAGAGAAAAAGGGAAAAAAAATGGATAAAGTGCGTGGCTTGCTGGGCAGACTGGATGGGCCGTTTGGTCTTCTTCTGCCGTCATTTCTATGTTTCTATGTTACCTTGCCATTGCAAATAGTTCCTATTCTCCAGAAATAGATAAAAGGAATGAGACATTCTGATTCATAACTGGGGAATCTGTGAGAATTTCCTAAGGCAAAGTTTCCCAGATCCGTCTTATTGACCCCAGAACCAGTCAGATTTTCAGGATATCCACAATGAACATGCATGAAACAGGAGAGACTCTGAGAGATTCCAAGGCACTGCAAAAGAGCAATTGTTGTACTGCTCCTTGAGATAGAGAACAAAAAAGGAAGTGGGAAACTACAGACCTGATAGTTTGCCGTCAGTGGCGGGTAAAGTAATGGAAGCACCGCTGAAGGACAGAATAGTGGAACATCTTGAAGCTAATGGGTTACAGGATCATAGGTAATGCAGTTTCACGGGGGGGAAATTCATGCCAAATGTGATTGATATTTCTGATGAAGTGACCATGGTAGAATGTTGGGGGAGGGGGTGCAGTAGATATGACCCATTTGGGATTTCAGTAAAGCCTTTAACACCATTTCACATAGAAGGCCGGTCAGCAACCTTGCCAGGCTGGGAGTTGGAACAAAAATTGTAAACTGAGTCAAAAACTGGTTGAGCAACAGAACGCAGAGTGGTAGTCAATGGGGGTCCATTCTGGTGAAGGGAAAGTGACCACTAGGGAGCCACTAGAATAAGTACTAGGTCTAGTCCTCTTCATTGTCTTTATAAATGTAGCACCTACGCTGCATGATATCTCCCAGAGAATCTGAAACCCTGTATTGGGAGCCCCAGTAGTAGTGTCTCGCAGGGAAACTGTGAGCATGCTCTAGAGCAGGGGTTCTCAACCGCTGTGCCACAACGTACTAGTGTGTCGCGAAGCACCAGGGAGTGTGTTGTGGACGCAGAAAGTTTACCACTCCCAATCTTCTCCATTCACACGGGACAATGGTGAGGTCCTCCTCTTCTACACTGGCTGGGAAAACATGCCGTTCTTTGCGCATGCTTTGCTTTGGACTGTAGTGATGTTGATGGCACATAGTGGCTGCCGCGATTTCACACCAAGCAGCCGTTGGGCTTCAGCTCAGTGCCTGCTTGTCCCGGTTTTGTGAGCATCAGGAGTGCACAGAACCGGGGAATCGGTCCAGCCGCCTGCTCCTCCTCTTCAGCTCCTCCTCCTCACCCTGGAGACAGGGCTGGCAGCAGCCCAGAGTGCCCCTCACTCACTTCACGGTCAGTAAAGCGAGCTGTCTCAAGGCTGCCCTGGGCAGAGGCTCTTCCTTCCTGGCCCCATTGCCTCCGTCCTGGTCCCCGCAGCAGGTAGCAAGACTCAAATAGGCTGCGCCGCCGAGGCTCGCTGCTACACACGCAGCATTTCTGGGAGGGGTGGGGGAGAAGGAGGCATTGCGCGAGGTCAGCCACAGAGCCTCTTTCTCCCTCACCCTCCCCAGAAATGCTGCGTGTGTAGCAGCGAGCCGCGGTGGCGCAGCCTATTTGAGTCTTTGCTGAATGCCCCATCCTGGTCCCCGCTGCTGCATGAGTGCCACTGCTGCCTGCCCAACTGCCGACTGCTGACATCGGAATAGCAGAAAGTTTGGTTCAGTAACTTATGCTCCTTAAACGAGAACTGCCATGGCTCATGGGAGGGGGGCTGTCCCCACAAGGTTCAAGCAGCATATAAAACTGGAGCTGAGGGGAGGGGAGGCAGGGATCCTAAGAAACAGGTGAGTGGAGGCAGCATTGCAGTGCTTGTATCAGGCCAGAGATGAGGAGTGAAAGAGCAAGCCCCTTTTTGGCAGTAGTGCTGTTTTCTGTACAAATGTTTTCTGTACAAATGTTAAATGTTGTTCTGCTTGTTTGTTGGTTAATAAGATATTTTATTATTAGTTCTTTGTAATTGTTCACATATGAAGCTCTGTTAATGTTCTATGTAATTGCTTTCATTTACCGAAGCACTGTTTCTGTTCAATGTAAACCGAACTGATTTGTAAACCCTTACAAGAATTTCGGTATATAAAACTGTTAATAAATAAATAAATAAATAAATAAATAGTGCTGCAGGGACAAAAGCTCATGCCTCCGACACTGGCTCCTCTCCATGCTGCAGCCTGGCTAAGAGGCACGCTGAGGCAGGGGAAGGCTGGAGAGGAGGGAACAAACTGCGAATCAATTTTCCAATCTGAAATGAACATTGGTGGTGGGGGTTAGAGGCTAAGATAAGAGGGAGACCCGGGCGTGGATAGGAGGGGGGGGGGGGGGGGGGGGGGGGGGGAGGTGATGACAAATGTGTGTGTGTCTAAGAGAGAGCAAAATTGGTCAGGGAGGTGTCTGGTGTGTGTGTGTGTGAGAGAGAGAGAATGGTTGGGGAGGTGACTGGTGTGTGAAAGAGTTAGAGACTGGGGGGGGGGGGGGTTACCGGCGTGTAAAAGAGAGACTGGTTGGGGGGAGGTGACTGGTGTGTGAAAGAATTAGAGACTGGGGGGTTACTGATGTGTAAAAGAGAGAGAGACTGGTAGAGGGTGACTAGTATGAAAGAGAGACTGGTTGAGGGTGACTAGTGTGTAAAAGAGAGACTGGTTGGGGGGAGGTGATTGGAGCAGTGGTTCTCAACCTTTTTTCGGTCTGGACACACTTGACAGATGGTTCTCACATGCGTGACATATTGAACACATGACCGTCACGGGGCTAATGCAAACATACACTCTGCATCCACAGGAACCCTCTTGACCCCCAACAATGAGTGCAGAGCAGAACTAGGACATTCCCCGTACAATTCACTATACGAAAAAAAGATATTCTGGTTCTGGTGTCATCTCAGTAACAGCAAAACAAACTCCCTCTACTACCAGGCGCAATAGCCCTCCTTATTAAAAGACAGTAATTTACCACTAATGCAGGTCCTATTGAGAAAACAAAACATTTAAGACTGATACAAATGCTTACATGTTAGCACAATATCTCACCTCTCTTACACACACAAAACCGACCTTCACTAAGTACAGAAAGACCACAAATTACAAATATGGAGACAGAAACTGGAATAAAAACCCAGAAAAAGCTGCTCTGCATGCAGTGCAAACCTGGAGAAATGGAAAGAGAAATATAGCACCTAACATAGTCCCAGGATCTACAATAAGGTACACAAATTAATCTCCACAAAGTTACACCTGTATTATGGAACATACTCAAATAGTAACAATGCTACCTATGAAAAGGCAACACTACAAATATTAATCCAGGCCCTAAACACCAATACACCTCCAATTAGGAAAACAGAACAAGCCAAGCTGCTATAGATCCTCACACAGAAATAATTGTAAAAATATACTCATAATAAATATTTCAAAACAGCTGATAAACAGAATAACATTCAACAATTAAAAACTCATAAACATTATTAAAAATTGTCCAAATACCAATAAAATATTTCAAAACAGCAGACACATCACATAATACCCAATAATTAAAATGGCAATCAAGAAAAATAAATTAAAAAAGTCACCGTTACTTACCCCTTCCAGCAACTCTCCTACTCCTTTTCCTTGCAGGCCAACAGCTCACACCAGAAGTAGCAGTGGATGGTGAAGCTCGGTTCTCATGGTCCTCTTCCTTGGGGCCCACAACCAGTCTCTCACACACACCAATTATACCCCATAGCAGTCTCTGTCTCTCACACACCAGTGACCTCCCTGACCAATCTGTCTCACACCAGTCACCCACAACCAACCAGTCTCTCTCACACACCAATCACCTCCCCCCAACCAGTCTCTCTTTCATACTAGCCACCCTCTACCAGTCTCTCTCTCTTTTACACATCAATAACCCCCCCAGTCTCTAATTCTTTCACACACCAGTCACCTCCCCAACCGGTCTCTCTCTCTCTCTCTCACACACACACACACACACACACACACACACACACACACACACACACACACACACACACACACAATCAGTCACCTCCCCCCAACCAGTCTCTCTTTCATACTAGTCACCCTCTACCAGTCTCTCTCTCTCTTTTACACATCAGTAACCCCCCAGTCTCTAATTCTTTCACACACCAGTCACCTCCCCCCCAACCAGTCTCTCTTTCATACTAGCCACCCTCTACCAGTCTCTCTCTCTTTTACACATCAGAAACCCCCAGTCTCTATGTTCAATATGTTTTTATTGAGTGATCCAGAAAACAAGACAAAAATATAACATGTATATCCATGGTAAGAAATACAAAACAGCAATGCCAAGAAAGCCTTATACAATACTCTTACCCATGGTGGTAACTACCACTACAAACTTTTCTCCCCTTACAATCAATAGGTCTGCCCCATTTTACCTTCCCCCCCCAAGCAAACTTCTGTAATCACCAATACATGAGCCCCCCCATTCTCTTTCTTTCACACACCAGTCACCTCCCCCCAACCAGTCTCTCTTTTACACACCAGTCACCCCTGAACCAGTCTCTGTCTTACACACACACACGCCAATGTATACAGAGTCTGTCTTGTTGCAGTTTCCAGTTTAGTTTCTGTCTTTATGTTTCTATTTATACTTTATGGTCTCTTTATTCTGTATTTGGTAAGGATGAATCTATGTTCTTCATGTTTAACTGAGGTGGGGTATTCTGCTAGCTTGCAGTTTCTATGTAGGGATTTATAGCAGCCTGGTTTGTTCTGTTTTTCCCACAAGACATATATTGGTGCTTTTAAGTCCTGGTGTAATATTTCCAGTGCTGCCTTTTCATAGATAGGGTTGTTCTTGTTTGAGGGCTGGCAGTAAGTACTATTTTATTATAGAAAATTTACTATATCATTATTGTCATTTAGTTTATTCAAGACATTCTGAGGGCCAAACCCACACCCAGCATGTTACAATAGGCCTAATACCATATGGGTTTACTAGGTGGCACCATAGCAGTGCATGCATTTCTATACAACAAAATGGTGCCAGCCACAGGGCCAGCCGGCACTATTTTCACATAACAGTTAATGGATGACTCCTGCCCAATTTTGACATTGTGGTTCAGGGGGAGTGTCAATTTTAAAAGTTTAGAAAGCCGGCAGAAGCACGACTTTTTTTCAGTGGGGAAGGGGGTCCTGCAACAGAGTGTGAGACTGACAGTTTCTACTGTGTTTTGGTTACTGGGAAAAACAGCATTCTGTATTTAAAACAGAAAAAAAAAGGAAACCAGGAAGGGGGCAGAACAGTAATTGTTCACACAGGACAGCAAAAATGCCCTATTAGTGGCTGCCAGGGAATCCCATTCTGCCCAGTGGCAGAGGTGGAGGAGGGTGAGTGACAGAAGGGGAAGGGAAGGGAAGGGAGGAGGTGAGTGACATGAGAAGGAAGGGGTGATTGATTTAGAGGGAAGGGAGGGGTGAGTGACTGAGAAAAGGGAAGGTGAGTTGGAATGAGAGGGTGAGTGACTGGGAGGGAAGGGAAGAGGGATGAGTGAGTGAGCCTGAAGAGTAAGGGGAAGTAAGAAGAGAGGGTAGAAGGATTGGGTATGTGTGTTTAAATGACAGAGAGGAGAGAAAGTTTGTATATTTCCTCCTCCCCTGTTGCTCCACCTCCTTTCCACTATTCCTCAACAATCCCAGAATGACTGAAAATCAAAAGTTCCTAGATATAGACATCATTCAATGAAGCTTCTACCAGCTTTCATCTTAGGAGACCTTGTTTACCTCAGGACAGATAATAAAAAGTTTTGGGACAGGGCAACATGACATACCATAGTCTTCCTTGCTCCAGACCTGGATCCATCAATGGCATATCTAGCCTATCACTGACAAAGTAGATCCTACACTGGTCCAAGAGACTGCACTAGACACATCAAGCTCTTTGAAATTCACTCAAAACAGCTACCCACAGAAAACTGTGACCACCAAATCCGGCGGAATAGTGAAACCCATTATTAGACTGGTTTTATAGTCTGGAGACAGACAGCTGGGGTAGAATAATCCTCATCTGCTGCAGGAAGTATACGACAGTGCCACTAGGGTTGTTCAGAAATGCTTGTTTGTTTTCTAGTATGTGAAAGTGTTCATAGTAGAAAAGGGGGGAAGAGATGTGGAGTGTAATGTTCAGATAAAGGCTGTGTAAATAAAGTTGTTAGCAAAGGTCATGGGGCAGCAGGAGGCACTCTGTGAAATAATAAATCCATTCACTGTTCCTGTTCAGACCAGTTGAGTGTCTAAGGTATATCTAATTATACTTAAATAACCAGCATGCAACTGTTTATGAAACAATTAACTTAAATCAGTGCCGCCACAGAGAAAACTTGGGCGCTCTGGCTTTTAAGTACTTTCACCTGCAGTCGACTATTTGATCTTTAAACACTTTAAATAAACCTAAGACCATTCTGGATGGTTCCCCCTGAAGTCCAGTAACCTAAGTGACATTGAGGAAGGGTTTGAAGAGATAGCGTGCCTGTTTGCCGATGATATGAAAATCTGCAATAGAGTAGACATGCCAGAAGGAGCAAATAAGATGAAAGATGATTTTTAAAAATTAGAAGAATGGTCAAAGATTTGTCGACTATGCTTTAATCCAAAAGATTCCAAAATCATACATATGGGATGCAGAAATCTGAGAGCCAAATACCTTTCTGGAGGCGAAGAAATAATCACCAAACTGGAAAGAAACCCGGGAGTCATCATCTTTGATGACCTTGAAATAGCTGGGGTCAGTGTGACAAAGCATTTGGGAAATCTAATATACTTCAGTGCATAGAGAGAGGCATGACTAGTAGAGGGACAGAAGTAATATTACCTCTCTAGAGGTCTCTGGAGATCACTATTGAAAAAGGATATTGACAAGGTAGAGGCAGTTCAAAGGAGGGCATGAACTGCACTATAAGCCATGTATACAGAGAGAATAAAAAGTCACAAATGGGGTGTCACATGTAAAGGTAATATCTTATCCACCTGTGTGGACTGGGATCTGTTCCCTTATCTGGCAACCTTTATTGGTATAATGCTTATTCTTAAACTGAAGTTAATGTTGCAGCTGTTTGAATAAAGGAACATTCTGAGCTTTGAAAACACAATGGTGGACATTACCTTTACATGCGACACCACATTTGTGACTTTAATTATATTTGGTGTGCAACCTGCTCCGGTTGTCTTTGCTACAGAGAGAATAAGGAAGCGAAAGCTGTACTTTCTAGAAGACAGAAGCAAAAGGAGAGAGATTTAACCCCTGAGCTAGCATCCTATCACAGGATGCCAGAGACCAGGCCTCAATTTTGGGCTTAAGCTGTTAACTTTCCTTGCCTTGGGGGGAGGGGTGGGGAATTACTTCCTAGGCCCTGAGCGTTGGTCCACATTTAATTTAACACTATAGTCTCCTGTATACAGCATCAATAATCACGCTGGAAGCAATGGATGGTTTCCAACTTAACATTTATTGATTAAAGATGGAAAATTGAAGAAAATATTAAGCTACAAGTTCTTGTCATTTACAACCCATATTACAGCTTCAGATCTTCTAGTAAATTTGAGACTTTAAGCTTCCACTTAGTTTATGCTATTGCTGAAGTCAATCTGTTTTCTCATCTCTAATCTATTCCAATTAGTGGGGTAGTTTTTGAGCTTCCTCCCGCAATTTAGTGGATAAGATAACAGAATTTAGATGTTCCAGTTTACGGACCCAAGTCTCCTAGCTTTAATTCAGATGTCTCCGACTATATTCTTCTACCTCTTTACTCCTTTAGTGGATAAGTGGATGGTACCTCATCTCTCCTTTCTTCACCAGTGATGTGTAAGTGGTTATCACCGAAGGGGGTGTCACAGATTGTCTTCACAATCTCCTTCTCTCCAGGACTGAATGCAGATTCATTCCTCATAAGACTTATGATGAGAGATACCACTCCTTTTAGCTGGAACACCCTGAGCCCTAGAGTATTCAGGCAAGTCTTAAAATGAAATCCTTAAAAAAGGTAACCAAAAATAAAGAAAGGAAGGGTGGAATAACCAAAAGGATTCCAAAGAGACGTCGTAAAATTAGGCAGAGTCACCCTTTCTTTTCTTCCATACCCAGACCTCATTCTTAGAAGCCCAAGGGTCCTTTCCTAAGAAAACCAAACAAACAGGAGCCTGCATGAAGACATGCTGCCCCTTCTAGGGCTAAATAAAGAGTCCACACCCAATATTATGGCATGAGGTTATGCTGTCTGTGGACTCTGATATAGTCTTCCAAATGGGGGAAGTAGAACCCAGCAACAGTGCTGTTCCTGTTCCCCTTATGTCCATGGAATATTCCTCTTAGTAGGAGCCCATACGTTTCTCTACAGATATGATACAAACATTCAAATATCTAGTAGGCTTCAATATAGTCCTCGTGTAACCCCTGGGATGCTTGAACCCACATGGTGGCTCCAGAGGCCATATCTCAAATCACAGTTTTAGGTGTTCCATGTCTCTTGTTAATTAAATTGCTTTAATCTCCAGGATTTGGGTGGAATATAACTTTTATGGCCCTTGCATTGCAACACTTAAATCCCAGTTCACAGTTCTTGTACACAGCAGTGATGATAACAGCACTAATGAGCATTAAAGTCACTATGTGGTAAAAAGCACACTGGAGCTGACTTTGGTTTCCAACATTACTCTTTTTGAGATGTGAAATGATGAAAATAGTTTTTACAGCTGTTTAGTTCACATATCAGGTATTATAAACTCAATGTTGAGGAGATTGAAACCATTCCTTGAGTCAGATGACTTTCAGGTGGTATTACAAACCATGATTTTTGCAGGTTTAGACTTCTGCAGTTCCTTACTCTTAGGAGGATCATTTAACCCAATCAGAGCCCTTCAGCTTTTTCCTAACTCTGCAGCGAAAGTCCTTGCAGGGAAGCAGAAATATAACCATACAACCCCCGTTCTGGCCGACTTAACATTGGCTGCACATGAAATAAAGAATACAATATAAGATCCTGACATTAATTCATAACATTATTCACAATGTAGATACTCTCTGGCTTAGCACTGGATTGCATGTTTACATTCCACATTGCCATTTACGATCAGCTAATAAAGGATTTCTTCATGTTCCTTCTGTTCAACAAGCACACCTGGGAGAGGTGAGAGAAAGGGCTATTTCGATGGCAGGACCCATTTTGTGGAAATTATGCTGGAACTATTGAGGCTAATACCAGATTAAAAAATGTTTAAGAAAATTAAAAACTTGGCTATTCCGGAAGACCTTTAAAGATACAATTACCTGAAATCAAAGTATTGGCAACGGTATGACTTACTTCCAGCAATTGTTAAATGTATTGTCTTTTGATGAGCTTGTTTTAATTATGATTATTTTAATTATAAACCACGATGATCTATGGAGTAGGCAGTATATAAGTAATTTTAAAATAAAATAAATAAATTACAAGTATCTCTAAATAAATGTGTGACTTCTCAGAGTCTTATTAAAGTTTAAGATGGCAAAGCCAATTATTTCCGTCTTTAATATGATATTTCTCCCATCTCATTGGCATAGAGCAAGTTTATTAGGTGGAATATTAAAGAGGAAATCCAGTTTGAGGTCTATTCATCTATACAGTATTTTATCTCCTATCTCTCCATGCTGTATTCTGCTCTGAACTCACATTCTCCTCACAGTACCTGAAAGGCACCAATTATTCTCTTTTCCCTTTTGGTATCAGAACGATACTCCTTTCTCCCAAAGTCTTCAGTATATATTCATGGTGTTAGGGTCCCTGGCTGTAGGAGACCACGGCTGGGCCCCCTCACCTGGATGGGCAGGAAGCCTGTGCTGGCCTCCCCCGCCGCCGCCTCCTCTCGCCGGACGCCGAAACCACGGCCTGCTCCCACAGGCGGTCCCACTCCGCCGATGTGCTGTTCTCGGCCGGGGTCCCTAGGCGCGCATGCGTGCCGCTTCGCCAGATTTAAAGGACCAGAGGCGGGAAAACCCTTCTCGTCTGGTGGAGATGACATCAGACGCTCCGGGTATTTATACCCGGTCCTGCCACCACCACTTTGCCTCAGCAGCGGGTCCTGCTTTGTATAGAGTGCAAGTTCTGCATTCCTGCCTTGATTCCTGATCCAGTGTTCCTGCCTTGCTCCTAGATTCCTGTGCCTAGCCTTCCTACTCCTCACCTTTCCGGATTAACCTCCTGGTTTTGACTCTGCCTGCCTGACTCTGCCTGACCTCCGTCTGGTAACCTGACTCTGCTTGACCTCCGCCTGTCCTGACCTCCAGCCTGTTTCTCCATCTATGCCTGTTTGCTGCCCGTCCTGACCTCTGGCCTGTTCCTGGTTCTGTCTGTCTGCCGCCTGCCCCGACGTCTGCCTACCCGACACCGCTTCAGCCTCTTCCTCTGGTTCCACGCCTTGAGAAACCCCCACCTAAGTCCTGCCAGCCTTGGTACCCAAGGGCTCAACCTGCGGGGAATGAGGGCTGGTAAAGATGAAGCTCCAGTAGGGTCTTCTCTGCCTGTTCTGCCTCCCAATGAAGAGGACCAACAGGGGCCCTCTCCTGGTGGTAGCGCCAACCTCGTCTCGGTTCAAGGGTCCACCTTCCTTACACATGGGCCCTATAAGGGATCTATCCCTTCTCCTTTTTCTCCTCTGGATGACTGTAATCATCTCTCCTCTGGATACTGACACTCTGCAGGTGCCTTCTCAATGAAGCAGCCCCTCCAATTGATGTTAGAGCAGCAAAGAAAATAACTGAGTCCCTAGTTAATGGGCACTCAGAAGTTAAATAAATCGGTATAAGAAGATAAAAGGGATAGGAAGGATGGAAAGAAAATCCTTTATCCAAAATAAGAGGCTCCATGCGGCCTCTTAAACAATAGAAAAATCAGGGGACAGCCATAATATGCTGCCCCTGGAAGGGAAACAGAAAATCCACGCCTAGAAAATGGTGGTTTGGCTTTATATACCAGAGGCACACACCATGTACTCTGTTCCACTTGGGGCAATACCTACCCACAGGTTTAATATATCTTCTCCCCACACAAATGGTTCATCCTGAATGGTTTGTGGTAGAGATCTAACAGGATATTTGCATTAGAGAGAATTATTATCCATAGAATAAAGGAACTGAGGCTCAAAAGGAATGTAAAAAGTACTTTTTCACTAAGAAGATGAAGGATACCTGAAACAGATGTCCAGCGGAGGTTATGGGAGCCAAGCCAGTGTCAGAATGCAAGAACGCATGGGATAGACACAGAGACCTTAATGGTGGGGAGAGGTAGAAGACCACAAATTAAGCAAGACCTGTGACAGCACAGTAGGGAGTTTCAAATAGGCAGAAGGATGGACTAAATGCTATTCTTCTCTGTTTTTAAGTTACATGAGAGAATAAGATATGCCATACTGGGTCAGACCAAGGGTCTATCAAGCCCGGTATTCTGTTTCCAACAGTGGCCAATTCAAGTCACATGCACCTGGCAAGTACCCAAAAATTAGATACATCACAAGCTACTATTGCTTATTAATTACTGTAATAGCAGTTTATGGATTTTTCCTCTAGGAACTTATCCAAACCTTTTCTAAACTTAGTTATACTAATTGCTGTAACTACATCCTTTGGCAATGAATTCCAGAGCTGAACTATGCGCTGAGTGAAAAAGAATTTTCTTTGATTTGTTTTAAATGAACTACTTGCTAATTTCATGGACTGTCCCCTGGTCCTTCTATTATCTGAGAGAGTAAATAACTGATTTACATTAATTTTTCAAATCTTGTTATGATTTTGTAGATTTCTATCATATCCCCCCCTCAGTCGTCTCTTCTCCAAACTGAACAGCCCTAACTTCTTTAGCCTTTCCTCATAGGGCAGGCATTCCTTGCTCCTAATCATTTTGGTCACCCTTCTCTGCACTTTCTCCAGTGCAGCTATATCCTTTTTAAGATGCGGTGACCAGAGCTGCACACAGTATTCAAGGTGCGGTCTCACCATGGAGCAATACAGAGGCATTTTGACAACCTCTGTTTTATTTGCTATTCCCTTCCTAATAATTCCTAACATTCTATTTGCTTTTTTGATCACCACAGCACACTGAGCCGACAATTTCAATGTATTCTCCACTATATGCCTAGATCTCTTTCTAAGGTGGTAATGCCTAATATAGAGCCTAACATTGTGTAACTACAGCAAAGGTTATTTTTCCCGATATGTATCACTTTGCACTTTTCCACATTAAATATTATTTGCCATTTGGAAGCCCAATCTTCCAGTCTTGCAAGGTCCTCCTGCAATTCTTCACAATCCACTTGAGATTTAACTACTCTGCATAATTTTGTGTCATCCACAAATTTGGTCACGTAATTCATCATACCACTTTCCAGATCATTTATAAATATATTAAAAACCACCGGTCCAAGTACAGATCCTTGAGGCACTCCACTGTTTACCTTTTTCCACTGTGAAAACTGACCATTTAATTCTCTCTATTTCCTGCCTTTAACCAGTTTGCAATCCACAAAAGGACATTGCTTCCTATCTCATGACTTTTTAGGTTTCTTAGAAGCCTCTCATGCTGGACTTTGTTAAACACCTTCTGAAAATCCAAATATACCACATCTACTGGTTTACCTTTGTCCTCATGTTTATTCACCCCTTCAAAAAAAGTAGGAGATTTGTGAGGCAAGACTTCCCTTGGGTAAATCCATGTTGGCTGTGTCCCATCAAATCATGTCTATCTAAATGTTTTGTGATTTTATTCTTTATAACAGTATCCATGATTTTTCCTGGCACAGAAGTCAGGCTCATCAGTCTATAGTTTCCCGGATTACTCCTGGATCCCTTTTTAAATATCAGAGTTACATTTGCCATCTTCCAATCTTCAAGTACATCAGATGATTTTAATGATAGGTTACAAATTCATTGAAATAAGTCTGAAATTTCATTTTTTAGTTCTTTCAGAACCCTGAGGTGCATACCATCTGGTCCAGGTGATTTACTACTCTTCAGTTTGTTAATAAGACATACCACATCTTGCAGGTTCATTGTCCATGAAAACCTTCTCCAGAATGGATATCTCTCCAACATCCTCTGTATTTGCATACTTTAGAGCAGGAGTCCCCAAATTTTTCAAGGAAGGGCCACATAGGATATTTTGAATCTCTAAAAGGCCTGGGTAGGTCCCCCTCAGAGTTTGGGGGAAGGTCCCTCTTGGAATTTACATGGGGAGGTTTCCTCTTGGAGAGGTGGATGATTTGAAATGCTGGAAAAAGGAAGGGACAAGGTTCCCAGGAATGTGGCAATACAGTGCCACCAGCACACAGCACTATTCTCATAAATGTGCATTACAATATTTTAACAAATTGAGTACACAATGAATGTAATAATATAATACAGAAAATGTGACTTTTTTTTGACCTGTAAAAGTACCTTCCAGGTACACCTGGCCAGAACCTACATCACTAACCATTTGTACGTATTTTTATGATTTTAATGTAACCGAAACTTAATGGCACCTGTTAGAATGTATTATAGTACGCTTACTCCAAACTTACTTATGTGCCTACATGTAAATCGTTGCGATGGTATATAACTTAGCGATGGTATAGAAAAGACTTTAAATAAATAAATACATTTTTCAGAAAGGTGGCAACCCTGCCACAACCCTGGGAACCCTGCTTCTTGTCTTTCCCTTCCCCTGCATCTGCCCCCTGAGGTGTAGGTGTTGGGGGTGTGATACACCCCTTTATCTTCCCTCTCCTATCCCTGCCTCTCCCCTCCCACCTCTCATTCCTTGTAGTCTGGGCTCCCCTTTTCCGTGTGGTAGTCTGGTTGTGCACACTGTGACAGGCTTCCAGAAACCTCCAGGAGTACACATACCCCTGGCTGGACTTTTAAATTTTTTTCATTTTGGTTTTATTTTTGTTTCATTGTTTAGTTCTTGGTTTATTGCATTTCAAATAAATAAACCACAAACTAAAACAAACAAACAAAGCTGCTAAAATGGGATTGTAAAAATTGCCTTCTCTCTATGTGGGTAAACATATGTGCATTGTACTTTTAAATCCAGGGAAAAGTGGGTGGTAGGAGGTTAAGGGCTGAAAAAGTGCATACTTTTCCCTGGGATTTGCCCTGCACAAATAGTGAATACTTTTATACTCATAGACCTTGCTGTCTGGATTTTGAAAATTAGCTTGCAGGACTGTAGATACAAAAGTAGATGTGGACCTGCAAACTACTGCTATTCAAACTTGCACACTCTCTACTATGATTTTTTAAATATTCACCTGGCCTTCCTGAGTAGCTGTTAAGCTCCTTTCTGTCCTCATATTGAGTGAATCAAGTCCTGTACTCTTATGTTTTACACAAATTCCTATGCAAGCCACTTACAGTGTGTCCAGCCAGGTTATATATTGCATGGGCAAAGTCAGTAATCTGTCCTAGAGACAATAGTCTGACTTGATTTTGCTTTGCTCGTCTGCTTTTGAAAGTTAAGTGACATTGAATTAAGCCAATTTATTCCAAAACTACGAATACACAAACAAGGAAACAAAAAGAAAATCAGCAAATACATGGCAAAATGTGTATTTTCAGAGCTCCCTAGATGGCGCTGCAATCTAATGTGAGAATAAGAGCCTTTCAGTAATGCAAAATGAGCCCAGAGGACTCTGGAGTGGGGCAGTGTGCTGCTGCCACCGTGATACTAGAGTCTGCTGGGGTACTGAAGTCCTGCTGATGAGTCACTAGACGAAGCAAATAGGGGATACACAATGTGAAACAGAAGACACCAGCTTTTAAAAAGATTTCAGGCCAGGCATTACATCTATAGCATCTAATTCTTGGAGAAATGCAATAGTCTGCTTTGGTGTTAAAGAGACTTAATTCTCCTGTAAGTTTCATACTTTTATCAGAGCTCCTGAGTAGGTCTTCCTGAAAACAATCACAGAGTTAGAGATTTCGGCAAGCACTCATAGATATATGGACCACTCACAAGCAAAAAATGCCTCTGCTTTTTTATGGACCCTCTTCCTTCAGGCTTAGACACCCACATTTTTTTATTTGAGATTGAGGTTTTGTACATTGCTTTGGGTGGCTTTCAGGTGGGGAGGTGGCCTATGACTTCTAAACTAGCGACTACATTCTTTAGGATGGCTGCTCACCCCTGAAACAGAAGGCAGCACTGGAAGAGGTCACTTTTCTCTGCTAACCCAGCATGCTTCTGATTTTGGGGGATTCGATTTAAGCTTATGAGCTCCAAGTAGAAAAAATCAACATCAAACCCAAGTTAAAATTCTTTACATTGCCTGGCGTATTGTACATTTTCATTCAACTTTTCACTTTACGCATGTATAACTCCTGGGCGGGACGGATCCTTGAGCCAGCACCTAGGGACACATAGAAAGAAGAGATGGACAGATGGACCCTTTCTGCACACAACCTCTCTACAATCTCTCATTCCTCACTCGCCCCACGGATAGCGTTTATAATCTGAGTTCTAAGGCTCCACTTGGGGAACGAACAATAGTTCTTACACCCTGTACTTTTTTGCAATAAAGCCCCGTTCCATCCCTTGCAAACAGCACTAATAATTATCAAGTGCCTCTGCAACCAATAAACACACTGAGAAGCCGGGTGGTTTCCAATTTCTTTTAGGGATAGTTGTTTATATGACTTGATAATATTTACAGCTTCAATTTGGATTTCAATTAAAGTCAATACGTAAAAGAAGGATAGCAAGCTTCTGACTCCACTTCTTTAGCAAAATCTCTCAACATCTTCTGGAAGCATTTTAATTCAGGGCCGGCGCTACCAGGCAGTCGCCTAGGGCGCATCAGTATACGTGAGGGTGCCATTTTCAAAATGGCAAAGGAGGTATGAGAGCAGTCATGGAGAACGATTGGAGGTGCAACATGGCGATATGCAATGGGAGGGAGGGAGAGGGAGAGAGAGAGCACTGTAAGAGGGAGAACATAACTATATATATATATCTATCACTGTCAGAGGGGCACTTTGAACTCAGATGGGTTTGGGGGGGGGGGGGGCGGGGGAGACGGGACAGTGTTACATTGGTCTGCCTAGGGCGCTACAGACCGTTGCACTGGCTCAGCTTTTATATACACGGAATCCCTTCTTCCCAAGTATGACAATTTCTTAATTTTCACAACGAACCACAAAAAACCTATAATAAAAAGGCTTCAAAAATCCTCCTTATTAAATCTATCAATCAAAACACTTCTCCAAAAAGGAGGAATTATATTTTACCCTTACTAACACTCAAAAATATTTTTATGGGAAATTGTATCAGAATGATTGTGCCTTCACAGTCGCCTGGCTCTTGCCCTTACAGGGCTACAACCAGTATCGTGTATATAGCACAGAGTCACCTCATTTACTCTTTCCCAATTTATTTTTTTAAAACCCCATCATGTGACTCACTATTAGTATTTAAACTTTACCCACACCTAAGTGCTTCACACATATCCTCAAAGCATTTCTTTCAAATTCTCAATTATTGATCATTTCAAATCTCAAAAACATTTAAATGCTTATCTCTTTCTTTGCCCGCTAGTCATTCAGTTCGCAATGCCGCTGTTATATACACACTCCCGCGCCTCCCGACATCGATGATGTTTCGGCGGAAACACCCGCCTTCTTCAGGGGATCTCTCCTGGTGGTCCCGAGAGCGATCTCAATTTTACCAGACTTTCTCAATTTTACCAGACAAAATTTCTTAATTTTACCAGACTTTCTCAATTTATCCAGATTAAAGTTAGTTAAATCCTCCTTTAACTTTCTCTATTTATATTCTCAGCTCTTCCCACTGAGGTGGTTAGAATATAGTCCCAACATGTGAGCAGCACTTAGTCCCAGTTTTAATCCTTTTACTAAACTTTTCTTAAATCCTTGGATTCCTTAGCAGTGCCTGATGAGCACGTCACTCTCCCGTGTATTCTACCTAGAAAGCCAGCAACAAAGTTCTTGTTATCTTTGCTTTGTATCCTCTAGTTCCCTTCCCTCTTATGCCACTGGCAGGGATCTTCTCCTCCAAATGAATTCCTCTGTACCACCAGCTTCTTTCATGGTGAAACATGCCACTCTCCCCAAAGGTTAGTTACTGAGTCCCGGATATCAAGGGCCATCAGCTTCCAGTGGAACAAAAATAGTCTTTGAACCTAAAAAGGGGAAAATCAAATACGAGACAAGAAGGGTGGAATAAATCTTCCTTGCCTCAGAACAGAGGAGATAGTGCAAAAAGACAGTTACTTCAAAGTTGAAAGTCCTCTGCATCAGGTCACTGTCAGGTCTATCCTCTGGAGGAGAGAGAGCACACTGCAGGTCTTCCTTACCCCAAATCCAGCCTTGAATACAGGGACAGCCCAATCCACTACAACAAAGGGGTCTGGTTCTCACAGGGGATTCTTTCAAAATTGGATTAAAAGAGTAAAAGCAAGCTGAAAGCCAACAGGAGGCTGACTCCAAGGGAAAATCCCTACTCCTTTCCCATAAACAGGGAAAAATCATACAGCAGGAGCAACAAGCTCCTGTCTGCAAGAAAATCCAACTAAAATCCACAACCAGTCTGAACAAAAGCTAAACTAAAAATCCATGAGGACAGATGGTGTTTGGGGATGATTAACAATTAAGTGACACCATTTGCAGCTTCCACTTGGGGAAGAAAAAACAAACCTCTCTTTATTAATTCCTACACAGAACCTCTCCAGTTAAATGGTATAGTACTTTTAGTGAGGGAAACCAAGGGTTCCTTACACTTGCTTATTTATCTATATGTTTGTGTGGTTGCAGACACATTGGCATGTTTGACAGCTATGTCTAGGGCTGCCAACTGGCTCCAGATTTTCAGGACAGGTTGATCCAATCCTGGTTTTACTCCCTTGCATGCAGGTAATTATAGTCTTGCTTTTGTTAGGGAATGCAATAGGGAAATCAGAATAAGTCCCAAAATGCAATGGGGGTAAAACCAGGACTGGATCAACCAGTCCTGAAAATCTGAAGCCAGTTGGCAATCCTAGCCGCGTCTCTATTTCTCTCTCTTCTCACCTCCTTTTCACTCTGGAGGTGTCTGAGGTTAGGTTCAGTGGCTGTACAACGCAATGCTTTATAAGTGAAGAACTTGACACTTTTTTTCTTTTTCGAGTCATGCTGGGTCTGTTTCCAGTAAAACCATCCCTCAACAGGAGCAAGAAGGCTGCTGGAGCACCCTGAAAGCCCAACGGCATTTTGGGATAATATCTCGTAGGCATCCGAATCTGTTGCCAGTGGCACCAAGGAGCCAGCACAATCATGTGTCCAAAAAACTCCTTTATTTAAATGCCCTTTAACATGGGTTATTTGGAACATAATGGCAATTGAAACTGTGCAGTTCCCATACAAAATTACTATCCATGATTTCCAGACCGGTGCTCTCTTACCTTTGTTTCTGGTCTCCTGCAGTTAAGGATCTGAGTTTAAGTATTTTAGGGGCCCGAGTAATAAGCTGAACATTAAAGCTGTGTTCTGAAATTCACTGTACAGTTTCTTAATGCACATGTTAAAAATGTTTAATCTCCTGATGCAGTAAGCTAATGGTGTGCTAATGTATCAGGAGTTAAAAAAATGTGCACACACCCGAAACTGTGCATAAAGAAAATGTTTAGCAGGCATAAAATTTTAATTTATGCACATAAACTGTTTTCTGTGCAGAAATTATTTTTGTGTGTAGAAAATATGCTTTGTGCACATAAACCATGTTTTCTGCACATAAAATATGATTTATGTGTACAATATTTTCAGTGCAGAAAGCATTTTTTGTGCACATAAATCATATTTTATGTGCAGAAAACATATTTTGTATGCACAAAGCATGTTTTCTGCACATAAAATCCCAACTACAGGCCCTGTCAATGGAATTCCAGCTTTCACACATAGGCTAACATTAGACATGGAAACTTTATTCTGCTCGGACTAGGAGTTAAGTTTCCAGCCCTACGAAAACACGAAGAAAGCCATGCTAACCTATACACATGCACACATTTTTTGTGCTCAAAACTCCTTGTTGCATTGGCAGTAAAGTTTGCACACTTAAAATGTGCACACAACTGCAGATTAAACTGTGCATTTTGCTGAGTTCATCTTATTCCATTGGCCTCTAAGGCCTAGATTTTCTAAGGTCGCAGACCTTAGAGAATCCGGAGGTAAAGGGGGGCGAGGGGGGGGAGGGGCAAAGCGGGGGCGGGCCGGCTTTCACACCCAATAGCACCATCGTAAAAGGTGTTGCTATTGGGTGCGTTACTGGCAGCGATAAGGGGTCCTACCTTTTCGCCGTCAGTGAAGTCGTCGTGGAGTCCGCCCTGACGCCACCCCGACTCCTCCCCTTTGGTGCAGACTCCGCCCCGATTTAGCTATCGCATGCGATCCCTTTAGAAAATGACCCCCTTAGTTTCTTCAGTGTTTTTTTTTAACACTAGAACTTCAATGTAGAAGCCCTTACCCTAACCTACCCCCACTCAGAGTTTGTGTGTGGACATTAAAGATGTGCTGCAGGGCATTTTGTTTATTGAGAGATGATGGATATGTAGACAGAGACGGCTATGTAACTTCCATTAGAATTTCACTTGCAAACTTCTAGAGCATAGACAACCCTAACCCACCATGTTAGAGATTAATATAGAGGTAAAATACTGCTTTATATCCTTTACATCAGCATTTGGATTAGTGCCACATCACCATGTGCTGGGGAATTGGCACGTACAAAACTTAAATTTGCTGCTCTGACATTGCTGCCAGAGCTGCACACTAAGGAAGGGAATCATTTTATGGCATAATTTTTATGATAATCCATTTCACTGGCTAATTCAGTTTAGGGCACTGATTTATAAAAAGTTTATAGATCTTTTTACAGTTCTGTGTTGAAATATGGTGGCAGTGTGTGTGAAAGAGAGAGACCTAGCTAGCTTGCTCTTCTGCTTATCATGCACCTGCTCTAGTTGATAATAAAAAGATCTATAAAATAAATATACACATTGAGGGAGCAGGACGGAAGCAGCAAAGTGGAGGGAGTGAGGAAGAGCATGAATAATGCGTTCAATTTCACATTTACGCTGAAGAAGCGACCTCTAGCTCACATCTGGAAAAGTCACATATGAATTACGATGGTGTTAATGCTTATCAGAATCAGCCTATCATCTATTTCATTTATACATCCTGCTTTTATGTGCATATCTATGCAGTGGTTTTCTTTGACCTCTTTTGATTGCATGCTACATTGGTTCTCCTTGTATTGCATTTGCTTCAGATGGAAAGATAATAGGTGATTCCTTGTATGAAAGGTCACACACACATACAATTAAATGGGGACTCCAAGCTCAAAATTCATGGCAGCTTATAAAAGCATAGTAGCTGATGACAGATAAAGATCACTAATCAATAGTAAATCTGCAGATATAGCATTTCCCCCAAGATTTCCTCAATTATTTATAAAAGACCATCATAGCTCGAGATACTTCTGCTTATCTTTAAAGCACTCTCCTCAATAGTATAATCATAGGTCTTTAGTTTATGAAAAAAATGTTTTGTTTTTAAATATGTGTAGTTACAAAGTAATGACAGTAGAAAAGGACAAAATGGTTCATCTAGTCTGACCATTCATTTTCACTTGGTAGTAACTGCCGCTCCCTTCAGGTTACCCCATGTTACTGTTAAGGGTAGTAACTGCCGCTCCATGCAGCTATCCCCAAGCCTTATGATATCCTATAAAAATATTACTGCTAGCAAACTTTTTTAGTGAATGATGAGCCTTCTTGAAAATTCAGTCAGTGCTGCTTGGCGTTCTTTGCTTATGGAATTGTCCGTAGAAGCACTCCTGTGCTTTTCCTTTATGTCTGCATATGAAAATTAGTCCAACATCCAAACCTTTTATTGAAACATTTCTTAAGACTATCGGGCCGATTCAGTAAAATGCACGGGAGAGCCGGTGCTCCGAGGCAAGCGCTCGCTCTCCCGACACGCGCCCAGGCCACTCTCCTGGGCGCGCGATTCTGTATGCAAATGAGGGCCTGCAGTAAAAAGGAGGCGCTAGGGACACTAGTGGGTCCCTAGCGCCTCCTTATTGGCAGAAGCGGCGGCTGTCAGCGGGTTCGACAGCTGACGCTTAATTTTACCAGTGTTGGTTGTCGAACCCGCTGACAACTGACAGCTGTCGAACTCGCTGACAGCCAAAATTGAGCATCCGTTTTTCAACAAGCGGGCCGCAGGCAGATTTTTTAGTTTTTTTTATTTTTGGAGCCTCCAACTTAATATCGCTATTATATTAAGTCGGAGGGTATACAGAAAAGCAGTTTTTTCTGCTTTTCTGTACACTTTCCCAGTGCCGGCCGAAATTAACTTCTGCCTTTGAGCAGGCGTTAATTTCTGAGAGTAAAATGTGCAGCTTGGCTGCACATTTTACTTTCTGTATCACTTGGGACTAACTAATAGGCTCATCAACATGCATTTGCATGTTGAGGGCGCTATTAGTTTTGGGGGGGGGGGGGGGGGTTGGACGCACGTTTTCCACGCGCTGTTAGCCCTTACTGTATAAGGGGTGATAATAGTGCATGGAAAATGCGCATCCAAATAGGGGCTAACGGTGCACTCGGCCTGAGTGCACAGTACTGAATCGGCCTGTCTGCTAGGAATCAAATAAGGAGACACATTAGAGGAAATGGCGGATTTTATCTTCACTATCTTCGTTTTCGCGACTCAAAAACTGTTTCTTATTTTTGTGATTTTCTGTGCGTTATCTCACTATCCTTGTTAGCCTGGCAGAGGCCAGTTGTTCAAAGAATCCTTGTGAATAAAGGCCTGCAAGTTGTAATATTCACCTCTAGGATTAATCTTATGTGGGGAGACTGCCAAATTGGACCCTCTCTTTTTGGTTTCTAGGTGTACAAGATATTCTGGGTGGGAAAGAGCTGGATTGATTATGTTTTGAATGGCTGTAACTGTAGTACTAGTAAATTCCATTGGATGCATTTGGATAGAGCTGAACCCTGTACAGTAATGTGTTACTATGATTTGGGTTGAGGTATGGTGTGTGGATTCCCTTAAGAATCCTGGGAGTGTGGTTGGTGGAATGGAGATTTGTGCGAGAGGTATAAAAACGGAAGTATTTGGTGGGATCTGATCCCCCCTTTTTTTTTTTGTTCCTGCCCTTTCTAGGAGGGGGCTGGCGCAGGAAGGGATTACCAGGATGTAGAGGCCTAGAGTAGCTAGCCTGTGGGCCGGTGGGCCCGGGAATCCTCCCAGTGGGAACAAGGCCCTGCTGGGAAAAAGCCCAGGGACACGCAGCAGATAAAGTTTTTTTCCTCCTTCCAAAGCAACGACCAGCAATTGGGGTGAAGAAGAGGTGGTTCCTCTTTAATAAGGAAAATGGCCAGGAGAGCAGGAGTCTGAGGAATTCCAAAATGAAGAATGCCCCAAGAGTCCATTGTTTGGACGATGCTGGGGAACTCTACACACTGTGGGAATAGAGAAGTGTGGAGACCAAGTGGGAAATTGAGGTCCAAGGAGTCATGAGTAGTTCTGGGGAATGAAATCGCATGTCCTTTTTGCATTGTTGATGACTAGCATGTTTTTCTTTATGTATGTTAAGTGTTGCTTCATACTGTACAAACACTTTGTCTTTGTAGGGGATGGTATAAGGGGACCCCAAATATACCCCTTACTACTGTAGGAGACATAAGAACATAAGAAATGCCATACTGGGTCAGACCAAGGGTCCATCGAGCCCGGCATCCTGTTTCCAACAGTGGCCAATCCAAGTCACAAGTACCTGGCAAGTACCCAAACTTTAGATAGAGTACAAGCTACTATTGCTTATTAATTACAGTAATAGCAGTTTATGGATTTTTCCTCTAGAACTTATCCAAACCTTTTTTAAACCCAGTAACACTAACTGCTGAAACCATATCCTCTGGCAATGAATTCCAAAATGTAACTATGCGCTGTGTGAAAAAGAATTTTCTTCGATTTGTTTTAAATGAGCTACTTGCTAACTTCATGGAGTGCCTCCTGATCCTTCTATTATCTGAGAGAGTAAATAACCGATTTACATTAACTTCTCCTATAGTTTAGGGTCAGTAATCTGAACAGAACCTACCCATTTTAACAAGGTCAGCGTAGATAGTGTTGCACTGGAGATGGATCCTTGGGCTGAGGTGGGGTTGACGCAACCCGTTGGCAAGGGAAAACAGGTCCCCACTGTCAGCAGGTGGAGTGGGCTGAAGCTAGAGGCCACTGGAGCTTCACCTATACCAGCCCACGTTCCCCTCGGGTTGAGCCTTTGGGTGCCGGGACCGGCAAGACTTAGGCGGGCCTCGAGATTGGACGTCAAAGGCAGGTAGTTCAGCCCAGAGACAACAGACAGCAGGTGGTGTAGTATTATCCTGGACTGGTCCCAGTACAGGAACCAAAGCACCAAGGAACGAGGATTGACTGAAGGTGCTTGAGCAGAGAAAGGATGGAGCCTTAGGAGTCCAAGTCCAGAGGATAGGGACAGAGGCATCACTGTCGAACTTGAATGAGAGCTGGCAGTAATCGGAAGGTGTAGCAAGCAACATAGAACTCTGGACACAAAGGAGTCTATAGCGTGGTCATCTGTAGCAATGGTCAGGGCACGGAGAAGGCAGGCGTGGTCAGGAGTAGCAATGGTCAAGGCATGGAGAATGCAGGCGTGGTCAGGAGTAGCAATGGTCAAGGCACGGAGAAGGCAGACGTGGTCAGGCGTAGCAGTGGTCGAGGCATGGAGAAGGCAGGCATAGTCAGGCATAGCAGTGGTTGAGGCATGGAGAAGGCAGACGTGGTCAGGCGTAGCAGTGGTCGAGGCATGGAGAAGGCAGGCGTGGTCAGGCATAGCAATGGTCGAGGCACGGAGAAGGCAGGCATGGTCAGGGAGTAGCAATGGTCGAGGCACAGAGAAGGCAGACGTGGTCAGCATAGCAGTGGTTGAGGCATGGAGAAGGCAGACGTGGTCAAGCATAGCAGAGGTCAGGCTTGAAGAAGGCAAGCAAGGTCGGACGTGGCAGAGGTCAGGCTTGGAGAAGGCAGGCAAGGTCGGATGTAGCAGAAGTCGGCACCAGGAGATCAGTCAAAGTACAGACAAAACGAATAAGGACACAGGAACTTGGAGACACTTAGGAACATGGAACGAGGAAGCACGGAGGCAACGAGTACTCAGAACCAAACAGGGAACCAGGGAGACCTGTTGCAAAGGCAACGCTTCAGTGCGAGGCCTGAGCATATATACGCTGAAGGATCTGACATCAGCATCCGGGTCCGCGGCCAGGTTCCCGCCGCGGGCCCTTTAAAAGGTTTACTGATGCTTGCGCGCGCGCCTAGGGAGGGGCGAACCCCGCGGAGAGGCCCGACGGGTGGAGGCATCCTGGCTGGAAGTCCCGGGAACTGGAGCAGGGCCGGAGGCGCTGGCGGGAGCCCGAGGTCGGAGCCGGAGGCCCACTGCCGCAAGCGAAGGGGAGCTGGAGCCTGGAAGCTGCTTAGAAAGGTGAGAGGGCCGCACCGTGGGCTGCCGCAGGCAGGCGAGCGTAACAGATAAGAGTGTTTGAGGAAATTTGGCACTCCCCAGTAAGAGTCACCATAGGTTTAAAAAAAACTTCTGTGCCCATATGATACAGATTCAGAGGGAAAAGGAATCCTGGCAGTCTGGAGCTGGAATAGGATGCCACCTTCCCATGGAGTGGTGCTATTGGCATCTTTCCTTTTCACAAGGAAAGTACCAGAAGGTGGGACCTTCTCACAACTGAGGAGTGTCTGAAAGAGAGGAGTTCCTGTTCAGGAATGGAGACTGGGGCCCAAAGTCAGGTTACCTAATATTTCCAGGAAGGAAAGGTTCTTAGGGTTCAACAGGGGAAACCCTGAAAGGAGTGAAGTAAAGAAGAGGTTGGGAAGTGGAGGTGTTTAATATTCATCTGACCTGGAAAAGCATTCATTGAGAATAGATTTTGACCTTGGTGGGAATTTTGAGAAAGGAAGAGACTGTCCAGCTGAGGAAAAAGTCCCAAGTGGTTACAGGTTGAAAGAGGATTCAGCCAGAAGCTCACCAGAGGGGAAGGGAGAGAGCAGGCACTTGGGAAGATTCAAGGGAGAAGGATTCCTGTCCCACAGAGCTGAATTGTTTTAGGAGGGTAGTGTATTGCTGCGGAAAGTGACTGGGAATTATTTTTTGTCATTCTTGGATTTTGCTTTACTTTTTGGTGCACTAGCCATTGGTGTATCACTCTTTTCAAACTTTGGTTTTCCTGCCACCAGTTCCAGTAAAGAACTTTAAATTTGAACAGCAGTTTTTGGAGTCTGAGTTGATACTGTTGTACCTGGACTGGGCTGATGAGCAGAAGAACCCCAGTGCGGAAGAATCCTAAGGGCCTTGAAAGAGAGCTTTCATTACTCTCTGAGTGGGAATCCTGGGAGATCATGGGGCCTGTCCTTGGCCATGAGCCTCCCTATGAGCCCCTGTGCCCTGGACCAGATAATGACAGTGACTACATGCTCTTAGACTTTCTGATATATTGTGTTATTTGGAGAAAGGACAGAGGCTGGAGACATGTTACTCTAAGTCCCCCAGTCACATTCTGCTCTGTACAGTGAATACTCCCCGCCTGCAACCAGTAATTATCCTAATAGGCTAATATACTCATTATGTACTATATTTCTCATATAAACTAATGAGTATCATCTAGCATTCTTTCAAAATATTTCACCCCTATTTTTTTTTTTTAAGGAAAATAAGCTTATATGTAAAAACAGTAATACGTACAAGCAGTCAACATGCACTATATTTCACTACTGTGTGCCTAATTATAAGTCCAGGTAGCTATATTACATGACCAGAGTACATACTGGTGTTGTTTTCAGATACTGTTGCAATATTCAGTGTTATAGTATTCATAGCTGGTGTTGGAATGTCAGTGTTTGTAGCTGGTGCTCGATGCTGTGTTGTTGTTCCTCTGTATTCTGTGAAATGGAGCCATTTTCTCTTTGGTCCTCTTCCATATCCACTGAGATCAGCTCATGTTTTTGTGAATTGATCATGTATTGATGGTTTTGCCTGTATTCTCCATTAGTATCTATAGAAACAAGATATGACTTAAAGATTGTAGCTTAGCAGCAATAATGAATGTGTTGCCATTCCTCATGGATCTTTGCATGTTCAGTACTTTGTGTTTGTTTGTTTTTTTAGCTACTTCTTGGTTCGTGATGAGTTTATCATCCTTGGATCCAGTTTATCACCCTTGGAGCCTGTGGTTACTCATTGACGATAATGTGGAACACAGATGGTGGCTCATCAGAACTCATCCAGTAGATCATAAGTTATTGATGGGGGATTATCTGTGTTTCAGCAGGGCAATTTATGAGTCACCCCTGCTTTGTTTTGTCTTTGTCAGTAACTATTTCATGGTTTAATTGTTTAATTGTTCTCTCTTTGTCCGGTTGATTGTGGATAATGTGGATTTATGTGCTGTATGACACCATTTCTTTCTGAATTCTATGTCTTGCAAATATTTCTTTCAGTTTGTTAATTGCAGTGGAAGCTAGTGTGTTTTTCAACCTTTCTAATTAAAAATAGCAACAATTTTGTTCATTATTTTGCTTATGTTTTTGTTTTATTTTATTTGTCCTTATATATGTACAGATCTCTGTGGATAATGCGTTGGCAAGTTAATGTAAGACATTGATAAGACAGGCTAAGAGAGAATTTGAAAAGAAGTTGGCCGTAGAGGCAAAAACTCACAGTAAAAACTTTTAAAAAAATATATCCGAAGCAGAAAGCATGTGAGGGAGTCAGTTGGACCGTTAGATGATCGAGGGGTTAAAGGGGCACTTAGAGAAGATAAGGCCATCGCAGAAAGATTAAATGATTTCTTTGCTTCGGTGTTTACTGAAGAGGATGTTGGGGAGGTACCCGTACTGGAGAAGGTTTTCAAGGGTAATGATTCAGATGGACTGAATCAAATCACGGTGAACCAAGAAGATGTGGTAGACCTGATTGACAAACTGAAGAGTAGTAAATCACCTGGACCGGATGGTATACACCCCAGAGTTCTGAAGGAACTAAAAAATGAAATTTCAGACCTATTAGTAAAAATTTGTAACCTATCATTAAAATCATCCATTGTACCTGAAGACTGGAGGATAGCTAATGTAACCCCAATATTTAAAAAGGGCTCCAGGAGCAATCCGGGAAACTACAGACCGGTTAGCCTGACTTCAGTGCCAGGAAAAATAGTGGAAAGTGTTTAAACATCAAAATCACAGAACATATAGAAAGACATGGTTTAATGGAACAAAGTCAGCATGGCTTTACCCAAGGCAAGACTTGCCTCACAAATCTGCTTCACTTTTTTGAAGGAGTTAATAAACATGTGGATAAAGGTGAACCGGTAGTAGTATACTTGGATTTTCAGAAGGCGTTTGACAAGGTTCCTCATGAGAGGCTTCTAGGAAAAGTAAAAAGTCATGGGATAGGTGGCGATGTCCTTTTGTGGATTGCAAACTGGCTAAAAGGAAACAGAGAGTAGGATTAAATGGACAATTTTCTCAGTGGAAGGGAGTGGGCAGTGGACCCTTACTTTTCAATATATTTATAAATGATCTGGAAAGAAATACGAGTGAGATAATCAAATTTGCAGATGATACAAAATTGTTCACAGTAGTTAAATCACAAGCAGATTGTGATAAATTGCAGGAAGACCTTGTGAGACTGGAAAATTGGGCATCAAAATGGCAGATGAAATTTAATGTGGACAAGTGCAAGGTGTTGCATATAGGGAAAAATAACCCATGCTATAGTTACACAATGTTAGGTTCCATATTAGGTGCTACAACCCAAGAAAGAGATCTAGGCGTCATAGTGGATAACACTTTGAAATTGTTGGTTCAGTGTGCTGCAGCAGTCAAAAAAGCAAACAGAATGTTGGGAATTATTAGAAAGGGAATGGTGAATAAAACAGAAAATGTCATAATGCCTCTGTATTGCTCCATGGTAAGACCGCACCTTGAATACTGTGTACAATTCTGGTCGCCGCATCTCAAAAAAGATATAATTGCGATCTAGAAGGTACAGAGAAGGGCTACCAAAATGATAAGGGAAATGGAACAGGTTCCCTATGAGGAAAGACTAAAGAGGTTAGGACTTTTCAGCTTGGAGAAGAGATGGCTGAGGGGAGATATGATAGAGGTGTTTAAGATCATGAGAGGACTAGAATGGGTAGATGTGAATCGGTTATTTACTCTTTCGGATAATAGAAAGACTAGGGGGCACTCCATGAAGTTAGCATGTGGCACATTTAAAACTAATCGGAGAAAGTTCTTTTTTACTCAACGCACAATTAAACTCTGGAATTTGTTGCCAGAGGATGTGGTTAGTGCAGTTAGTATAGCTGTGTTTAAAAAAGGATTGGATAAGTTCTTGGAGGAGAAGTCCATTACCTGCTATAAATTAAGTTGACTTAGAAAATAACCACTGCTATTACTAGCAACGGTAACATGGAATAGACTTAGTTTTTGGGTACTTGCCAGGTTCTTGTGGCCTGGATTGGCCACTGTTGGAAACAGGATGCTGGGCTTGATGGACCCTTGGTCTGACCCAGTATGGCATGTTCTTATGTTCTAAATTTTAATAAATACTAAAATACTAAAAATAATAATCCACACCTAATATGTAATTTTCAGGATCCCAGTGTAAAAAAAATCTGATGTAGGGTCTGTCCTGATGGCTTAGTAGCAGTACTATGTACTTCCTGCCAAAAGGTCCCTGTTTTGATTACAAAGTCAGATCTTCCACTCCTGCATTAGCTGGGGCTGGGGTTGCTGCATAGGCAACATTCATAATGCCCAAAGGTAAAAGGAGTCATGGTCATCCCTTAAGGCAGACCTTCCCAAACTGTGGGTCATGACCCCAAATGGGGTCACGAAGCCTTCAGCTAGGGTCACAAGTATCTCAAACAGCATCAAGCTTCAAGCACCAGCAGCATTAGCCTGTGAGCCAGCACACATTTCAAGGCCCTGCAATGGCCTTACTCTTGCATTTCTCTAGGAACAGGAAACCCTGTGTGAAGATGGATCAGGGCCATTTCAAGACTTTTTGAGCTTGCACTGGCTCAGAGGCTCCGTGCTGACTTTCTCTACTAATGCAGATTGGAACCAGCAATGAAGGGAGGAGAAAGAAGGGCTAAGTGTGCATGGGTCAGTGGAGATTGCCTCTGCTCTTCTCTCCTTCCCCACCACTAAACCTACCCAAGAGACAGGGCCAGTGCTAGCTTTTTTGCTGCCCTGTGTTAAAAATTACTGTGCTGCTCCTCCTCCCTGATTCATTCAGTGTCTGTCCCGGGCCCATCAAATAAAGCCCAGCTCCATCCTGCAATCTATATTTTTAAAAACTGCCCCCCCCTCCAGAAACCATGGCTAGGGAAGGGTATAATGTACCCTAGGCAAACCTTACAGCCTTGCACACATGCCACCCCACACACCCCTACATTCTTTAGACACACGCGATTAAATTATGCATTAATAATAAATTTTACATGAAAAAGAACATTCAAAAGTACAGCCTGCTGAGGCAAAACCAACACTTACATCATGCATATTATGGGGCGGATTTTAAATGGTTACGCACGTAACCGCGAAAACCCACTCCTGCGCGCGCCGAGCCTATTTTGCATAGGCCCGGCGACGAGTGCAAGCCCCGGGACGCGCGTATGTCCCGGGGCTTGAAAAAAGGGGGCGGGGTGGGCTGGGGCCGGAGCCTCCAGTCATAGCGGCCATTTGCTGCTGTGCCCTGGATTGCAGGACGGCTGTTGGCCGGCACGCGCAGCCTACACCTGCCCAGAGGCAGGCGCAACTTATAAGATAAAGGTATGGGGGGGGTTTAGGTAGGGCTGGGGGGCAGGTTAGGTAGGGGAAGGGAGGGGAAGGGGGAGGGCGGAAGGAAAGTTCCCTTCGAGGCCGCTCCTATTTTCGAGTGGCCTTGGAGGGAAAGGAGGAAGGCTGCGCGGCTCGGCGCATGCAAGTTGCACAATTGTGCACCCCCTTGCGTGCGCCGACCCTGGATTTTATAGCATGCGCGCGGCTGCGCGCGCATGTTATAAAATCAGGCATACATTTGTGCGCGCCGGGTTGCGCGCACAAATGTACACCCATGCGTACCTCTTAAAATCCGGCCCTATATTTAAAAGCACTCCTGTGGTGCCAACCAGAAAACTCTGCAAAAAAGACACTTGGAACTCCTATGGAATTAGACTTTTTGTAATGCATATTGGGTGTGAGCTTGGCCTTCAGAAAGCCATGAACAAACAGAATTACCATTTCAATATAGTAAACCTCCCATACCAAAATAATCCTAACAGCCTTATCTATGAAAAGGCAACACTACATATATTACACCAGTCCGTAGAACACCAATAAAAGCTCTTATTAGGAAACCAGGCTGCTATAGATCCCTACACAGAAATTACATGCTAGCAAAATATCTTACCTCGGTCACATATGCAGAACACAGACAGACCCTCACCAAATACAGAATAAAAGGATCAGAAAGTATAAACAGAAATGTGCTGAGAAGAACTGAACTGGAATAAGCCAGCCTCTACATGCAGAGCAACAATGGAAAAACAGAAACATTACCATTCTTCATAAAAACATTAAATAATAAAATCAAGAAATATAAAACAATCATAGTAAAATCATATACATAAAAAGAATACACATTTCAAACAGAATATACAAAATTTCCCAAACACCAATAAAATATTTCGAAATGTCTGATAAATAAAAAATCCAATAAGAAAAAATGTTCTATTAAAATGTAATATTTCGAAGAGCAGAATTATCAAATTACACCCAATAATTAAAACTAGTAAGGATTAAAAAAAATCTCCTGCTCTCCATACCTGTGATCATCTGATTTCCAGTCACCTCAAGATTGTCGTGGATTGGGGGAGGTAGGAACACCCACATTTTGGGGTAGATTTTAAGAGGCGCGCGAACAGCCTACTTTTGCTTGCGCATCAGACTCAAGCAAAAGTACGCTGGATTTTAGTAGATACGCGCGGAGCCGCGCGTATCCACTAAAATCCTGGATCGGCGCGCGCAAGGCTATCGATTTTGTATAGCCTGCGCGCGCCGAGCCGCGCTGCCTCCCCCCGTTCCCTCCAAGGCCGCTCCGAAATCGGAGCGGCCTCGGAGGGAACTTTCCTTTGCCCTCCCCTCACCTTACCCTCCCTTCCCCTACCTAACCCACCCACCCGGCCCTGTCTCCACCCCCCCCCTTACCGTTGTCGGGGGATTTACGCCTCCCGGAGGGAGACGTAAATCCCCGCGCGCCAGCGGGCCTGCTGCGCGCCGGGCCGCGACCTGGGGGCGGGTACGGAGGGCGCGGCCACGCCCCCGGGCCGTAGCCACGCCCCGTACCCGCCCCCAAAACGCGGCCAACACGCCCCCGAAACGCCGCGTCGACCGGGCCCGCCCCCCGACACGCCCCCCTCCGAAAACCCCGGGACGTACGCGAGTCCCGGGGTCCTGCGCGCGCCGGTAGGCCTATGTAAAATAGGCTTACCGGCGCGCAGGGCCCTGCTCGCCTAAATCCGCCCGGTTTTGGGCGGATTTAGGCGAGCAGGGCGCTGAAAATCCGCCCCTTTATCTTCTCTCTCACACACACATACAATAACACATTCATTCTCTCACACACTCCCTCTCCCTCACAGACACATTATGTGTGTGTGCCTATGAGAGCCTATATGTGACACATGGGCTCTCACAGGCATACAAACATACACACAGGCTCTCACACGGACACATTTACAGGCACATAGGCTCTCACACAGACACACACACACACATGCACAAACACACAGGCTCTCAGATATACACACATGACCCCCTGTTGTCTACGGGCCATGGTGGGATGAGCTCACCATGGCCCCGTGGGCCTTCTGATGTCTTCGGGCCATATAGCCCACTGCCCTTCCAGATTAGGGGGGAGAATGGAAGCTGTGTGAGCATGCAGGAGCACACACACACGCAAACAGAACACAGGCCTCTTCAATGGCCGCTGGCAGCTTGCAGCTTCTCTTTTTCTTCAGCTGCAGGCGGCCCCAGGGCCTCTCCTGCTGCCGCCGGCTCACCATCTCCCCGGGTGTGCTGCCCCGTGCAAATGCACTGTACGCACACCCAGTCACGCCAGGCCTGCCAAGAGAAAAATGTTGCCCTGTTTTATCAGCCTTCCCTAGTCTGGGGAGGTGAAAGGAGATAGGCTAGGAATATACGAAGAGATCTGCTGGAGAGGAGGAGGATAAGAGAGGGGATCCTCTGGAAGGGGTAGAAGTTGAGAGGTTCAGGGAGGAGATCGGTTGGAATGTGGGGAGGCTGAGAGGGAACCGATTGTTGGAGGGATACCACCACCCTGCCAATTTATTTTAGTTGTGTCTGGGGTCATGAGAATTTTCAAGTGCTAAAATAGTGTCACATTGACTTCAAATTTGGGAACATTGTCTTAAAGGTAACACCTAGTGACTGGATTCAGGGCCCATGATTGCAGGGCTCTGGAAGGAGTCCTGGCACATGGCCCCTGGCATAAGACTGTTGCTGTAATGACCCAGACTAGATATGTCGGGGGGGTATAAAATATGTGGAAAATCCCTGAGTAATTGCAAATAAAGACGATGTGGGGCAAAGGAGAGCCTGAGGTCAGCTGGCACCATTTCAATTTTTGGTGCCATCAGGGTAGAAGCCTCCTTAAAACCCCAAAGCTATGGAGTAAGCAGGAGGTTCTTTGAAGATGTGAATGGTAAGATTAGGAGGAGGGGTAAGGTTAATCGCTGAGTGCAAGGCTTACTTTGGAGAGGGCACTATTAAGAATCTGCAGGTTCTGGGTTGAGGGAGGGCCTCAAGGGGTCTTAACTTACACCCATGAGCTATCAGGGAGGTTTTAAAGGGGAGGTTGGGAGACTTAGTATAGGGACTGGCGACCCCTTTAATATGCCGAAAATGGGATGTTGGCTGCCATTGTGATTGTCTTGGCCAGGAATGTGCAAATATCCCATGGTTTTTTTGTGTAAAATTCTCATGGGATTTATTATTATTATTATTATTATTATTATTGTTACTACTTATTTTATATATATTGCTTCCCTGGTCTTTATACGAACACCCAAGGCAGTGTACAACATTAAAAATGAAACAGATCAGGTACCGCAGTTTAGTAAATCCCACAGGAATTAATTTGTGGTCAAATAGGGAGAATGCACTATTTTACCATGGGTTAGTAAATAGTAAATGAGGCAAAAACAAGACAATAGATTGCTTTTCTCAGTTGTATAATTCTGTTACAGAGGTTTGTGTACATCACAACAGCATTTGCACGAGACATTCAGCTTGTGGCTTTCACCTGTCCGAGTTCAAGGTGTCATAATCCCTCACTATTCAATCCCCCCTGTTTAATATAGATCTCTGTCTCAGGAATCTCTGTCCTGGGTCACACTTTGCTGTGATTAGTGAGGGTGAGCTTGACGAGCAGTCTTATGAGCAGTGTTCTCAGAAACTGTTTGTAAAAGGAGCATCAAACTCAGCTTTGGCAGATGGTCAGCCAGTGAGAGGCCGTGCAGCTCCAGAGCAATTCAAACCTTTCCCTTGAAGAGCTGCCCTGTTTATGTTTCCTGCCAGAAATACACTTGTGAAAGGTTCCAAGTTCTGCACCTGTGGAGTGTTTTAATGCTCAATGTTTCCAGAAACACAAGACAATAAACATATGAATACTTTCCGAAGAAAAGAGGGAAACACATTTCCCTTCAATTCTTTATTTGCTAACCTTGGCTTCCAAGCTTGGAGAGTGAGCTGGCTGATTGTAAGAGAAGGGAACTTGCTTTTTAAATATAGGGATCTCATGTATGACAAAGGGTCATCAAATCATTCCCCATATATTCCCAGAAAATACACTTTCATCCATTTATGTGTAATTCCCTCCCTATGAAGGGGTCACTGGGTAAGGTTCAATTCCGAGTAGGGGGTAGCTTTACTTCTAGACCCTTGGGGGTGGATTTTCAGAGCCCTGCTCGCGTAAATCCGCCCAAAACCGGGCGGATTTACGCGAGCAGGGCCCTGCACGCCGGGAAGCCTATTTTACATAGGCCTCCCGGCGCGCGCAGAGCCCCGGGACTCGCGTAAGTCCCGGGGTTCTCCGAGGGGGGCGTGTCGGGGGCGTGTCGGGGGCGGGCCCGGTCGTCGCGGCGTTTCGGGGGCGTGTCGGCAGCGTTTTGGGGGCGGGTACGGGGCGTGGCTACGGCCCGGGGCGGTCCGGGGGCGTGGCCGCGCCCTCCGTACCCGCCCCCAGGTCGCGGCCCGGCGCGCAGGAGGCCCGCTGCCGCGCGGAGATTTACGCCTCCCTCTGGGAGGCGTAAATCCCCCGACAAAGGTAAGGGGGGGGGTTTAGACAGGGCCGGGCGGGTGGGTTAGGTAGGAGAAGGGAGGGGAAGGTGAGGGGAGGGCAAAGGAAAGTTCCCTCCGAGGCCGCTCCGAGGCCGCTCCGATTTCGGAGCGGCCTTGGAGGGAACGGGGGTAGGCTGCGCGGCTCGGCGCGCGCCGGCTATACAAAATCCATAGCCTTGCGCGCGCCGATCCAGGTTTTTAGCAGATATGCGCGGCTCCGCGCGTATCTACTAAAATCCAGCGTACTTTTGTTTGCGCCTGGAGCGCAAACAAAAGTAGGCTATTCGCGCGCCTTTTAAAATCCGCCCCTTGGGGTGCATTGTCATGGATTCAGAAAAAAAAAACCCAACCAGTTTCCACACTCTCAATGGTGTTCCAACCAAAGTTTTTACTGTAACAACACTTCTTCTTCCACAGAAATGATTTGATAGACGGTGCATTTAGCAGGCTCTCCTACTGACGAGGCTCTGGAGTTCCTATAGCTCTTAGGGTGCGCTCTGGTACCTGAAATCTTGCATAGCTGCTCTGCAGGACAGTCTCCTTTTCTCTTCCTGGTGTTAACTACCATCAAGGCCGGATTTAAGATTATGGTGCCCATAGGCAGAGGAATGGAGATGGGGGGCTTTTGCCCTAAGAAAGCAGCTGAGGGAGTCCCAATTTTTCAGTGTTTTCAGAATTTGGGGAGCAAGGATCCTACTTACACATGTGGTGGCACTATCAGGGAGTACTGGTCTTTTGGTGTAACGTAGCGCAAAAAAATCTCAGACATTATTGATTTCCCGATACATCTGAAGCCACGACTTGGCCTGCTTGGGAGAAGGGAGGGATCATTAGTCCCACTTAGCCATAAACCATTAGTTGCCATGCTCCTCCTTTCAGCAAGACTTACAATAGCTAACTTTACTGGACATTTAACCCATGTTCTGACTACTGGAAAAAGCAGTGTTGTGTTGTTACTGATCTTGAACAATTTAGATATGCCTTGAAGGGGAAAAGGTTTAAAGTCAGCAACGCCTGGGATTGTTATAAGAGATATTACGGATTACACTGAGTGTAATTCTGTTTTGCTGTATGCCTGTTGTATGATTTGTTTTAAATTTTAATGTCTACCATATCCTTTGAAGAATTTCCAATATTCACCTTTCCTCAGTCTTTTCTATGCAAACCAGGGTAGTATGGGATTTTGCATTGTTTTGTGTTGTGTATTTCTACCAATCTGCAACCTTTTTCTGGAATTTAACTGTAGTACTTGTCTCAATGGATGCACCTTGTTATGTGCCACAATGTTTGTCGTTTCTATCACTATTTTATATAAAGAAAGAGTTAAAAAAAAAAAAAGAATTTGGCGCCCGCCTATGCTAAAATCTGGCCCTGACTCCCTTGATGGCACAGACTCCTTTTCTCCCCAAATATATAGCAGTGTGTTTGGCACCTTGTTATACTAAAGGGGTAATTTGATAACAGTCTGCATAAATTTAAAATAAAATATCCATATCAGTTAAAGCGCATGCAAACCTTCCCTTTGAAAATTATCCCACCAAAACTACCCACACAGGATTGTACCAGCTAATTTGTGTGCAGATTTTTTGGGGAAAATTTGTATGCATACCTTTGAAAATGCAAATGAATGCATACCCCTGGAAGGTCTCTACTCACTCTGGGTAAACTTATGTGATTACAGGCTATACTCGCTTGAGTTTATCTGCATAATTTGTTGGACAGTTTTATAAAATGTATTTCTGATCATAGAAGATCTCACTCACAAATCCTGTGAAGCATCACTTGTTGTTCACTGCTTTGATTGTCAACATATTTATGATTGCCTCTATTTTTTTGTTACTGATCATGTAGGGGTGAATCCAGAGGCGGTGATCAAAATTATGAATTAAAATGCCAGGAACATAAATGGAGTTTTGCTTTGCAAACTCTTGAACCAATGGCTCTTAATTCATCCACTGAATGGCATTCTTTTTTTATGTATTAATTGTTTTGCTCATAGTATTTATTAAAGACTTAAAAAGTTCTTACAATTGATTGAGCTTAATCACGTGACTCTACATATTCATGCCTTCCTTTTCATGTTTAAAAGTCCTTTCTGATTGGATCTGAGCAAGTCAGATGATCATCAATCAATGAAATCTATTTCTCAGATTCCTTTGTTTGGATATTTTGGAACCTTACTCCATGTATAAATTTTCCTGCGCTGTGTTTGTGTACCTTGTTCATTAAAGAATCATGGAGCAGGTTTGTAGACCCTGCAAATGTTCATTTTTTGAATGGACTCCCAATTTCTATGTAAGAATTTGATTACATTTGATAGTTTATGTTTGTTTTCATGAGTTTTCTAATTATTTTTCTTTTCAGCAGAAATTTAAGGTTCCCTGATATAGCCACTTTGGCAAAACATTGGCCATATTGGACTATTGTTCAAATAATATTGAGAGCTCTAGTCTTCACAGCTCTTTAAGACAAGTTTTTTAAAATTAATTTTGCTTGCACTAGAGCACTATTAATCATTTTAAGGAGATTTTTTAGACTTATGATTGGTCAAAACTTAAATGGTGAGCAATGACTCACTGATAGTTCTCTGAAGTCTTTTCCTCCTTTTAAACACTTAACAGACAAGTAAACTGATGTTCTGTATCAACTGACATTTCATTATGATAGGGAGCTGATTAACCTTTTAAGTGGGGTTTTGCTTTTTCTTTAGTACTTATTACTTCATTGTCTCTCATTGGATTGGACTAATTTTATAACAGGTCATTTCCACAGGTATAGTGCTGTTATACAGATGGAAACGGCTTTGAAAATTACGCTCTCTGTGGAAAAGTCAGTATCAATCTCCTCCTCCCTGAAGAATCACATCGGATTGTTGTGTGGGTCCCAGACCTTCTCTGGAAAACCCAACTGAGATCTGCTCCAAGGATAGGAATCTTCCTTTCATGGAAATTACCTGGAGCAAGAGCTATCTTCCACTTCTTGGGAATACTCACTCCTTCCTGTCCTTGTCCTAGTCCTTAGGACACTAAGATATGCAGTGGAAATTGAAAGCTTCTCCTTTGCTTTCCCCTCCCTTACTCCTTGGTAGAGGGAAGGTGTTCACAGATCTTTACCATTGGGTCTGAAGCTGCTCCCTGCATTCACCAGTTCATTTACTATCTGTGTGGCTCTCACGACTATTCTGAATTTTCTGAAAATGCTGGAACAGTGTTTCTCAACCACTGGTGCGTGGACCAGCTCCGGTCACCCAGAACATTTCTACTGGTCCATGGAGTGATGGTGATTGCAAGAAGATGAGCAAGACCTGTGCTGCATCCTGCACTGCAGCCAATAGAGACTTTTCCTAACCCTTCCCCTCCCCTTGCAGACCTTTATTTACAGTTTGAGCAGGTCCTGAAGCCCCCATCTCTGGGAGAGGAGCAGTTGTAAAATGTTAATAAGGGAGCATGAGTGAGTCGGCATCTGCTCCACTCTCAGGCCCCACCTCCCATATAGAAGCCAGAAGGGGACAAGGACACTGAGAGGCCTGAGAGTGGAGTAGACTCGGCCTCATGCAAGCTCAGTAACAAACAGCTATAGATTGACAAACTAAAGAGTAGCAAATTGCCTGGACCAGATGCTATACACGCAGAGTTCTGAAAGAACTAAAAAATTAAATTGCAGATAGGTTACAAATTACTAGTAACAAATCATTAAAATTGTCCATTGTACGCAAAGATTGGAGAATGGCCAATGTAACTCTGATCTTTAAAAAAGGCTCCATCATGATCCGGGAAACTATAGACCAATCAATCGACTTCAGGGCTGCAAAAAAATCATGGAAACTATTCTAAAGATCAAAATCACAGCCCATATAGAAGGACATGATTTAATGGGACACAACCAGCATGGATTTACACAAAGAAAATCTTGTCTCATCAATCGGCTACATTTTTTTTGAAGGGGTTGTTAATAAATGTGATAATGGTGAGTTGAAGGATGTAGTGTATTTGGATTTTCAGAAGGCATTTGACAAAGTACCCTGTGAGAGACTCCTGAGAAAATTAAAAAGTCATAGGATAGGAGGCGATGTTCTATTGTGGACTGTAAACTGGTTAAAAGACAGGAAACAGAATAGGACTAAATGGTGATTTTTTTTCAGAGGAGAAGGATAAGTAGTGCCTCAGGGATGTATACTGGGACCGGTTTGAGAGAGAGACAGAGAGCCTGCATATGTATGAGAGTGATAGCCTGCATGTAACTGAGAGACAGAGAACCCACATATGTGTGAGCTTGTGTGTGTATGAGAGAAAGGATACAATTTATGTGACCCTCCCCCCTCAACCCCAAACCACAACAATCTTTGGGTGACAGCAAACCAAAAGATTCCAGGAATAAAGAGCTTAAGATTTTTTAATCCTTATTATTTAAATTTTTGAATGTTATTTCATGTGTCTGCTGTATTTGAGAAATAGACACATTTATGTGAGTTTTATAAATTATTGGATAGGATATTCATTGATTATTTTGACATTTATTCTTTTTATTATTAAGGTTTTAATATTATGAATGATGTTTTATATCTCTTTATTTTATTGCTTGATGATTTGTGAAGAATGATGTTTTGGTTTTTCCATTATTTCACTGTAGTTCCAATTCAATTTTTGTCACCACGTTTTTAGTTTTAATTTATGGTCTCTATGTTCTGCATTTGGTGAGGATCTCTGTTTTAAAGGTCTAGTTCTTTTGTAACTTTCATTTTTGCTGTGAGAAAGGAAGAGAGACTGGTTGGGGGGGAGGGTGACTGGTGTGTGTGTGAGAGAGAGACTAGTCGGGGGTGACTGATGTGTGTGAGAGAGAAATTGGTCGGGGGCTGACTGGTCTGAGAGAGACTGGTTGGGAGGGTGATTGGCATGTGTGTGAGAGAGAGAGACTGTTTAGGGGAGACTGGTTTGTGAGAGAGAAACTGGTTGGGGAGTGACTGATATGTGAGAGAGAAACTGGTTGGGGAGTGACTAGTATGTGTGAGAGAGACTGGTCGGGGGGTGACTGCTGTGTGTGAGAGAGAGAGGGTTGTTGAGCAGGAAGAGGTGGGAAACAGAGGGTCAGGGTAGCTGGGCAGGGAGGGGATGGGGAGGAAGAGGCTAGGTAGAGTTGAGCAGGGGATGGAGGGACCACAGGAAGAAGATGGGGGGGGTGCAGTGGGGAGGGGGGGGGAATGCTGGGCAGGCATGTGAGTTTGAGGAGATGATTGAAAAGGAGTATTTGGGAGAAGTGAGGGATGATAGGGGCATGAAAGGGGAATGAGGATGCAAGAGCCATCATATGTCGGTTTTGGAAATGTGCAATTCTTTTATCTTTGTACTTTGCTTAGTGCAGGAGGAAAAATATTTCTGTTTCTATTTCTCCAGTTTTGTACTGCATGCAGAGTGGTGTTTTAGGGTTTCCATTCCAGTTTTTGTCTTCACATTTGAAATTTGTGGTCTTTTATTCTGTATCTGGTGAAGATCAGTTCTGTGTGTGTAACTGAGGTGGGGTATTTTACTAGCATGTAGGCATTTGTATCCATCTTATTTGTTTTTTGTTTTTTTAATAGGACATGCATTGGTGGTGCACTACTTCTTTTTCATAGGTAGGGCTATTGTATTGATCCCTCAGAGTTAGTGCTGCTGTGGCATGGCAGGTTTGCTATACATGTAGGGTTTTTTCAGTTTTGTATTTTACAATGTGCCTGGTAATAGAGGGAGTTAGTGTTGCTGTTACTGAGATGACATCAGAATCAGAATATATTTTTTGTATGGTGAGTTGTGCGGGAAAATATCTTAGTTCTGCTCTGCACCCATTATTGGGGTTTGAGGGGGTGTTTCATGTGGATACAGAGTCATATGCTTATGTTTAGCCTCATGACGGTCATGTGTTCAGTGTATCATGCATATGAGCATCATCTGTCAGATGTGTCCTGAAAGAAAAAAGGTTGAGAACCACTGGTCTAGTAGCCCTTCTCCCACCCACCTGGACTATACTTTATCTTCTTTTAAGATGACTCTTTGGTAGTCTAGGGGAAGCCCAGAGCACCTTCTAGCTCTGTGCTGGTTGACGCCATTTTCCAGAATGGCGTTGGATGGCCTTTGCCCCTATAGGGAATCTCTTTGGCCATGGTGGGATGGGAGATGCTGGTGGTGCCCAGGGCACCCCCTAGCACACAGCACCCTAAACATTGGCTATGTATCAGATGTAAACTGCTGTATAAGAGGTTGTCAAAATAATTTCTACAGTGGTTCGAAAAATCAAGCCTTGTGATTTGCCATAAAATGTAACCAGTTGCTAGGAAGTCTAAACATTTCACTTATCACTTTTTTAAAATGGTCAAAAAGATGGTGAATTGGACTATGCTCAGAGGTGTTTCTTTACTGGACAGGGAACCATCTCCCCTTTGTGGTTGAACATTCAATCTCCCAGTTAGTTGGCTTCTTCTGACTAACAGTTCACTGGCAACCTCCAATTCAGGCAAACCCAGAACCTAGAATTCAGTTCAGTCCACAACTTGGTTTGGTGGTTCCAACAATGCCAAATTTATTCAAACACAAAAATAAGGTGTGTTCAACAAATTCAATAGTTTTCACAGGTTTCCACAGTAAATGCACAGTCAACAGCAAAGTCAAAATATCCTTAGCATGCCATCAAATTCCTGGAAATCAAGAACAGTTCTTCAATAACAGATCAGTCACTTATTCAAGTCTTACAAAAGAGATAAATGATGAGACCTCCAAAGGCATGCTGTTCTCTGTTATTGTCTCCATGATTCCTCCCAGAGGCTCTTCTGAAAAAGAAACTAGGCCTTAACCCGAGGAGAGAGCATAGGATTTATTCCCTCCATGGAAAAATGTCTGCACTAGGGAGTCAAAACAGACTGTAAGGGAGATACCAGATGTTCTAATATTGTATGCAACAAAATATGAATTCTATCTTCCATGAATAATGACCTCAGAGAGGCACAGACTTTAAAAGAAGGATTCTGACATGTATGTTCCAGCAAAGAAACAGTGTCAGCAGAGAGAAACAAGATAAGAACTTTGACCAGAACAACAATGCTATCCAGCTTATCATATCGGCTTATTGATTTAAAGACCAGAAGCTCCTTTCTAAATAAAAAGTAAGTGCCCTAGGACAGTCTTGGCAGAAACACAAAAACAACTTAATCCCCCAGAGCAGAAAAACAACCTATCCAAGGACAGCATGAAACAGGAGCAGTGACCCGTGATGGGAGAGAGGGGGCAGCAATCAAATGAAGAGAATTGCTGACATGGCAAGACAGAGTTGGTCAAGATAAGACTGGTCACAGTCTAGAGTTTCCACTCAGCAGGAACAGTGATCCCCCCATGGAAAGGGGGAGGTCAGCAATATGAAATGCAGAGATGACACCATTTGCCTGCTGCATGACAGTGCATGAACCTTTTTGCATATTCATCTACTGACTGTTATAAGAAAGGGCAAACAGTAAATACACATGACAATGCGGAGGCATGAATTCTGCCCCTCCCTGTGTTGAGAAGGTAGAGGACCTGGAGTGTCTGGAGAGACTGGAGAGAGGAAAGCCCTGCCATCGACCACAAAGCCAGAGACAGCCCCAGAGTTGAAAGAAACCTCCTCAGCCCAGCCAGTACCAGGACCAAGAAGCAGGCTCTTTCCCTTGAGATGGTCCCTGAGATCTCCAGCCTGAGGCTGCTCTATAGGTAAACAGATGGGAATCTCCTAAAATTGGGTGGGGCTAGCCAGCTAGTTACCTTTATTAATACTCTAAGCAGGCCAAGGTTTCTGGACCATTTCAATCCGCTAATGATGCAGAACTTTAGTATAAACCGATGCTAAGTAGCAAGGACTTTAGCGCTATATACTATTTATTTTCTTCTAAATGCTAATTCTGCAAAGTCTGACAAATAAAAGTCTAATTTTGTAGATAAAACATGTGGTCTTTTCTGAACTATTTGGATTGTGTAGGTAAAGGAGACAACAGAGAGAACTGTCTGTAGCACTGCTGGCTCCGATAGGTGTTGGGGAGGGGGAAATGAGGTGCACAGTACCTCTAATACCACTTACAAGACAGCAGCTCAAAATCAGAGCTGATGAAAAAAGGCAGGCAAAAATGGGCCCACACTTACTGAAAGTCTCACCTTTTATAGCATTAGATGTTACATTTGACATCATCAGTGCTTAAAGGTACTGTTGCGACCGTCGCTGCCCGATGTCTCCACTCTGCCCACCTTACCTCTTTGGCGACTCCCTCTTTGGTTGATGGAAGTTTGGCTGCCGCGGCGTCATTTTGCCAACCTCCTCCGGCATCCCCGGACCAGCTAGACGCTGCCTTCCGCCATGTTCTCCTGAGGCCTAAGGGCGCGAGCGCGGCGCGGCCCTGACTCAAGTACCAGCTGTGGCGCAAACCTCAGGGGCGCCCCCCTGAGATGACGTCATCCTCACCAGATATTTAAGGTCTCTTGTTTTGCTAGCTAATCGAGTTAGCAAAGGGTTTCCTACCTAGCTGCCTCCAGGTATCGCTGTGGATGGGATTCGCTCTCCGCTTACCTTGCTACACTGCCTCCTCGGACTTACCAGGGGTACCCGCTCCTCGGGGGCCTCGCTCTCTCTCTTGCTTTTCAGGTCGCAGTCTGGAACCGGTACTCGATCCTCGAGGGCCCACGTTCCTGGACCTGCTACTGAATATAACTTCTGCCAGGAAGTCACCGCTGCCTGCAACACCAGTGAGTTACCATCTCTCTCTCAGAGCTTTCCCTGGAACCAGGTACTCGCTCCTCGAGGGCCTACTTCATTCCAGCTCCTGGGCTGTTCCAAGAGACTATTGTGTGAGTCTTACCATCAAGGTTCTGTTCCTGAACTCTGCATACTCTGCCTACTCACTATCTCAGTTTCTCTACAGCTCAGCCATCCTGGGATCGCTGTTCCAGTGCCTGAGGGACTACAGCCCAGCCGGGCTCTTCCAGCTCACTACTGCCACCTCTGGTGGTTCTCTAAAACAGTTTAATAAAAGAACTAAGTGTGTGTCTGTCTCCCAACTCTGAGCCTGACTGGTGGTCCCTCTCGGGATCTTTCCCCATGGGCGTGGTCATCTGCCACCGGCCCAAGGATCCACCCACATTTATCACAAATAAAAACAGTTACAAATCCCCATATACGCATTCTACTGCTAAAACAAATATGGCATATTGTTTTCTATGGGTAGTGGTTAAGTAGAGTTTAAAATTAAAAGAGAGACCATTTGAGACCAGCGACACAGTCACATATCATCACACTATTTAGCAATTAGATGCCAAAACTTTTTAAATGCTGTACTTTATAGTTTAATATGTAGACTGCTACCATGTAAATGCTATTGAGACTAACTTTTTTCACCTAGCTACTAAAAATGATTGTATAGCTCATTAAGTGGTATTTTAGCAAGCAAGTAAAATTTTTACTGACACACACACACTATAACTTTTAGCATGAGTTTTAGTGCCTAGACCCTCAAATATCTGATAACATGCATTATCTCTGTACTGTGAGGTAATATTTGGAGGTCAGTAGACTTCCTATTGTAGAGGTCGTTTTATCAATGTAGTTGATGGATGTGCCTGGTCCAGGATCCTAGAAGGAATGGCAAATATAAAGACACAACCCCCTGGTTGATGGCACATGGCTGGGATTGAATTGCTGGCAGATGTATTTGGCTTTTTGCTCTCAGATTGTGTTAATATCACTCCTGGCAGATGCTCTGTGTGCTTCCTGTGCCCATTCCAGATGTTGTTGCTGACATTGTCAGAACAACTTTACATAACCAAAAAGAAAATAAGCCTCATGCATATTTAAATGAGGAAAAGAATGCATTGCCCCATGGAGAAAGGCCTGCCTAAAATCTCTCCTAATACATGCATTATCTGCCTGTTTACCTTTATTTGGGCACCTGAAGTGCCTATCTTCAAATTCGGAATAGTATGTAAATAATCCAATAGACTCTTCTGATTAGCTATTCACCTCTGTCTTTTTCCAGTCTCCAAATGGGTATTGATTTCTCACTTCTACTCACTTCTCAGTCTCAGTTTAGAGAGGCATTGCTTGTACTTTCCTCTGCTTCAAAAGGACGTTTGCTGGCAAATCTGTAACTATGGTACCATGAGAACTGCAGAAATGTTCAGATCTTGTGCACAACTGATGGCAATGAAAGTTGTATGATTTAACTGTACAAAATGTACAGTTAAATCATACAACTAAAGCATAAAGTCTCTGAAGTGGTTTGTTGCTGTGAGAAAATGACAATTAGGTGCACTCTGGGAAATAGATTTTACCCTGCTGATTAGATCCAGTAATGCTAAACCATTCTGGAGTCAAGCGGGCTCCCTGATTGGGGACATTTTCTCTTCACCAAGATGTCCCGTTAAATAATCATGCCGTGTGATAATAAAAAACACTTTGTACAAGAGAAATTGGTCAGAAATCTTCTGGGTGCACTTCTGAGTTCATTAGCTGTGACCTAGTTTCATGCAGTTTCAGACTGTGGAATATAATATACTGTTGCACAGAATTTCATGCACAAGCTAATATTACATTTTGCTTATTCTATAATTATGTGTCTGGGCACCAATATTATAGAGACTACACATGCAAAGACATTTTTGTTTTTGTTACAACAGTCTCACTAATCTTGGCAATAAGACATAGAAGAGGTCCTGGGTGTTGGCTTAGGTCCTAATCTTTTAAGAATCGTAGTTGAAAATGGCAAGGCCTGAAATGACCTGCCAGCAGTGGTGGTGGAGGCCATTATTATAACAGATTTTGGACATGCTTGGGACAGATATGGAGGTCAGTGGTGGGAAAGTTTGAGAGATCAGATAGAAGACATGGGGGACGGTAGAGCTGGGTTGCATATGGGAATTAATATGCTCATCCAACCAAAGTGGATGAATCTCGACTGGGCAGACTAGATGAACCATTTTGATTTTTATCTGCCATCATGTACTATGTTACCATTTGCTTAACTAGTATTTTGCATATTATATAAAATTACTCTGGTTAAAGATCTTTTTTTTCTTCTCAGTAATTTACATTTGCTTCTTTGGACTTCTAGCTCAATCAGAAGCTGTCCCAGCTGGGCCTACAGCACCATGAGCCTTGCAGCCCATTTTTAATCCCTTCAGCCTCTTCCATCTAGCCCATCCATTACAGTGACAGTTCTATGGCATAGAGGCATGGACTGTGACTCTCATAAAAGCATGGTGCAAGTGCTCACTTAAACCAGCAGTAGAGTTGCTAACATGCACCTGTTTTTTCAGGACAGGCCAATCCAGTCCTGGTTGTAGCCCTTTGCCCGCATGGACTTGTCATTCTGTCTTTTCTTAGGGAAATCAATAGGGACACTAGAACTACAAGACTGTGCAGGCAGTGGGGTAAAACCATGAATTCCTCAACCCTAAAAGATTCACATATCGAACTGAACCCTATGATACTTGTCATGCAATAAATATATTGTGTTGTTGAGTCTGTACTTAACTAATTGTGCGCTACCACACTTACTGTTCTGGTTACGTGGACTATTGTATAGCACTTTACTCAATGGTCCCACCTATAACTCACATCTTCTTAGTGCTCTTACAGTAGAAGCCTGTATTACCTACTGTGTTGTACCATATAGGATAACCTCACTTTGTAACCTGCTTTGAACCACCTGGCTGGAAAGGAAAATCATAAATCAATTATGATGATGTTGATGATGATGATGTCTGGATCAACCTGAAAGAATGGAGCCAACTGGCAGCCCTAGCCAGATAGCAGGTGGTTGGAACTTCCTATCTGGGGCTGTGAGTGCTGAATCTGCAGCACCCCCAACCTTTGCCAGACCAATGGGCAAGAGCTAGGGCTGGGAATGGGGTCTGGATCTCCTACACATTTTCTGGGCCATCGGGTTAGCCCCATTCCCTTGAAATGATAAAACAATTTGGACTGGAAATTGGAATCTACGCTGGGTGGGAGCCACATGGCCGACTATTATTACACTCTATTGTTAAGGTGGCTGTAAGCTGACCTGCCACCATAAATCTTCTTCCTCTTCAGAGGTCAGCCAGCAACTTCCACTTCAGTTTGTTTTTCCAGGCCAATGGAACATGTTCGTTCTGGTGCTGTGACGCATTATTTCATAATGTATATCTGTGTCTGTGGCTTTTAGCTAAACATTACTATCTAACTGAGCAGGCATCTCCTGGTCGCTCAGTGACCTGGGAAAGGTTGAAGGACTCACTCCACCCCCAACAGCTGGGTGATACCTGCTGTGAATGAAAATAAATGCATAGCGCTGACGACACTATTGTTTATTGTTGCAGATTAATTTCCAGGCTATTAATGTCTGCTCCTGCAGCCAGTCAGAAAGTTTTGTTATCATGGGACCAATGTGTCCAGTTTGCAGTGCTGTGCAGGCCAGGAGAAACCCCCTATCACAGCAGAATTGCGCAGGGTTTCCAGGAACTCCTTCACAGCTGTGGTAATAAAACAGAGTCGTGGAAGAACTATTACATAAAAAGGAGAAACAGAAAAGAATACAGTAAAGAAAAGAAAAAACATAAAAAAAAGCAAAATGCAAAGTATGGAGGGCCAGATCTAAGTTTTATGGCAAAACATGTATAAAAAGCCTGCAAGCGTGGTGGATTAAACAGGTTTGAAATGGCGCGTCTTTTGTACCCCAGGATTTAATGTTCTGCAACTTGTGGAAGGGAAATCAAATTCCACAACAAGTAAAGTAAAACAAAATTGTGCAGAAGGTGAAGTGGGAGTTTCTGTCTGAAAGGGCAAAAGTCCCACAACACTTTCTGCACAGGTTTTACGCTGGATTTTTTTTCCCCCTTTCATAATTTGTAAGAAATTGGGAGTTCAAGTCAATTGAGATCAGGACATAGAAATGTTTCTGGCAGGTGATTATTAGTCAGATTAGGAGAATACAAATAATCACTCCTTATGTTAAATTAACACTCGGTTGCAAGATTCTGCAAGGTCGATATTCAAAGGCATTTACCCTGATACTTTTGAGATTCTGGATAAATGCCGAGTTTTGAATATCGCTGGCACTTATCCGGGTACATTGTTTCCAAATAAGTCATTAACCAGATACATTTTATCAGAATGAGTGGGAGGCATTTTGGGATACGTTATTAAGCAAATAACTTAACCCCCCCCTGTGACGGAGATCAGGGTTGGGGGGAGATGGAGGCTCAGCTAAACTGAATCCTAATTCATGTGCCCCTCCCTGCAAGATCATTCACATCCCTTCGTTTGTGGATCCCTGAAGGTAACAGTCCTGGGAACAGATTAAAGATGCGGTTTACCTGCAAGTTGCTTGAACTAGCTGTTCCTGCCTATTGAGCAGTGGATTGCAGCAGGTCATCGGTGGTGGCCTGTCAAATAAACCAATCAAACAAATTGATCAGATTCGTCTGACACTATCTCCCTCTGGTAAAAGACCATTATTAACTCGTACCCTGCGACCTGCCAGTTTCAAGATGCTTCGCTTTTCTTGTCGTCAGAAGATTCTCTATTATTTTTTTCAGCCACCAAAGTAATCGGTCTGCAATTTCCAGCCTCCTCCCTATTACCACTTTATATAGAATAACAACATGTTCCCATCACCAGTCCTGTGGAACCACTCCTGTCTCCAGAGACAGGAGTGGTTCCACAGGACCTCCCTGAATGCGTGCTATCCTGCCTCACAGCATTGTCTACTTTCAGTTTTTCTACTTCCATCCAAACCCTCTCTTCTGTAAATGGTGCAGTATAGAGCAGAGGAATGTATCATGTTTGCCACAGCACCCCCACTGGAGGTTGCTGCAATATTTTATTCCATCTTTCATGTTAGAAAATGAGTCCTAGAGTTGGTGAAGATTTTTAGTTTGGGGTTGAGAGGGTAGGAGTTTTTCCTTTCAAGTCCCTTAAGTTTGCATAGTGCGTACAGGCCCAAAGCCTTGCCTGAGGAGTCTTAGTCAGTTAAGAGATTTGTTTCCAATTCACATGCAGTGATTGATAATTAAATCTTTCTTTTCTTTTTGAGTGGTTTACTTGTGTGATTTTTGTGGGGAGGCAGTTTTATTTACTCTTCTTACCCTTGGGAGAGAGCCGAAGAGCTTAGGTTGTTTTAAGTCATCCGGGTGCCCCTCAGTCTGAGGGATTCCATTGCCAGTCTGGTAATTGATTGAAGGAGGAGTGGATACCCAGCTGTTACCATAACTGGGATGAGAGAGAAGGAAAAGAACCACCTCACTGGTGCTCCCTTAAAGGAAACTGTTGCAGAGCCTGCCCATAAGGGACACGAGAGAGGAGAGAATTGTTCAAGCAGTGGTTTTCACACGCGGGTGTGTCGCCACACTTCCTGGTCTCCCCTAGCCCAGCTTCTCCCCTTTTCCTCAGCGAGCTGCGAACTCTTCCTCCACCCGGGCTTAAAATGTGGATAGCCCCGGGTGGAACGCTGCAGGAGAGCTGGAAAAAGCACTCAGCGGTACTAGCAGCATGGTCTCTGCTTCTCACCCCCCCCCTCCCCGCAGCCCAGAAGAGGAAGTGGTGCGCAGCAGCCACGCACGCAGGAAGAAGAGACCATGCTAGGTGTAAGTGCGTGCAGCATCAGCCCGGAGCAAAAAGAGGAGCAGCAAAGCCCGGAGTCAGCTCCAGCGGCCGATGGGACTCCTTTCTCAAGGCTGCGAGAGCTGGAAGAGGAGGAGGCTGTTGCTGCCGCTAATTGTTGTTATTCAGTGGGGGAGAGAGAGTAAGCAATTGAGCATATGTGTCTGAGACCGTGTGTGTGTGTGGTGATTGAGAACCAGTTTGTGTGATTGACAGCCTGTGTGTGATTGAGATCCTTTGTGTGTAAGCCAGTGATTGAGAACCTGTACGTATAAGTGAGAGACAGAGCATGTGTATGTAAGATTGAGAGTCTGTGTGTATAAGAGAAAGAGCGTGAGCATGTGTGTAATTGTGTGATTGAGAGCCTACGTAAGTGAGAGAGAGAGGGTTGTGTTTGTGGCATTGTGGACCCTTGGTCGCTGTGAAGATGACTCTGCCCATGGGGAGGAGCCCCGTGGGGAACACAGCGATAGGCGAAACTCAGATAGCAGACACAGATAGAATGGAAGGCTTTATTGTACTGCTGTGGGTAGATGGAATAAAGCAGGAAGATAAGGCACTGAGGTCTGCGAGGCGCCAATACGTTCAACAGTCTCAGAAGTAGATTCTCACCCAGATGTTTCAGAGAGGTGGGGACCTGCGGTGCGGGCAGCGCCGAGCCTGGTGGGTGGCGTTGGAGCACCGAATCGCAAAGGTACTCACAGGAGATTAGGCGTCTTCCTGGTAGAGAATGGTGGGACCGAAGGTCCCTGGTACAGGATACTAGAATGGTAGGCCCTCGAGGAGCGAGAACCAGGTAGTCCAGAGGTCCTGTAGAATAAGAGAGAGAGAGAGAAACCCCTCAATAAGTAAGGCCCCGAAGGGAGATGGAAGCGAGAGACCCCTGAGGAGCGGGTGTCTTGAGCTTCAGAAGGAGCGTGGCCCTTGGAGTGTAGAGCGGCGTCTAAGCGAGCAGCTTAGAGCGGTCAGAGTAGCTTAAACCAAAGTCCTTGCTAACTCAATGGTGGTAGCGAAGCGGAGGTTTGAAATACCCGGAAGAACTGACGTCATGCGATGGGGACACCCCCGAGGTTCCCGCCATGACGTGTATTTGAGCGTAGGAGAGGTGCGTGCGCCCTTGGAGGCCACGGGAGTGAGCATGGCGGACTGGAACACCCATGCTAGACTGGAGACGCCGAGGCCCTTGGCACTCGGCATTGGAGGCAGCCATCTTGCCCAAAGAGGAGGAAAAGGGAAGAAAAGAGGTAAGGCAGAGCGGTCACAGCTGTCTGCGACTGACGGACGCAACAGAGAGCATGTGTATATGTGTGTGACTGAGAGTCTGTGTGAGAGAGAGAGGAGAAAATTGCAAGCAAACCTTCTCCCCCTCCACTCCAATTCACAACAATTTCAGGGCACTTGGAAATCGAATGTTTCCAGGTATGGAGAGCAGAGCATTTTTTATATCCTTGGGTTTTTGTGTCTGCTGTTTTGAAATATTTTATTGGGGTCTGGAATTTTTAAAATAAGTTTTTAATTATTGGATATTCCATTCATCAGTTGTTGTGAAATAATCTGTTCTTTTTATTATTATCATTTTACTGCTATTGATTTTATATTTCTTGATTTGTTTGAGGACTGGTGGTGTTTATGTTTTTCCTTTGTTAAGAACATAAGAACATGCCATACTGGGTCAGACCAAGGGTCCATCAAGCCCAGCATCCTGTCTCCAACAGTGGCCAATCCAGGCCATAAGAACCTGGGAAGTACCCAAACACTAACGGCCGGATTTTAAATGCCCTGCGCGCGTAAATCCGGCTGGATTTACACGCACAGGGCCCTCGCGTGCCTATTTTGCACAGGCTGCCGGCGCGTGCAGAGCACCGGGACGTGCGTAAGTCCCGGGGCTTCGTAAAAGGGGCATGTCGGGGGCGTATCGGGGGCGTTGCGTAAATGATGCGGCGTTTCGGGGGCATGATGTGGCGTTTCGGGGGCGGGCCCAGGACGTGGCGCCGGCCCGGGGGTGTGGTCGAGGCCTCCGGACCAGCCCCCAGGTCAGGTGATGGCGTGCCAGCAGCCCGCTGGCGCGCACAGATTTACGTCTGCTTTCAGCAGGCATAAATCTGCCAACAAAGGTAAGGGGGGGGGTTTAGATAGGGCCGGGGGGGGGGGGGGGGGGGGTTTAGGTAGGGGAAGGGAGGGGAAGGTGAGGGGAGGGCAAAGGAAAGTTCCCTCCGAGGCCTCTCCGAAATCGGAGTGGCCTCGAAGGGAACAGGCAGCGTGAACAAAAGTACGCGCTCGCACAAAATTATAAAATCTACCCCTAAGTCTATCCCATGTTACTGTTGTTAGTAATAGCAGTGACTATTTCCCAAGTCAATTTAATTAATAGCAGGTAATGGACTTCTCCTCCAAGAACTTATCCAATCCTTTTTTAAACCCAGCTACACTAACTGCCCTAACCACATCCCCTGGCCACAAATTCCAGAATTTAACTGTGTTTTGAGAGAAAAAGAACTTTCTCCGATTAGTTTTAAATGTGCTACATACACTTCATGGAGTGCCCCCTAGTCCTTCTATTATCCAAAAGAGTAAATAACAGATTCACATTTACCCATTCTAGACCTCTAATGATTTTAAACACCTCTATCATATCCCTCTTCAGCCTTCTCTTCTCCAAGCTGAAAAGTCCTAACCTCTTAGTCTTTCCTCAGAGGAGAGCTGTTCCATCCCCTTTATCATTCTGGTCACCCTTCTCTGAGTCTCTGGCTTGTTGCCGTTTCCAATTCAGTTTTTTCTGCATGCTTCTAGTTATGTGTTTTGGTCTCTTTATTCTTTGTTAGGTGAGGGTCAGCACATGTGATTTAGGTGAGGTTTTCTGCTGGCATGTAGTTTCTGTGTAGCTCTATAGCAGCCTGGCTTGTTCTGTTTTCCTAATAGGATGAGTATTGGAATATTAAGGCCTGGTGAAATATTTTCAGTGTTGCCTTTTCTTAGGTAAGGTGGTTACTGTTTGAGTGCTGGAGATTGGGGCTGTTCTGTTATGGGAGGTTTGTTATTTATGTAATTTCTGTTCAGAAAGAGTACTTGTCTTTCCCTTGTGTCATTCTTAACAATAAAAGTAATACTAGGTCTTTATTTATTTATTTATTTTTGCCATGGATTATAATAAGCAGTGTGTTACACATGTGAGCGTGGTCTGTCAGGTGTGTCACGATAGGAAAAAGCTTGAGAACCACTGCCCTACAGGGTCCTACTCCTACTGAGAGGGCACCTGGACCTACCAGCCTGCAGGCTGCGCTTCAGATGGTTACATCTCTGGAAGTCCCTATATCCCACCCTATTCTGGAAAGGGTAGGAATTAAGGGGCAAACCATGCCAAAAGTTCCCACTTTTATAGTTCCTCTTACCTTGGTCACCCAATCATAACAGTCCAAATCTTTCAGGGAACATACACACTGTTTCTCTAACATCACATTAAAGACAATGCTTACTTATATAAAATGCCATCCTGTGGTCTTTTTGTACTACTACCACAACAGATCTAGAAAGCATTTTTTCAAACATGGTTAACATGTGCATAAGGGAGGGGGGGGGGGGCAACCACTCAGAGCTTTGTCTACCAACCCAAAAAGAATACACCATATTTGGGGGTCTACTAACTCAAAATGAATGCGCCATAATTGGGGGTCTACCAACTCAAAACGAATGTGCCATATTTGGGGGTCTACCAACTCAAAAAGAATGCGCCATATCTGGGGGTCTACTAACTCAAAAAGAATGCACCATATTTAGGGGTCTACCAACTTAAAAAGAATGCGCCATATTTGGGGGTCTACTAACTCAAAAAGAATACACCATATTTGGGGATCTACCAACTCAAAAAGAATGCACCATATTTGGGGGTCTCCCTACAGAAATATTTCCTAAGATTACTCCTGAGTCTACCCCTTTTCATTCTCATCTCAAGACCTCTCGTTCTAGTACCTCCTTTCCATTGAAAAAGGCTTTCCTCCTTGGATCCAAATATGCCTCATCTAGCACTCTTTCCTGAGACAACTCTCTGGTCACCCAATGAAAGAACTTAATCAGATTTGACCTCTGGTTAAACCATGCTGCCTCAGATCTTGCAATCCATTGGATTCCAGAAACTGCACTTTACATACTCCTTGCTCCAGTAGGATTTAACCTCACCAGTGTGGTTTGAAAACTTGGAGAGACAAAAAAAAAAAAAAAAAGAATAGAGCAGGTTCCGGAATGTCTGCAACAGTAGAAGCTCTACTGGCAAGGAAACTGAGCAGCAGGAGCTTCTCCAGAGGTGTAATTACCAGTGAAACTAAAGAGCAGAATCTACAGGAAGAAATCATTATTTGTCCATGGTGCCTTATCCTGTTCATCCAGACGTTTTTAAGAGAGGAGCAAGGCTGGCCTAAGTGGTGAAATTTGGGGAGGGGGTGGGAAAGAGGGCTGGCAAAAAACTATCGTGGGAAGGAACGGTAGAAGAGCAGGCTGATGGCAGCCTGAGCATGCTCCGCTCTTGAACAGGTTCATCATGCCCCAAGTAGGCATGGGGCTGCTTCCCAGAGCTGCTAAAGCAAAAGAAGAGAAGGGCAGACCACAGCCACAGTGGCTCCTGGCAAAGTCAGCTTCTCTCCTCGGCCTACCACCTCTGTGCTCTCCTCTGGCTGGCCAGGGGAGTGTTCAAGTAGTGCTTCTTATCTGCTGCTGCTTTAACTTCTGCTGGCTTCCCTGTAAAGTTGAAAAATGTAGGCTCGGCAGGTTTCACATGACTATGGGCCTCACACCAAGGGCATAGCCAGAATTGAATTTTTAGGCAGGCCCAAGGTTAATATACTTAGGCATTGTAGCCAACTTCCCACCCCAGCCCACCTCCATCCCTTACCCCATTATATGTGGACAGAGGCAGCTCAAGGCAATCTGCTGCCTGAGGTGTGAGATGAGATAGAGCTCCCCCTCTTCTCCCCCCAATTTTGCCGGCGTCCGGTTTCCGAGCCTGTGGCTGTCAGCGGGCTCGAGAACCGACGCCGGCAAAATTGAGCGTCGGCTGTCAAACCTACTGACAGCCGCCGCTCCTATCAAAAAGGAGGCGCTAGGGACGCGATAGTGTCCCTAGCGCCTCCTTTTACCCGGATCTACTGCCAGACCTAATTTAAATACTGAATCGCGCACACCAGCGAGTGGTCGGTGCACGCGCCGGGAGAGCGGGTGTTCGCCCGCTCTCCCGCAGACTTTACTGTATCGGCCCGATTCCTTGAAAGGTAATTTGTCTTGAATATTCTGGGTATTTTGTTTTATTGGTAAGCTGAGTGTGGTTTTTTTTCATGTGTCCACAGGAGGTGGAACAAAGGTTTGTAGGTTTCTTTTTCTGACCAGAGCAGGGTTGCCTTTGGCGCCCTGCCCTTGGTGTTTACCCATAAAAGCAGTGGGAACTGAGGGCTGTGCCGTACTCCACCTCCTCTCCCCATCCCTCCAATCACAACACAGAAAAGGAGGCAAAAGGGCAGGGGACACAGCACAGCTCTCGGCTCTGTCTTCCCTGTGACCAGGGAGCTGTGGGAAAGAGGAGCCTCTTCCAAAACCGGATGGTCAGTGTCCGGTCAGTACTTCTGACCGGACACTGTACAGCACATCTGAACATCTGGCTTATCCGGTCCAAAACCAGGCAGTTGGCAACCTTAGGGGATAGGGAGGGGAATGCATGTGATGGTGGAGGGGGCAATAGAGATAATTATGCCAGTGGGGTGAGTAGAGGAGTGGAAGTTGTTTATGCCAGGGGGGTAAGTGGGGAAGGAAAAGTGATTGTGCCAATGGGAGAGCAAGGGAAGTTGATTTTGTCAGGGAGTAGGGGAGGAAAAAGGCGATAATGCCAAGGAGGTAAATGCTTTGGCTGGGGGTGTGAGGGGATTTCCTGTTCATTTACCAATGTCTGTTGTCTGAGAAGCAGTTCCTGAGAATGTTGTACATTAAAAAACAATTGGAAAGCCATGCTGTGCAGAAATCATTAACTCTCTTACCCTTAAAACGAAGGGAAGATGATGGTAAGGAGGGGATGAAGGATCTGTGTGGCATGATTTTCCAACTAGTTTTTAAAACACCATGCGGTCAATAGGGATGTACATTCATCTGAAAAGAAATTAGACATTTTAATGAAATTTCCCATTTTGTTTCAATTAATTTTTAAAATGAAATATAGCAGGAATCATACATTGTCACAGAGCCTGCCGCTACTGCCTACAAGTTTCAAATCTGTGCTAATTCAATCCCTTTTGTGTCTGATATCATGTGCCCAATATACTGAATGTGCATGCACAAATAAGTAAGAGAGAGGTCTGTTTATGAGCTCTTTTATACTGTTCTCTCTATCTTCTCATTGTGGATCCTTAAAGGTTTGAGGTTGGTAATGAAGAAAAGGGGTAACCTGTGTTAACTTTAGGCATAACATTTCTGTATGGGAGTAACCTGTACAGAACGGCAGCTACTACCCTTTACAGAATGCCTGAGGGTAACATGCATGGCACGGCAGTTACTACCATTAACAGAACACATGGGGATAACCTGCATGGTGCAGCAGCTGCTACTTTAAACAGAACACATGTGGGTATCCTACAGGATGTGGCATATCCTACTGTAGAGATCCTATTAGTCCACTATTAGACTTTAGGTAAAAGAATATACCAGTGGGGAGAGACCTAAGGATAACACTATAGGTTTAAAATCCCCCATATGTAAGCTGGAGAATGGTATAAGAACATAAGAAAATGCCATACTGGGTCAGACCAAGGGTCCATCAAGCCCAGCATCCTGTTTCCAACAGTGGCCAATCCAGGCCATAAGAACCTGGCAAGTACCCAAAACTAAATATATTCCATGTTACCATTGCTAATGGCAGTGGCTATTCTCTAAGTGAACTTAATAGCAGGTAATGGCCTTCTCCTCCAAGAACGTATCCAATCCTTTTTTAAACACAGCTATACTAACTGCACTAAACACATCCTCTGGCAACAAATTCCAGAGTTTAATTGTGCGTTGAGTAAAAAAGAACTTTCTCCGATTAGTTTTAAATGTGCCCCATGCTAACTTCATGGAGTGCCCCCTTGTCTTTCTACTATCTGAAAGAGTAAATAACCGATTCACATCTACCCGTTCTAGACCTCTCATGATTTTAAACACCTCTATCATATCCCCCCTCAGTCGTCTCTTCTGCAAGCTGAAAAGTCCTAACCTCTTTAGTCTTTCCTCATAGGGGAGTTGTTCCATTCCCCTTATCATTTTGGTTGCCCTTCTCTGTACCTTCTCGATCGCAATTATATCTTTTTTGAGATGCGGCGACCAGAATTGTACACAGTATTCAAGGTGCGGTCTCACCATGGAGCGATACAGAGGCATTATGACATTTTCCGTTTTATTCACCATTCCCTTTCTAATAATTCCCAACATTCTGTTTGCTTTTTTGACTGCCGCAGCACACTGAACCGACGATTTCAATGTGTTATCCACTATGACACCTAGATCTCTTTCTTGGGTTGTAGCACCTAATAAGGAACCCAACATTGTGTAATTATAGCATGGGTTATTTTTCCCTATATGCATCACCTTGCACTTATCCACATTAAATTTCATCTGCAATTTGGATGCCCAATTTTCCAGTCTCACAAGGTCTTCCTGCAATGACCCTCTGGTACTTAGGGCCAGTGCACCATTGTGCCTGATTTTGGAGAGGCAGTCTGCCCCTGTGCTGTTCTCCAGTTTTTCTATTAAATAATTTTTGTCTCCATGGAGCATATTATTTGGATGGGAGTTTCTTTTCACTCTCTCCCCCCAATCCACTTAAAAGTCTTTAATTATTTTATTTAAGTTTGGAGTGCCCAGCAAATTAGGACTCAATTAAACTGATTTAATTTCTAGTCTACTATTAACTGGGAGAGGTTCACTTTATGCAAGATGGACCTGAGGAGAGTTAGAAGGAGAGAGAGGAGAAGTTAGTTGGGTTGGCCCCCCAACTGGGCACATGCACATCTACAAAAGATGGGGAGAAGAGAACATAAGAACATAAAAAATTGCCATACTGGGTCAGACCAAGGGTCCATCAAGCCCAGCCTCCTGTTTCCAACAGTGGCCAATCCAGGCCATAAGAACCTGGCAAGTACCCAAAAACTAAGTCTATCCCATGCTACTGTTGCCAGTAATAGCAGTGGCTATTTTCTAAGTCAACTTGATTAATAGCAGATAATGGACTTCTCCTCCAAGAACTTATCCAAACCTTTTTTAAACCCAGCTACACTAATTGCCCTAACCATGTCCTCTGGCAAGAAATTTCAGAGCTACAGGAATCCTCATGATATCAACAGGAGAGAAGGAGGAGGGCGTGTGCCATTCAGGTACAGGGAGGAAACTATGGAGTTTCAAGGAAAAAATTACAGGAAGGATGTTTGAGCTAAAATGACTGTGTAATATACGTTTAATCAAAGGATACATTACTTGCATTGAGAGGGAAGCTATTAACTTGCCCTATATCCAATGGTAGGGAAGATATAAATCATCAAGAAGTAAATTAAATTGCTTTAATATCTAGAACATGAGAGTTACTATGAGAAATCATTAATTTAGACAACTATATCAATTGGCTTTAATATCTGATATTTAAGAAAGACTGCAAGAAGTCACAAACTCTCAAGATTTTTATTGAGTTGTGACTTTACTGCTTATATGTGCTGATATTATCACTGCTGTATACAAATGCATTGAATTGGGACTTTAACTTAACTTTCAAGGCTCTTTGCATTGCTTATCTTCTCCCTGAGCAGGAAACCTTAGAAATCACATCTTATGGCATAATCACAGTGTTCCACTTAAAATATAAATTTGAGATATGGCCCCTGGAATTGTTATCCAGGTTCAACCATCACAGGGTGTGAAGGGTTGTGGGTATGTGAGTCCTTTATGCTGCGGCATAGTTGACACAGTCTCTAGGGCAAACCCTCGAGGCCTATGCGAGCAGCTGGCGAACATGCCCTGTAGCAGGACAGACTGGAACTTCACCTATACCAGCTACCTTCCCCACAGGTTGAGCCTTTGGGCTCTGGTGGCCGGCGGCAGGTCTTAGGCGGGTCCCTAGGGTGGTGGAGCGAAGTGGACTTCAACGGCACACTGGGGTCAGGGCAGGCAGCAGACTAACAAAATCATAGACAGGCCAAGTTCAGGGCAGATTGCCCAGGCAAGGGGTCAGGTCCAGGTGGCAGACAATCGTGGTCAGGTCCAGGCAAGGGCAATTGAGGTCAGGTCCAAGCAAGAGGTCAAGATCCAGATAGTCAGGCCAAGGGTGGATGAAGACACACTGAAGACACTGGGCAAGATAGATAAGGTGGGCTGGATGACGAAAGCTGGAGAAGACAAGGCTGGACGAGGCAAGGCTGGATAAGGCACAAGAATGCAGGAATCAGGAACGCTAGGCAACACGCACTGCAAGGCAGAAAACCCATTGCTGAGGTGAAATAATGCTGTAGGACCCTTGATTAATCAGCCTGGTCAGGCTGACATCATCGGAAGGGGCTGCTCAATGTTTCCCGCAGCGGGGGCCTATATTATGTGTGCACATGCGCGCGCATACCTAAGGGAAGGTGGTAGCCTGGTAGCAGCTGTAAGCAGCTTGCGGCAACGGCGAGATTCTGCCGCAACAGGAGGTCTCCAGCAGCATTGATCATTGGTGGGGGTGAATACGGCAGCTCGCGGGGCAGTCCTGCGAGCCGCCAAACATAACACAGTGGTTACACTACAGTAAGCCCCTTGCTGGGCAGACTGATTGAGCCATTTGATTTTTGTCTGCCATCATTGCTATGTTACTATGTTATATTTGTTTCTTGAGAAGTGGAGGGGCAATTGTGCATGTAGTATAAATGGGGGTGGGTAAGGGTGGTTTGTAATCTAAATGTATGTGCTGTGATGCCATATTCTCAACAGTGCTCTTAGCAGAGGCAGGAGTGGGCTCCTGCGTAAAGGAGTTATTTGAAATACAAAGGGCCTTAGTCAAGAAAGATTATTTCCATAGACACTGATTAGGAAAAAGTCCTTTTTTTGAATAAGGTCCAAAGACAACAAAAAGACTTCACTGGCTCAGTGCACAGGAGACTGATTCATTCCCAGTTCTGTGGAACTCCAGTCAGATGAGATGACAGGGAACGGAACCTATTTTAACCTTTGTTCATATACTCAGAACATGCGCCTGCTGCTCTGCTATTGCAGAATTAAGAGGATGCCAAGTCTTCCTGATCTGCTGGGAGTTTTCCAGACCTTCCCCATCTGCTCTTCCTGTCCAAAACAAAAAGGATTTTATTGCTAGGTGTAGAAATATTCCACCTCTGAGGATAGATCTGTTCAGGCCTACTAGGCCTGTGCATAGAGTGGCAAAAGTTTTGGGGTTGGCAAATTTCCTGTTCCCTGTCACCACTCAATCCCGCTTCAGACCTCCACAAACATCACTCCTGATGCCCCCCTGGATCTCAGCTTCAGAGACCTGACTCTCACAGTGAAGTGAATGTATCACCTGGCTCCATGTGATAAAGAACATGCTAATCCAGTCCTGTTTTTAACCTATTGCATGCAGGGAATCGTAGTTCTGATTGTCCCAAGTAAATCAATGGGACAATCAGAACTACAAGTCCCTGCATGCAATAGGATAAAACTAGGACTGGATTAGGCTGTTTCTTATGGAGTCAGGTAGCAACCCTAGTGTGGGATCCAAGGCTTCTGTGTGTGTGGTGGGGGGAAGGTGGGAGGAAGGTTGGTGCCTATGAGTGCAGGCTTAGTCCCCACACTGCTGTGCTGTGTTGATCATGTTGCAGGAATAGAGATCCGAGCTGGGGGAAGGAGGGTGAGAGCTCGGAGATTTGCCTGAGAGGGTTGAGGCAGCATGGCACCAGCACTGAATCAGTGCCTAGGGGGGCGGTGTCCCTGGGTCTGTTATTATTTATACATTTATGAATAATTTCTGTTTGAAGCAGTGGATTGGGGCATGAAGGGAAAGCTGCCCTCCATATTTCTTGTGACCTTCAAGTAACCTTCAAAGCCATTTACCTGGGTAAAATGGCCTGTCTGAGAATTGCGCTCTTCTGCTTGGCTGTAGGTACAGGAGGGTTCCACATGTGCACTTTTTAGCTGGGTTAAAAGGAAGCACACCTACGTCCATGTTTAGGTTGGGGGAGTTGAGAAGCTTTCCTATATTCAATTTTCAAATGTATGTGCACTGTTTTCCCACACTCAGCCACATAGCAGGTGTACAGCATGTGAATGCTTTCTGCACACAGACTTTGCAGCTGCTGATTTTCAAAGAGAAACAGGCAGATGCAGTTTTTTTTTTTAACGTGACTCCAAGTGTTACAGCTTGAAGCTCTCTTTGTGGGCAATTTTCAAAAGGCATTTATCCGTGAAAATACTGATTTGCCCAACCACAAGGGCAAAATGAAAATTGTTCAGCTTTAACCTGGCTAAAAGTCCGTGCCAGGTTCCACATCTACTTTTAGCGGCATGGTAACTCACGTGGATCACATTTTCAAATCTGTGCCCATTCTTTTCCATGCAAAAAAAAAAAAATACCCACAGAAAAAGCAGCTACAAATGTCTGCAATTACTTTGTATCTGTGTCCATTTTCAAAGCAAAAGCAGACTTTTAAAATGTTAAGGCCCCTCAAAGAAGCTTTCAGTGGTATTCTTGCACCATCCCAAAATGCCTAAGTACTCATCTAGCCTGGCAGCTTTAATTTCCCTCTCTGAAGCCTATTTAACTTGAAAAGGTTTGCTCCGGTTCGGAGGAAGAGTTAAGTCCAGCTAACCCCCCTTTTGCTTGCATAGCTCCCATTATTTCCTGTCAGAGGAAAAATGTAATTTGTTTGTTTGTTTGTTTGTTTTCAGCCAGTGGGAAAAATCTTGGGATTCACCCTCTTCCCTTTTACTCCATCCAATTCCACTGAAACGGAATAAAAAAAAAGAGTTGAGGAAAAGTTTGGTTTCAAAGAAATTTCTGGTTACTTGTAAAGAGACTGCACTGTGATTGTCGCAGCCGTGTTTGACTGGGAGAGCCAGCTGTAGAAAGGGGGAGTAGTTATTTGGCAAAGCTGATAGATATCCTGTGCTCATTTCTACTAAATAACAGCAGCCTGTATAAAAGAGCTACAAAGAGGGATGGATAAGAACATATGAACATAAGAAAATGCCATACTGGGTCAGACCAAGGGTCTATCAAGCCCAGCATCCTGTTTCCAACAGTGGCCAATCCAGGCCATAAGAACCTGGCAAGTACCCAAAAACTAAGTCTATTCCATGTAACCATTGCTAATGGCATTTGAGGTGCTCCTTTGTGGCTCTAAGAGTACATCTGCTCTTTCATGCACACTGCAAGAGATGCTGAGCATCCCGCAGCAGAAGATTCCATCCTAGGGCAGATATGGAGCAGTTAACAGAGGGGATGATGATATACAGTGCCCACGGTACAGTGCACAATTTGACCTGCAGTCGTGTACAGATTTTTGTGGGCAAACTTTACTGCTGATGCAACAAGGAGTTCTGCACTAGGGAAGTGCCGCCCCAAATTTGTTGGTTGATTTTTTTTTTATTTTGGGTATTTCATTTTTATTTGTTTCATTTAATGTTTCTTTTCGGTTTAGTTCATGTGCAAAATGAAAAAAAAAACATTAAACAAAACACAAAACTTCCAAATAAAAAACCCCCAAATACTGAATCAATTAAAAAAAAAAAGTACCTATAGAAGCCCTGGATGAGCTTTTCCTGGCCAAAAAAATGCCCATTCCCAGCTCTGACCTCTAGATCTGGGCTGGGGTCTAGTGTCGAGGCCTAGGCTGAGGCCCTCCCCCTCTGTAAAGCTGCCAAGACTGGAAAGTGACATCACTTTGGTGCCTTCCTCTGGTGCTGCTGGCGTCATTTTGATATATAGCCACGGAAATGTACAGCTGTATATTAAATTAGTTCTGGCTGTACTGGTGGAAGGCGCCAAAGTGATGTTACTTTTGTGTCATTCGCCAGGCGGATAGCTCCATTTTTAAAGCAGTGGGACTTGGGCAGAAGTGAATGGGCCTCACTCCTGCCCATTTCCACCAGGATCCAGGAAGTGGGTAAATGGGGGCCAGGGTGGGAGCTCCTCAGCCCTAGAAGCTTTTCAGAGAAACAGAGCCCTGGCCCCAGCACCAGATTCAGACCAGGTATAGGCATTGGTGCTGGGCCAAGGGCATGGCTTCAGCACAGGGTCTGGACCAAGCTTAGGCCTTGATGTCAGACCTGGCTTGGCACTAACACCCTGACACTAGGTCTGGGCATTTTTTGGATGGGGAGGCTCAGTTAGGGCTACCAAAGGCCACTTTTTTATGCCATGAACAGAAAACATTTGAAGAGGAAATTTTCGGTTCATTCCATTTGGAACAAAGCATAAATGGCCTCATTCATTACATTTTTGGTATTTGTTAAAAATGATGAATGCACACCCCTAGTTAGCACCTTCTCATGTAAATCCCATGTAAATGATGGCATTAGCTATTACCTCCTAATGCAGAGAGGTGCACTGGCTTAACTCATGTTCTGTTAAAACTGAAAATTTTACTTCTGGTCAGCCATAAACTTTCTGGCACCAGTATCAGCATGAGAATCTGCATTCCAGATTTATGTGCACAGAAAATGATTTATGTACAAAAATGTAGCAAGCTACTATAAACTAGGTTCTTGCTCCCACAAGCTTATCATGTGTTGGAGCCTTACAATGTGGACTGAGCTGCATCTGGATCTGAGTGATGTGTTTTGGATCTGTCAAAAAGGGGTTTTCAACTATGCAGAGACTGCAAGCTGCCACAGCCAAGGTGAAGGAATAGAAAAAATTGTCAAAAATTCCTGTGTGTTCTCCTGTGAATGATAAATATTCTGCAAGAACCTGCATCCAGCACTCATAGTGTTAACGAATTGGGAAAAGGATTGAACTGTTTAGCCTGCCCAAAGAAAACATTACATAGCCAGCAGAGGAGGAAGCAAAAGGAATGCTGGGAGACCATTTAAGGTAGAAAAGGCACAATTTGGCTGGCTCTGTCTGTGTGAGGAGTGGGGATGGCCAGGAGTTGGAGCCAGGAGCCAGGAAGAGAAGAATGCATTTGGCAGCCCTGCAATCAGTTCTTCTCTTGAAGAGCTAATCATCGAGAGGGAGAGGCAGAAGTCTGCGCTTTGAGGAAATAGAGAGACAGACAGCTGTTCTTGCTTTATAGCCAAGCTACAAGTAAAATCTCAATAAAGTACAGAGAGAGTTCCTTTCCAGAGATATACAGGCCCAGAAGCACATGGCTGAATCACCTTCCTAAGATGAGTTAAATAATGTAAACTTTGCACAGAGAATATCTTAGCAGAGGAGAGGATTTCCTTGTCTTTTGTTACAAATTCAGTATCTCATCTTAACTGCTTCAGCCTTTCAAGAGAAGTCAAGCATAAACCCTGGCTGGCAGGAACAGACACATGAGATAGGTCTGGGACAGAGAAGCTAATGGACCATGATTTTTCTGTAATAGACTGAAACCAGGCCAGCTTTCTGTTTAGTACCAAGTAAACCATTGTTGCGTCCGTCGGTCGCAGACGGCTGTGACCGCTCTGCCTTACCTCTTTTTCTCCCCTTTCTCTCTCTTTGGGCAAGATGGCTGCCTCCTGTGCCGAGTGCTGAGGGCCTCGGCGTTTCCAGATGAGAATGGGCGTCCCCATCCTCCATGCTCACTCCCATGGCCTCCTAGGGCGTGACCGCACACATCCCCTACGCTCAAATACACGTCATGGCGGGATCCTTGGGGGCAGCCCCACCGCATGACGTCAGTACCTCTGGATATATCTAGCCTCCGCCTCCACTACAACTTTGAGTTAGCAAAGACTTCGGTTCACTACTCTGACTGCTCTAAGCTGCACGCTTAGACGCCGCTTTCACGCTATTTCAATTTCCATTTATTAAAACTTATTAAAAGCCTAACACAAAAAGGTCTAGGCATTTTACAACATACATACATAATATCATTAAAACAACAACATGACAAACGTATCAAAAACACAAATCATCAAGTTTCATAGAAACCACAATCTCAACAAAATTATGTAAACACATAATACAATTGTAATCAGACAAAGATAAATCCTAAATCATACCTAACAAAAAGTTATAAAAATCTGTCACGGTTATAAATTCTAGAAAATACCAAAGACCTGATGGAGCAGAAAATCTTTCAAAAGTCTCTTGAATTTCTTTATGTTGTCCAAAGAACGCAGCTCAAAAGAAATGAGAGTCCATAAAGATGGAGCAACAAGTGAAAACAATGTCTCTCTCGAATAGAATAGATGAGCTTGCCGCACAGAAGGAATATCGAGCAAGTTTAGTTGAGAAGATCTCAGACCTCTAGTTGGTTTATAAATAAGTAGCAATGCATTTGCCCAATGAGAACCATCCAGACTGAGAAACTTAAACAAGATCATTACAATTTTAAATTCAATGCGTTCACGCACAGGTAACCAATTCAATTTACAAAGGATTGGTGAAATATGTTCGGTTCATTTCGTATGATAAACCAGCTGGGCAGCAGCATTTAGTAAAAGTTGCATAGGTTGCAATGTGATCTTGGGTAACCCTATAAACAGGCTGTTACAATAATCTAGACGTGGAAACATTATAGAACGAACTACAGTCAGAAAATCATGATCATAGAAAAGATGCCTTAAGCCAGCGATCAAACGAAGCTTAAAAAAAAAGTTTTGATGACCGTTCTAACCGGTGGTTTAAAGGACAAGGACGCATCAAGCAGAATTCCCAGACTCTTTAGGGGCTTAGTAATAGAGAATGAACTCTTAATCAGGTTTAACATGAGGAGAATGAATTAACAATATTTCAGTTTTCTTAGTATTCAAAGATAATTTGTTTTGTTTTAACCAACGCTTTATCGAATCAATACACAATTGAAGCAGATCTACAGTTTCTTGCCAAGACTTCTGCACCTTGATATAGAACTGTATATCAAGGTGTATATCGTCAGCATAGAGTTTATATCCGTCCGTGATAATGGCCAACAGATTTGTGATAGGGGCAAGATATAATTGATTAATGTGGCCGACAAAGCCGACCCTTGTGGGACCCCTGTTTTTAACTGTTGTGGGGCAGATGATTGTTGATTCAGCCTAAATACTAAGAAAAAACTACACCTGTTATACTGCATTCACGAAGGCGGTATAATATAATCTCATGATCAATAGAATCAAAAGTAGAAGAAATATCTAATGATACCAAAAGAAACTGTTGTCCCTGATCTAATCTACGTTTAATAGAATTGATCAATGATATAAGAAGAAGCTCAGTACTTAAGCCTCGTCGAAATCCAAATTGATGAGGATTTAATACTACGCCAAGGGCCTCTCTACAGTAAGAAGCTCTAGACACCCGCTCCTCAGGGTTCTCTCGCTTCCAACTTCCCTTCGGGGTTCCTCACTAACTGAGACAACTGCTCCTCGGGAGTCTTTCTCTCTATTCTACTTTCAGGATATTGGACCTTTGGGTACTCGCTCCTCGAGGGCCTATCTACCTTATATCCTGCACCACGGACCTTCGGTCCCACCATTTTACCACCAGGAAGGCGCCTTCTTTCTGTGAGTACCTCTACGATCCGGCGCTCCAACTCCACCCACCAGCCGCGGCGTTACCCGCACTGCGGGCTCCCGCCTATCGTGAACATCTGGGTGAGACTATACTTCTGAGCCTGTTGAGCATACTGGCACTTCGTGGATCAGTGCCTTACCTTCCTGCTTTCACCATCTATCTACAGCAGTACAATAAAGACTTTATCCATTCTGTGTCTGCTGTGTCAGCCTATCGCACTGGTTCCCCACGGGGCTCCTCCCCATGGGTGGAGTTATCTCCATTGCGACCAAGGGTCCACAATGCCTCAAAAACAACAATGACTTCTTGCCCTTAGGACACTCTTGTGAAGATTCGATGTCCTTCGGAGTGAGGAAACTCACACAATGATGAGATTTGTACAGTGTTCTCGCAACCTAGCTTGATGTTACCCAGATAAGAACATAAGAACATAAGAAAATGCCATATTGGGTCAGACCAAGGGTCCATCAAGCCCAGCATCCTGTTTCCAACAGTGGCCAATCCAGGCCATAAGAACCTGGCAAGTACCCAAAAACTAAGTCTATTCCATGTTACCATTGCTAATGGCAGTGGCTATTCTCTAAGTGAACTTAATAGCAGGTAATGGACTTCTCCTCCAAGAACTTATCCAATCCTTTTTTAAACACAGCTATACTAACTGCACTAACCACATCCTCTGGCAACAAATTCCAGAGTTTAATTGTGCGTTGAGTAAAAAAGAACTTTCTCCGATTAGTTTTAAATGTGCCCCATGCTAACTTCATGGAGTGCCCCCTAGTATTTCTACTATCCGAAAGAGTAAATAACCGATTCACATCTACCCATTCTAGACCTCTCATGATTTTAAACACCTCTATCATATCCCCCCTCAGTCGTCTCTTCTCCAAGCTGAAAAGTCCTAACCTCTTTAGTCTTTCCTCATAGGGGGGTTGTTCCATTCCCCTTATCATTTTGGTAGCCCTTCTCTGTACCTTCTCCATCGCAATTATATCTTTTTTGAGATGCAGCGACCAGAATTGTACACAGTATTCAAGGTGCGGTCTCACCATGGAGTGATACAGAGGCATTATGACATTTTCCATTTTATTCACCATTCCCTTTCTAATAATTCCCAACATTCTGTTTGCTTTTTTGACTGCCGCAGCACACTGTACCGACGATTTCAATGTGTTATCCACCATGACACCTAGATCTCTTTCTTGGGTTGTAGCACCTAATATGGAACCCAACATTGTGTAATTATAGCATGGGTTATTTTTCCCTATATGCATCACTTTGCACTTATCCACATTAAATTTCATTTGCCATTTTGATGCCCAATTTTCCAGCCTCACAAGGTCTTCCTGCAATTTATCACAATCTGCTTGTGATTTAACTACTCTGAACAATTTTGTGTCATCTGCAAATTTGATTATCTCACTCGTCGTATTTCTTTCCAGATCATTTATAAATATATTGAAAAGTAAGGGTCCCAATATAGATCCCTGAGGCACTCCACTGTCCACTCCCTTCCACTGAGAAAATTGCCCATTTAATCCTACTCTCTGTTTCCTGTCTTTTAGCCAGTTTGCAATCCACGAAAGGACATAAGAACATAAGAACATAAGAAATTGCCATGCTGGGTCAGACCAAGGGTCCATCAAGCCCAGCATCCTGTTTCCAACAGAGGCCAAAACCAGGCCACAAGAACCTGGCAATTACCCAAGCACCATGACCTTTTACTTTTCCTAGAAGCCTCTCATGAGGAACTTTGTCAAACGCCTTCTGAAAATCCAAGTATACTATATCTACCGGTTCACCTTTATCCACATGTTTATTAACTCCTTCAAAAAAATGAAGCAGATTTGTGAGGCAAGACTTGCCCTGGGTAAAGCCATGCTGACTTTGTTCCATTAAACCATGTCTTTCTATATGTTCTGTGATTTTGATGTTTAGAACACTTTCCACTATTTTTCCTGGCACTGAAGTCAGGCTAACCGGTCTGTAGTTTCCCGGATCGCCCCTGGAGCCCTTTTTAAATATTGGGGTTACATTTGCTATCCTCCAGTCTTCAGGTACAATGGATGATTTTAATGATAAGTTACAAATTTTTACTAATAGGTCTGAAATTTCATTTTTTAGTTCCTTCAGAACTCTGGGGTGTATACCAACCGGTCCAGGTGATTTACTACTCTTCAGTTTGTCAATCAGGCCTACCACATCTTCTAGGTTCACCGTGATTTGATTCAGTCCATCTGAATCATTGCCCATGAAAACCTTCTCTATTACGGGTACCTCCCCAACATCCTCTTCAGTAAACACCGAAGCAAAGAAATCATTTAATCTTTCCGCTATGGCCTTATCTTCTCTAAGTGCCCCTTTAACCCCTCGATCATCTAACGGTCCAACTGACTCTCTCACAGGCTTTCTGCTTCGGATATATTTAAAAATGTTTTTACTGTGAGTTTTTGCCTCTACAGCCAACTTCTTTTCAAATTCTCTCTTAGCCTGTCTTATCAATGTCTTATATTTAACTTGCCAATGTTTATGCTTTATCTTATTTTCTTCTGTTGGATCCTTCTTCCAATTTTTGAATGAAGATCTTTTGGCTAAAATAGCTTCTTTCACCTCCCCTTTTAACCATGCCGGTAATCGTTTTGCCTTCTTTCCACCTTTCTTAATGTGTGGAATACATCTGGACTGTGCTTCTAGAATGGTATTTTTTAACAATGACCATGCCTCTTGGACATTTTTTACTTTTGTAGCTGTTCCTTTCAGTTTTTTTCTAACAATTTTTCTCATTTTATCAAAGTTTCCCTTTTGAAAGTTTAGTACGAGAGCCTTGGATTTGCACACTGTTCCTTTTCCAGTCATTAAATCAAATTTGATCATATTATGATCACTATTGCCAAGCGGCCCCACCACCGTTACCTCTCTCACCAAGTCCTGTGCTCCACTGAGAATTAGATCTAAAAATGCTCCCTCTCTCGTCGGTTCCTGAACCAATTGCTCCATAAAGCTATCATTTATTCCATCCAGGAATGTTATCTCTCTAGCGGGACCCAATGATACATTTACCCAGTCTATATTGGGGTAATTGAAGTCTCCCATTATTACTGCACTACCAATTTGGTTAGCTTCCCTAATTTCTCTTAGCATTTCACTGTCCATCTCACCATCTTGACCAGGTGGATGGTAGTATACCCCTATCACTATAGTCTTCCCCGACACACAAAGGATTTCAACCCATAAAGATTCAATTTTGTATTTAGTCTCATGCAGGATGTTTATCCTGTTGGACTCTATGCCATCCCAGACATAAAGTGCCACACCTCCTCCCGAGTTCCCCTCTCTGTCATTGCGATATAATTTGTACCCCGGTATAGCACTGTCCCCATTGGTTATCCTCTTTCCACCATGTCTCTGAGTCCATCAAGCTAGGTTGAAAGAACATTGTACAAATCTCATCGTTGTGGGAGTTTCCTCACTCCGAAGGACACCAAATCTTCACAAGAGTGTACTGTTCTGTTCGTATGTCTCACTCTGCATGTAAAAGTAACACCTAATAGGGATGTGAATCGTTTTTCAACGATTAAAATTATCGTCCGATAATGTTTATATCGTCTTAAATCGTTATAGAACACGATACAATAGAAATTCTAACGATTTATCGTTAAAAATCGTTAAATCGTGTTAGTGCGCACTAACTCGAGTTAGTGCGCACTAACTCCCCGTTAGTGCGCACTAACTCGATTTAGTGCGCACTAACTGAAAATGATACAAATAAACACTTTCCAGGTCACTGAAGGTCAGTTAGGAATGAATATGTGTTCCTATTGGCTGGCTGCCCTCTTATCTATTGATGTTACCAAGGTTACCACTGAGGTGATGGTTGGGGGGATGGGAAATGGAACTGGAAACTAACGAACACCAACAGAAAATGAAACAAAGTGTTCACACTTCCCAGGTCAGTAAAGGTCACTTAGGAATGAATATGTATGTATGTATTCCTATTGGCTGGCTGTGCTCTTATCTATTGATGTTACCAAGGCTAATACTGAGGTAATGGTTGGGGGGATGTGAAATGGAAACAGTTGGAAGCTTGACAAAAAAAGTAATGTAATGATCAGCACTCACGTGACTAGAACTTGTTTGTTTATTATTTTTGTTAGCAGGCACCTGAAATGCTAGTGCATGTTGAATTGCCAATCACTGTGCATTTTAGAAAGGTGGTCCTGGCTGGAACTGTACACAGTTCAAATATATGTAATTGATTGTTGGTAAGTGTATTTTTTAAGTAGCCACACTGGCACAAGTATGTTTACTTTTCCTCCTACTTAACTCACTAGCTCAGCTTTGTAAGAAGGGCTTCTCTGCTTGTGTGTTGTTTTTGTTTGGTGTGAGGAGAGCAGAAACATCAGATCTTTATTCAATCTACTACAGTCATCTCTTACAGTGCCCTATCCCTATTAATACCAGGAGTGTTGTGATCTTCCTGCACACAGTGCCCTAACCCTGATACCAGTCTGAGACAGCTCCCTCCCTGCATTACTAGTGAGAGGCTGGCTTCACAGACAGGGGGGAGCTGCCTGACCCTCACTCCTGACTTCCCCCATGTCCCAGCTAGTGAATGGTGTGTGGGTGAGGGGGGGGGGGGGGATGGTGAAGTCTGAGACAGCTCCCTCCCTGCATTACTAGTGAGAGGCTGGCTTCACAGACAGGGGGGAGCTGCCTGATCCTCACTCCTGACTTCCCCCATGTCCCAGCTAGTGAATGGTGTGTGGGTGAGGGGGGGGGGGATGGTGAAGTCTGAGACAGCTCCCTCCCTGCATTACTAGTGAGAGGCTGGCTTCACAGACAGGGGGGAGCTGCCTGACCCTCACTCCTGACTTCCCCCATGTCCCAGCTAGTGAATGGTGTGTGGGTGAGGGGGGGGGGGGGAGGATGGTGAAGTCTGAGACAGCTCCCTCCCTGCATTACTAGTGAGAGGCTGGCTTCACAGACAGGGGGGAGCTGCCTGACCCTCACTCCTGACTTCCCCCATGTCCCAGCTAGTGAATGGTGTGTGGGTGAGGGGGGGGGGGGAGGATGGTGAAGTCTGAGACAGCTCCCTCCCTGCATTACTAGTGAGAGGCTGGCTTCACAGACAGGGGGGAGCTGCCTGACCCTCACTCCTGACTTCCCCCATGTCCCAGCTAGTGAATGGTGTGTGGGTGAGGGGGGGGGGGAGGATGGTGAAGTCTGAGACAGCTCCCTCCCTGCATTACTAGTGAGAGGCTGGCTTCACAGACAGGGGGGAGCTGCCTGACCCTCACTCCTGACTTCCCCCATGTCCCAGCTAGTGAATGGTGTGTGGGTGAGGGGGGGGGGGGGAGGATGGTGAAGTCTGAGACAGCTCCCTCCCTGCATTACTAGTGAGAGGCTGGCTTCACAGACAGGGGGGAGCTGCCTGACCCTCACTCCTGACTTCCCCCATGTCCCAGCTAGTGAATGGTGTGTGGGTGAGGGGGGGGGGGAGGATGGTGAAGTCTGAGACAGCTCCCTCCCTGCATTACTAGTGAGAGGCTGGCTTCACAGACAGGGGGGAGCTGCCTGACCCTCACTCCTGACTTCCCCCATGTCCCAGCTAGTGAATGGTGTGTGGGTGAGGGGGGGGGGGGGGAGGATGGTGAAGTCTGAGACAGCTCCCTCCCTGCATTACTAGTGAGAGGCTGGCTTCACAGACAGGGGGGAGCTGCCTGACCCTCACTCCTGACTTCCCCCATGTCCCAGCTAGTGAATGGTGTGTGGGTGAGGGGGGGGGGGAGGATGGTGAAGTCTGAGACAGCTCCCTCCCTGCATTACTAGTGAGAGGCTGGCTTCACAGACAGGGGGGAGCTGCCTGACCCTCACTCCTGACTTCCCCCATGTCCCAGCTAGTGAATGGTGTGTGGGTGAGGGGGGGGGGGGGAGGATGGTGAAGTCTGAGACAGCTCCCTCCCTGCATTACTAGTGAGAGGCTGGCTTCACAGACAGGGGGGAGCTGCCTGACCCTCAATCCTGAATTCCCCCATGTCCCAGCTAGTGAATGGTGTGTGGGTGAGGGGGGGGGGGGGAGGTGGTGAAGTCTGAGACAGCTCCCTCCCTGCATTACTAGTGAGAGGCTGGCTTCACAGACAGGGGGGAGCTGCCTGACCCTCACTCCTGACTTCCCCCATGTCCCAGCTAGTGAATGGTGTGTGGGTGAGGGGGGGGGGGGGGGAGGATGGTGAAGTCTGAGACAGCTCCCTCCCTGCATTACTAGTGAGAGGCTGGCTTCACAGACAGGGGGGAGCTGCCTGACCCTCACTCCTCCGGGGTATTGTGATCTTCCTGCACACAGTGCCCTATCCCTGATACCAGGGGTGTTGTGATCTTCCTGCATGCAGTGCCCTATCCCTATTAATACCAGGAGTGTTGTGATCTTCCTGCATGCAGTGCCCTATCCCTATTAATACCAGGAGTGTTGTGATCTTCCTGCATGCAGTGCCCTATCCCTGATACCGGGATGTGTGCAAGAAGATCACAACACCCCCAGTATCAGGAATAGGGCACTGTGTGCAGGAAGATCACAACACCCCCAGTATCAGGAATAGGGCACTGTGTGCAGGAAGATCACAACACCCCTGGTATTAGGGATAGGGCACTGTGTGCAGGAAGATCACAACACTCCTGGTATTAATAGGGATAGGGCACTGTGTGCAGGAAGATCACAATACCCCTGGTATCAGGGTTAGGGCACAAGTTCTAGTCACATTGACTGATCACATTACTTGTTTTGTCAAGCTACCAACTGTTTCCATTTCCCATCCCCCATATACTGTCAGTAGGAAACTTGGTAACATGAATAAATAAGAGGGCAGCCAATAGGAATACATATTCATTCCTAAACTGACCTTAACTGACCTGAAAAGTGTCAAATTGTATCATTTTCAGTTAGTGCGCACTAACTCCCAGTTAGTGCGCACTAACTCCCGTTAGTGCGCACTAACTCGAGTTAGTGCGCACTAATCGGAAAAAACGATTTTTAACGATTTTTTAACTAAAAAATCATGCCTAAGACGATTTTCTTGCCCTGCCACACGATTTCTATCGTTAAGACGATATGGAAAACGATTCACATCCCTAACACCTAACACCTACACTACTACCTAAACCTTACATTGAGTTACTAGGTGGGCCTCCTATAGAGATATAAATAATTAATTACTACACAGGCCTTGTAGATAGTCCCTATCTCTCTCTCTCTCTCTCTCTCTCCCCTTTTTCTTACCAAAGGCATTATCAAAACTTTTTGATGAATCTAGAGGATAGATTGCAGGATGGAGCTGGGTTTTATTTGCTGAATGAATCCGAGGGAAGGGGGAGATGTCAGCACAGCAATTTTTTGCACAGGGAAGCAAAAAAACTAGCGCTGACCCTGAATATAATGAACGCTGTGCAAAGGAAAATGAAACAGCTAATGCATTCCACAAGTCAGAATGGAAGGCAGACCTAAAATATCTCATTCTATACTCTATTATCCCTCAAGTCACTGCTATTTGACTTCCTGTGCAGCCCCGCCCCAGCTTTGAATAGCAAGTATTTTATTCATCAGCCTGCCCACATTCCTATTCGCCTTGGCCTCCTTACCTGCCTTCAAAATGGGTACATTGAATCCAGTGTTGCTACTGTAGTTGGTAATGTGGGAATTGGTAGATAGTATCATATGACCCCCTTTTTTGCTAGATATTATGGGGTTGCTTGGGGGTGAGCCATGTGATTATAGTTTTGAATGGAGGCATCAATTTTCTACTTGAGTCTCTGGCACAGTGGAATGTTAAGAATGCAGAACTGATACTCTGATGTAAGTATGGCAATTGTTAAATGCTGGGTTTTGTTTTGTCTTAAATGGGTATTTATTCTCTCTCTTTTTTGTTGTATTTATAAGTTGATTTATATAAGAAAACTTTTAAATATTTTTTTTAGAACTGGACAGGTGGTGATTGGATGATGAGAGACTTCCCCTGAACAAGGCAGAAACATGGTCCGTGTTGAGATGCTGGATGGGATCTCTTTGTTTTGGGGCTAAAGCATCTGTCGGTCTCAGATGGCTTTGACCTCTGTGCCTCACCTTTCTTCCTTCTCTCTCCTCAAGCCTTGGGAAGATGGCTGCTGCCGCGTCTTCATGCTGCTCTCTCCAGCGTCCCCGGAACGACAACGGTGATGGTGTTCGCCATGGATTTCCTGAGGGCCTCCTAGGGTGCACTCACGCATGCCAACCAAGTCTTTATCCACGTCATGGTGGGAACCTTGGGGGCGTCCCCTCTGAATGATATCAAGACATCCGGGTATTTAGCCTGCCCATTTGCTAACAAACTGAGTTAGCAAGGATTGGATTGGATTAGAATGCCTCCGGTCTAAGCTGCTCTGCCGTTTCCTTGCTGCCGCAGGAAGCCTTCTCTCTGCCCTTTGGGGTAATTCATCTCTAACCTGGGTACCCGCTACTCACGGGCCCTTATGCTCTCTTACAGGTGCCTATCTGGGATATCGGGTACTTGCTCCTCGAGGGCCTGCTCTTCCTACTCTGGTGCCTTACTACCGGCTTCTGCCTGTCAGGATCTTCATCAATACAGCTATCTATTTCAATGAGTAACTAACCTTATCAGTCTGTCTCACCTCCAGCTTCAGCGCTCAGAGTCTGCATCCAGGACTTTCCTCTACTACCCTGTGCTGTCTACCATCTACTCGAATGTGGGACTGATCTCCTCTGCTGAGGACCCCTGGACTGCTTCTACTAAGTTACCTCAATGCTGCCCCTCCTGGGCAGTACCACCAAGCTGTATAATAAATACAAATTCTCTGTGTTTGCGTGTATAGAGTCTAGCCTAGTACTGCAGCTCCTCACGGGGCTCCTCCCCGTGGGCGTGACCATCACCGTAGTACCCAAGAATCCACTCCAACACCTCAAAACTATAACAGAAGGATATGTTGAAAGATTCTCAGTTGCTGCTGGTGCAGCAAAGTAAAAAAAAAATTCTCTTTGAAGTCCTATGTTTGCTCTCTGGATCAAATGTTCCTTAATTTGGAATGGAGGGCTTGGGAAAAATGGATTTATAATGTCTTATTGAGTTTTGACTAGCTTTTTGTTTATATATGTGATTTTGTGTTATGGCATTTGTTTTTTTTATTTTGTCTGTGTTATTTTTTTCATCCTATGCCTGTTTCTAAGTTTGAAGGATTTTATCCTTGGGTTTAGACAGAAGAAATTCAATTTGTGATTCTTTGAAAATTGTTTTTCTGATTAGGTTTTCTTGAGATAATGGCATCTGTGGTGGAGTACCAATTTATTCATTTTTTGTGGGTAATGTGATTTGGCCTTTTGGACTATACCAGGATAAATCTTAATATTTCATTTGATGAAAGGAAGAATCCTCTAATTCTGGAGTTTGCGCTACACAGTGAAAATTTAAAGGGAGAGGAGCGGAACCAAAAGTCATTAATTTGGGAAATATATTAAGGAAGAATAACAGTGTATATTCCTTGTCATGCATCTGAGGACAGGTAACAATTAATTATAGCAAGCAGAATGTAAGGAAAATTGCTTATCAGTAAACAGCAGAGAAACAGTGGGGCTAGAGAGGACTCTGATTTGATTGTTTTGTTTGAAGGATGGGCCCTAACGTTCTAAGCACTGTATCAAAGATAAGCAAGGAGCTAGTCCACTTATAATCTCCATGAGGAAACCCAACCCTGATTCCACTGGTGGGAAAACAGGCATCTTCAGGCTCTCAGACAGTTTAGATAAAGAACATGGTTCAGCTGTAGCGGTTGTCAAAGAAAGAAAAGTTGAAATATGGTACAAGGAAAATGAGATCTTAACTTTTCCATATCGGTGTTGAAGTACTGAAGCCAAGAGAAGAGTGTTGATTCTACTGGACACAAATATTAGCATTTAGGAGGGAACAATTTTCTGTTCCTTTAGGCTCAAGGCCACAGTAGTAGCAAATTCCACAAATCAGGTTTACTAGGTGAGCTTTTTGTAAGTACAAAATAGATTTAATCATAAATACAGCTCTGTGGGACTAAGTCATGCGTCCTGGTGGTATTTGCTGAAAATAACTGAACTGACAAATCTGATTGCTTGATTTCTCTGTTTCTGGTGATTAGCACTGACATTTACGTCTAATTTGCAATTGTTCTGATATGAGACAGAGCCTATATGCTGCCATATTACACATTTTTTTTTACACTTTGATTCTGAATCTGATTTCATAGCTTCATTAGTAATAATAATTGTGAGTGCGTAGGGTGCTTTTCATCATCCATAGAATCTCAGTACACCTTGGGGCAATTTTGAACAGCCCACATTGTTTGCAGTGTATGCAGCAGGCACTCTTAGTCTGGATACATTGCAGCCAGTTTGCGAAGGGAAAATGCCTGTGTTGTTTATCTAGAAAATTAACATCTGCCAAGGGCGTGCACTAAAGGCATCTGTATCCTTTACACCTGCTATTTGTATGGGCAGCTGAGCAGGACCAAAATAGGGTGTGCCAGAGGAAAATGCTAGCACTTTTTCGAAGCATTCAGTTATGTGGAGATTTAATTTTCAAAGTCTTTTACCTGGGTAAATTGGCCTGTCTAAAAATGTCCTTCCTCTACCTAGCTAAAAGTACATGTTGGTTCTGACAATGTGCATACTTTTAGCCGGGTTAAAAAGAAGCATTGTCCTGGGCATATTTGGATCAGGAGAGTAAGACAGCCTGCATACATTCAATTATTCTCTACACAACTGAATGCATCGAAAAAGTGCTGGCATTTTCCTCTGGCCTGTCAACAAATTTCTTGATGGATGTAGTTGTCCAAAGTGAATGCCAGGAAGTCCAGGAGCTGGTCCTTGCCCTCTGAGGCAGATCAGTGAAGACAGAGCTATTCGTGCTGCAGGACCTACCGGTAGCTCTTGTGCCCTGCCATCAGCCATGGGACACCAGAGTTGGTTAGGCCTGCTTCCTGATGTTGAGCCAGACCTTGATGGCCGAAACTGCCTGAGGGCGGCAGATCACCCACCACTGGGTGTCTCTAATGGGGCAATACAAAAAGGGGTTTCCTATTTGGAAGTTCATTTGAGAGCAACTGGAAGGGTTTGGGGATGTAATTGATATATTTTTTTCTGAAAATTGTTACAATTTTGTAGGGCTGCCTTTGTTAAATGAGGGAGGGTGGGGCTTAGGTGTTCCTTTTCCTGCTCATCTGTGAGAAAGGGGTTTCTAGGATTGGTTTAGAGACTGTATTATGGAATTGTTGTATTTAAATGTATTGATTGTATTATTGCACATTTTTTATATGCTTTGTTTAATGATGTTAACTTTTTCATGTTGTAACCTGTTTGAGTTTGTTCATAAGAAAAGTGGGATATTAATGTGAGAAAAGAATAGAGAACAAAGACAATAACAAAGCAATACTGTACTTCCTGAAATAATCAGTACTTTTAAAGGAGATGGCAGGGGGATATTAGGCTGCTGATTTCATATCTGACCTCCACGTCCTTATCTAGATACAGTGTGGGCAGGAAAGGGAATCCAAGATCAGAGGAAGATCGTCAGCTCAGTGACATTTCCCTACCTCTTCAGACCCAATCCCCCGGCTCAGAATGGGGAGAAGAAAGGATCATCTGAAGGAAAGCCGAAGACAGTTTTTACTGATCCAGTACCATCTGCGCTATTTGTGACTCTTTTACCCCGCTTGGAGCATTTAAAGCCGCCCCACGTGTCCAGCTGATCAACGTTTAATAGAAGACCCCAGAGTTGAGTGAAGGACAGCCGCACCCTGAGATGTCATCACACAGCTTTCAACAGCAGCTGAGATGCCGCATGTGGCTTGTATAAGGTGTAAGGTGAAGGCAAGGGCTCCTTCGGGAGTCCCTTGGAGAACTCTTGGGGCATTCGGGACGTGAAAAATGTACTATTTTGGGGTAATTATGTGTAGAGTCTGCCCTGGTGTGGCCTATTCTTTACCTATTTCCTAAACCTTTTAGCAGGGGCAGGCAATAAATACTTTTTAAATAAGTAAATAAACATTATAGGATGGGGCAATTATGCAGGCTGAGGTTGTTGCAATAACCTGGATCCAAACAGGAAGAGAGTACTTCATGAAATGCCTAGACTTCTTCAAGGTAGCCTCTTAACAATGTCTCCCACTTTGGATTTACGATGTGCCTTGATTAATATGTGCTCAGTTTGTATTTTTGACCATATCTGACTTTGTTATTACAAGTACTTGGCTTGGGGTCTCAGATGGTGGCGATCATTAACCTACTTTGCCCACCAAATGACACATGTTTTGGGGAGAAGGGATTGCGGCCATGTTAACAAATAGCTGAGATATTTTACAGCAGGAGGAGGATGGCCCTGCTGGAGTAGGTTATCTATAATTACAAGTGAAATCTTATCTATTGTTGGGTCTTTTAGGGGTTTACCATCCGCCAGGAGCAAATGTGGAAGGGCTACAATTTTTATATGAAATTATTTCTGTGTTTTTCACACTTTGTGGTTTTGGGCGATTTTAATATCCATTTTTATAATTTGGATTGCCCTTTAGCCCAAAGCCTGCTGTGTGTGGTACCATTGATAATGATCTCATTAAGGGGGCGATGAATCAAGCTGCGTTAGTACTCTAAAGCGTGTTAGAGAATATCATATGATATTGTCACTGAGGGTTCAGAGGTATCCCCCTATCCCAGTAGTTACCTAAAGTTGTTGGGGAATAGTGTACTCCCCTGGCACCCTCTCCCCCTCCCCCCTCAAAGGTGTGAAATAAATCATTGGTTGTTTAAGGTCCCCCACACTCCGCATCCCTAGGCTTGCCCCAGATTTGCATATAACTTCATATCATTGCAGTCAATTCTATCCTCAGAATATCAGTTTCTTATCCAGGTCATATCGACTAAAATTGATTGTAAATATTGTCGCAGGTTATTTTGTTGTTATTGTTGTTAGTTGAACCTCTTCTACCCCCCCCCCCCCTTTCCTCCCTCTCTTTCCTCCATTGCCTTAAGCTCCATTTCTCAAGTTATTGTTCCTTGTAAAGCCTGTTGCTATTTTAAGTTCTTATGTAAACCGATGGGATGTTCCCAATGACTGTCGGTATATAAAAATGTTAAATAAATAAATAAATAAATAAATAAATAACATAAATGCATGCAAAGTGGGTCAGCACTAGTTAATTTGATGCAAATATTTTATTGCGACCGACCAAGAAAGTGGTCAACCATGATAAAATAACACCTTTTCAAAATTTGTTAAATGTAATATTAGAGCCCCGGGACTCTAACATGGGTCCCAAGGCTCCCGCATTACATTTAAATGGCCGCTACCTTAAAAAAAAAAAAAAAAAAGCACAAGCCATGGCTGAAAGAAAAGGTTGAGCAGGAGCTACAGCTGATCCTTGGCTTAATCCAGGGCTGCAACTTGAAGCGGCTCCACCTCCTCAAAGTGAAAAAAAAATGTCTAAAATGCACACGTGGTGATAGCACCCCCTCCAAAGATAAACATTATTGTCACTGAGGGTTCAGAGGTATCCCCCTATTCCAATAGTTACCTAAAGTTGTTGGGGAGTAGTGTACTCCCCTGGCACCCTCTTGCCCTCCCCCCTCCCCCCTCAAAGGTGTGAAATAAATCATTGGTTGTTCAAGGTCACCCACCCTCCGCATCCCTAGGCACCTTCCAAACCTTTACATAAAGGTGAAGGTCCCTCATTGGAGCCGGGGCAACCCCTAGCACCTCGCCTGGTCAACACCTTTTTTCAGAATGGCGCCGACTTGACCTTGCTCCTATCATGTGACAGGGCAAGGTCCAGGGATTGGACTATCATTGCTCCTATTCTGAAGAAGCCTATTTTGGACTCTTTCCTTTTGATCTAGTTATAGGCCAATTGCTAACATTTCATTTTTGATTAAAATTATGGCCAAGATTGTCCAAAACAGATTTGGAAGATCTTGCCTGCCTCGATGCCTATCAAGCTGGCTTTCAAGCCGGACATAGTGTCAAGCTGGTTTATGCTGGCAATTCAAGAGACAGTTCTCAGTCATGTTGATAGAGGGGAATGGGCTCTCCTGAAACTGCTGACTATGACAGCAGCTTTCAACCTGGTTCATCATGATATTTTGTTATATGGATGTTTGGAGTTGGTGATAAAATTCTAACTTGGTTTTCCTTTATTTTAGTGGCATGGAGAACGTCAGTATTGATGAGAAATGTGTTTCAAGACCCTCAGTTGCGATAGGCAGTGTTCCACAGGGGTTCCTCCTTGCCCCCACTTTTGTTTAATATATTTTAACATCCTTTAGGGAAACTGACTTGTGATATAGGGTTACAGGGGTTTATTTATCTTGATGATATTCAAATTATTTGCCCCTTGACTAGTGACAACTCTGACCCATTTTTTCTGTCTTAAAAGGGCCACTGAAAACATTTTGGATAGGATACTTGAAAACAAACTGGTCGTAAATGATTTAAAAGCTGAGATCCTGTTGATGGGGGATCTGGGGGTGCCATCCATTTTAGAGCTGGTACCATTATTCTATCTGACAAAGTAAAGTCTCTGGATGTTAGATTTGATTCCACTCTTTCTATGGACTCCAGATGTCCTAGATGGTTAAGACATAAGAACATAAGAACATAAGAAAATGCCATACTGGGTCAGACCAAGGGTCCATCAAGCCCAGCATCCTGTTTCCAACAGTGGCCAATCCAGGCCACAAGAACCTGGCAAGTACCCAAAAACTAAGTCTATTCCATGTAACCATTGCTAATGGCAGTGGCTATTCTCTAAGTGAACTTAATAGCAGGTAATGGATGATTCGTGATCTTCATCCTTTGCTTAACAAAAGTTCCTTTAGGTTAGTGGTCCAACTTTTTATTTTTTCTCATTTGGACTATTGCAGTAGCTTGCTTATTGGCCTTCCTGGTATGTTATTGGGTAGGCTTAAAAATGATCTAAAATGTGGCAATGAGAACCATCTCTGGCTGCCCGAGAGATATATTGGTTTCTCCTTTGTTAAGACAATTTCACTGGTTATCAGTATATCTCCGAGCGCAGTTCAAAATTTTAACGTTGGTGTTTAGACTACTGTGAGAAACTGGACCTGTTTACCTGAGGAATAACTTAAATTGGTCTGTACTAGCGTGCAATTTGCATTCTTCCAAAATGCTCTGCTGCAGGAACCATCTTTTCTAAGGTGTTAAGAAAGTTAGGACATAATATATATATATTTTTTACTTTTGGCAAGGGCACCAGAACCCCTGTAGGTGCTCCTCCCCCCCCCCCCCCCCCCCCCCGGTTGGCTGGCACGAACTGGCTCCGCGTGGGGCTGGTATAGCCCAGAAGATGGAAGTAAGTCCAAGGCCCCAAAAAGAGATGCCTTGCTGCACTGAAGAAAGTTTAAAAACATTTTTTGGCATGGGTCTGGTTCAAAAAGGGTCCATGGCTGGGAAGGGTGAAGGCAGCATGTGTCTACTGCGGGAGGCCTGCCTCTACCTCTTTGCTTCCCAAGGCTCTTTTGCAGTGCCTCAGGGATTGGGGGGGGGGGGGGGGGGGGGGGCGGGGAGTCACTTTTCTAGCAGCGGGAAGAGAAAAGGAGATGCTACAGCTGTTAGTTATCATTGTAGGGCTGGCTTGTGGAGGCTTCAACAAGCAGTCGGGAGCTCTGGGAAGTTCCTGCTGTGGTAAAACAGATATGGGCCATATCGGGCCCAGCAATGAATCACTGCTATGACCCTTAAAGGGTTAGGTCACAGTGGCATCAAAGGGATGGCATCATAACAAAATAAGAGAAAATAAAGAAACTACAATAAAGATCGGAGTGGGGGGGGGGGCACAGAAAACTGCTGGGGGGGCCCTGGGAAGCTCCTGCTTTGTGCACTATGACCCCCCACCCCCAACATGCACTGGGGTATAGGGGATGTAACAAGCAGCAATAAGCTATGGCAGTGGTCCCCAAACCTGTCCTGGAGGGCCACCAGCCAATCGGGTTTTTGGGATATCCTCAATGAATATGCATGAGAGAAAATTTGCATGCACTGCCTCCATAACATGCAAATTTTCTCTCATGCATATTCATTGTGGATATCCCAAAAACCCAACCAGCTGGTGGCCCTCCAGGACAGGTTTGGGGACCACTGAGCTATGGGAATGCCATGCTGCTAGGGTGGAGAATGAAAAGGAAAACCCTGAGGCAGCTTAAAATGCCACCTCCTGAGGAAAATAATATAAAAATAATTGATTGGGGCAATTTGGGTGATGGGGTACCCAGGCCATTGCCCTCATCACTTGTGCAAGGATGTTTAGGCATGTTTTATGAGCAAAGAATGCCCCTCTATCAGGGCCTCCTTTGTACTCAGTAATCCAGTCCAGATTTTAATGGCAGCTCACTATTCTATTTACAGCCCATTGTTCAAATATGCCCCCAGCATTCAGACCAGAGGGGGGAGGTTTCCCTGTCAATCTGAGTATCCTGAGAGCTGGCCTCCTGGCTCCTGGGAGTAAAATGACTAGTAGTGCAAAATAACCAATACCTTACGGACTTTTGGGATAGTATAGCAATTTAAAAAAAATGTTAAAAAATTAACTGAAGATGGCTGGAGTCTGTGCCATAGAATGGGGTAGGCTGATTAGCACAGGGATAAGGTCTTTGAAAACTTTTAGAATAGAACTATTTTTGTAATGTCATTAGAGCAGGGATCTGCTCCCTGGGGACAAAGTATTTTGGAAAAAAAATTTGAAGAAGACAACTAGTGTGGTTGGACTAGAGCAGAAGTGCCATACTGGCTCTGCACATTTGGAAAGAAAGGGAAAACAAAGAATCTAGCCACTCATTTAGAAGGGAACAGATAGGGAGATTAAGACCTCAGCACTAGTGTGTGCATTAGGAGATTTAATGAGGCAGAAGAGGGTTTTATCACTGGACGTTAACCCTAATTCCTTGTGCAAGATAAGGGGACAGAATAGTTAATGGTAAAGTCTAGGACAGGAACGTGGTACCATTTTACCTGTCCTTAATAGAGGGAAGAGTGGAAGTTTGTAAAATTAAAGGTGTGCTATGCTCCTTTAAGTAAATTCAAGACAAGGAATTTTGCTTATTCTTTTATTTTGTCTACCTAGCAAATCAGTTCAGTTGGCTTGCAGAAGATCCTCTGTGCCAGGGAATTAGTTTCTCTTATTGATTTTGTATAGTCAGGGAGTAGGTTGTCAGAAAAGAAAGGAAGGAATGATACCTACTGCCATCTGACCCTCCACCTAGAGCTGCCACTGCTAGAAAGACCACCGAACCCAAGTGTCTACCTGAATGCAGGGCCAGAGATAAGTGTGTCTACTGATACTCAGGACATGCACTAGGCCTAGCCAAACTAGCACCATTTACTGAGCTCAGTAGTAAAGCAGCATATAAGAAAAAAAAGAAATACACAAAGATACTTACCTCAAGGAACTCTGCATGTGAAGAACTTGTAAAGGAAAAAAATTAATACAAAAAAATCCATTTTCTTAACATACCAGTATGAAGATACACACAGAGTAAAGCAAGGAGGTTCAGGGAAAACTTATTTGAGTGTTAGCTGGACATGGTATAACTTTCTACAAGAAAAAAACATGCCAGTATTAATAGCAGCTCAAAGTATTTTGCATTGAAGAAAAAGTTAGAATTTGTTGAAAATTTTAATTGTTGCTTAAGCCTATGTAAAAGTATATGAAAGTACCCTTTTCCTGATGTGTCTGAAAAGACATACTGGTTGAAAGATTACAAATGTCTATTCTATAGTTTTTTTAAATTTTGTTTGATTTTATTTATTCCATTTTTCCTAGTATAATAAAACTGTTAAAATAGTTGCTACAGAAATATCGCCCCTCCTTTACAGAATGTTTTCTAAATTTTATCCCTGCTTTCCTTCTCTTCCCCTAGGAGACAAATTGGTTGGGTCACACATAGCCACACAAAGCCTGGCAGGAAAACGGGCTTTTCAGAGGTGCCCCGCAAAGGAACATCTTTGCTTTAATTTTTAACAAGCAAACATTGTACACTTCTGCCAACAATGAAGTCATCAAAGGAATAACACAAAATATAAAAAAACCCCAGTAATTCCAAATAGTCATCTGATCAATACAGTTAATGTACAATGTACATGAAGCATCTCAAGGGAACATCTTGAGTCCCTAACACCATCACTGTCCCGCCCTTGGCCTTGGATACCCAAGTGCGAAGGACTCCACCTTGAGGCGGTTTGCATTAGTAGTGAACTTAGTCCGACAGTCCATTGCGCACTAGGAATGTTTGTCCAGGATGATCATGCTAGTTTGCTTCACCAACATTCCAGTTCTGAGTCCAATTCCACTAAGCAGCCCTCAGCCCAAACACTTAAGCCTACTAACAGCCAATCAGGATCCTTGACCCTCTGTTCATTGGTCTCATTTATCCAGCTTTTCCATGAGACTTTTCTTCCTGCTTAAACCAAACACTAATTAGTTACACTCGTTCTCATGGTGTCTATCCTCTAAGAACTACATTGCCCAACAACATCCTCCTGGCTATATGTACTAACTACATTTGCAATACCATTAAATCACCTGTGCTGCCAGTGACTTTAGAGAGCCCTCCTGGCATTTATCTATTTTAAAACATTTCTAGACCAACTCCCTGACCAATACAGGCTGCCAAAAGTGGTTGTCAGGTTAAATAAAACTATTTGGCGGTATGCACTCAGTCAAGGATGTTGTGCATCCCGGCCGCGTTGATACCACGACCGGGCCTGCTCACCTTGCGCTGCCCTCCACTAGCTCCGGCTCCTCTTCCTTTATCGCAGCTGCCAGCTCCCGACGTCCCCGACACTCTCCTCGGGCCTCTCTGGCTTCCTCCACGCCGCAGGCCTCTCAGCGGAGCTCCTGTAGGGGCTCTGTGTGTTCAGCCTCCTTGGCCCTGCTCCTAGGTGTGCATGCGGCCGACATTTCCACATTTAAAAGGCCGAGGGCAGTAACCTCGGCCCGGACGCCTCCCTATGACATCACTTAGTGGGACTATATAATGAGAGGCCCTGTCCCCAGGACCTCGCTTGGCAATTGGGTTGACGCCTCCAGTATAGCTAGTTGCCATCCTTCATTCCTGTGTGTTCCTGCTTCCTTGATCCAGTCTCTGTTCCAGTGTTCCTGCTTTCCTGCCTTGTTCCAGTGTCCTGCGTTCCTGTGTTGTTCCAGTGCTCCTGTGTTCCTGTGTTCCCGTGGTCCTTTCTGTGTCCCAGCGTCTGTCCTGTTTCCTGCTCCGCATTCCTCCTCTGGTAGTACCTTCTCGAACTGATTCACGGTACTGACCTCTGCTTGCCTGACCACTTTTGACCGCTGCCTGGAACTGACCACTGCCTGCAACTGACCTTTGCTTGCCTTGACTACACTTGGACTGATCTTGGAACTGATCCTTGCTTTGGATGACCACTCTTGGGCGGATACCCTGGCTTTGACCCTTGCGCTTCACTCGGATACTCTGTTCGCTTCTCCTGTGACCACCAGATCAGCCTGTTTGGACATTGCCCATAGCCTACCGCAGACTAGACCACTAGGCGCTGCCTATCTTGCCTAGAGGACATTCATCTCTTGTTGCCTTCCTGAGGTCTCCAGTGATCCTTGTTCAGGTCTAGTTCCTCCTCTCTTCACCAGCCACGCCCCTTTGCTCGTGGTGGGCACACCTCTCTGTTACCTCTCCGGGAGACCCTCTGAGGCCCACCTAAGTCCAGGCAGTCTGTGTACCCAAGGGCTCAACCTGCAGAAACCCTGGATTGCTATTGGCAAAGCTCCAGCTAGCCTCTGTCTCCTTGTGTGCTCCACCTCCTGGTGGCAGGCGCTCTCTGGGTCTGACCAGAGGGCCGTATCAATCCTGCACCAGGCCAAGGGTCCACCTCCAGCACAACAGAGGGCTGGTGCCCTGCCTCATTAACAGAGTACAGACCATTGACTGACTGGACATCGCTAAATACTTTTTTTTTAACCTGACAACCACTTTGGGCAACCCATTGCAGTTGGGAAGGTGGTCTAGAAAAGTTTTAAATAGATAAATAAATGTCAGGAGGGCTCTTCAAAGCCACTGGCAGCACAGGTCATTTAATGGTATTGCAAGTGTAGTTAGTACATATGTCCTGCTATTGGGAGTCATGTAAAGCAAGATAAGACAGAACCTACCAGTGAAAGAGAATAAGAGATTAAAGGATGATGAAAGACACACAGAAAAAGAAAAGATAGAGGAAAAGATACATAGATGATGTAGGAACGAGGGATGAAAGGACAGAGAAGCTGCCAGGTAGGGGCAAGACAAGAGTCTTTGAAGAAGAGAAGAGAAACAGAGGAAAGAAGATACATACAGAGGGGGAGAGAGCCAAGATTCAGATTTGAAGGAAACAAATAAAGGGAATAAACACAAAAATAAAGAGAGGAATAAAGAAAAGTAAAAGAAAACAAAGATGCAGAGAAGGCAAGAGAGAGATAGCGATGTAAATAGAGAAGAAAAGGCTAAGACAAAGAGAGACATAAGAGAGGGACAAACATTCAGGATATAACTTTCCAAGGTTTTCAATTCATGCAGAACTTTTTCAGCCTGAAGATTAGTTTAAAATGATGATCTGCGTGTCACTGAGCACTCCAGGACCAGTTTCTCCAGCTTTGTTTCCAACGGTAGGATTGCACCTCCGGGCATTCTCCCCGTATATACCATAGAGGTGTGGCAAGGATGCTGCTCACGCCCTGCCCTGGACTGCTGCCAGATAGCCTGAAACAACCAAGTGATGAGGCAAACTTGCCAAAAAAAAAAAAAAACCCAACCCACTGAGCTGTATTCCTTTTCTGCATCTGTCACTTCGCAAATAAAAACAAAGTTCTTTCCTTGAGGCAGAGGCATTCCATATGTGTGCCTGGCATAAAATCCATGCCACAACACAAAACTCCCTTTAAAGTTGTATAACCTGCCACTTTCCAGACAGGTTTCAAGCCAGGGGCATTCCAGGCTTCTTACAGGACTATGCCCACCTGGAGTGGTAGCTCTAGGCATACCATGGCTTCTTCCGACCAGTCTGCCTCTTGCACCATGCAGGATCTATTTGGGCAGCTCCTTGATACTCTGTCCATTGGCATCTCTTTTTCAGGTGTTCCACGGACCTTTCTTTCTGCTCAAACCACACACCAATTGCCTACACTCGTTCCCTTGATGTCTATCCCTTTAGAACAAAACAGCAAGGAAGGCTGCTTAATAAAGCCGTGGAGGCAACAATACACAATAAGCAGCCTAATGTCCAGAAAGAAAATTTATTGTCTAAAATCAAAATATGCAATGAGCCCGACTCCAGCCGAGTTTCGCCCTCTATCAATAGGGCTGCATCAGGGGAGATTGCATAAGGTAATCTTAAATCTTCATCATAGAGTTGTGAATAAAACCTGTGCAAGGTACATAATTCGGATGCTGGTTCAGTGTATAGCAGCGCTATTCTGCAGAGTAAATATTCAAGATTGAATATTTACTCTGCAGAATAGCGCTGCTATACACTGAACCAGCATCCGAATTATGTACCTTGCACAGGTTTTATTCACAACTCTATGATGAAGATTTAAGATTACCTTATGCAATCTCCCCTGATGCAGCCCTATTGATAGAGGGCGAAACTCGGCTGGAGTCGGGCTCATTGCATATTTTGATTTTAGACAATAAATTTTCTTTCTGGACATTAGGCTGCTTATTGTGTATTGTTGCCTTATCCCTTTAGAACTACATTCCCTAATAACCTCCTTCTGACTCTAGTGACATCAGTTCCTCTCTGCCGTTTGTTTTCCTCTTTACAGTATCCTCTGCTTCCTTGGTGGGCTTAACTGCACCTTATTCCCGACCTGCTTCTAGGTGGGCAAAGTCCTAAAAGGCGAATTATAAAAGCCCGGTGCGCACATCAGTTAGGGGACGTGTGAAGAAGTCGGGCTCGCACGTGCCGACCGTAGTTTAAAAAGTACCCATATATCCACGTAAAACTCGTTGCACGCACATCTGAAATGTTTCCAAAAAGGGGCCTGGGTGTGGGCATGTCGGGGCCTGGCCGAGGTCCCCTGCCACGTACCTTTACTTCTGCTATGGATAATGTGTAACTTTTAAAAGGCTCGAGCCATTTCTGAGGGGTTTAAGGGGTCTGGGGTAACTGGGTGGGGAGTGTAGGCTATCAAACCAGGGGGCGTTGGAGGACCTGTCGATTGAGAGAACCGGTGGATGAACTGGGAATGGCATGGGCATGCACCCCTTTTAAAATCCCCCGACTTATGCGGTAGAAACGAGATTTGCCTGCCCACTTAAAATCGGGCGCACGTGCCCGCAGCCAGGCTGTTTTATAATATGCATGCATATAGGCACGCAAATTATAAAATGGCCACGTCCCAGGGCGAGGGCCAACTCGCACGCGCATCTATGCGCCCGCACGCTGATTTGAAACTTACCACCACAGCCCCGTTTCCGACGGCAGATTTCTCAAGATTCTGTGGCAAGAGTTAGCAAAAATCTATGGCAGATCTTTTTCATAATTTGGTGGACAATTATGTGGAAAACTTGCAGAATTTTGCCTAAAAATTCACATTTCTCACTGCAAAAAAATATATTTTTGTATTGAAAAACTTTCAGATTGTTTCTAAGCAATATTTAAAGTATATTCAAATACATTTTCCAAGTACAAAAATCAATTATTTATCAAATAAAGGCATAAGTTACAAACTTTTAACTGTGAAATGTCAATTTTGTTTTGAATTGAAATAGTGCAACCATCCTTTTTTATATTTTTCTTGAGAAAGTCCTTGTCTTTCTGATTAAGGATGCTGAAAATGCTCTCAGTAACACAGGAAAATATGATGGTAACTTTAAAACTGAGTGTGCAAGGGCTCATATGCGCACATACGGCCATGCAAGCGGACATATGCTGAAATTTTAAATCATGCAAGCAGTTGCATGCATGATTTAAAATGTGCCTACCACACATGTGTGTGCTCCTAATTTTAAGCTGTTACTCGAGCAAATGTACTTCACGTTTCTTCTTTAGGACTTTGTCGGCTTTAATGCACACAGGTAAGCAAATTTTAAAATATGCTCGCGCAAAGTACATTCTCAGTTTTACCAACTAGTCCACCAGATTGCTCAATCCGTCTCAAGGTCCTCCTGACCCCTCAGGTTCTTCAGCCTGCACGTGCCCCAGTTGACCCATACTTTTCACCCAGTCGTTTTAGGCCATAACAGAGATTTATGCAGACTTACATCTCATCAAGAGCAAAAGTAAACATGCGCAGCTAGCAGCCTGTTGCGTGCTGCAGCCGCCAGATTTAAAATATGGATTTACGTGCATAAGTGTTGGGCCCGCCCAGCACCACCCCAACATGCCCTAACTCCGCCCCCTTGTTTCTTACTCACGCCGGTGGGTATACAGGCGTAATTCACGGCTTCGAAAATACGCATTGCTCACACATGGCCCATATACTCATGTATATGGGCCTTTTAACGCAAGCAACGCTTTTAAAATTCACCCCTATGTGCACATGTGCTGGGCACGTGGTAACAGACACAAAAAGGGGTTAAATTAGTACAAGTTTGAAACTTGTGAGCAGAAGAACTAGTCATCAAGGCTCCTATAAATTCAAATTCATGTCCTCTCTGCCAGTTGTGGGGTACCAGCAGTTGCACACTTCCAAAACACATCTCGGTCTTTGAATCTGGTATATGGTTGGCCACATATGCAAGTGCAAGAACCTTTGCATAAAGAGATCCCTTTAGAACAGTGGTTCCCAACCCCAGCCAGTCGGGTTTTCAGGATATCCACAATGAATATGCATGAGAGGAAATTTGCATGCACTGCCTCCATAACATGGGGGTCCCCAGGACAGGGTTGGGAACCACTGCTTTAGAAGAATTTCAGCACGCCATCCAGAAATTACATCAGAATCATCTATGGTTTGATTTAAGAGATTTTTGAGGCATCAAGCATTCTGATTGCTTTATCTGTCCACTCCAACCTCACCCCTCCCCTCCTGGGTCTGATCCCCTGAACTTGCTCCCATCAGGTCAATGCCACTTTCAAAATAGGGTCAATAGGCCTGGAGCTCGGGGGTGCTCTGGGCCCTCACTGACTACCAGTGAAATCTTTTAGAAGTATGGCAGGGCTCGTGAGGTGGGGATCCTCCTACCCCCTCTCCTAGACCACAAGGATCATTTTTTGGAATTGGGGGTGGAGCGGGAAGGGGGAACCACTAGACTCTAGGACTATAACAATATTTGGATGGGGATTAAGGGGGGGGGGCCTAAGCCAAAGGGGCTCTTTTGTGCCTTTAAGGGGAGGGGCTAGGGAAGGCAATGAGTCATTGCTGCACATTTTCCCTAAAAATTTTTTTAATCTTTTGGGGGCCACGGTCACCTCAGTAGGTGGTGGCTGGGGATCTTCAAAGACCCTGAGGTAGTTTTTTGTTTTGGGGGGGTGATTTTCGGATACTTTGGCACCTTTAATTTTCCCTTGGGACCATCGGATACCTGTGTTAATTACATAATAATTAATAATAATTAAGTAATAATAATTAATTTATGTTCACTCAGGAAAATATCTACCACTCCCTCAAATGTGATAAAATAATGGGGCTGACTTTTTTTCTGTCAGTTGTGTTATTTTGTTAAGATAGGATTGCCTATGCATAAGCTGCTTTGCATGCATTACGCAATTTTATATAGGCAGATGCATGCAAAGTAGATTATTTCCATTGGAGGAAGAAATCTTCATGTATATCATGTGATAGTGCCACGAAATGGCGATATTGCATGATAAACAGCATTTAACATGCATTGCATGCTGTTTAACTCATGATAGTGCCTTATCACAGCTTAGTAAATCTGGACTTTAGGTTCTTAAATTTGGGAGCTCAGTTTCTTTTTGGAATATCAATCTCTTTATAGCTTAACATAATAACATAGTAAATGATGGCAGATAAAACCAACGTTCCATCCAATCTGCCCAGCAAGTTGTTTTTGGTAGTAACTGCTGCTCCATGGAGGTTACCCCCATGCCTACTGTTAAAGGTGGTAGTAACTGCCACTCCATGCAGGTTATCCCCATGCAGAAGTGTTACACTTAAAGTTAACATAGGTTACCGCATTTCTTCATTTCCATCCTCTAGCCTGTAGGGATCCACAATGTTTATCCCATCCCTTTTGAATTCAGTCACAATTCTTACCTTCACCGCCTCTTCCAGGAGGGCATGCCATGCATGCACCACCCTTTTTGTGAAGAAACTATAAAGGTTGATCTTGGTCTCTTGTGGCATGTTTTATAAACAGATAAAAATGCTCATAGCTTTGGTTTTGTCCATCTGTGATACTGATAGAAACATAGAAACATAGAAATGACGGCAGAAGAAGACCAAACGGTCCATCCAGCCTGTCCAGCAAGGTTTTACACTTTTTTTTTTCGTACTTTTCTGTTACTCTTGTCCCTTTAAATAATTTTTTTTTGTTCTATTTCCCTTCCACCCCTGCCATCGTAGATAGCAGTGCTGGAGCTGCATCTAAGTGAAGTATCCAGCTAATCGGTTTGGGGTAGTAACCACCATAATAAGCAAGCTACTCCCACGCTTGTTTACCCAGCCTGTGCAATTCAGTCCTTGTTGGTTGTTTGAATATAAATCCTCTTTTCTTCATCCCCCCTGCCGTTGAAGCAGTGAGCTGCGCTGGATATGTATTCTAAGTGAAGTATCAGGCTTGATTTGGGGTAGTAACCGCCGTAACAAGCAAGCTACACCCATGCTTATTTGTTTTAACCAGACTATGTAATTCAGTCCTTGTTGGTAGCTGTCTGAATATAAAACATCTTTTCTTCATTCCCCCTGCCGTTGAAGCAGAGAGCTATGCTGGATATGCATTGAAAATGAAGTATTAGGCATTTTTGGTTTTGGGGTAGTAACCGCCGTAACAAGCAAGCTACTCCCCTGCTTTTATGTGGATGCAAATCCTTTTTTCCACATTTCCTCTTGCTGTTGAAGCATAGAGCAATGTTGGAGTCGCATTAACCGTGTGTATGTTTATTGAATAAGGATATTCATCTCCAGGTAGTAGCCGTCATTCCCTCAAGCCACCCCCATGCCTCTTCATTCACATCCTCTAGACTTTATGGATCCACGGTGTTTATCCCACGCCCCTTTGAAATCCTTCACAGTTTTGGTCTTCACCACTTCCTCCGGAAGGGCGTTCCAGGCATCCACCACCTTCTCAGTGAAGAAATACTTCCTGACATTGGTTCTGAGTCTTCCTCCCTGGAGTTTTAAATTGTGACCCCTGGTTCTGCTGATTTTTTTGCAACGGAAAAGGTTTGTCATTGTCTTTGGATCATTAAAACCTTTCAAGTATCTGAAAGTCTGTATCATATCACCCCTGCTCCTCTTTTCCTCCAGGGTGTACATATTTAGATTCTTCAATCTCTCCTCATAAGTCATTCGAGGTAGACCCTCCACCTTTTTGGTCTCCCTTCTCTGGACCTCCTCCATCCTGTCTCTGTCCCTTCCGAGATACGGTCTCCAGAACAGAGCACAGTACTCCAGGTGAGGCCTCACCAAGGACCTGTACAATCTAAACAGCAGCCGCCTGTGGCAGAGACCTCCTGCTGTCATAGCTGAGGTTAGGTGGGTACTACCAGGTGTTAAAGGTTTCTGTGTCCCAATGACTCTAGATGGATCCTCACAGGGTGCACTGTTTGACGCCCTCTTCCCTACTGAGTCTCCTGTGCAGAAATGGGGTCCTAAACCCACCCAGCAAAGTCTCCTAGGGCTGGGAAGGGAAGAAGGGAGAAAGTTAGGTAAATCATCCTGAGGGAGGATGTTATCTAGAGAACCACTGTAATAATTCCTGAGGTAAAAGGTATAACAAATTTTAGTTTTCTACAAAGAAAGGAATTAGGAATTGCAATAAAACAATGGCAAATATTTAAGTTCTCTCAATAGGTATTGGTGAAACAATATTTCAAGGAAAATCTCTCTGTTTCTTCTTTTATATTAAACAACAATTAAACATTTAAAATGTAAATGCTTTTAAACTTTTCTTTTCAATATAGCAGTACTAATGCAATATTAATAATTCTATTCTCTTTCTTGTAGAACCTTAAGTTGGATTCAACTCAGAGTCAGATAAATATTACTTTTAGTTTACTCTAGCTGTGTCCCAAACTTGTATTCAAAGCTCAAATTTGTATTTTAAGTAATTTGAGTCTTTGTGATTTTTATTTTCTCTTCCAGACTCTTCTGAAACAAAAAGAGTCCCCTTATAATACGTATCTTTGTCTTCTCTTCACTGTGTGTATTTTGTTTTCTTTTCAATGCTATCTGTCTTTTTTGTCATTTTCCTACTGAGCTCAATGATTTTTTACTAGTCTGGACAGACCTAGGTTGTGTGTGCACATACTTATCTGTGGTCCTGGGGTCTTGGTCCGAGCTCTGTCTGTCACTATGCGATAATTTCAGGCACAGTCTTGTTTCCTCCACCTATGGTTCCTGAGGTCACTGGCATTGGGGCCTTCCTCTGTCAGTGTCTGCCTCCAGAGGGATACCTACTACCTAGCTTTACAAAATCAGTAATAAAAACTGCTTCTCTGGCACTGAGTATCTTCCACAAGCTAAAACTTGTTCTAGTGCGGGTGTCTGGAGACCTGGTGGAATTGATTATATTTAGCTATGGAAATCAAAAGCTAATAAAAACTTTCCTGCCTTTAATTTTTCAAGGGAACAGCATTCACTTTTTCAATCTTTAAATCTTCACATTCCCCTCTAACTAGAACAGATTATTTTAGACCACATTCCTGTTCAGCTTTATTACCAATACATTAACTACTTAAGGTTCCACATTAGGAGACACTATTCAATAAAAGGATCTAGGTGTTTTCATTGGTAATACATTGAAATCTTCTGCTCAATGGGGTAGATTTAAAAAAATTGCGCGATCGCGTACTTTTGTTCACGCACCGGGCGCGAACAAAAGTACGCTGGATTTTATAAGATACGCACGTAGCCGCGCGTATCTTATAAAATCCGGGGTCGGCGCGCGCAAGGGGGTGCACATTTGTGCAACCTGCGCGCGCCGAGCCTGTTCCCTCCGAGGCCGCTCTGATTTCGGAGCGGCCTCGGAGGGAACTTTCCTTCGCCCTCCCCCGACCTTCCCCTCCCTTCCCCTACCTAACCCCCCCGGCCCTATCTAACCCCCCCCCTACCTTTGCGCGCGCCGACCGGCAGCCCCGCTCCGTGTTCCGGTCCCGGGGGCTGGTCCGGAGGCCGCGGCCACGCCCCTGGAACACCCCTGGGCCGAAACCATGCCCGCGTCGCCGCACCGAAAACGCCGCGTCGCTCCGGCCACGCCCCCGACATGCCCCCGACATGCCCCTTTTAGAAAGCCCCGGGACTTACGCGCATCCCGGGGCTTTATGTGCGCCGGCGGCCTATGCAAAATAGGTGCGCCGGCGCGCAGGGCTTTTAAAATCCGCCCCAATGTGTAGCAGCAGCCAAGAAAGCAAATAGAATGCTAGTTATTAGGAAAGGAATGGAGAATAAAACAGAGAATATCATAATGCCTCTGTATCGCTCCATGGTGAAGCCTCATTTTGAGTATTGTATGCAGTTCTGGTCACAACATCTCAAAAACAAATGTAGCAGAATTAGAAAAGGTACAGAGAAGGGCAACCAAAATGATAAAGGAGATGGAATGATTCCTCTATGAGGAAAGGCTGAAGAGGTTAGGACTCTTCAGCTTGGAGAAGAGATGGCTGAGGGGAGATATGATAGAGGTCTTTAAAATATTGAGTGGAGTAGAACTAGTAAACTTTAATTGGTGTTTACTCTTTTAAAAAGTACAAAGACTAGGTGACACACAATGAAGTTATTAAGTTGTACATTTAAAACTATTAAGAGAAAATATATTTTTACTCAAGGCATAATTAAACTCTGGAATTCATTGCCAGAGGAAATGGTGAAAGCTATTAGTGTAGTTGCATTTGACAAAGGTTTTGACAAGTTCCTGGAGGGAAAGTCCATAAACCATATTAAGATGGAGATGCAGAAATCCATTTCTTATCCTTTGGATAAGCAGCATGGAATCTATCTACCCCTTGGGATCCTGCCAGGTACTTGTGACCTGGATTGGCCACTGTTGGAAACAGGATACTAGGCTGGATGGACATTTGGTCTGACCCAGTATGACAAATCTTATGTTCTTATGTTCTTACCCTGCCCCTTTATCTTTACCTTCCAGGGCAAGGGAGTCACTCTGGAATCTGGAATCAAATTTCTTTTTTTTCTTCTTTCTGCTTCCAGATCTCCTCAGGGACACAGTAACAGCAGTATTACTGGTTCCTATAGCTGTTACCCTCTGGTACAGGCTGGCTCCACCACAAATCCTCTGAAGTCTGGAAGAGCTGACAATCAGCACTTCTGCCTTCTCCAAACTCCTCCTACTCTCTCCTAAAGTCCCCATGTGAAGACCCTTTTCCTTCAGGGAGCAGATCCCTGCTCTGCTGATATCACCCAAATAGTGCTGCTTTTAAAACCCTCTTACTTCCCCTGGTGCTACCATTCTCAGCTTTCCTGGTAACATGGCAGAGGTGTCAGCTGCTTCTATTTTATTTCTAACATTTTTAAAGTTGATGTGCTGTCCCAAATAAGGTTCCTAGGAGCTGATCACCTTATTTGTAGTGTCAGTAACTGGATAAATCACTGCAAAAGTCACGAGGCTAGCCCTCGTGCTTTTGGACTTGTTTCAGGAGGTATTCAGTGACCTGCAGGCAAAACCCAGCAAGGATTCCTGCCTAGACTAGAGTCCTGGCACAGGGGCTGTTCAGGCCACATTAAAGTTTCAAAAACACCCTAGCTTAGGTGATGGGGGCTAATACTGGCTATCCCAACACTCAAAATTGCCCAAACATTCAATTTAAATTGTTTTCCCAGGGGGCTGCATGGACTTATCTCCCAGGTTTTATATCTCCCTCACCTCTGAGGTTATCTCAGGATTTCTTGCTGTTGGTCCTGCTCTCCCCTGTGCTCTGATGCACCTCTGGTACTCCTGCGGCCGCTGGGGGTCTTAGTTGCCATTTTGGGGGCTTATTCCCTCCTCCTGCCACTTGTCTGCCTCCCCCCGTGTCTTTATTTAATTTTTTCCACTTCTGTTTTTGTTTTATTTAATTTACTTTCTCCCCTTTTATTTTTTTGTTGTTGTAATGCTTTTTATTAGGTATTAGAACAAGGTCAAGTTACATCAACTTCAGATGTGATATAAAGAAATACAGAGAATTTGCATCTGATACTTACAACTTACATAATGAACAAAATGATATCAAGCTCCTCTGTGACAACAATAGCGTATTGAATGAGAAATCACTTGTCCCTATACCCACATTTTTTAAATCATATTACCTATATCTACTATCCCCCCCCCTAATACTCCCCTCCCCTTACCTATACCCCCCTATAGGCTTACATGCTGGTAAGAATCAAGGAGCATTATATGAGATAGCATCCTAGGCTTGTCATTGATTCTAGGACCATATCTTATTGTTTGAATTATGAATTACAATTACCCTGCGGGATGAAGATATTCCATGAAAGGGCGCCAAAGAGCTTTACATCTTGCAAACGATTGTGCAGATTCTCCCCTAAAATGCATTGTTTCTAGTAAATAGACATCTGTCAATGCGGTTACCCAATTTTCTGCAGAGGGTCTCAGCAGTTGGATCCAGTACACTAAGATTATTTTCAAGGCTATTACACAAACCTTTAATAAGGATCTCGAGGTGTTTGGAAGAACAGCCTGAGTTCTGAGGTGTAACTCCCAGCATACAAAAGGCAGAAGACCAAATATCAGTGGGAATTGGCATTTTCTCAAAATAGGACTTTATTGAAGCCCAGAATGTTTTAATCTTGTAACAGAATCTCATAAATAATGAATTAATGAGGTTTTGCTCTCCCCACACCTCAGGCAACAATCTGAAGATGTAATATGCGCTGCATAAGCCCGACTGGGCCAGAATATCAAACGATGCAGTATTTTTAATGTGTACTTCCTGAAGAGAAATCCCTTTCAAGGATTTCATCACTAATTTAACACTGTTCTCCAGTTGTGTTTTGATTAGAGGTACATTGAGTTCTGAAGACCATTTCATAGCAAGGTAATTAAAAATGGAATTACTGTGTACAACTTGTTAAAATTTGTACAGTTTAGATATAGATAAAGAGGGTGAAAACCATAATGTTGAAATGGACCATTAACTATGGAATTCCAGCCCCCTAATAGAACCTTCTTAATATAACTGCATATTTGCATATAGAAAAAATAATTTTTATCTTGAAATGAGTAAGTATCTATATAGTAAGCAAATGAATATGGTTCTCCCACACTTATATCCACAAAGGATAATATCATAGAGAGATCATTGGACCGTATTATATGTAACAATCTGCTACCCAAACTTGCACTAATCTGCGGGTTCCCCTCCATTGGAAGATACAAAGATATATGTCTTGATAGACCAAGAAGGGATCTAATTTTCCACCAAGCCTATCTCATAGCTTTAATCAATATTAGTTGGTTTAATTCTGTACCAATTTCACAGGCATTTGCATGTAAAATATATTTATGACTTAGTGGGAACAAATAAGCATTTTCCAGATCCGTTATTGAGCCCTTTGTGATTGGTCGTATCCAATCTCCTAATGCGAGCATTAGGCAGGCCAGATTATAAGTACGTAAATCTGCAAAGCCAAGGCCCCCGGCATCTTTAGGAGCAATAATATTATTAGTGAATTTCATCCACACCCGGCAACCCTGCCAAATGAAAGTAGCGAAGCCTCACTGTATGCTCCTAAGGTCACTTTTTGTGATAATGAATGGCACCATTTGCAACTTGTATAGCAGCTTGGGTAATAGAATCATCTTCACTAGAGCCATTCTACCTAATAAAGATAGAGGAAGACCAGACCAACCGGTCAAAGTCTTTTTAAAATCTACTATTAGGGGAGAGATGTTGAGCAAGTATCAGCAATCTGGGAAACAAATTTTAATACCCAAATATTTGATGGAGTCTTTTGCCCAACTGAGGGAAAGGTCTATCCAATTTGTTTGTAAGGTCCCCAATATATATGGCTTCAGATTTCAAAAGGTTTAATTTCAATCCTGAAAAACTCCCAAAGGTTTTTATAGTATCTAGAATCTTTGGAAGTGAGGATTTTGCATTAGATAGTGCCATGAGCATGTCATCAGCAAAGAGCATCATGTTCATTTCCCTGTTTCTTATGTTCACACCTGTTATTTCCTTATCCCCAAACAGAGTATGTATAAGGGGCTCTAGTGAGTGAATATATAATAAAGGGGATAAGGGACATCCTTGCCTGGTACCTCTTTGAAGGGAGAACATGGGAGATGCTTGATCATTAACTGGTATAAAGGCTTTGGGATTTTTATACAGTAGACTAATAGCCTGAAATATGGCCTTATCTGCTGGAGCACCCTCAGCAGATAAGGCCATTCAACACGTTCAAATGCCTTCTCCACTGACTAAGAGTGGATATGGTAATGAAAATTTGTGACATGCGCAAAGCACTAATAAAAGGCATCTGATATTAATATTATCTTTATGCCCCACCACAAAGCCAGTCTGTTCTGGGGAGATAAGGTACGGAAAAATATGTTTCAGTCTGTTTGCAATAACTTTCGCATAGATTTTTACGTCCTGATTTAGCAAAGAGATGGGTCTATATGATCCAGGTTCTATGGGATCCTTACCCGGTTTTGGGAGAACTATGATCGCCACCTCCAATATAATATGAGGGAGCCTACCTTATGAGATCATATCATTAAAAAGGTTTTGTAAGGTTGGAGCAATATGAGATTGTAGTGACTTGTAAAAGAAAGAGCTAAGACCATCCGGACCTGGAGATTTATGAAGTTTTAATTCTTTAATCATTCCCAGGATCTCTGAGATAGTTATTGGTTTATTTAAACTTTCCAAGTGATTGGGAGATACCTTTGGGAGACTAAGCTTCTGCAAAAAATCCTCCTGAGAATAGTTGTTAGAATTTTCAGTTGTGTATAAGGATTGATAAAAATCCTTAAAAACATTCACTATATGGAGGGATTTTGTAACCGTGTTGCCATCTTGAGCTCGGATAGCGTGAATAAATTTAGATGCCCTTTGGGCTTTGACCAAATTAGCCAAAAGTCGGCCGGGTTTATTTCATATAAATATAATTTTTGACGATATATGAATATCGCATCTTTTGCCTTTTGATGCAAAAGGTTATTTAGGGTGCATTGAGTCGCTAAAAATTTGTCTTTCCAAATCTGTAATTGGGTACTATTCCAGAAATTTTTATAGTGCTGCAGTTGTTTTCCTAATTGCAATATTTGACTGTTTCGGGATTTGCGTTGAAATGCTGCATAACTAATGATAATCCCCCCGTAGAACGGACTAAGCCATTTCCCAAAATAAACAGTAATCATTGGTGTGGGCTTCATTGTCTTTCGCATATTCCCCTTTTATTTTTATTTTGCCTTCCCCAGCAGTGCCCATGACCTGGCCCCTTTAAGGGGTCGTGGGTTGATGACATAATTGGGCTGCCGTACCCAGCCGAGGCCTTCTTCATGTGGCGGGAACTTCCTCAAGGCTCCCTGCCACTTTTGCTGACTATCTGCTGCCAGTGCTGTGCTGCTTCAGCAGCAGCAGGGGCCTTCTCCAATGTCTCGGCTATCAGGAACAGACGCGGCAGCAGTGCTCGTGCTCCAGGCCTGCCCCACCCCCACTCTGAGGGAACAGAGAACCGTGGGAGGCAGGGAAAGCCTCATCACAGATGCTGCACGCTGCCTCTAACACTCCAGCTGCACTTGGGAGCTTCAGAGGGAGAAGAAAAGTAGCTGGTGGGGAATCCCTAGGCTCTGCTGGCCGAAGATCTGGAGAATCATAGCTTCTCATTCATGTGCGGTCTTTCAGTTGCCGCCACTGTCTATCCTAAAGCCTCTTCTGTGGCAGCTGGCTGCCCTGCCTGCTGTGCCACTGACTGTGAGAGATCATGGGGGTACAGAGTGGTGAGCGAGATAGGGGGAGGGAGAGGAGGAAGTGTGGTGGTGGAATGATTGAGGAGGAGGAAGAGTGAATGGGAGTGTGTGGGGGTAGATGTGGAGAAGGATGGGGAAAGGAGAGCCACAGAAACACTCCTAATAATGGGTGCAGAGCAGAATTAGGATACTTCCCCTGCTATCACCATGCAAAAGGAATATTCAAATTCCGGGGTTATCTCACGAACAGTGACACAAACTCCCTCCACTACCAGGCTGTCTGAAGTAACATAAAACCCTAGAAAATATACACTCGGCACCTATGTAGCAAACCTGCCCTACCAAACCAGCATTAACACCCAGAACCTGGCATATGAAAAAAGGGCAATGCAAATATTGCAACATGCCCTAGAACACCAATGCATGTCATATTGGGAGATACACATTGGAAAACAGAACAAGCTGGACTGCTACAGATCCCTACTCAGAAAATACACGCTAGCAGAATATCTCAACTCAGTCACAAATGCAAAAAAGCAGACAGCCCCTCAACAAATACAGATCACAGATTAGAAATAGAAAGTTGCAGACAAAACCTAAACTGGAAACCCCCAAAAGACAGATTCTGTATGCAATGCAACGCGGGAGAAATAGAAATGCATTTCCTCTTGTGGTATGCAAAATACAAAGAGATCTGAGATATACATTTTCCAAAGCTAACAGAGAAAATCCAATACTTCCCTAGGAGTCATTTTTGATACCACACTATCATTATGTTCACATGTTGCAAAATTGGCTCAAACCATTTTCTTTAAATTACGTATAGTGTGACAACTTAGATCTCTTCTGTCTTGGCCTATTTTTGGAATGTTGTTCAGGTAACCGTATTTGGTAGCCTAGATTATTGTAATTCATTTCTTTTGGGCCTTCCTGATTCTGCGTTGTGATCTTTACATAATTAGAAATGCATCGGCAGGTATCATTGCTGGAGCCTTGTGATTTTCAGTATTTTACACTTATTTTGCTGTGTCTGCATTGGCTCCTTGTTATCTGGCAGTTAAATTTAAAATTCTCCTAATTATTTAAATATTTTAAGGTGTTACACTGTATTATCCCTTGTTGTATCATTGCTGCTTTGAAGGTTTATGTCCCTAGTCATGTTTTATGATCACAACGAAAAAATCTACTTGAAGTACCATCTGTCAAGCAGTTACACCTATGTGAAACAGAGAACGAATGTTTACCATAGCAGGGCTTGTTCTTTGGAATTCATTACCAGATGATATCTGGTCTCATGAATATGTCAAGAGTTTTAGGCTAAAAGGTTGAAGGCTTCCTATACTAACAGGGTATAACATCTGAGTTATTACCAGTAGCCAGCCAGTATACAATTGGGCAGAAATTTCATGTATGTTTTATGTTTAGTTTTAGAATATGTATATATATATATATATATATATATATATATATATATATATATATGTTTATATTTTGTGTCAATTGATTATGTAGGTATACCTACTCATCGCCAAGGGATATAGACAGATTGCAAAATCTGTAAATAAATGAAGAATGCATAAATAAATAAAAGAATGAGCATGAAAACCTCTTTATAATCCTAGGAGAAAGAGCAGAAACAGCTGCTATAGCAGCAAAATATGTGGTAGCCTGTCAGTAGGCCAGAAATGAAACTAGACCAGGGACAATACAGTCTAGCATCAAATCCTGAGACATGTCCCTGAAGTTGTACTTTCTATCACATGTAGCTTTACTTGATTTAAAACCATTTTGTAATATTTCCCTTCTTTTCCTATCATTTAATTATTTTGCATATTATTTCGGCAACACATGTAAAATTGTTATACCAATAAAATTATTTGAATTTTGAATCTGGAATGCAGGGTAGGATGGTGTGGAGAGCACAAAAGAGTATGGGACATCCTATAATGTCTCGCCACCTCCACACATACTTCCCTCATACTCCCCCTACACACCAACCTCTACACACCTACCGCTCAAAACACATCCACACAAAACCCCCACACCTCCTCCACTCTTCACTCACACACATAGCTCCCATCCCACCAAAACACATTCCCACACACCCACCCCAAACATACTCCCACCCACACCCACCCTACTCATACATCTCAACCACTTCCATAGCCCCCTTTTCACACACAGCCACTCCACCCACTGCACATGCAGATCATGGAGTTATAAAATATGCTCTTTGAAGTTGTCACGCAATTCTAGACTTGTTCTGCTTTCCTCTTGTCTATCTTTGAACTCCTTTTTCAAGTTTCTTTTCAATTTTACTTTTCTTCTCTGTCAACCTGTCTTCTAGGGATGTGCAGCCTCAAAACATTTGTTTTGGTTCATTTTTTCATTTTGTGGGTATCTCAATTTGTTTCATTAGTTTTAGAACAAAAAATAATATTCTTTCATTTGTTCCATTTGTTTTTGTTTTACATTGAAGTCAATGGGGGAAGACTGTAAAAAAAAAACAAAACAAAACAGGTTGAGGCCCAGACCCGAAGCTAGGGCCTGGCTTGAGGCTAAGTCCTGTTGCCAAATCCTGAATCTGGTCCTAGACCTAGTCCTTATAACAGGGCCAGTCCCAGGCTGGATCACAAAGCCGAGACCCAGGCACAGACCTAGGCCTAAATTTGACACCAAGGCCCAGCCAAGGCAGGATCCTGACTCTGAGGCCTGGGCATAGGCCTAATGCCATTGCCCAGCTGAGATCAGGTCCTGACACCAAAACCTAGGCCTAATGCTGGGGCCCAGCCTGAGGCCAAGTCCTGGTCATTGACCCAGGCCTAGGTCTAAATCCGATGCTGGGCTACTGACCAAAGCCAAGTCCATCAGCAAGGCTGGGTCTTGTGCTGAGTTTTGGGACTGGGCCTAGGCCCAGGCCCAGGCCCGATGCTAGGGCCCAGCCCAAGGCTAGGTTTTTGACACTGAAGCTGAGGCCCAGGCCTAAGCCCAAGTCCAACGCTGAGGTTGGATTCAGATGCTGAGGCCCGGGCCTAGACCTAAGTCTAGGCCCAACATTGGAGCCTTGCCCAAAGCTGGGGCTAGGGATGAGACTGGGTCCTATTGTCTGGGCTGGGGCCTAGGCCCAAAGTTTAGGCTTGGAGGTCTGGACGCAGGCTTTCCAATGACTTCTTTTCTTGATCTGGTAACTAAAAATGTCCTCCGCCTAGAGAATATGCTAAATTGACATTGTTGCTTTCCTCCAGGGCAGATAACACCATTTCCTCATCTTACCTTTGTCTCTTATATCAATATTTCCCTTTCATCTTATATCTTGCATGTTCTTCCCTTCCTCTTTGACTCACTCTTGTAACCGTCTCACTCTCATACAATTCTTTTCCCCATCACCCCTTTTGGCTCTATCACATGCAAACACATCCCACCACTCTTTTATGGCTCCCGCTATCTCAAACCCTTCCCCCATCATCATTATATCTGGTTCTCTTTGACTCTTCCCAATCAGCACTAGGCCTCACTCCAGCCTAAAGACAGCTCTGGCTGTTTGGGAATGTTTAGGTAGTTTAAGTATTTGCTGTTCCACTACAAAAAAAGAATTAAAACACTCCTGAATGTAATGTCCTAATGTCTCCATATTTATCCAGCTCATGGCTCAGAATTCCTGGGTTGTCATAGCTGACACCATAGCTGCATTGTTATGTACTAGAAGGGAGAGGTCAATGTTCAGAGAGAACCAGATATAATGATGATGGGGGAAGGGTTTGAAATAGCGGGAGCCATAAAAGAGTGGTGTGTTGTACAATTTTCTTCCACCCCTACGTGCTCCACCTCTCTGACCAACATGCGTCCCGTGCGTGTGCGGTGCGCACAGACTCCTCTTGGGCGGTGCAGCCCAGCCCTGGCCTCAAATAAACTTGTGGCTTTTGTGCCTTTTGTGGGCAAACTTGTGGCTTTTACGCACCACGGTCTGTTGCTGCTGCCACTCCTGCCAATTGCCGAACTTAGCGCTGCGACTGCCACCGATTCTGATTGCCTGCCCTGACTCCTGAGACGGTATTGGCTGCATCGCTGCAGCGTCCTGGAAAAATGATTTGGGTGGGCCTGAATGAAAAGTGGGTGGGCCTCTGCCCACCCAGGCCCACCCGTAGCTACGCCACTGGCCTGTGTACTGAGCATCTGCTCTTTATGTGGATGGCAGAAAAGAAGTAAAATAGCATGCATATTTTTGAAAATGCCATGTACATGTGCTATTTAACTCCCTGTCCTAAACACCTCCTTCCCTCCACCCTTACCCTGGATTGCCTTATTTTAAGCCTGGATAAAGAACACACATTGTGGAACAGAAGGACAATTTTCAGACAAGCAAATTTACTTGGGTAAATTACTATTTGGGTGGTAATTTTCCAAACTTTCTCTGCAAGTAAAACTGTTTTACCCACAGAAATTAGCTTTTAGAAAATTGCTCCCTTATATGTGGGTCAAAGTACATACGTAGGGCCTCTGTGTGGGGATGGGGCATAATTTCTCAGAAAAATTGCCCACACAAATTAGCAGGTATAAATGGGTGGGATAGTTTTTCCGGGATAATTTTCAAAGGGAAAATACATGTGCACTTTCACTTTGAAAATTCTGTAAAGTCTGTGGGTAAAAATGACCCACAGAGTTTGCACCAATGCAGGAAGTTTTAAAAATGACTCCCTTTATGAGAAACTGTTTCAACTCTATCCATTTCAATGGAAACCTGAGGGAATAAATTATCTGGCTGTTTTACACTCTTCCACTCCAGTTAATATGGGCACTATTTTCTTGTTCTGTATCTGGAGTACTTGTGCCGGATTGTATCCTTTATATATTTCCTGGTGGGGTAGGCTTGAGGCTATATGCTTCCAGTTCTCTTTCCACACACTTTTTATAGGGATTATTGACAGATTACTGGTAAAGATTTTATGGCAAAGGCAATGTAAAAATGGGTGGAACTTTAGTCACAGGGCCAAACTGCATGGTATCTCTCCTTCAGTTTTCCTCCAATGGAAGTAAAAAAAAAAAAGAGCACCTCTTCTCTGTATTGTAACTATTAACACTGTAAAGGATTTTTCTTGAAGGCAGGGAAGAGAAAGCAGGTGCCGCATGATTAGTTGTAAGTGATCAATGGTAACATTTGGTTTAAACAATTAAATGTTAATTTACAGTAATGATTGCCTGGACTCAAATTCTGAAATGAAATAGTGTTTATTTCCAGAAGGACATAAATTGAAGAAACGTCTTTCATGAACAATATAATTTTTACTTACTGTGGTAATTCTTGCGAAAGAAGTGAAACCTAAAGACACAAAAGTGAGAATAGCTTGAAAAAAAGAATCATATTTTTGGTTTAAGGTAAATTGTGATAAGACTGTGGGGGTCATTTTCCAAGTGGTTCGCACTCGATAAGGGACGTTTCGCACGCGAAAAGTCCCTTATCGAGTGCGATACCAGGATGGGGGCGGAGTCGGCCCCGGAAGAGGAGGAGTCGGGGCGTCATCAGGGCCGACTCCGCGAAGATGCCGCAGACGGCGAAAAGGTAGGTGCCTTTTCGCGTCCGAGTTCATGCCCAATAGCTACACCTTCGATGGTGGCGCTATGGGGTGCGAAACCCCCCCCCCGGGTCGACCCCCCCGCCCCTCGTTACCTAAAGTATCGCAGGCCTGCGATACTTTAGAAAATGAGGCCCTGTGTTTGTAGTGGGATCTCCAGATCGCTTGTGTGCTAAATCAGAGAGGCTAGATAGATCTCAAGGCTTTAACTGCCTTCTTGACTTACTTTATCAAACCTGGTGGGGATGGAGGACCTATCTCTTAACTGGACAAACTGGGGATGAACTGGTAAAACTGGGAATGACCCATGCCTCTTTTAAAATTCCCCGATTTAAGTAATAGAAGTGGGATTTGCAATCCCATACATGCGCCCACTTAAAATTCGGTGAATATGTGTCCCTGTGCCTGTTTGAAAGTTACCGTCTTAGTCTATTTACTTTGCTGTGGTATTTTTCCCAGAAGGCACGGAAAATACCACAGGATTTACAAAGCTATGCCAAGTACTATAGCATAGTAAATCTGACAGTATTTTCCCCAGTAAAAGCAAAATTGCTTAAAAAAATCTTTCACCAAAAAATACAAATATTTTCTAACTAAGGGAAAAATGCAAATAAATATCTTCACATAATACATTACTACTTACAACAATAGCAAACAATATATAATATCAAAAGTAATCTTTCATAAATCAAATAAAGACCACATAATCAAAACAAAACAGAACACTACCAGGGCTCAATAATAAAAAACAAAACAAAACACACTAAACATACACATATAACATATAAACATACAAGACAAAAAATAAAACCAGAAATCACAAACAAGACAAAGTAATATCAGCAAACAAAATGATACTGTCAACATACTTTTTTCTCTACTTGGGGTATGATGGGAAATTCCTCAGGCCCCTTAACCCCTTTAAGGACAGGCTTGGGAGTATTGGGATATGCATTAGTGTCATGATGCTCCCTGGGAAAGTTAGCTACAACTCAAAAGTTGTAGCTAACTTTCCTGAAAATAATGTGGCTTGAAAATTTTCACGCAAGTCATGTTATTTTATTTACATGGGATTACCTAGTAATGAGCTGATCTGCTCTGTTATGCTTCAAGATTCCAGTTTCCTCCTCAGTGCCCCACGCTTACCCCTATTTCCCATTCATTTTTTACCCAAAACCCAATAGTGAGATTTGAAAGTATAATGCTTGAAAAGATACAGTGTAGGAATGAAAAAAAAAAAAAAAAAGGTCTGGCCATCTATGAGTTAATATGTCTGCAAGGGCTGCCTTTTCACTGACTGAAACACCCTAGGCCAGACTGAGAAGAGAAAAAAAAAGTTTCTTTCTTTTAAAACAAAAGGAAGGGAATTCTGGTAACTCTGACTAATGCTTTAGTTGATGAAGTGCCAGGTCATCATAGCGGATACAAAACAAGTCTGATTGATTATTCCTAGGAAAAAGCAGTCACCACAGTCTTCCATGGCTAAATGTGTAGTGCAACATGGCCAGGAGTGTCTAATCCCTGGAGAGTCACATGTGCATGCCTGGGAACTTTCGATTTCCTGTCACCCTGAGATTGTCGCGGGTTAGCAGGCAGCAAGGGGGAGGGGGGGGGGAAGGGGCGGAGGGGCCCTCAGCAGCTGCAACATGCATACAAACTTTCTCACATATAAACAGACACACACTAATACACTCACATATTCACTATCACACTCTTTTATACACATACACGCTCACTTTCACTCCTTTCATTCTTATACACACACACACTCACAAACATGCTCACTTATTCACTTACTTCTCGCCCTCTTTCATATACATGCCCACACACACACTCATCTCTTTCCCCACTCACACTCATACCCATGCTCACTCACACTCTCATTTCTGTGCCTCTCCCACTCTCACTCCCTCACATTCACTTATGTGCTCACTCAGTCTCTTTCCTCGCCTTGAACCCACCAATGTCAGTGGCCTCCTCTTCCAAGGCGGACCGATCTTCAACATCTTTCCCTGTGTAGGCCCGATGGATCTCCTCCTCTTTCCTTCTGTCACTGAGGCCCACACTCCTTTTCCATGTGGCTGCGTGTCCCAACAGATCTCTTCCAGTAGGCCATGCAGAACCAATGTTAGGTTCTATCTTAGTAGTTACCACCCAGGAAAGAGATCTAGGCATCATATGGATAATACATTGAAATTGTCAGCTCAGTGTGCTGCAACAGTCAAAAAAGCAAACAATGTTAGGAATTATTAGGAAGGAAATGGTAAATAAAATAGAGGATGTCATAATGCCTCTGTATCGCTCCATGGTGAGACCGCACTTTGAATACTGTGTGCAGTTCTGGTCACTGCATCTGAAAAAGGATATAGCTGCACTGGAGAAAGTGCAGAGAAGAACAATCAAAATGATAAGGGGCATGGAACTGCTGCCTTATGAGGAAAGGCTAAAGATGTTAGGGCTGTTCAGTTTGGAGAAGAGACAAAGGAGGGGGGGATATGATAGAAGTCTACAAAATCATGAAAGGACTTCTATTATCTGAGAGAGTTATTTACTCTCTCAGATAATAGAAGGACCAGGAGGCACTCCATGAAGTTAGCAAGTAGCTCATTTAAAACAAATTGAAGAAAATTCTTTTTCACTCAGCACATAGTTAAGCTCTGGAATTCATTGCCAGAGGATGTGGTTACAGCAGTTAGTGTAACCGGGTTTTAAAAAGTTTTGGATAAGTTCCTAGAGGAAAAATCCATAAATTGCTATTATGGTAATTAATAAGCAATAGTAGCTTGTGATTTATCTAATGTTTGGGTACTTGCCAGGTATTTGTGACTTAGATTGGCCACTGTTGGAAACAGGATGCTGGGCTTGATGGATCCTTGGTCTGACCCAGTATGGCATATGTTATGTTCTTATGTTCCTTCTTTTTCATTCTGGTGCTTGGGGCCCAAGCTCATTATCCTTGTAGGAAAAAAAACAAACTGTTAAATAAATAAATATGGTCCAATGGATTTCTTCCTTCTAGTGCTTGGGGCCCATGCTCCTCCTCCTTCCAGCTGTTCAGGCCCAGTGGATCTCCTCTCAGCGATGGACCCAGGTGACATTTTGTTTCAGGACCTGCTTCTGCAGCAGGAGCTGAATTTTCCGATGTTGGCCCAGAGATCTGGCAATTTCTTTAGCCTAAATCCAGAGAGTTCTCGGGTATGCTCATGTACTGAATCCATACACCCGTCATTTTTGACTGGCAAACCCATTGTGAAATGTTGTAGTTGGAGGCAGTTATTAATAGACAAGATTTTTTTCTGCACTGTAAGGCACAATCTCTGGCTGAATAACACCATGAGAAGATCCCTCTGATTAAAAAACAAACCATTGTGCCATGGCCCAAAAACACTTTGAATCTGCCATGATATTAAATCAAACAATACAGCTGGGAGCTGTATTATGGTTCCTTCCCCTGGAGGTGTTAGTAGCTGTGATAAATTAGATTAACAACTTGCCTTGCAAATAATGCTCTTATTATATTAATGCAACAGCTCCAACATAAGTATGACTACAACAGCCTTTATATGTTAGTCATGTTCAGTCAAAAACTTTCTCACTTATAAACCCTAAATAAACCTTGGTTTATTTATGATATAATAAGAATACAAAAGGGTCCCAAATTTTGGTTGCAGGGTTGCACAGAATGCTGAATTGTGTACAGATATGTTAGAACCATAAGATTCCTCTAACAAAATGTTGTGTTGTGGATTTTCAGGTTTACACTGATACTTTTCCAGATACAGAATTTTACCTAAGGGTTTATGATCAATTCCCACTTAACATCTAAGAACATTGTAAGATTCTGCATTAGCATCTGGATGTATCATACTTGTCATCACTGTAAAGCTTTTTCAGAGGAGAGTGGGGAACAGGAGAAGGGACTGAGACTGCACCCCACATACCAAGCCAACAACTGCTTACACTTGAGATTGTAGGATTTCCTCATGGAGAATTTTCTGGACTCCAACAGGACTCAGGATATGCCCTACGAAAGGCCCAGGGCCTGCACAGTCATCCAGTCAATATCCAATCTATGAGGGACAGAGTTTGGAAGTTGGGGTGGTGGAGTCTGCCCAGGTCCTGAGAAAGTAGGTCTGGAGCAGTTCCCAGTCCAATCGGGGGGCACGTGGCAAGGTCCCAAAGAAGCGGGAAGCAGGCTTGAGGAGGTCAAAAAGGGGCGATCAGGATTATGATACCCCCATCCTGTTGGAGCGTTTTTGAAATGAGTAGCAGGAGAGGGTAAGCTTAGCAGCCCGGTGCCCCAGTGAATCGGAAAAGCATCCACCACCGTTCCCAAGCTCACCCCGCCTAGGGAGCAGAAGTGATCCATCTTCCTGTTCTCCGATGAAGCAAAGAGGTCTATGTCCAGGGTCCCCCATGAGCGAAAGATGTGGTTCGCTACCTCCTGATTGAGGGACCACTCGTGAGGATGGAAGGCATGGCTCAAGGAGTCCGCAAGGACATTATCCAGCCCGGGGAGGTACAGAGTTCTGAGGAGAATGCTGTTCTTGATAGCCCACGACCAGATCTGGACTGCCTCTCTGCAGAGGACATGGGACTCCCGTTCCTCCCTTCTTGTTCAGATACCACATAGCTACTTGATTGTCAGTCTGAACAAGGTCCACTTTGTTGAGAAGTTGCTCCCTGAATACCTGTAGGGCGTTCCGGATTGCCCGTAACTCCAGGAAGATGATCTGGAACTGCTTCTCCTGCCAGGACCAAAGCCCCTGGTGTGGAGGTCTGCAACATGGGCTCCCCAATCTGTCTGGGATGCATCCATGATGAGGATAATCTGGGGCTCCAGAAGGGCATCCCCCGCTCCAGATTTGAGGGGTTTGACCACCACTGGAGGGACTGCCGAAGGAGTGTGGTGATTAGTATACGAGCTTGTAAGTCCTGGGTAGCTTGACACCATTGGGATTGTAATGTACATTGAACCCTGCGCATGTGAAGCTGACCGAATGGCGTGACATGCACCATCACTGCCATATGACCCAGTAACTGGAGAAATTGGGGTGCCGAGACCTAGGAGCAGGGCCGGCGGAAGCACTAGGCGAACTAGGCGATCGCCTAGGGCGCTGAGCATTAGGGGGCGCCGAGCCGCTGATGGCCAATGGCCGCCGGTGGACGTCATCCCAATAGCGGCTGAGCGGTGAACTACTGCTATGCTGTGTGCCGAATACACACAGCAAGAAGATCGGCGGGGCCGTGGTGGAGCTCAAGTCACCACGGCCGGAAGAAAACAATCGCTCTAAACATGCTGGTGCTCCAGCTCCTTCCTGCCCGCGCGGCCCCGGAAGAAAAATGTTGCCGGAGCCGCGCGGGCAGGAAGGAGGAGGATCATCAGCCAATGCAGGAGCTTCTCCTCCCTCCTGCCCGCGCGGCCCCGGAAGAAAAATGTTGCCGGAGCCGCGCGGGCAGGAAGGAGGAGGATCATCAGCCAATGCAGGAGCTTCTCCTCCTTCCTGCCCGCGCGGCCCCGGAAGAAAAATGTTGCCGGAGCCGCGCGGGCAGGAAAGAGGAAGAGCATCAGCCGCGTACAGAAGAGGAGCAGCGCGGCTCGAGAAGTCCGGGGCCGCTGCAGAGCCCATCCTGCAGCGGCCGTGAAGAGGAGGCCCAGAGGTGAGAGAGAGACTGAGGGTTTGTACAGTGTGTATGTGTGCGTGTATGAGATGAGTTGAGAGACTGTGTGTGGGAGTGAGGACCTGAATGTTTGCAGAGACAGCATGTGAGAGCCTCTGTGTGTGTGTGAGAGAGACAGCATGTGACAGTGAGAGCCTGTGCTTGAGCAAGACAGCATGTGGGAGTGAGAGAGAGCCTGTGTGCCAGAGTCAGACAGCATGTGCCAGTGAGAGACTGTGTATATGAATGATTGTATGAGAGAGAGCATGTGACAATGAGAGCCTGTGCTTGAGCAAGACAGCATGTGGGAGTGAGAGAGAGCCTGTGTGCCAGAGTCAGACAGCATGTGCAAGAGAGAGACGGTGTATACATGATTGTATGAGAGAGAGCAAGTGAGAGTGAGTGCCTGTGTATGTGTGTGTGTGTGTGTGAGAGAGAGAAAGCATGTGAGAATGAGAACCTGACTGTGTGTTTGAGGGAAGAAGACAGATGGAGAGAAAAGAAATATGTTATAAAAGGAATTGGCAAAAAAATAAGAAAGGGAAGGTGGAAAAAAAAAAAAGCCTGTGACCAACTGATTAGAAAACTAAGATCAGACAGCAAATGTAAAAAAAAATAAATTATTTTTTACTGATTGGAACATGTAATCTTTGGGAATGTGCAAGAGTAGCACTTTCTCTATGCGGATCTCACAATGTACCATGAGGCCTGCACAGAGGAGGCAGCAGAATGGGCTTCAGTGCCAATAGTAGCAATCAGCACCTCCGCAATAGCCATACAGCAACAGTGACAGTGGCAGCAGAGGAATGAGAGAGGCTCTGAGGTTGCTGGCAAAAGAAAGAGAGGGAGGTCTCTGCCTTTAGTGTGTGCATGTGTATGAATGGGAGTTTGCCTGGCGGTGTATGTGTGTGAATGCATGGGTGCCTGCCTGAGGGTGTGTCTGTGTATGAGAATGAATGGGTGTCTTCCTGGGGTTTGTATGTGTGAGAATAGATGCCTGCCTGTTTGTGCTGTATGTGTGTGTGTGTGTGTGTGAGAATAAATGGTGCCTGCCTGGGGGTCTGGGTGTGAGAATGAATGTGTGCATGCCTGGGGGATGGGGAGGGAGTGGTGTGAAAATGAATGGGAGCCCGCCTGGGGGTCAGTGTGAGAATGACTGGGAGCTTGCCTGTGTGTGTGTGTGTGTGTTTGTGTGAGAACGATTGGAAGCTTGCCTGGGAGTGTGTGTTTGTGTGTATGTGAGGGAGCCAGTGAGAGCATGAGTGTGTATGAGAAAATCCAGGGGAGTAAGAGTTTGTGGGGGGGGGGGGGGGGGTGTGTGTGGAGGGGGAGAGAGTGCCTTAGAGCCTGAGTGTGTCAGTGTCTGTGAGAGCGAGAGGTTATGGTTGGGTATAAGAGCATGAATGTGTATGTATGTGACAGTGTATGTGTGAGAGAGAATGGACATGTGAGTATGTGTGAGAGAGAGAGGATAACCTCAATCAAGAGCTCCCATGTATGGACAGCAGGGGCTTTTTAAAATCCTTATTAGTTTTAATTATTGTGTGTTATTTGATATATGTGCTGTTTTGAAATATTTTATTGGTTTTAGGAAATTGTAAAAAATGTATATGATTTTAATTAATAGAAATTCTATTTATCAGTAGTTTTAAAATATTATTTTATTAGTATGGTTTTACTATTATAACTGATGCTTTATGCTTCTTGATTTTATTTGTTTTATGAAGAATGGTGGTTCTGTTTTTCCATTGTTAATACACAGAGTCTGGCTTCTTGGGGTTTCCATTTCAGTTTTTTCTAATTTGTGCTCCTTTATTTTGTATTCTGTATTTGGTGAGGGTCTGTCTCTGCTCAGTGTGTGTGACCATGATGAGAGATTCTGCTAGCATAGGGATCTATAGCAATCGGGTTTGTTTTGTTTCCTCAGTAGGTGGAGTATTGGTATTCTAGGACCCAGTTTAATATTTACCCTTGCTTATTCACAGGTAGGGTTATTGTTGTTTGAGTCCTTGGTGTTATTACTGTTATGTTATGATGGGATTGCAGTATAGATTTTGAGTGTCTTTTTTGTGGTGTTTTGTGTTAGTTCACAATGTGCCTGGCAGTGGAAGCTGTTTGTGCTGCTGTTACTGTGAAGTGACACCAGAATTTGAAAATATCTTTCAGTATGATGAGCTGTAAGGGAAACATCCAAGCTCCATTGTTTGGGGGAATTTCAGTGGATGCACAGAGTTACAGAACTGGAGGTACAGGATTTATATTGACATTCTGTTCCTTCCTATATATTCCTGACTTCACTCTCATAGCCACATAGAATCAGTTGACTGAGGCTATCAACATAATTTTATAGTGTGAAACTGGCCAGCTTTTTAAAATAACGCAGAGGACCCTTTGGACTTTTTTATTAACACTTTTTTTTAATAACCAATTTTAAAGCAGGATCCATGCTATAGAGGTGGGTGAGATGAAGAAATGTCATTTTGGCGCCCCCCCCCCCCCCCCAATTCTTCTGTCTGGAGACACCACTGATTTTCTGTGACCTTAAGCATTAGTACAAGAAGGATTAAGGGGGGATGCTGGAGAGGCACACATGCATTGGCCCCCGGGCACCGGAGACCCTTGGTGCGCCACTGGGTGCGAGCCATATGGAGCCGCAAGTGGTGGCAAAGAGGAGTGGAGTTTGGCAGGCCGCAAGCAGTGCCCAACCTGCTTGCGACCCAGAAAACCCCAGTCAGCGGGCGTGATCGAGAATGAGGTAAGGGTCGGGGCCGAGACCGGGGGGGGGGGGGGGGGGGCGCAAGGGAGAAGGCTCGCCTAGGGCGCCAAATCCCCTTGCACCGGCCCTGCCTAGGAGCAACCGGAGACTACCTGAATGAGAGTCGCAAGGGTCTATGCCCTGTCTCAGGGTAGAAAGGCCTTCATCTGGATGGTGTCCAGCCTGGCCCCAATAAAGTCCAGTTGCAAGGATGGTTGGAGATGGGATTTTGGGTAGTTGATCAGAAAACCCAGGTTTTCCAAGACCTGGTCTTTGGTTCGCAGGGCATTCTGTGCCCCCTGCCTGGAGTCACTCTTGATAAGCCAATCATTGAGGTAAAGGAAGACATGGATCCCTTGCCTCCGAAAATCAGCTTTGACCACCTCCAGGCACTTGGTGAAAATGCGGGGAATGGACACAAGGCCGAAGGGCTGCACCCAGTATTGATAGTGCTTCCCATCTACCAGGAATTGCAGGTATCAATGATCCACCTGAGAAATGGGGATATGGGCGTATGCATCTTTTAAATTGAGGGAGCAGAGCCAGTTTCCCGCTTTGAGGAGGGGAATCAAGGTCCTCAGTGAGACCACTTTGAACTGCTCTCTGACCAGGAACCAATTCAGAACTCACAGGTCCAGAATGGACCGAAGCCCACCAGTTTTCTTGAGAATCAGAAGATACCTGGAGTAGAACCCTTCGCCTTGCTGGCCTGGCAGAACTGGTTTGACTGCCCAAGCTAGTACAAGGGCGGAGAGTTCTACTTAAGGTATCTGCAAATTTCCTACTGCTGTCCATCGAGAACGCAGAGGTGAGCAGGGTGAAACTCGTTGGACTTGCAACCTGTAGCCCCAGTGCATGATGGACAGGACTCAGAGGTCTGAGATAATCAAGGTCCATTGGTCGGTGAACAGTTGCAGCTGACCCCCCCCCCCACCGGGGAGTCGACGGCATACAGAGGGGACTGGCTCACACTCCCTTGCTGCCATCAAAATCCTGTGGCGGGGTTGGGGTCAGCCAGGGTGCACACGGTTGCCTCAACCTCAGTCTTTCCGGATACCATTGAGTCTCGCCCCATGTGCTGGCAGATAATACTTGCGCAGCCGGTAAAAAGTGCACCTTGGGTACTTCTGAGGAGGCTTCTTGGGATGCTAGATGTTGGAAGTACTGGTCGACACCTGCTGAAGGGTCTCATGATAGTCCTTCAGTTGCGCTACCGCCTCCTTAATCCGGTTGCCAAACAAATTTTCGCCCATACAAGGTAAATCTGCTAAGTGGTCCTGGACCTCAGGGCGTAGATCAGAGGTACGCAGCCAAGCCATATGGCAAGCCCTAATACCTGCTGTGGCTGTTCTCATGGCTGTCTTGAAGACGTCATATGCAGAGCACACCATGGGGCGGATTTTAAAAGGCGCGCGAATAGCCTACTTTTGTTTGCGCTCCAGGCGCAAACAAAAGTACGCTGGATTTTAGTAGATACGCGCGGAGCCGCGCGTATCTGCTAAAATCCTGGATCGGCGCGCGCAAGGCTATGGATTTTGTATAGCCGGCGCGCGCCGAGCCGCGCAGCCTACCCCTGATTTCGGAGCGGCCTTGGAGGGAACTTTCCTTTGCCCTCCCCTCACCTTCCCCTCCCTTCCCCTACCTAACCCACCCGCCCGGCCCTGTCTAAACCCCCCCCTTACCTTTGTCGGGGGATTTACGCCTCCCAGAGGGAGGCGTAAATCCCCGCGCGCCAGCGGGCCTCCTGCGCGCCGGGCCGCAACCTGGGGGCGGGTACGGAGGGCGCGGCCACGCCCCCGGACCGCCCCGGGCCGTAGCCACGCCCCCGTACCCGCCCCCAAAACGCTGCCGACACGCTCCCGAAACGCCGCGACGACCGGGCCCGCCCCAGACACGCCCCCGACACGCCCCCCTCGGAGAACCCCGGGACTTACGCGAGTCCCGGGGCTCTGCGCGCGCCGGGAGGCCTATGTAAAATAGGCTTCCCGGCGCGCAGGGCCCTGCTCGCGTAAATCCGCCCGGTTTTGGGCGGATTTACGCGAGCAGGGCTCTGAAAATCCGCCCCCATGTGTTTATCACACTCGAGGCCCTGTTGTACTACTCTAAGGAACTCCTCCTGAAACTGTTGCGGGAGGCATTCTCCAAACTCCTGGGCCTGTTTCCATAATTACGGGAGTACTGGCCCATATACAGTTAGTAACAGGCAATCCTGGCTGTTAACATTGCTCCTTGGAATACTTGGTGCCCTAGCACATCTAGAGCTCTATGTTTCTGCCCCGGGGGGGGGGGGGGGGGGCTGAGGCATGAGTTTGAAGCCTCTTTGCCTTCTTCAAGGCCAACTCTATCACCACAGACTGGTGGGGGAGCTGACGGCATTCGAAACCAGTGGTAGGCTGGACCAGGTAAACTGCATCCATCTTGCTGTTCACTGGAGGCACCAAGATGGGGTGTTCCCATAGTCAGACTACCAGGTCCTTGAAGATGTCATGGACCAGAACAGCCACCACTTCCTTCAGGGCATCCAAGAATTGCAAGATCTCTAGCATTTTGTGCTTAGAGTCCTGTTCCGTCAAGAGCTGGAATGGCACTGATTCTACCATGACCTTAACGAATCCAGCAAAGGAAAGATCTGACGGGGGGGGGGGGGGGGGGGGGTGTATTTCTGCCACTCCTCCAATGGCGAGGGCTCCGAGGGCAAATCCTCCAATTCTTCTGTGGAGGACATGGATGCATAAGGGGCCTCCCTCTCACTGTGTTCGTCCAGAGACACGGGGGACCGAGCACCCAACTGCGACTGGGGCACCTGCCTCATTGGAACCGAAGACACTGGAAGAGACTGTAAGAGCGCCAATGGATCTAATGGCTTTGGGGGCATCGATGGCACCGACCCCCGATGGCCCCAGGAGAGCTGGAAGGCAATAGGGCACTGTGCACAATCGAGGCACCATTGAACCTGATGGCCCTTCCTCATCTGAGGAATCACTCACTATAATGGGAACCAGTGGCGGCAGCATTGATGCTCCCTTAGGCCGTGAAGGGGCTTGGGGCATTAGTGCTGGCTGCGTCAGCAGGACACCGAGCAGCATATCCAGCTATTCCAGTAAAGGTGTAAGCACCAGTGGAGTCAGCTCCTGTGGCAGTGGTGGCCCTGGTGGAACTGGAGGCTCAAGGCCCTGCAAGGCCGGCCGACCATCAACCGCATGCACCTCTCCAACTCCTCCTCAAAAGTAGCCGAGGACAAAACGGCTTGAGGAGGAGGAGGAGGCGACAGCATCGGAGTGTTACCTGGAACATTGGGAGACACCGAGCCCTCCACCGGTGTCTGCGGAGGCCACCGAGATGTTTCAGAAGAATTGGTGGGAACAGATTCTTCCACCCAAGACCACTTCAGGGGAGGCACCAACGTGGCCGATGCCTGCCCATGGTCCAGTTTGGAAGAAGATGACCGATCGCAATGCTGCCTTGATTTTTCTCGATGTTCGCCTCGGTCCTTTCCCAGATCAATGGTGATGGAGAAGAACCCTACTAGGAACGAGACGATACAGAATGTGCCTGTCCCCTGCTCCCACCTCGGGACGGTGGAGTGGCAGCGGGGGTTACCTTGAAAGGGTCGAGGCCTGGACCTCCTTCCTGAGCAGGGTGGAGGTCCCAGATGCCGATGACTCATCTGTCGATGATTGACAGTGAAGAATTGAATGACTTACCAGATTGCAGAGGGAGAGAATCTGCAAAAAATGCAAGGGACCCTACGTGATGCCGGAGATATCAAAAACTGCAGAAAATGAAGAAAAAGTGCGAGCTCCATGATCATGAGGCGAAAGCTTCGTGGAAAAGAAGAAACTGAAGAGGGACCCCGAGTGGACGCCTGGTTGGTGGCACGCTGGGCAGTGTTTTCCATGCTGGGCTCCATCTGATGATTTCACCCATGTGTGACGACATCTGCTTGTCCTTGGAGAAAATAAAATAAATACCCTTCGAGAACCCTTTTTTGTTTTAGAATGTTTTCAACATTTGAGATATCTGTACATGGTACAGAGCAACATACAGAAAGCCCCAAATTTTGACATGATTATTCATTCTACTGCACACCTTTAAAATCAAGAGTTCAAAGCAGCCTAAAAATATTCCACAGTGCACTTTGACACTTCTTGCTTCCTGCATCTAAAAGGCTTTTTATGTTTCTTCTGTGCTTTCTCATGTTTGCTGTGAACACTGTACAGAGTTGTTGGCTTGACATTACCTCGGTTATACAGTGCCAAGGGGTATTAGTGAGGTGGTCGAGTGTTGCATAGGACATGATGAGACCTGGAAGACAAAGTAATTAAAAGAGAGGCCTTGGAGCAGATACAGACATTCTGTATCGTATCCTTGAGAGATAGTCACAGCGTGGTTAAGCTGAACCAGGTCTGTGCATTCTAGAATGAGCTGAGGAAGACAATTACATCTTTCAATTCTAGGCTGACAGCATAGACCATAAATTCCAGGATAACCTTTGGAAAGGAAGAGCAGGCAATCTGTCCATAAAAAGTCAGTTTGCAATTTAACTAAAATAAAAGCTGCTTATAATAGATGGCTAATAATTCTTGTACTAAATAGGGTAGATAATCATCTGCCCTTTGGCCTCGTCTGATAAAATTGGAAAGGTTGCAAACCCCACCTCCCGCCCTGCACTGTTATCTTAGAAAACAGTCAGAGGCTAAGATGGAAAAAGGGCAGGCTGGTATCTGTAATAACACAAAAGAGCTATAGTTCAGAATTATATGACTTTGGAGCGAAGCATGATAGCAAGCAAACTCAGGGCTCAAAATGAACTGGAATGAACCGGAACAGGTTACAGGTGTCAACAAAACAAGCTCAGGCAACGTCAGTCTGTTTTGGAGCTGCAGGACAGGACAAAGCAGGAAGCAGGGCAGGTCCTACACAGGAGTGAAGGATGGGGGGGGGCATCAGCTGGCTTGGATCAGTGTGGAGCCTAGAAAAGGTGCAGTGGCTGCAGCCCGACCCCCATAGAGGGCCTAGAATAGGAGGCACTGGCAGTAGCTGCCTCAGATCAGCATGGGACCCGGGGAAAACAGCAGCAGCAGACATGGACCAGTGCAGGACCTGGAGACAAAGGCTGCAACTGGCATAGAGGAGGAGATTAGAGGAAAGAGAAGTAGAGATGGATAGAGGGGCACAGAGGAGGGAGGGGGAAGGAAAACCAGAGCACTTCATGTGAGGGAGGAGGAGGAGATGGAAGGAGAACAAGGGAGAAAGGGAAGAAGAAAGAGGCATAGGTGAGAAAGGGTTGGCCCCTCACCCAAGTCAACCTGAACAGATTGCTCCTGTCCTAGTTTTGCCCCATGGCATGCATGGGCATGTCTTACTTTTCTAAGTATTTATAACAGGTTCATTTAGTTTGTGGTACTGTGGTACAACACTGGATTGTTGTGGCATATGCATATTTTAAATAAATGATAATTAAATAACTAGGAAAATAAGAACTGCAACTCCATGCATGCCAAGGGACAAAATCAAGACTAGATCAGCCTATTTATTCAGTTTGACCTGGGTGAGTTGCAATCCTAGGGGGAGGGGGGAATTGCTAAAGGGCCACATGAGAGAGATGGGGAGAAGAGGGGCACAGGCAGTGAGATGAGATGGACAAAGGCACATGAATGGAAAAAGTGGGAGTTCTGCACACAGGATGAAAGAGAAATAGCAGGAGCAGACCTAAGGGAGGTAAGAGAAATTGCAAAAGGGAAGAGGAAAATGGAGGTGAGCAAGGAAAAGAGAGAAAAAAAAAAGGAAACCTCTAGGTGAGAGAGAAAGCAGAGCTTTAGCATATTCTGCTGTAAGGTGCAGGAAATGGTTCTGTAAGCACTGCAGATAAGCATGCTAGTGCCTGCATGGTAATTTTTTTTTTGGCATTATGATGTGTAACAGAAAATATTAATTGAATCCCTTCTCTCATCCCTTCCCCTAATCTTGGGATGAGCAAGTTCCATAAGGTCCCAGGTATGTACAGACGGCTGGGAGGAAGGGGTTCAGAATAATGCTAGGTCATGGGAAACCATTTGTAATACTCCTTTGCCCAGTTATCTAGTGGGGGCATTCCTGGGTCTGAGACCAACCTGGCAGGAGCTCCCCTTACCTCTGGCCAGGCTTAGTTGATCCTTATGTGCCTGGTGCCTCCACCTGGGAAAGAAGGTGCTAGGAGTAGGTGGGATTTCCCTCCCTTCACCTGAGGAAAACGTGAAAAAGAGTTCAGACTGAATGTTTATCCATGGCACGTGCAAACTTCTGGTTTTTCTGGTGCTGGCTCATTCCAAGATGGCCCCACCGGCAAGGCAATCACATTGCACCACCAGGGACGGGTCAGGGCATGCAATCTTGGTACTGAAGTATGAGGAGCAGCTGTTCACAAATCCGGGGTATGAAGGAATCTGCGCACCATGAGGCAGGCCTGGAGGTGTCTGCATTAGAGCATAATTGGGGTTTCTCCTACCTATCAGGCCGATACAGTACAGTGCACTCCGATGGAGCACACTGTTAACCTGCCATTGGACACGCGTTTTCCCTTACCCCTTATTCAGTAAGGGGCCGAAAACGCGCGTCTAACCCGCCGAACCTAATAGGGCCCTCAACATGCAAATGCATGTTGAGGGCCCTATTAGGTTCTGAATTGCGCGGTATTCCCGCGCAATTCAGAAAACAAAATGTGCAGCCAAGCCGCACATTTTGCTTTCAGAAATTAGCGCCGACCCGAAGGTCGGCGCTAATTTCTTCGGGCACCGGGAAAGTGCACAGAAAAGCAGTAAAAACTGCTTTTCTGTGCACCCTCTGACTTAATATCATGGCGATATTAAGTCGGAGGTCCCGAAGGGTAAAAAAAGTAAAAAAAAAAAAAAATTTTGAAGTCGGCCCGCGGCTGTCGGGTCGAAAACCGGACGCTCAATTTTGCCGGCGTCCGGTTTCTGAGTCCGTGGCTGTCAGCGGGCTCGAGAACCGACGCCGGCAAAATTGAGCGGCGGCTGTCAAACCCGCTGACAGCCGCCACTCTGGGCCAAAAGGAGGCGCTAGGGATGCGCTAGTGTCCCTAGTGCCTCCTTTTGCCCATTTCTACCGCCGGGCCTCATTTAAATACAGAAGCGCACGCACAGGCGAGTGGCCTGTGCGCGCGCCGGGAGAGCAGGCGTTCGCCCGCTCTCCCGCGGACTTTACTGAAGGAAATAGCGAGGAGGAAGGGATAAGAGTCGATGGGGGGGAAGGTTGGGAGATGGGGTATAGGTAGCACTGGAATCGTAAACTGCAGGTAGTTTGTTTCTAGCTGCCAGAAACGGCCCTGGAGCACCAGGAGTGCTTGAGTTTTGTTCTTGCTCCTAGTGGGGGTGTTTTTTAGTATCAGGAGGGGTGGGGATGGGGGATTACAGGCTCCAGCATTGGTTTCAGCCCACTGCCGCTCCTCATGACCTAGCAGTTGCCTCTCAGACGGTGTGGATGGCTTCTTGGTCCTCTCAGCCTTCCTGAAACAGCCCAGATGCATGCAACCCAAAACATCCTGCATCAAGTGGCATGACAGAGAGCCTGCTCTGCTGGTAACATCTTTTTTTAAAATTGTGCAGCACGTGGAAGAAGGCTGCCACTGTGAAGACAGCAGAGACGAAAAAGAGTCGCTGAAGCAAGGAGTAATGGTGGGTTTGTTTTTGCTGCCCTTAAAACCCTATAGCCACTTAGCCAGTGCCCTATTTTCAACTCTTCCACCCTGCCTCATGGTCAAGCAAGCCATGGTGAGGCTTTCTGCAGTGAACAGGAATGGTGGTCTGCTTTTTTCTGTTATGTTATGATTGGATACTGCTCTCCTGTTCCCATGTTGTCTATGAACATATTTGTTTTTACTTGTTTGAGTGTTTCTGCTTAAATACTTAAACACGGTTTTTGTTATTTAAGTTTGATTCAGCTTGTACCACTGATTTTGCTTTTTGCATTAGTGCTTTTATTGATCTTTGGGTTTTGATATGTATTGCCTTTTTTCCTTTTGGCAATTTATAATGGCATTACATGTGTTCCTCTAGACCTCAATTCTGCAAATGGGAAAAGCAGAGCTGCTCATCCTGCAGCTTTTTTGCTCATTCTATTAAATACATCTCGGGGTTAACTCGGAAGATGTTCATCTTGCTTCTGCAGAGATTTACTGCTGTGCTTCATTTTATTTTATGCACACCTCCTAATTTCACAGAGTTGAGGCCATGGGTCACTTGGACCCTGAGCTGAGCCTGAGGAATCCTGAGATACTACAGTGAAATGTGCCGGCATTTTACCCCCTGAACAGAAATCTTGAGCAAAACATTTCTGAGGTTTTTAAGAATCATCTCATTCTCAGTACACTGAAGTTGGTCTCTAGGCCCTCCGGCGATCCTTGCAGCATTCATGCCAGTGACCGAGTTGTCTGCGTTTTGCACGTGCAGCACAGGAGAACGATGGGACGGGTACAAATGAGGATTTCCCTCTCTGCCAGCTCAAATACAAAAGTCTTGGCAAGGTTTCAGGCTGAAAATAGTAGGTGTATACTCTTTCAGTCCCTGAATGAGCAAGGGCTCACGTACACACACACACAGAGACATGCAAATATGGGCCTGCGGGACTTTTGTGAGGAACACATTAAGAAGTGGCTGACTAAACAAAAAAGAAGCAAAGAATAAAGAACTGCAGACAAGCCCTGTTTCAAGTTTCTGACCCCTCCTGCTCATGTACAAAAGTCCGGACCTCAGTCACTCAAAGTGAAACCTGAAACAAATTAGTGGTGACTTTTAGAGGCTCTGACAGGAAATGTGAGAGGATTAGTTTAGTTAGAAGAAGAAGAATTTAATTTTCTACCATGCCATGAACACAAACAGGACATTACAGTGCTCTGTATCAGGGGTACATTTTCAGAAAGCTGCTTAGCAGCCAAGATAGACAGATCCTCTGTAATGCTTAGCTATTAACCATCATCTATGCTAATTTAATTCAATTTAAAAATTTCTACTCCACCTTTTCAACTATTTGTTGGTACAAGGCAAATTACAATTCAGTAATCCAGACAGTTTCATAAAATGTAATGAAACATAATGATACAGGTAAAACATAATACAAAAATTATAATCAATATACAAAATATATTATAATTAATTTACATAAAATTCACAATAAGGTTATAATTAGTTGCACACACAGTAAATTAAAATTAATAATCATAATAAGCAACCCTTTAATCTGATACTTTGGAGTATATTTTCAAAGGGGTTTCACATGTAAAAATGGCATATCCACACATAAGAAGCATGTACATGTGTACATGCTATTTTATGATGTCGAGAGTATGCATGTTTACCATTTTTCTTATATATTTTACCACTGGAAAAAAGGAAGGGCTAGGGTCATTCCAGGACATGGCTCAAAAGTACCTGGGGTATTTGCTATTTTGTACGAGATCTATGCGTATACATTCCCAAACTTATTTGTACAATTTTACACCTGCTGATTGATTGGTGCAAGTGAAATCAGACTTCTTTGTTGTCTGCAATTTTTGTGTGGGAGGTCTGGGTGAACTAGTGGGGGTTCAGGATGAAGTGCTAGAAGGTCTAGCTAAATTGGAGATGGACTGGGTGAACTGGCAGAGGTATTGGTGAACCGGTGATTTCAAATAAGTGCACGAGTATTTTCAAAACAGTATACACACATATATATTATAAAATTTCTGCCTCCATGTATAAATTAAGAATATTATGTGTACATTTTATATTTTTTTCATGCAGCTAGGTAGAGAGTGCAATAAGCTAGGGAGAGATTACATTGTACATATCAACTCTTCTTTTACCTTTCATCACTCCAAATAACAGAAAATCCCCACTGATGTCCACTATGCTGTTTGTACTTCTGTGTATGTAAAACTGCACCCCAAAACCTACTCCACACTCCAAACCTCACCCCAAGTTTATAACGCCCCTTCTTACAGTGGTATAAATAGTAAAGTTATATGTGAGCCTCTACAGAAGTTCTCTCTCTCTCTCTTTGCCCTCCCCCCCCCCCCCCCCACCTTTCTCTCTCCCTCTCTCTCTCGCCAGCATTTGTGAAAGGCCCTAACCCAATTTGATAAATGACCCTGTAACTTTGGAAAGGAATATACAAGAAAAATGTTGCACAAAAAGTATTGTGGCGCTTTTGCTCGCAAGGGATATATTAAAAAAAAAAAAAAAAAAAAGATCAAACAAACATCCTGTTGTGCTTGTTGCAGAAGATTTTGCTTACACAATTTTTTTTAGTTTTGTTTTTTGTCCTTCTAGAACATGCAGGAAAGTAAGTCATTGGCTAAGAGATGTGCTATTTATTCTGGAAGGAATTTTCAAAGAGTTCTGTGGTGGCTGTGCACACAAAAATACCGTGCAGCTGTGCAAATGATATTTCCTTAACCTTACAATTATATGTGTACATGCAGTATCATGTGCAGATTATAATGGGAAAAAAGGGTCGGTCTAGGGCATTCCGAGGAGGGGTTCATAAGTGTGCATGCAAGTTGCTATTTTGTAAGAGGTATACATACATACATTACTGAACTTATCCAACACTTTTACAGCTGCTAATTGATTCCATAATTGAAATCTGACATGCCTTTTGTTTGCAGTTTTTAGGTGGGAGCTCTGGGTGAACTGATGGATTCAGGATGAAGTGCTGGAGGGTGCAGGTGAACTGATGGAGGCATCGGCAAACTGGTGATTCCAAGTATGCATGCAACCAAGTATTTTCTGAACAGTGTACATGCATACTTTAAAATATACCTGCTTCGGTGTTTATTTCTGTGTTATGTGTGAATTGTTACAATTATTTTGTGTGCAAAATATACACATGCATATTTTTTAAATGGGAAGAGAAAGTATGCGTATTCCTGTATTACAGAAATAAACACGGACTACAACATACACATGTACTTTCAGGGCATAAATAAATAATCCATATTTATAAACTGTGTGGTTCTTGTCACACAGTTTATAAAATACTAGCATAAATCTCCACACATGAACTTATGTATGAATATTGTTTACTGTGAACTGTTTTCAAAGTTGTGCTCCCTGTGTATAAGCAAACTGACTCAGATCTATTGACCTTTGGCCTACTTTTGTACAAAATCTAGTCTTTAATCTGTATATTCCCCTTACCCGCCTTCATATTTAAATAAATAAAATTTATATCAAACCTATTATATCATAAATATTCTTGTTCGTGTTACTAAAGAACCTACAATCAGTCTTGTAAGTGAATCAAACTCTGTTAGGCTTCATTGGGGAATTTTTTGTATCTAAAGTTACTTTGAAGATCAAACGTATGTATAATTGTACAGGTGACTTCACTATTGTCAGTGGTGCTACTGCTTTGAAAGTGGACAGCAAGATTCAAGAAACTTTATTGGCATAACAATTTGTACACATGTTGCTAAAGTAACATTTTAAGGGACATAGTCATTCTGGCTTTTCTTCCATTCTATGTCTATGGGAAAAGACCTAAATTAATCAGGCCATGAGTGGTAACGGGAAAGAGCAACAACAAGGACAATTCTGGGTTCTGGTGATGTTTTGTATTGTGTCTGGTCAAAACGGGAGCAATTTTGAAACTGCCGAAGTAGCTTGCAAACCATAGGTACTGTATAGTTTTTTGAAAATTAGCTCAAGGTATACAGGTACAAAAGTCCCCTCGTGTAACCAGGGGTTACCAAATTGGTATTTTGTGGTCACCCTGCTCTCAGTTTTTATTTAGAAAGGCATGGGTGATCAGAGCAAGCTCCTGTGTTGAGTATGTGTAAGCTGCTAACAGAGGACATACATGCAGCTGTACAGAAATTTGGATCAAGGACAGTAACTTTTAAACTGGCGCGCAGGCGCACATGTGCGCACATTCATCGACCCACACCCAGAGACACAGCTATATTATAACATACGTGCATATATGATTGCATGTTATAAAATAGCCTGGCCGCGTGTACATGTACACTGAATATTAAGTGGGCATGCAATGGTGCATACAAATCCTGCTTTTACCGTGTAAGTGGGGAGATTTTAAAAGAGATGCGTGCCAATGCATTTGCCAGTTTTATCAGTTCATTCCCAGTTCACCCAGTTAACAGATAGTTCCTCCAACCCTCCTGGTTTGATAGTCCGTACACCCCCAATTACCCCAGACCCTTTAAATCCCTCCGAAATGGCTTGTAATTTTATTTTATTTTCTACTTACACGTCATCCGTAGCAGAAGTAAAGTTACATGGCAGAGGCCTCAGAGTGCGGCGGAATCGCGTAGGTAATTCTGCCAAATTTCTGGTTCAAGTCCCAAAACGCCCATGCACCACCCAGACCACACCCATGCCCCACCCTTTTTTGAGACATTCCGAGATGTGCGCACAGCGGCATTTATGCGAGTATCCAGGCGGCTTTTAAAATGCACTTGTCATGCACGAGGCCAAAATATTTGCGCATCCCCTAATTAATGCACATGTCAGACTTTTAAAATTCACCTTTAACTATATATTTTGCCAGGCTCTGATATTTATTGAAAGAAGTTCTTCCATTTAAGGTTGTCAAAGTGCTACTGATTAGTTCCTTAAGTGAGCACTGCAATGTTCCTAAGGAAAATCATGGAAGAAACTGTTACTGAAATTTCATTATTGGAGGACTCTACTGTATTGCGTGAGTACAGTGACTTTACCATGTTGTAAACCAGCTTTGGAAAAAGTAGCCAGAGTGACCATGAGTAGAGATTAAGTTCTAAGGGATTCAGCATCAATGCATTGATATATTTGAATGTTCAGAAGGATTGATTAAAGATTCATTCTCCAGCTGTTTGAATGTCCACAGAAGTTTAGAATCTTTGTGCTATTATAGAGTACTGGATAGGCTCATTGGGATTATTTTGGTTTTCTGGATAGTATAATGATTATACTTTTGATTTTAGATTGTGTTTATTTTGTTATATGCTTTGAATTGTATGTGATACTTTTTATGTTGAATTAAAAGTGAATGGTTGTAATTCACCTTGAACTCGGATGGCTCATGCAAAAGCAAACTAGAAATGCCTATTTAAATTAAATGTTCTGTTAATACAATAAAGAAGAGAGTTTTAGACCTCATTCCAGAGCATTTCACCTTTATTTGAATTGTACATATACTGGGAAGGAAATGAAGGAGAAGCAAGGTACAGCTGAGGGGTGCATCTCAATTTTCGCTTAATAAGTATTATGTACCAGGATAAAAGAACCCACTCCAACCATCAGCCAGCTAGGGGACAGGGTGCCTGGGTTACATGCATACTTTGCCACTAGATGGCTTATTACTCAGAATTACTGCAGTTATGTTTCTGGCCTAATGGCAGGGAACAACTCATTTTGCAGCTATAGCTACTGTTTGTTTAGCCTTTTCCCCTCAGGATTATTGAGTTATTTTTTTCTCATTTGTTTGTAGGAAATTTTTTTTTTCTGTCAGATTTGGGACAGGCCTATTTCTTCGATATGTATATTGCCTTTGTAACACCTGCCACTTGATGAACCTTAAAAGGTTGATTGGACTAGAAGCCTCCCAAAGGTCCTTTTTATCAGAAGGTGCAACAGAACCATGGTTCTCTGCCCAGTGACTGAGCAGGAACTAGGCTAACCATCTGGCTCCCTGCATCCATATGGCTAGGGCGGTATGAGTATGTCCTGTTTTGCTTCACTGCTGGTTTCACTGATGCTGTACAGAGTTTACTGTACAGAAATTGCTAAAGACAGAAGTGAGAAGTGATGACTGAAGAGTTGTTTGTGTTACTGTAATGTATTCCTCCTTCTGAAGAGCGTGATTGATGATGCTGGTGATGGGACTTGGAAGAATGTAATAGAGGGAAGGGCACTTTCATGATCGTTTGCTCTCAGCCCTTGGCGGCAGCAGTAAAAGTACATATTGTAAATGGGGCCTTTTGCATCCTGGATAGACAATACTTGGAGAAATGAAATTTGATGCATTCATGGGAGATTCTTTAACCAGTTACAAACTCATTCCTCCCTACCCCTATCTGGCTAAAGTCTGTCCACCCAAAATTGCGGTGTGCACAGATTTAGCCAGACAATTAAGGGGCCAGGTTAGGGCATTCATCAAATGTATGTATTTATTTATTTATTTTAAGTTTTTCTATACCGGCATTCGCGATGAGAATCGCATCATGCCGGTTTACAATTAACAAGAGGTGCAGGAACACAAAATAATAATATTTAAATGATAGAAATAAACATTAACAGGTGCTGATAAAACGATTGCAGTTACAATAAAACAAGGGAATTACCCAACTTGGAACAGAGAAAAAGGGGCTAGGAATTTAACATAGAGAACAAGTTTTAGCGGGTTAACACGATTTTCAGAGCTAACTAGCTAGCTACAGTAAATTTCCCTAAGTTTGGCTATTCAAATAGTTGCCTTGAATTTAAACCTCCCCGCAGGTAGTGCCAACTCCACCTCGGGCCAAGGGTCCACAAACCCTAACAAAAAAGTGAAAAGTGATGCACATAGGGAAACGTAATCCCACTTACAGGTGCATGATGCTGGGTTCTGTATTAGGAGTCACCACCCAGGAAAAGGACCCCGGAGACTTTGTGGACAATACATTTGAAGTCCTCGGCTCAGTGTGTAGCAATGCTCAAAAAAGCAAAGAGAATGTTAGTAATGATCTAAAAAGGAATGGGGAATAAAGCAGAGAATATCATTTTGCCTCTGTAACCAGTCATGGTGCGAATGTCCTTTGAGTATTGTGCACGATTCTGGTTGCCCCCCATCTTAATAAAAAGACACAGCGGAACTAGAAAAGGTTCAGAGGAGGGTAATAAGAATGATAAAGGGGTGGAATGGTTCATCCTATGATGAGAGGCTATGCGATTTAGGGCTCTTCAGTTTGGAAGAGAGACCAGAGACACATTTAAGTGGTGTTGTTGTTGCTGTTGTGCCCCCTCTTCCACCCACACACCCCCAGGTAAGGTCAGACAGCAGGGAGCGGGAGGTGTAAGGCACAGTCCCACAGTTTGCTGCGGCAAAAACTGGAAAAAACCGAAGCACTTTGGCAAACATTTCTAAATTTTATATTGTAAAAACTAAGTAATTCTCCAACCTTGCTTGTGTCTGTATAATTTATTTTTTTTATTGGGGAAGGAAAAAGGGATCTTAAGAAACGTACAGGGATGACATCTTGGGGATGGGCAAAAGAAAAGGAGAGAGTGAGAGGACCGGGGACGGGGAGAGAAAAGGAGAAGGACTAGGACTGGGGAGAGGAGAAGGTAAAAGGACTGGGGATAGGAAGGATTATGAGAAGGAAAGGGGACTGAGGATGGGGGAGGAATATCAGGAGAGAGGACTGAGGATAGGAGGGAGGAGTACGAGAAGGAATGAGGACTGAGGATGGGTGGAGGAGAGGTAGAAAGGGATGAGGAGGATGGGAGATGGGGAAGGTAGAGGAAAGGGAGAAATCAGGAATCAGAGATGGAAGGAAAAAAGGGAGAGGGATGGAGGTTCTGGGATTGAGAGAGGGGGGAAAAGGAGTAGGACATGTTTTGCGGGTGGGTTCCAGGATCTGGGGGAGAGAATCTGAGATTAAGGGAGAGAGAACCTGAATTTCAATGGGTGGGGAGAGGGAAGAGGGGAGGAGGGTAGGTATCCCTACTGTGCTCTGGTCCTGCTCCCCCTTACAACTCCTCTCTTACCTCTCAGCCTGGCGCACACACACCAGCACCAATCCCTTCTCTCTCTCATACATACACAAATACTACCCCCTTCCTCCCTTCTGACCCACTCTCATTCCTCAGCCTCTCTTCTCAGCCCCAGTGATCCCCATTCAGCCCCTCCTAATTTTACCAAAATGATTCCCCTTTGCTCTCTGTGCTCCAGACCCACACTTCTCCCATTTTGTTCCCTGCCTGCTGCCTGGGAAGGGAGTGGCTGGATCAGGAAGCAGAGAGATGTTCTCTGCTGAGTGAGATTCAGCACAGCTGGAAAGCAGTAAATCTTCAGCCAGCCTGCTGCCCCCTCCCCAGATTTTTGCCTCCCTAGGCACAGGCACTGGTTCTAGTTGCCCCATCTTAAAAATAAGACCCTTGAACAAATCCAGGCCTGAGAGAGATGGCTGAAAGGGGACATGAAAGAAGTTTATAAAATCATGAGTGGGGTGGAAGAGGTAAATAAACAACGATAATTTACCCGTTGAAACAATATTAAAACAAGGGGACACACTCCATGAAACAAATCATAGAAAGTACTTTTTCACTCAGTGTACAATCAAGCAGTAGAATCCATTGCCAGAGGATGTGGTCAAAGTAACTAGCATAGAGGAGTTTAAAGAAGTCTGGGCAAGTTCCTGGAGAAAAGGCGCATAAAACATTATTAGCCAAGTAGCGTAGACAAAGCCATTGCTATCCCTGGGAGTAAGAAGATATAGATCTAGTTTTTGGGATCTGCTGGATTCTTGTGACCTGGCCTGGCCACTGTCAGAGACAGGATGCTGGGTATGATGGACCTTTGTCTGAATCGGCATTTCAGCTTTGAATGTCTTAAGTTTTTGGGTAATTTTGAAGTTCCTTTGTAGTGTCATGAGCATGCAGTGGTTGGGCCTGGAAAAATGTTCCTGCACAGAAGGGCCATCTTTCTCTTCTCTGTGCTGTGTTATTTTGGGCCTGTGAGAATTTATTCTTGTCTTCAGCTTCTGAGTCATTTCACTAGAGTAGTCTCCTGCTTCACATTTTCTGTATTTGATAATATATATACTACATTCATAGAAGAGCATGAATGTGATCATCTCATGCTGCATATTGTTCCAGTGTGGGTAACTATGGGGTCCTGAGATGTGTGCTGGTGATCAGGATACTGAAAGCTAAATTCAAAACTACCCAAGTACATAAGGCATTCTTTAAAATTTGAAGGTGCATATGCAGTAGCCAGGCAAGTGGCAAAGTTATCCAGGTATGTTTAGCTGAACTCTCAGCAGGGCAAGTCTCCCACTGAATGTGCTTTTGCTAAAGTTATCTGAGTAAGTCTACCCGAATAACTTCAGACTTAAATTGGTTATATTGTCAGGAGCATAGCTGCCCAAAGCACCCTGCCTCACCAGATATGAAAATTCGCCCCATTCAGAATCCCAATCGCCACCCTCCTGCCGCACCCGGGACACCCTCCCCCCCTGAAAGCTAAAATCTCACCTGGGAGGCAGTTGACTTATCATGCTCCTGGGTGCTTTCAGCATTGCTCTGGAAGTCTATGGCTAGGATTTAGGATTTTTTTATTAATGTCCACAGTTTCACAGAGCAGTAAGCTCAAAGAAAATATCACAGAATAGGAAAATGAAATAAACACTGGTAAGCAACAAAGTAAACAAGAAAAGGAAACATAAAAATTAGAGACGAGATTAAAGGGGAAAAAACAATAATACATATAGGGGCGGATTTTAAGAGCCTGACTTACGTGGTAGAAACTGATTAATGCGGCTATTTGAGCGCACCCTTAAAATCGTGCATGGGCTATTTTATATCATGCGTGAAGTTTTAAATTAGTCACGTCCCTGTGAACACGTAGACCAAAGTGTGCATGTATGCACCCTTTTGCCAGTTTTAGAGCTACCATCATAGTGTTTACGTCTTATATTCTCACATTTGCTACAGTCACATGATAAGAGAGGACAGACCCATTACAGAATTTGTTGTAGTGGCTAAGAATTTAAATATTCCTTTATATGCTGATATTTTGCTTTTCCTTCAAAATCCTAAAGCGATCGAGATCCTGGAGAAATCTGGAGAAGTGTCAAGCCCACATATAAATCTAGATAAATCCTTATTTTATCCTTTATAGTTGACTGACTGAGAAGCAATGCAGGTTTGACACTTAAAATGGAAGCACAAAAATTTCACTCTCTGGGTATTTGGATTGATAGAAATTTAGATAGTTTCATGCAGCACAATCTCTTTCCATTAATGGGTAAAATAGAGTTAGATTTGGAGAGATGGGTTTTTTGCTTCTTTCACTCAGGCCGATTTAGTAAAATGTGCGGGAGAGCTGGTGCTCCGAGGCGAGCGCCCACTCTCCCAACGCGTGCCCAGGCCACTCTCCTGGGCGCGCGATTCAGTATGCAAATGAGGGCCCACGCTAATAAGGAGGCGGCTGTCAGCGGGTTTGACAGCCGACACTTAATTTTACCGGCGTCGGTTGTCAAACCCGCTGACAGCCACGGGTTCGGAAAACGGACGCTGGCAAAATTGAGTGTCCATTTTCCAACCCGTGGGCTGCGGGCAGATTTTTTTTTTTTTAAGAATTTTTATTTTTTATTTTTGGGGCCTCTGACTTAATATCGCTATTATATTAAGTCGGAGGGTGTACAGAAAAGCATTTTTTTTTGCTTTTCTTTACACTTGCTGGTGCTGGCCGAAATTAACGCCTGCCTTTGGGCAGGCGTTAATTTCTGAGAGTAAAATGTGTGGCTTGGCTGCACATTTTATTTTCTGTATCGAGTGGGACTAACTGATAGGCTCATCAACATGCATTTGCATTTGAGCGCACTATTAAGTTCGGGGGGTTAGATGCGCGTTTTTGACGTACTATTAATACCCCTTATTACCCCTTAAACGCATGTCCAAATGGGAGCTAATGGTGCACCTGACTATTAGGACGAGTTAATGCTATAAAATGATGAGTCTTCCTAAGTTTCTTATTGTGTTTAGGGATGCTCCCATGTAAATCCCTGAGATGATGTTTAGAAAAACTGATGAGATGTTGCATAGATTTGTGTAATCTGATAAAAATCCAAGGGAAAATTTAGTACTTTGCAGAGATCATGGAAACAATAAGGTCTGAATATGCCAAATTTAAAGTTGTACTTGTAGGCTTCTCAGCTAAAATAAAATAGAAGTTGATGACAAGGAAGGGACTGTATGTATGCTGGAGCAAGGTCTGGTTTCTCCCAGTCAGTTGAGAGACTTATTATACTTTCCAAATCTGCAGGGAGGCATATCTCCCCTGTAAAGCTGTCAACGAAAATATGGGGGAAGTGCACAGGCTACTAGGATGGACTAAAAAATTAACATTATTTACCCTGCTTTGGAAGAATACAAATTTTCCAGATTTCTTGGTATGGAGGCCACATAAAATTCCCAGGGCCATTGATTCTCTCCCAGATCTCTCCCTTATTCAGATTGCATCAGACATCAATCCTGGGAGCCGGGGTTCACTAGAGGGGAGAAGGTTTACACCTTTGGGGTCCTTGGTGCATTGGTGAGGTTCTCTATGACAATCACTCGCTTTCACCCCAATCACAATCATTGGTCAGTTTGTACTCACAGGTAGAGGAGTCCTCTAGGTGAGGATTTTAGAATACAGGCATAAAAATACACACCCTACAGCAGAACTTACGATCTGCGAATCAAGGACTATTATCTATTCCCTCAATAAAAACTGCCCAATTAACACAAGTAAGAGAGAGAGCAATTTTATTAGCAAGTCCAAAACTATGGAACTCACTACCTACTAAAATTCGCCCACAACAAAACAAAAAGTTTTAAAAAGGAGATTAAAACCTGGTTGTTCAGGAAGGCATACTCAGAAATTCATTAACATTTACCCACAGTTGATATACCATTCAGTTAACTTTTCTATCAACTAAAAGATGACTAATTACCTGCTCAAATGATTATTTACTACATATACCATCAACTACTCACTTTATCATTGAATTATTTTATTAATTTCAATACTGATCTGTTTTACTAGTTTTATGTTTAAATGTTTTTTATTGAGTTTTACATCAATAAACAAATACAGCCCTGAGAAGAATGGGATCCTGAACCCATCCCAGACTAACGTTAACATGTTACAATCACAGAAATATCACCCCCCCCCCGTCCACCCATCACCCCCCTCCACCAACCCCCAAGCACAGTATTGTTTAACAGGTGAATTACATTCTTGCAGATCATACTATTCCACCTTGTCACATCCTATAATAAGGAGTCTGTGATTAATCATTTACAAGCAGGCTATGAGCTCGATATGGGAAAGATTGAAGATAAACTTGCCAAACAGTTAGATACTGCTTCTGGCTTCTTGGAGATATACGGGACGCCAAACACTCCATATTCATCATAACATGGAAACAATTTCGCAATACCCAAAAGAACAGGACATCAGGAGACCTTCAGACGGATAGAATTACCTTTTTCCCCACTAGACAAGCTTTATGGAGAAGCATGCATGAGCCAGGATCTCTAATCCTAATCAGGGAAATGCAGCCAAATAAGAGCCAGAGCGGAGTGACAGGGAAAACCACATCTAATAGGTCTGCCATATAATCTGCCACTCGGCGCCAAAAACGCTGTACCGGGACACATGTCCAAAAAACATGAGGCAAAGTTTCTGTGGCATGGCTGCAGCGAACACAGCTTGAAGAGGAAGCTATGGTCAAGTGAAGGGCCACTTGAGGCGACACATAGGCCCGACTGAAAAATTTAAATTGTATCTCCCGATAATACATGTTGCTCGAGATCCTGGCTATACCCCGAAAACATACCCTGAGAATGAAGTGAGTAACAACAAAGTCTCCATCCCGGTTCCATCGGGTCTCAAGGAGGGTACATATATCCGCCTCCGATCGTTTTGTAATATACTTATAATAAAACGACAGAGACGGAGGCACAGCTAGCTCAAAACCCAGCATCTGATCTAATGCCGTAAACACCTGGGGGTTTTTAAATTCTGCAGGTATCGCCTGTATATAATGCCCAATCTGTAGGTAGGGAAAGGTATGTGTGACCGTGAAGCCATAAATAGCCTGAAATTCCTTAAACGGGAGCAGCTTCCCCTCCTTTGTCATCAAATACCCTAAAATGGTAATACCCCTAGATTCCTATAATCAGAAATTAGAGGACTGGGAGCCCGGGGTAAAATCTGCGTTACCCGAGGCAGGGAGGAATTAGGCACATTGACTAGGTATCTTCAATAGCTTAGTCAACCACATCCACGTCTGCCTAAGCGGTCTCACAAGTACCGTTTTGGTAAGAAAGGGTGAAAGATGCCTGACCTAGACTGCACCGCATAAGTAGGAGCCACAGGATCCATCAAGGCCTTATCCATGAAAAGTGGAGTGAATACCAGTTTGCCCATCAGCCAGTCTCTGATAATCTGTAAATTGCAAGCCAAATTGTATGCTGCCAAATCTGGTACCCCCAGACCACCTGTTATTGTTTGTAAGGTTTTGGGAGGACCCTTGGACACTCTGGCAGCTGACCACGCCCACGGGGGGAAGTCCCATGAGGGGCCACAGGTTAGGCTCAGCTTTGGGACACACAACACAGAGTTATATCTTTTATTAGACAGATTTGAGAAGCCACCAGAGGTGGCAGTAGTGAGTAGAGATGAAGCCCGGCTGGGCTTGGGGACCTCAGGATACTGGAACAGCGATTTCCTCTATGGCTGTGCTGTAGTGGAGAAAACTGAGATAGTGAGTACAGTGGAGCATACTAGGGATGTGAATCGTTTTAGGACGATTAAAATTATCGTCCGATAATTTTAATATCGTCTTAAACCGTTATGGAACACAATACAATAGAGATTCTAACGATTTATCGTTATAAATCGTTAGAATCGTGAGCCGGCACACTAAAACCCCCTAAAACCCACCCCCGACCCTTTAAATTAAATCCCCCACCCTCCCGAACCCCCCCCAAATGAGTTAAATAACCTGCGGGTCCAGCGGCGGTCCGGAACGGCAGCGGTCCGGAACGGGCTCCTGCTCCTGAATCTTGTTGTCTTCAGCCGGCGCCATTTTCCAAAATGGCGCCGAAAAATGGCGGCGGCCATAGACGAACACGATTGGACGGCAGGAGGTCCTTCCGGACCCCCGCTGGACTTTTGGCAAGTCTCGTGGGGGTCAGGAGGCCCCCCACAAGCTGGCCAAAAGTTCCTGGAGGTCCAGCGGGGGTCAGGGAGCGATTTCCCGCCGCGAATCGTTTTCGTACGGAAAATGGCGCCGGCAGGAGATCGACTGCAGGAGGTCGTTCAGCGAGGCGCCGGAACCCTCGCTGAACGACCTCCTGCAGTCGATCTCCTGCCGGCGCCATTTTCCGTACGAAAACGATTCGCGGCGGGAAATCGCTCCCTGACCCCCGCTGGACCTCCAGGAACTTTTGGCCAGCTTGTGGGGGGCCTCCTGACCCCCACGAGACTTGCCAAAAGTCCAGCGGGGGTCCGGAAGGACCTCCTGCCGTCCAATCGTGTTCGTCTATGGCCGCCGCCATTTTTCGGCGCCATTTTGGAAAATGGCGCCGGCTGAAGACAACAAGATTCAGGAGCAGGAGCCCGTTCCGGACCGCTGCCGTTCCGGACCGCCGCTGGACCCGCAGGTTATTTAACTCATTTGGGGGGGGTTCGGGAGGGTGGGGGATTTAATTTAAAGGGTCGGGGGTGGGTTTTAGGGGGTTTTAATGTGCCGGTTTTGCGATTTTTAGATTTTTAGATTTTTCACGATTTTTCACGATATTTTACCCCCCCAAACGGCAACAATACGATTCCCTCCCCCTCCCAGCCGAAATCGATCGTTAAGACGATCGAGGACACGATTCACATCCCTAGAGCATACACAGAGTTCTGGTATAGAGCCTTGTTGGTAAAGTTACTCACACAGCGGTTTCTCCCGGAAGGTGACACAGAAGCTGGAATAGAAGCAGGCCCTCGAGGAGCGAGTACCTGGTTCCAGGGAACAGCTCTGAGGAAATAAAGTTGGTGACTCACTGATGATGTAGGCAGCGGCTTCTTCCAAGCAGAAGAGATAAGTTCAGGCAGCGAGTCAGGGAACATGGGCCCTCGAGGAGCAAGTACCGGTTCCTGACAGTGACCTGAAAGAAATGAGAGAGGCCCCCGAGGAGCAGGTACCCCGTTAGGATAAAGTCCAAAAGTTGGAGAGGCAGAGTAGCTAGGTACAGAGAGCAAATCCCATCCGTAAGGATTCCCACCTTGCTAACTCGCAGGCCGATACAGTAAGGAGCGGTAGGAAGAGCTGAGTTAGTGCTGGGTGCACCCGCGGTTGCCGCACACACAGTCCGGCTCACCTACCGCTCGATACCGTATTGAAATGTCATGCAAATGCAAGCTGCGTCCAAGAAGCGTCTGTGAAGCGTTAGGCCCACGCAACCCATTTTACTGTATAGAGCGCAATACAGTATCCTGGGTGCGCTGGCCTAACGCTTCACGGACACGCTGGTATCTGTCATTTCAAATGTCATTTCAAATGACATTTGAAATGATAGGTACCAGGAAGTGGACGGTTCTCCTACGCTCGGGACTGCCAGTCCTCTCTCCCCTCCTCCCGAAGCAAGGCGCAGGGAGAGGGGGAGAGAGGACTGGTGAAACGACATGTAAAGTGTAAAGCAACGAAGCGACTTACTTTTCTTGCAGCCCTCCTCCGGAGACGGACCGTGGCTCCTTGCCTCCCTGGGGGCAGCAGGCGGCGAAAGCAGCCCCGCCGGCGAAGATGGATGCCTGCATGGGCGAAAGCGGCCCCTGTGCGTGCAATTTGGCCGCTCAAGACGTGATGTCACATGCCGTGACGCCAAACATTGTGACGTCACGCCTTAAGCGGCCAAATTGCATGCACAGGGGCCGCTTTCGCCCGTGCAGGCATTCATCTTCGCCAGCAGCTGCCTCCGGGAGGCAGGGGAGCCGCAGTCCGTCTCCAGAGGAGGGCTGCAAGAAAAGTAAGTCGCTTCGTTGCTACTTTTTTTTTTTTTTTTCTTTTTCCGCTTTCGTTGCTTCGGGAGGAGGGGAGAGAGGACTGGGGCTGCCCCGGAGACCAGCACCCATGGACGCGGCCAGGGCAGGTGAGCGGGGGCTGGGGGAAAGTTTGCCGCCTACCCTTACCCCTGCCTCTAACGCAGGGGTAAGGGTAGGCGGTAAGTTAGCAGATTAAACACTCGGCAAAACTGCAGGTTAAAAAAGCGATAGTCGGGGCCCGCATTACTGTATGGGAGGGAATAGCTAATTCGATCATTTACATCTAATATACATGCCGCGGGCGGAAGGGGTTACCCGGTGATTTAAAGAGGCGGTAAGAATGGGTTAAAGGGGATAGTGTATCGCGGGTTGGACTAACGCGGCCAAAAAGTGAGTAGAAAGCGGGTTAGAAGCAGGGTAACCGCGGCTGCACTTTACTGTATTGACCTGTTGATTAGCTAGCAAAAAGTGTAGGCTTTTGTATCCGGGATGCATGATGTCATCACAGGGAGACACCCCTGAGGTTTGCGCCAAAGAGAGAATAAGAAGCAGGGCTGCGCGGCGCGCGCGCCCTATGGTACCTGAACAACATGGCGGGATGCAGCACCCAAGCCGGACCGGGGACGCCGGAGAGGACAGCAGGCAGATGCCGCGGCAGCTAGACGTCCATCAACCGCGGGAGGAGTTGCAAAAAAGGTAAGGTGGGCGGGCAGCGACAGTCGTAACACCACCCCTATCCCATCGCATTTTGAACCATGAGAGTGGGATGCGAGACTTCCTCCTTCTCCAAATAAACCACTGAAGTGCTCCATCCAGGCGACTGAGGTCCCCCTTCCTCAAAATGACTGGTAAATTCTGAAGAAGGTAGAGTCACCTCAGCAAAATAGTCATTTTGAATAAATGTATGCAACCAATTAAGGAAAGAGGTAATTGCTTCCAAGTGGCTAGACTGTCGAGGGTTGATTGCAGTTGTTTGGGGACATTAACCTTGTATATGTGCTCTGGATCAGCTGGGATAGACACTCCCAAATAACTAAGGCGATCTGTCACCCATTGCAACGGGAAAGAACCCTGCCAGCTAGCAGGCAGGGTAGAGGGATAAAGCAACACCGAGGATTTAGACTCATTTAATCTTAACCCAGAAAAAACCCCGAATGCCCATATCAAATGCAGTAGCGAGGGCAGAGATGTCTGAGGATCTGTAAGAAAAACCAACAGATCATCCGCGAATGCCACACTTTAAAAAATATGTGAGCCAAACCGTACTCCTCGAATCTCGCGTTGATGCTGAATGGCAAGCAAAAGGGGTTCCAATTGCAAAATAAACAACAGGGGTGACAAGGGGCACCCCTGTTGTGTACCCCTCGCTACCCAAAATGGCGCTGATTGTGCCCCATTGGCAAGGATACCCGCCTTGGGATCAGCATACAATAATCGCACGGCCTGTAACAAAAAACCCTCAAACCCCATTATTTGCAAAATATGAAATAAGTAACGCCACTCCACCCTATCAAAGGCCTTTTCAGCATCAAAACTAATAGCCAGATAAGGGGTATCCATGTGTTGGCATACCGTCATGGCAATCAGTATTCACCTAATGTTCACCAGAGCATATCGCTGGCGAACAAAGCCAACCTGATGATCTCCCACAAGTGAGGGAAGAATGGTAGCCAATCTGTCTGCCAGTATTTTAGCCAGTAGTTTATGATCCAGGTTTAGCAGTGATATTGGGCGATAGGACTCGGGTAAAGTAGGGTCCTTGCCTGCTTTTGGTATGAGAGTGATCAAGGCTATATTATCCTTGGCAGGAAATGAGCCCTGTGCTATCAAAGCAGAAAATCTCAACGCCAGGGAGCCCACTATCTGGGTTTCAAGAAGTTTAAAAAACTCTGCAGTATATCCATCTGGCCCCGGGGCCTTAAAACGTGGTGCGTGTCGAATGACCCGATTTACTTCATTCTCTGTAATAGGCTGATTAAGCATGACCCTTTGATCTGGTGTAAGACTTGGAAGGGATAGCGAGGCGCAAAACCATATACAGGCCTCCACATTCCTTCCCTCTGATGTGTACAAACCAGAATAAAAGTCCTTAAAACCCTTTAAAATAGAAGGGGTATCTCGGGCCACCAGAGTGGGAGAGACTCGCAGCACTGGAATAAATCTATTATTTCGGGTTGACCGAATCAAGTTGGACATCATTCGCCTTGTCCTATTACTATATTGATAGAGATGAAATTGATAATAAGTGTGACTCTTTTTCGCCCGCTGATGTAGGAGAGAATTTATTTATTTATTTATTTTATTTAAAGATTTTTATATACCAGTATTAGTAGGGGACATCATACCAGTTCACATTCAAACAGTTAGGTTTGGAAAGTACATGTTAACAGGGAGTAGGAACTGGGAGGGGGATAACAAAAGTGCAGCGTGGAAATAGATTAAACAAAAACAACGAAATCCTTAACATAAGGAAAATAGAATCTTAATTAACATAAGGGGAGTAGAATCGCTATATGGAGGCGCATGGGAGAACAAATTGGGTGTAGATCTATTCAGGGTAGGCTCGCTTGAATAGCCAGATTTTTAACTTCTTTTTAAATTTAATCGCACATGGTTCAAGACGTAGGTTAGGAGGCAGAGAGTTCCATAGTGAGGGGCCAGCAATAGAGAGGACACAGTCACGTGTGGAGGAGAGATGGGCTATTTTCAGTGAGGGTACAAGTAGAGTGCCTTTGTTGGCAGTTCTAGTGGGTCGGGTAGACTGAGGGGAGTTAAAAGGAATATCTAGCCAGTTGGAGTGGTGGGAGTGAAGAGATTTATGTACAATGGTCAGTGAATTCAACGCCGCTTGTAATGATCTATAATGGTCCCGCGCCTGTTTAGTCTCCACGACACTTAAGCGCACCCGTGCTTTATGCAACTGCGTATTCAACGTTAGGATACGCTGATTCAGGACTTTCCGCCGATGGGAAACATAAAATATAATATCCCCCCCATAGCACCGCCTTCGCCATGGACCAAAACAGGACCGGTTTATTTACCAGAGACGAATAAAAAGAACCTCACAAAGGGTCTCCCATAAACCCAAAGAAATCCCCTCTCCCCCACACCCTCTCCGAAGAAGGAGAAGCGCTATAAAGCGGATATGGAGGCCCCGAACTGTATTGTCCAGATAATCACACAAGCAGTGCCCCATGAAAAAGAACCCCCCCAAAAAAAACAGTCTCAGATAACAAACGCCTACAAACAATCCTAGGAGTAACAGTACAAGCGAGAGGTAAAAGAATTTTCCATGGCTAAGAGGCATCAACACAGCATACACTCCAGAGTGTGAGCTGAAAAAAGAAGTTCATCGGGTCCCCGGTCTGCAGTCTGGCCCTTCACAAGACCAAGCTGCAAGCCAGCTGAGGCAGCCTACACAATCAGTCCTCAGGCAAACCAGGCAGCCATAAGTACGCCAAACAAAACTCAGGCGCAACGGTGGCTTAACAATGGGGAGATCCCAGGTTAATAACAAACAAATGACCAGCTCTGGACAGTAAGTCATTAGCTCCAACAATATAGATGCTAAGGCCCAAGGTCAATGTCAGTCTGGCTGCCCATTCCACATGGCATTGCTTAAGGAGCAAAGGAACTTTGCCCCCCTTATCCACAGAGAATCAGAAAAAGTAGATTCTCAGTTGTCCCACCACCAAACAAGGGAGCACAGGTCACTTAGCCAAGGTGTCAAGAAAAGCTTTTGCCAGGTCCGGGGTTTCAAAGTTATGAATTCTGTTGGCATGCCAAATCCTTAGACGAGCAGGGAACAGCAGTGCAAATGTAATTCCTCTGTTATGCAGGGAAGAGCAAATTGGTGAGAAACCCCGGCGTGCCTCAGACACCGATGCTGAGAAATCTTGAAAAACACGGATCATATGGTTCTGGTACATCAATTCGGATTTGGACCATGAAGCCCACCAGATCTCTTCCTTATGTGCCGAGTTTAGGATCTTAGCGATGATGAGCCGGGAGTGCCCCGAGGACACATGCCTCACTCCTAGCCGGTGTGCTCACTCCACCACCAGCTTCCCTTGTAAGTGTGGTAGCGACAGCACCTCCGGGAGCCATGCCTCCAGAATTGAGCACAAGGATCTCTCTTCTACACTCTCCGGAAAGCCTAGAAATCTTAAATTGTCCCGTCTGGCCCTATTTTCTAGGTCATTGACCTTGGTCTGCAGGGCCTGTACAGTTTTATCGTGGGTGGCCATTTTAAGATCTCTGATAGCCGCGGCATCTTCCTACCCTGAAATCCAAGTTTCAGCTGCCTCTAGTCGCGGGGGAAGTGCTGCGATTGACTCCCTAACCTCCCCTAATTGCGCCATAAGCTCGGCCAATTTTTCGTCCAGGGCCTCCCGAATCGCGTCCTTAATGTCGGCAGTGGTAAGCGACGGCGGGGAGGAGGGGGACTCACTGTCTGCAGCGGCAGCCATTTTTTGCTCCGGAGCCCGCGGTTTGTCTTTCTCCTTTTTGCTGTTCTTGGAGGTCATCGAGAGGGTTGGCTTGCCCCAAAAGCAGACAATGGGCATAAGTCCTATCCCTGAATTGGCGTTCTGCTATTTTCCAGGGCTTGACGCGCAAAGATTAATCGCAATGGGTGAGGCGGGCCTGGAACTAGGAAGAAGCACGTCTTCCCAGCTTGCCACATCACGTGACTCTCTTACTAGTTTTATAAAGAAATGTTATTTGACCTTTTTTATTTTCATTCCTGATATTAACTACTGTTCTTATTTAATTTATTTATTATTATACTTGAAGCACGTTTTTATTTGCAATGAATTTTACTTATATTTTATTCCTTTTTCTTTATTGTATTTTATGTATGAATGTAGGAAATGAAACTGGATTAGAAATTTTATGCAAATGTTGTACACCGTTGTGATGGAACCTACCAAATGATGGTATATAAAAATTTGTAAATAAATAAAATAAAATAAAAAATAGATGAAATCAGCCCCCAAAATATGGCAAGCTGTGGTGTTTAACTAAAAAAAAAATTACTTAAAACAAAATCCATGCTAGTATAGCAAAAATCCTAAAAAGCATTAGAAAAATCCTACTAAAAAAACCACAGTCTCTTTATCCATGGTGTACTCTCTTCTGATTCTTGATGTTTCCATTGAATCAGTGTCCATAAAGCCCTTCTGGTAAAAAATGAGAAAACTATCTTCTTCCTCTAGCATAAATTAGAGAGGGAAAAAAAAATCTCAAAAAAAATCTTCCAGTCAGAGACAGTTCGTTGTCCAGGCTCAACATTGGCAATATTAGAGATAGGCCGTAATTTAGTCTTTCTCTTAGTATGAGGCATGATTCTGTGGGAAAACAAATAATGGAGCACTGGCTCATACCAGACTCAGTCTGATTGTTGTACCTTTATTTTTCAATTAGCGGATTCTCTTAAGGAGGAGAGAGTTGGCAGAGTGAAATATTGCCTACCTGAGTAGAGATTGAAGTCCAAATAAAGAGAAATTGATTCCTTCCAGGAACAGGCAAAGTTGGGTTAAGCCATTTGTCGCGGGCCCCTTAGGCTCGCGCGGCTTTGGCTTCGCACCAGCGTCTGCTTCGCGCTGCTGGGAAGCTGTTATTATACTTCCCCTTCCGGGTTCCGTCCCTCTCACCACGTCACAGGCTGCAGCTCCCCGTCGGGGCCAAAGAAATCTCTCTCTCACCCCCGGAATGGCTCCACATCACAGCGGGAAAATTACAAGCTTTCAGTTAAATTCTCTCCTCCTGGTTAGCATTACCTCAAGCAAACCCTGTAGGATTGACTGCTGAGGGGGAGGGTTTAGAGCAAAATCTTCCCCCATAGTCTTGGAGACAACTTTAAGTCCAGAGGCACCGGAGACTCCATCACCACCAGGCAATGGAAGGGTTTTACCTTCAAGTCTGTCAGGAATTTCTCCAGAGGACATTGGAAGTCAAGAGAGTATACAAGATGGAATAAAAGGAATATCAAATACCGAATTAGATCCCCATGTGGTTCTACAACCCCAAACTAGTGAAATTGGAGATTTTCAAGTAAAAGCTAGAGAGACTAGTACACCGAAGCCCAAGACATCAGATTTAATTAAATCTGTGACTTTAAAACTAAGTAATATAACATAAGAACATAAGAAAATGCCATACTGGGTCAAACCAAGGGTCCATCAAGCCTAGCATCCTGCTTCCAACAGTGGCCAATCCAGGCCACAAGAACCTGGCAAGTACCCAAAAACTAAGTCTATTCCATGTTACCATTGCTAATGGCAGTGGCTATTCTCTAGGAGAACTTAATAGCAGGTAATGGACTTCTCCTCCAAGAACTTATCCAATCCTTTTTTAAACACAGCTATACTAACTGCACTAACCACATCCTCTGGCAACAAATTCCAGAGTTTAATTGTGCGTTGAGTAAAAAAGAACTTTCTCCGATTAGTTTTAAATGTGCCCCATGCTAACTTCATGGAGTGCCCCCTAGTCTTTCTACTATCTGAAAGAGTAAATAACCAATTCACATCTACCCGTTCTAGACCTCTCATGATTTTAAACACCTCTATCATATCCCCCCTCAGTCGTCTCTTCTCCAAGCTGAAAGGTCCTAACCTCTTTAGTCTTTCCTCATTGTGGTATTATATGGTAAAGCTGGATGGTTTAATTGTCAACTTAACTGATGAAGTGAAACAGGTTAATATTTAATTAAAGGAGAATATAGGGAAGACAGAGGATCAACAAAAAAAGATCAATGAGTTAGATAATCGCTTAGTAAATATAGAAAAAGTTCAAGGTTATCAGATAAGGAGTGAAATGGAAATCCAGAAAAGGATGGAAAATGTAGAGAATTCAATTAGAGCTCTCAATTTGAGAGTAACTAATTTTCCTATAATAAAACATATTGGTCCTGTTGAATTATTTAAATCTTATTTAACACAGATTTTAAAAATTCCAGGCCAATCTTACCCAGTGATAATTAGGGCTTTTTATGTTGGGATGAGGAAAAAAGAATGAGAAAATGTTGATCAAAGACAGAATAAATACCTGGAAAAAGGGGAAAAAAATATCTGATTAAGAACAAGGTATTCAAGTATCTTTAGATATTTCAGATTTGTTAAACAAATCACAGGAGGAAATAGAAGTTAGAAATAGAGGCACGCTCTAAATACAATTTGCCTTCATAACAGATAAAGAAAACATCATGAAATTCTTTTTCCGTAACAGAATTAAAACATTCTATGGGCAAAGAATATGGATCTTTCCCGACTTAATAAGAAATACACAATTACGTAGGAAAAAATTCCTAGCTTTAAAGAAGGAGGTTGTAGAGAGGGGGGGGGGGGGTTCTGTTAAAATACCCATGCAGATGTATAATTACATTGGAAGGGAAGGATTATTCCTTTATAGAGCCTGAGCAATTGAAAGGTCTTCTGGGGAATTAGGTAAGCCGGTATAAAAAGTAAATAGGGGTATTATTGTACCTTCTTTATTGTTTAATTACCTATATAGAAATTTTTGCTCACTTTTTCCATCTTTTACTGATAAAGATGGATTCTCTTAAAATTTCCTTTATTTAGTTAGGATAATCAGTATATTTGATTTTCTTGTTTATTATTGAATTGTTATTATGATGGTTATTCTGTAATACTGATACCGCAATTACAAAAAAACAAGTAAATGCTTGTAATTTATATTGTGAAAAATGCATAAAGAAAAAAAAAATCTTCCACGGTAGGGATCCAAGATGGTGGCAGCAGGCAGCTAAGAGGCAGAGCTCCACTTGATCTGAAATTTCCCTTATGCTTTTTCCTCTGTAAGAGGAAAGGCAGGTGGGCAGCTGTCCCTGAGGCTCCACATGCTTCGACCCCTTTTGGCCCAAAGGATGCTCATTTGCTCTGTGGTGGTGAGCCATTGATGAATGAGCCATTGGGGAATTTAGGAAGGGAAAGTTTGCTTCCTTCTTCTCTTGGCTCAATGACTTCTCTTAGTCTGGCTATGCGAACGCCTCTCACACACCCAGCGATGGTCATACTCCTGTCTACGCAGCCTATGGATGACATTTCAGAGACTCTCTATGGAGCAGGGAATGCTGAGGGCAGGAGAACCGGCGCAAGTTCAAGTGTGTCTGCCAATTTCATTCTTCATGGGACCTGGTGTTGCAGCAGGAGGTAGTTCAAGTAGATACAGAGAAGGGCAACCAAAATGATAAAGGGGATGGAACAGCTTCCCTATGAGGAAAGGCTGAAGAGATTAGGGCTGTTCAGCTTGGAAAAGAGACGGCTGAGGGGGGATATGATAAAGGTCTTTAAGATCATGAGAGGTCTTGAACGAGTAGATGTGACTCGGTTATTTTCACTTTCGAATAATAGAAGGACTAGGGGGCATTCCATGAAGTTAGCAAGTAGCACATTTAAGACTAATCGGAGAAAATTCTTTTTCACTCAACGCACAATAAAGCTCTGGAATTTGTTGCCAGAGGATGTGGTTAGTGCAGTTAGTGTAGCTGGGTTCAAAAAAGGTTTGGATAAGTTCTTGGAGGAGACGTCCATTAATGGCTATTAATCAATTTTACTTAGGGAATAGCCACTGCTATTAATTGCATCAGTAGCATGGGATCTTCTTAGTGTTTGGGTAATTGCCAGGTTCTTGTGGCCTGGTTTTGGCCTCTGTTGGAAACAGGATGCTGGGCTTGATGGACCCTTGGTCTGACCCAGCATGGCAATTTCTTATGTTCTTATGTTCTTACTTTGGCTAGTAACATTTTGCCCTCAGAAACGTTCACTTTGGTAAGACCTTCAGCCTTCACTCTTAAGATTTTGGGATGCCTTTGAGGGGCTTGGGAAAATGATTTCTTCCCAAGTGGGTACTCTACAATCTCATAGTAATTCCCTGGAATCTCGAATTGCAATATTGGAAAACGCTAAGCAAAATACGGCCTCTGAATTACTTGACTTAAAAACATCTTTGTCTCAGGTTAAAGCTTTGCAAGAAAGTCTGATTAAAGACAATTTATTGTTATCTAATAAGGTGGAAAATTTGGAGAATTCCCTAAGGTGTAAGAACTTGTGATTTGTGAATTGTCCTAGTGTCCCTATGGTTTCTCCTAGGGATATGTTTAAGAAATATATGTTGGAAGTACTGAAGATTCCAGAAAATGCATTTCCTCCTATTGCTAGAATATACCATCTACCTCCTTCCAAGCGGGAAATAGAAGTAGAAGATCTCAGAAACTCTTACCAGTTCTGGATAATTCCTTGGATATTACAGTTTTATTAGAGGCTTCAGAATCTGTCTTGGTGGGATACGTTCACTCTTTCTATGGACATAAAATGCTGAATATCTGGGCATTCCAGAAGCTCGGTTACAAACCTTTGATGTCGGAAGATCCTGGCTAGAGCGAGAAACTACAGAAACTACTAAGATATGTTCTTCCTGATGCAGACACTTCAAAATGTCAGCTGACATTGGGGTTTTTCTATTTTTGTCTGTCTTCACAAGAGGTTTCTACACTAATCAGGTTCAGGCCTGGTTCTACACTTTGGACATTTTACTGCAAATAGAAAAGTCACATATAAAAATCTGTTATGAGTGAATGATCGAGAGAACCGGGTTACTTCCCTTTAGAGAGGACTTATACTTTACCAGCTTCCTGACACCTGTAGTAATACTGTAAAGTTGCAGTATTCATTGCTCTTACAGTTTCTTCAGTTTCACCTGTATAACTTTTATTTCACAATCCCCTTTCATTGTTAGACATATCTATGAGAGGGCTAGTACATGGGTATTTGGTTTCGAGATCAGCTAACCCTCTACAATATTGGTCTCTTTGGTATCAGTCTGATAGAGATTGGCTCCTTAGAATACATTTTAGTATTGGGATGATATTTTCTTACATTGTAAAGGTTATGGTGCAAGAACAACTCAAAAGAAAAGAAAGTAATTTCTACTATTAAGACTTAGAGTGCTGCAGTTGGGTGCTCAGTTTTTTCTTAAATTCTCTTGCAAGTGTTGTGTAAAATACAGGAATACTATTTGGTTTGTTTTTTTTTAACCTAGCCAATTTTCTTTTTTTCTTAGCTGATAAAGTTTTAACCTCTGATACTCCCCCAGCTATGCCAGAAGCTCCCATATAGAGGGAAACATCTAGGCATTCTCCCAAATGGTGGGTTGCTGCCTGTTTGACTTTTTCCTATGGCATTATGTATTTCTTTTTGGATGACCTTTGAAGAAGCAGTTAATTTAGAATGCCTGGATATATATTTAACACACATCAAAAGCACGGTGGAGCAAGAAGTCTTTCAAAGATCGCCTGAATTCTTTCAAGTTATCAATAGCACGGAGTTCAAAAGGGAGGAGATTCCAGGCCACTGGGGCAGCTATCGAAAAGGATGTCTCTCTAGTGGTAGATAGATGTGCTAAACGAACAGATGGTACCTCAAGTGAACAATGTTGAGAAGATCTTAAACTTCGCATGGGCTTATAAATGCGAAGCAAAGCATTAGCCCAGGTTGGAAAATCAGGGCTAAGAAGTTTGAAGATTGTCATGGCTATCTTGTAATTAGTACATTCAGAAACAGGTAACCAGTTTAAACTGGATAAAACAGGAGAAATGTGATCATACCTTTTGGAATTTGACAATAGGCGAGCAGCTACATTGAGAAGTAACTGGAGTGGATAAAGCTGAACCTTTGGTATACCTATCAAAAGATAATTAACAATAATCCAAATGAAGAAACAGTATAGCACGAATCATTGAATGAAAATCGTTTGAAAACAGTAATGCCGAAGACTGGAGATTAAACAAAGTTTAAAAAATCCAGTTTTAACAATTGCTTTGATTTGAGGCTTAAAGGAAAGGGTTTCATCTAAAAGAACCCCAAGACTCCTAACAGGCTTATTTAGAGAAAAAGAATGATTGTCAATGGACAGAGTGTTATTTAATGGAACAGAATGAGGGCGATGAATTAAGAGAAATTCAGTTTTATTGGTGTTAAGGGATAATTTATTTGGATGTAACCATTTCTTGATGGTGGTCATACAAAGATGATGATGGTCCATAGTTTTTATTAAAATGTGAAAGGCGATTTATAAATTTTAATAAAAATGAAAAAAAAATGAAATGAAAAAATATTGGAATCCCACTTTTATGGACTTGATCTATTGTTGAAATTGGTTGCATTCCTAAGATTTTTGTCTTCTATTTAATTTCCTTCAATTCTGGATTTTCTTAATCAAGTTTATCTTGTGAACATGATTGAAAATTGAATAAATAAAAATAAAAAACTAATTTCCATCAGACTTCTTCCAAAATAGCATAGCAGTCACTACCCACTATTAACTGGTCATGGGAGAGTAACCACCAGCCAAACTCCAGCCCTGCCTGAGAGATTAGAACTGACTTCCCTGTTGAAACTGTTGCGCGCCCCATTCGTGCTCAGCCCGCACATGGGCCTGCTCACCTTTCAAATTCCACTGCAGGTTCCGCGGTGGTCGCCGGGCCTTCCTCAGCATACCAGGCCTCACGGCGGGGCTCGGCATCCTCCGTGGTGTCGGCTCCGCCCCTACATGCACACGCGCGGACCGCCCAGTCCCTTATAGGGCCAGGGGCAGGTCCTAGCTCCGCGGGGCGCCCTGATTGAACATCCTACTAAAGGAAGTGCCTGCCTGCACTTCTTTGCCTTGGCAATTGGGTCGACACATGTGTGTATTGAGTTTGCCTCCGTGTCTCATAGCCTGTTCCAGTCTCATTCCAGTCTTGTTCCAGGATCCTTGTGTTCTAGCATCTGTCTATTCCTGCGTTCCCCCAGGTAGTACCTCTTGGACTGACTCTCTGGTACTGACCTTTGCTTGTCTCCTTGACCACACTGATCGCTGCCCGCATTCTGACCTTTGCCTGCCTCCTTGACCACGTCTGACCTCTGGAACCTGACCCCTGCTTTGGCTGACTACTCTCGGACTGATCCTTGGAACTTGACCCCTGCTTTGGCTGACCACTCTCGGACTGATCCTTGGAACTCAACCTCTGCTACCCTTGACCACGCCTCCTTGATTCTGGTCTTGCTCCTAGCCTTGTCATCAAGACACCGTACTGGCCTTACTTGATCCCTCAGGCCTCCAGTCAAGACATTGACCGCGCACCCTTGATCCTGGTGGGCACACCTCTATACTTCCTATCAGGGAGACCCTGCGAGGCCCACCAATCCAAGTGGCCCGGGTCCCCAAGGGCTCCACCCGAGAGGACCACGGGCTTCCAGTGGTGAAGCTCCAATTAGCCTCTGTCTCCTTCTGTGCTCCACCACCTGGTGGCAGGTGCTTCCTGGGTCCGACCAGGGAACAATTCTCTACTGCTCCAGGACAAGGGTCCACCTCCAAGCGCAACAGGTTGCCAAGGCCATGGACTCGGCGGAGTTTCCCGCCTCCCGGGCCTTACCAGGGTTGGCCGCAACTGTCCAGGAGCATCGACGTGCTCTGGAATCATTAGCCTCTTCGGTTGAAGAGCTCCGTTCCCAGCTGCGTGATACAGCTCTGGCTAATCCCGTGGGCCTGTCGGCTTCCTTGCTACCCAGACCCTTACTGGAGGAGGAGGGTCTTGTGGCAGCAGTACAGGAGTTCTGGGTGGAATGGCGCACCTTTGGGGTGGACTTTGCCTCATGAAGTCATTGGTGGGACGTGGGGTAAGTCCACCTCAAATGGCTCTGTCAAGATTATGCCAGGGGCTTCAACAAGGAGCAAAACCGAGAGAACGAGCACCTACAGTGTTACGCATGCCATCCGCGGCAGACCCGCGGCACAGCCCCCTCATCTTTCTACAGTGACTCCAGCTCCTGGTTCCTCCTCACTGGCAGCAGTGGGCTGTCAGCTCTGACCTAGGGCCTCCCCCGGTGCCTCTGGCCCCGCTGCAGTCCCTGGCGTTCCTGGTCCAGCCACTACGCCCATTGCTTCCCGTTGGGCCTCTCTGCATGGCCCACGGAGAGATGCTCCTTCTTAGCACTGCCCCCCTCCCTATGCACTCGCGCTTCACTGCTGCTTAAGTAGGGACCGCGGCGGGAATCTAGCAGCGGTCACGGATGATGACGTCAATGGAGCTATTGTATTTAAGCACAGGCTCTGCTCCCTAGCTTTGCCTTTGCAACAGGTCCTCTCGCTGGTCGAGTACTTGTTGACTCCTAGAGATTCGTCTCTATGTTCCTGCTCCTCTTTGTTCCTGGTTCCTGTCTCCTTGTTCCTGTCTTGTTCCATTCCTTGGATTGCTGACATGGACTTTGACTTTGCTTCACTTGACTTCACCACTGCCTATTTCCAGACCCAGACCTTCACTTCGCTTGACTTCGCCACTGCCTATCTCCAGACCCAGACCTTCGCTTCACCTGACTACACTACTGCCTATCTCCAGACACAGACCTCTGCTTCGCCCGACTACTCTACTAGCTATCTCCAGATCCAGACCTCTGCTTTGCCCGACTATGCTACTGCCTATCTCCAGATCCAGATCTCTGCTTCACCTGACTATGCTATTGTCTATCCCTGGATACAGACCTTCGCATTGTGTGACTACTTTTTTCTATCTTCGTGTTCAGACCTCAGCCTTGCTTGCCACTGCCTCTGGATTGCCGCCAGCCCTGACTCAAGCCTGTACCTCGACGCTTCTCAAGCTTACTTCCTGGACTTGGTTTATTCAGGCTTTCGCCTGCTCTTGCTCGGGTGCCCCCTGTCTGCCTCCATTACATTTGCGCCCGAGTCTCCAGGATCCTACCTCGTCCAGCGTAAGACTGTACCATCTATCACCTGCTGTCTCTGGGCTGAACCGATCTCCACATTGACTCTACGCAGAAGCCCACCTAAGTCCAGCGGGCCCCAGCGGCTCAACCCGCGGGGAACAAGGGCTGGTAGTGGTGATGCTCCAGCTGACCTCTGTTCATCAGCCCACTGCGCCTGCCGATGATGGGGACCCGTAGGGCCCTACCTACTGGTTGCGTCAACCCCACCTCGGCCCAAGGGTCCACCTCTGGCACAACATACAGGGGGAGGTGTTAGAGCTCGAAGCAGAGTTCTCTGATGTTACAGATCAGGCTCTGCGAAACGAGTACATGGAGAAGAAGCACATCCTCCATCACTTTGAGGAATGGTGAGGCCGGAGGGCCTATGTGAGGTCACAAATTCAGCTCCTTTGGGAGATGGATTGTGGCTCGCATTTCTTCTATGGGCTGGAGAAGAGGAGGGGTGTCCAGAAGCAAATCACCTCCCTGGTGACTGCTGACTGGGCCCTCTTCATGGAACCGGAGAGGATTCGGGTGGCGGTCAGGGACTTTTACTCAACCCCCTTCTCTTTGAACCCATTCAACCCCAACAACTGCAGGATCTTGTGGGAGGGGCTTCCCACCGTCAGTCAGGGCAGCAGAAACAAGCTATATAAGCCCTCTAGTCTGGCAGAAATTTCTGCTACCCTGAACTGGATGCTCTACAACAAAACGCCAGGTATCGACAGTCTGACGGTAGAATTTTTCCGCCATTTTTTTGATCTGCTAGGACCTGATCTCCTGCAGTCTAGAGGAAGTCCTAGAGACCGGAGAGTTACCTCAGTCGTGTCGCCATGCAGTATTAAAGCTAGTTCCCAAAAAGGGGATCCACGCTACTTGCAGGACTGGCAACCAGTCTCATTACTGTGCACAGATTACAAGATCACAGCCAAGGCGCTCTCGCTGAGGCTAGGACCCGTGCTAGAACAGGTGATCCACCCGAATCAATCCTACACAGTCCCAGGCCGTTCGATCTTTGATAACATCTTTTTAGTCTGGGACCTCATTCATTTTTGCAGCAGGAAGGCCCTGTTGGTGGCTTTTTTGTCTCTAGACCAGGAGAGGCCACTGACAGAGTGGATCACACTAATTTCATGCAGACCATTCATGTGTTCAGATTTGGCCCCCGATTCATGGGTGTACTCCGCCACCTGTACTCATCTGCAGAGTGCCTGGTTAAGGTTAACTGGTCCTGGTCCTTAACAGTGCCCCTGGCATTTAGGATAGGAGTACGACAGGATTGCCCCTTGTCCGGGCAACTGTACGCACTGGCCATTGAACCCTTCCTGTGTCTTCTGCGCAGGAAACTCACTGGCCTGACACTGTAGGAGCCCGGACTTAGTGTCACCTTATCCTTGATTGCCGATGACTTGCTCCTCATGACCCAAAATGCACTTGATCTGGAGAGGGTATGAACCTGCCAGCAAGTTTATTCATCTGCTTCCTCCGCCAAGATGAACTGGATCAAATACTCAGGACTTGTGATAGGACCGCAGCATGTAGACACGCTCTCGAGCGAGTTTAGTAATTTTTTCCTGGAGCTAGAAGACCCTGAAATATCTGGGCATCCACCTCTCCTTGGAGCAGACCGCAGCCTCAGTCAACTGGCGAGAGCTGGAAGAAAAGGTAGATGCTTGCTTGAGGTCCTGGGCGGGGCTGCTATGGCTGATGTCTTACCGCGGGAGAGTTTTGGTGCCAAATTAGCTGGTGTCCAGCATGCTGTGGCACTGGCTGACCACCCTGAGCCCCCCCCACGGAGTTTCTTGCCTGGACCCAGAGGAAGCTGTTGGACTTCTTCTGGGATGGCAAGAGGCACTGGGTCTCTGCTGGCACTCTGGCCCTTCCTTTGGAAGAAGAAGGACAAGGCCTCGTGTACCTGAAAAGTCAGGCACACACCTTCCGCATACAGACCCTGCAGAGATTTATGTATGCAGACCCCATCCCTGTGGTGCCCTCTGGCTATTTTCTTTTTCATCCAGGTGAGTGAGTTGCGGTGTGGTTGGTGGCTTTTTACTCAAGCAAGGGAGTACAGTTGCAACCTCTCGATGCTGCCATCATTCTATCGAGACCTTTTAAGTTCTGTTGCATGGTCTCTGTGAAGAGGAGGCCGGCCGGTCCCTTGGAGGACTACCCAGAAGAACCCCCTCTCCATATTCCCAATCTGGGTGTGGGGAGATCGGAGTCCCCTGAGGCATGCAGTCGGCCCATCTCAGCTGGAGCCACAAATGCCGGTCAACCCCGGTTGGACGACCGACACACTCATGGGTGCAGCAGGCCAAAGCGGCACGGCAGACAAGAGAAAGACACATCCTACCATCTGCCATAATCCCCAGTTTCATCCAGGCCAGGACACCAATTTTCTTGCCCACTCGAATGGAGGGGGTCTGCAGGTTAGAGGTCCCTGCCAGAGTTCCATACGTCCTCCTCCGGACCTGTATATAGGCCCTATTATTAGAGACCCCCCCCTCTCTGCTTAACCTGCTCCGCTCAGAAGCCTGAGTAAACTGTGGGATTTACCCGCAGTACATTTTGAGACAATGACAAAGAGAGCTATTAACCTCCTCATAGTGCACTCGGCACATTACATTGCCCTCTCCTCCCGCTCAGATAAGGCATGGAGGAGTGTCATTAGGGGTGAGGAAAGACCGCAATGGAAGGCTTATTATAAAATGCCTATATCCCAGCGCAGCTGGAAATTGAGTTGGCGAATAGCGCATGGAGCCATCTGTACAGGTCGCACGCTTGAGGCAATCTTGCACTCGCTGGCACTATGCTCCCACTGTCAGAACAATGAAATGGTAGCCCATATCTACTCATTCTACCTGTACCTAACCCCCTTTTTTAATTTTTTAAAGATTTTATTTTTTAAAATCTGGATGTCTTTCTCCCCGCACCGCCTAATCTATTGGTGCACCCTACTGTCTCGCCAATTATCTCCTGACCGAAGCCAGAGGTGACCAGGGAGGCAAGGCGAGCTGGAGAAGAACCAGCTCTGTGCAAAACACTATTCAGAATACTGGTGCGCTCACGCTTGTGGGCAGAGCACTTGCATGCAGTTTCCACCAACAACATTCGGAAGTTCACGGCCAACTGGGCTGTGAACAGTGTTCTCTGCCCATCCCTCCCTTCCTCCCAAGTATATCCTAGTACTTAACATCTAGGGTGTAAGATGTGTCTGTAATGATGAGCTAAAGGACACTAATACGTTTTTTGACTGCTAATGCTTCCTTTCTGCCCAAGGGCAGTGTATTTTCTTTGAACGGATTGACAACTTTGCACCTTCATTTATTTAAAAATTTTAAGTAGGTTGAAAAAACCAAACAATCTCGACAGTCATGCAATTTTAGTATCCGAAAAACATTACGGGATACCTCGCTTTTAATAGTTGGACACGCTCTCCCCCTTTTCCCCTGCGTGGCACCATGGGATGTTGGGACCAAGCTTCAATAGACCTTTACTTCTTTTGCTGAGGACGGGGCACCTTTGGCGCCCCACCCCAGCATCCAACATTAAAAGTAGGTCTAGTCTGGCTGTTCTAGCCCAGCAGTAGCAAGGCACCCGGAGATTATAGGTGTTGGCCCGGAGACCCGGCAATTCCATTAGAATGCTGGAGCCTCCGGTTCAAGTCCAGAGAGTTCCCAGGTATGATCATTAAGTGGCTAGATATAGTGCTCTGCAGGGTCAAATTTTCATCTTGAAAGATATAGGTGGCTAATTTCTGAAAATTCACACCAGATCCAGATTTAAAGAGGAGAAAAAAAGTGCAAATCCCTGCAAGTCAATTTGCTTGGCAGCTTCCTGCTACTCAATATAAGCATTCTTGGGAACTCTCTGGATTTGTCCAGGAGACTCTGGAATTTCAAAGGAATTGCTGGGTCTTTGGACAAACCCAGGAAAACTCCAGCTACATATCTAAGATGGCCTGCGCAGGCCCCAGAAGAGTAAGTTATCAGGGCCCAGGACCGGTGCAAGGGTATTGGGCGCCCTAGTCGACCCTTGTGCTGCCCCCCCCCCCCACCACCTATTTCGGCACTGACTGTGTGCTTCTCAGGGCGCCGAAGAGCAGCCATCTGGTGCCGCAGGTGGAGCCTATCACGCTCACCACAAAGAGAAATAGAGACTGTATGCTTCTCAGGGCCGCGAGCCCGAGCTGCTCGCGGTCCTGAGAAGCAGTCTCTATTTCTCTTTGCTGCGAGTGGGATAGGCCCCCTTGCGGCACCATGTGGCTGCTCTTCGGTGCCCCCTACAGCTCGGCGCCCCAGGCAACCGCCAAAGTTCACCTAATGGATGCGCCATCCCTGCCAGGGCCACACAGATGGGCAGTTCAGGGATCATTTGTGTGCAGCTGAAACAGGAGGAAGAGTCCTGTTGGCCGCAAATAACATCGGCCCATATGGCTGGAAGTAGTAGCAATGGTTACATCAACCAGCAGGAGTAGGGGAAGCATTGGCCCATGCAGCTGGCAGAAAGGAGTCCTGTCAGTCATGTGGGCTAGGGGAGTGGGAGAGTTTGAGTAAGTGTGAGTGTGTGTGTGTGTGAGGGCATATGCAGGAGTGGGTATGAATGTGTGTGGGAGTGGATGTGGATGCGGGTGTGAGTGATTGTAGAGGAGAGCGTGTGTGTGTGTGAGTGAGTGGAGGTTGTGTGAACGAGAATGAGCATGTGAGAGAGAGTGCGTATGTGGGAGAATGCGTGAAGTAAGAGTGGGAGAGTATGAATGTATGTTTATGACGAGGAGAAAGTTTCCTGCTTTTTTCCATGGATCCCCTGCCCCCCAATCTATGATATTCTCAGGGTCCCGGAAATCAAAAGTTCCCAAGTATGAGTATGCGCATCTGACTCCAGCAGCCCTTTTTGGTCTGATTAGCCTTAATTTGCAGGCCACTGGGCAATTTTTCCCTAATTTAATCCCTCCCTCCTCTATCTTGGCCCTTGCAGTATCAGTCCTTTTCTGAAAAGTATGAAATTATGGCTCACCTTTGTCACCTGGTCTTCTGTTGTCCAGGAAATGTTGCTGTAGCAGTCAAACACGTTCCCTCTTCAGCCTCGCCAGCCCTGGCCAACCCCAAGATTAGGAATCCAAGTCCATGAAACAAATCTAGATCTCTCGCACAGCAGCAGGCCACTCATTGTGTGCTCAGTTCTCGAAATACCCATTTTATGCCACAGGCGTTAATTTCCTCCAGCTTTTTGACGTGAAAATATTCCACAGAAAAAAAGTGAACGAGAATATTTTGTGGAATAAGCCCTGCAGGATGTTTGCATGAGTGAGCTATGGTTGAAGATTACAAAAAGGCCAATTGTGTTTTTGGCATAAGGATTTGCTTAATACCTTTCTCCTCCATAAACTCAAATAGTGTCCATGTTAGTGTTTTTGATAATTTAATGTTAATCATTAACATACATTCCAGTTTCTATGTGTACCATGCTGGTGTTCTATACTGGAGGTCAAAAGGTAAGGCACACAGACACAGCAATGTTAGCAGTGCCAGAATGACTCACCCCAGAGTCATTGGCAGCACTGCTGCAGCACATGAGAGAAAGCATGCATAGAACCACAGGCAGGCAAACATCTGGAATCAGTTTGGATGCAGACAGCTTACTGTACATTGTGAGTAGGTCCTGCAGAGAAGGAGAAAAGCCCTATGGCCATTCATAGAACATGAAGCCTCATTAGTAATTTAGTGCACTTAAATTGTTGACCCAAGAAGTTCCAAGTGCTTGAATTAATCTTCTTTAAAAAGTTTTCTTCTTCAAACAGTTTTCTTCTTTAAAAAGTTTTAAGTATGTAATTAATGTGGATATAACCAACAGCAAAAGCAATTATATATATATTACTCCTGGGGGAATTCTGCACTACTGCAGAATGCAGAATTTCATCTTCATCTCATGAGCCCTCATTCTAGAGCATCCTTTCCTATGAAAGAGGCCTGCCTCCTCTACATGGAAACTTTGGATGTATTAAAATGTTATCTATCATATCTCCACGATATCCCACCTTTTCTCGAGGGTATAAATGTTTAGATTTTTAAGTCTGTGTTATAACCTGTGGCTCCCAGATGCTTTCCCCCAGCCGTCTGACTCACCAGCATCCAGCCCCGTCTTTTGCAGCAGAACGCCACCATTACACTCCAACAGCGGGGTCCCATCGATGCACACTGTAGGCACGTGTACGCACATAATATATGCATCTAGGTGGGAAAGTGCAGGAGTCGCTCTTGGATCATGTCACTTGCCTCTGGCATTTAAACCCGCTCTTCCCTGCACTCCTTGCCTCAGCAACAGGTCTCCTGGGTGATCTGCTTCTCAGCGTGTATTGCTTCTCCCTGCATTGTCTGCCAGTGTTCCTGCTTTGGTCCTGTGTTCTTGTCTGTTTTCCCTTACCAAGCCTGGGTCTTGTTATTGTGGTCTGTCCCTGCCCTTGCCCTTGTCTTGCCCTGTCTCCCTTGGCTTGCGTTAACGCCATAACACATGCGATAACAACACTATCGTACAGTGCGAATGCAAATTTTGGGAAAGGGCGGGATTAGGGAGGAGTTTGGGCAGGATTTATGAAAATATGGGGCAATATCGCACCGTGTGATAGCATAAAACATACTATCGCACAGATTTAATGCAGGAAATAACTACACCTTTTTTCCTGGTGTTAAGCTGTGAGATATGACTGAAATGGCTGTAATGCAATTCGCAATAAATTTTTTGAATTGCATTGTGGCAATTTCTGGGCTTGAGAGGAAAGAGAGAGAGAGAGCGCCTCTGGGGAGGCCTTCACAGTATGCAACTATTTATATGCCTATAGGAGGGGCAGCTAATAGCTCGAGGTGGGGTGTTGGTGGTGGTTTAGGGGCCAGTTTTTCATGCATAGGGAGACCTACGAACAGCACAATACACCTCGGTGAAGATTTGACGTCATTTGGAGCGAGGAAAGACTCACAAAGATGACATTTTGTACTATGTTATCTCGCCCTAGCTTGATGGTACCCTGTTATAGAGCAAACGCTATTTAAATGGTCAGCTTTGAATATTAAACTCTGTAGTTTATGAATACTAACTTTTTTCCTTACTTTTTCAGTTACTTCTTTAGAAAAGCATACTGGCCTCCTTTTTCTCTTCTATTTATTACATGTTAGAAACCAAATGAAATAGGAATAATCATCAAAAACAAGAATCCAATCACTTATTACATTAAAAAAAATATATCAAAAGTAAACGATGATTCAAGCCCCCATAAGTAAAAGATGGGGTAACATTAAATCTCAATTATAAAATGAAGAAATACAATAAGGAAACAGAGGAGAAATTATATATCAAGCCTGCTACCTATAAGATGTTAATTATCATGTCGCTTATCTCACAAGAAAGCTTCCAAATGGAGACGATCAGTAAATAACAAATCGATTTTTTGGATATGAAATCACATATTTACATGGGAATTAAAAAAAAAGAAACCCCAAAAAAACCAGATGCACCCAACGATATAACCCTAATCTTCATTTGTTTCGTATGACATTGAGTCCCCTTAGAGATATCAGGAAATAATTGGATTTTCTGTCCACAAAACAACTGATTCTTATTCTCAAAGTATCTCTGAAATATCATATCTTTATCTAATTCCCTACAAAAAGTAACCAATAGGGTAGCTCTAATAGGAATATCATCAATCAATGCTTCATGAAAGTCTGATAAAGCCGGATTCTCTTGAAGTAAATGATCTATCTCTTGGATTTAGGTAAATACATTTCAGAAAGTGGAGGGATATTATCTTCTGAAATCCATAAACTATCTTTAAGGTATTTCTTAAACAATTTTAACGCAGTTAATAATCTAGATATAGGAAAATGACAAAACTTAAACTTTTACCCCTTGATTGATTTCACTTGCCTCTAGCTGGCTATGTGATATTAAACTGACATTAATATGAGCAGTACTTGCAGCCTGTAAAGAGGAAACTTGTGTCTTAAAAGCGACAGAGGAATTCTCAATATTATCTAAATGTATCTTCTGTTCCTGAACTTTCACCTTAGTATTCTCAATAATCTTATTTAACTGAGATACAGAATTTGACATAATTTTATTAACTTTTGTAACCAAATGCTAGATATCTAATAAAGCTACATTATCAGTTTCATTAACATTGAATACTTTGTCTGGTAATTGCAAAACCGATGGGAAGGAGGTTCTTAAAAAGATGAATTAGAACTTCCCAGTGCATTCAATTTGACATCCCTTTTGTAAGGTATTTTGATCTTCTTCATCTAAGGTAACTTCCCAAAGGCATGATAGCTCCCACTGAGCAGTGAGCACTATTCAGATGTCTCCCTTAGAGATCCAAAAAGCAACCTGCAGATCCTCCCTCTCAGTCTTTGCAGAAACTCCAATGGAATTCCACCCGAAGATCGAAAGTCTCATAAGTTTCATGCTCTAAGGCAACAGGTAAAGGTGGTGGCAGATTAGGGCCTAAACTGAGCAAAACACCAGATTAAACAGAAGCTTCCAAATGTGTTGTACATGTTGGTCCACAGGGCCTTGAGCAGGAATAGATGTAAATGAAAACATCTGACCTTTCCTCTTGTGCCCATTTAAAATCAGCCCAGAACAAGAACAAATTTCAATAGTAAAAACTTGCAGTAGGCGTTGCACCCCTTTGGCACATGGCTTAGGTGCTCCTATGGTGGTGAGCCACAGAACCATTGTTTTTAAAGGTCCTGGTCATCCCTAGTTGATGACGTCAGACGGGCCACATTCAAGGAGTAAAAAAGGGCAGTAGCGGCACTGTACAAAACTCCTCGAGTATCCTCTCCATGCAAGCTTTGCTGCTGAAATGCTGTAGGACCACGGTTTTAAAAGGTCCCAGGTGTCCCCTGCTGATGTCAGCCTGACCACATTCAATAAGGCGAGAAGGGCAGTAGCAGCGCCGTGCAAAACGCCTCAGATCTCCTCTCCAGGCAAGCTTCCTCCCTTTATTTACTTTCCTAACAAAAATGATGTTGTCCTTATATCTTCTTTTAGTTTTGTCCACTGCTCTTGTATTTCCCCTAGAATCTAGGGGCCTAGATGTTTCCATCCAGCTAATGACTAACAAAGTTAGTTTTTCCTGAAGTCTGGGACCCTTGTCTTTGAATGAAACTTCATCATCTGTACTCTAATACTGTACCATACCATCCGGTGATCACTAGATCCCAGATGACCATTCAGTACATCAGAAACACTCTCCCCTTTGGTAAGCACCAGGTCCACTATCACCCCATGTCATGAGGGTTTCATTACAGATCATGGAATGGTTCTCCCTGCAGAGAATGCAGGATAGCTCAGCTTCTAGAGGACTCTGCAGCCGGGAGATCCCAATCAACTTCAGGCAGATTGAAATCATTTCTCCTTTCATAGTAATTTGTGAATATCTTCCATTAAATCTCTGTCCATTTCTTCTGTCTGCAATGGAGAACTGTATCTTACACCAATGAAAACAGAATAGGAATTAAGTGGTGCCTGCTTAATTCCAACAAATTTGCATATTATCACCCCACTGCTAAAGATCCTACATTGGCTCTCAATCTCCTACCGCATCATTTTGAAGGTCCTAGTTCTGTTCTTAAAAGCAATCAAAGGGCTGGTTCCAACCTACTTAAAACACAGACTATCCCTATTGACCCCCTCCCAGCCACTGCATATGTACCGGCTTCTAAGGAAATAGAGCTGTCCAGCATGAGAGAGAGGACCTTCACAGCATCAACCCTATCCTCTGGAACTCATTACTACTGGACATTACACTTGCATCTGACATCCTCATTTTCAGAAAGAAATTAAAAACCTGGCTGATCATTGAAGCCTGCAAACCATAATCAGACTCCATCTCCAAAAAGAGCTTCACAGCTCCACATACCAGCTTCTTCCCAGTGATATCTCAACTTCTCCTAATTCAATTTCAAACTGTTTGATATATGAATGCAGTTCTATAACATATTTTTTTTGTTACCTAGTATGATACTTATTATGGCTGTAACACGCTGTGATGGAAGAGCATTCTGGAGAGTGTGTGATAAATAAACGATGATGATGATGTTCCATTTCCCTCTTTCTAGGCTAACCCTCTTTCTGTTGCTATATTTTTCTATATATAGTGCCACTCCTCCACCCTTTTTTCCACCCTGTCCTTCCTGAATACATTGTAGCCCGATATAACTATATTCCAGTCCTAGTTTTCTGTGCATCACATCTCTATGACAGCCACTACATGCCAGTCACCTGCTTCCATGACTGCCTCTAGATCTAGGACTTTATTTTCCATACTATGAGCATGAGTGTGCATAGCTTTACATAAAAGAAACATAAAATGATGTCAGAACTGTGTTGAACTTTTAAGATAAGTTCTGGGTACTGCCAAGCTCTAGGATAGCATAGAGGCATTGAGAACCCCTACAGCAATAGTTCTAATAGGGATTGGTGGGAGTGAAGGTTCTAGACTTCCTGTACAGTACTGCTACTGTGCTGGACAAGAAGGATAAGCTTATCATATGCATCAGAACAGGGTGGGTCACCAGCGCGTAGCCTGTACAAATTTTTCTTCAGGGCAGGCCATACTGAAAGTGCTCACTGCTGTCTTGACTCCTTGTGGTTCTTTGCATGCTTGTGATGGTATCAAAAGACATGCCGATCAGCACAAGAGTTTGCATGTCTCATGAGATCAGTGTGAGAATGCAGAGAGCAGTGCAGTGTTAGGCCGGAAATGAGCACATCGGGGACAGAAGAAGATACTACCATACCTGGGAACCTTTGAGTTGTGGTCGCTCTGAGATTGCTGCTGATTAGCAGGTGGCAGGGGTGGGGGAGAGAGGAATGGAATAATATGCATCGGCTTTCTCTCTTCCACTCCCTCCCTCTCTCCCCACAGCTTTCTCACTTCCACCCCCACAGATTCTCTCTTTCTTCCACCTACCACCATCATTAGTCTCCATCCAGAGATGATCCCAGCATACGTCCCCTTCCTCTCTCTGACCCCAGCATTCTCTTTGCTCCCACCCCTCTATAAGTCACAGCTCCATAACTAATGCATCCTCACTCTACCTTTGGCCGAGTGAGTCCCAAGTCCTGGAATCACAGCTGCAGACTGTGTTTTGTGTGTGTTGCAGCCAGGGGCAGTTCTATAATGAGGCAGGAAAAGGTGGCCGCTTCAGGCGGCAGAATTTTGAGGTAGTAAAAAAATGCCCCTCTCAGAATGCCACTGTGGCGTTTGCCTCACCCTGCCTGCCTCTGCAGCGGCTGCTGACCCATGCCTGTAGTGGCAGAAAAGAGGAGGGATGCTGCTGCCGCCAAAGGCCAGGCCAACGCCACACGGAGGAGGGCTGCCGCCGGCGGCACATAGAGGAGGGACGCCAACGCTGCTGGAGGCCAGGCTGGCAGCAGCTGAAGGGAGGAGGGGCGCAGGGAGGGGTGTGGGGCGAGGGGGCGCCATCTCATTCCTCGCCTCAGGCGGCAGATTGCCTTGAACCGCCCCTGGTTGCAGCCCCTCTCCAGTTTCTCCCCACATGTTGCTTGCAGTGTCTGCTCCAAAGTCACCCAACTTCTCCTGTTCTCTACAGGCTTACTGAGGAAGGGGAGTGGCTGAGCTGTATACAGAGAGGCCCTGAGATTTCTAGTGTTTCCCCTGAGACCCTGCAATTGATGCAAATTCCCTGAGTCTCGGGGAGAAATCCTGAGAGTTTGAAAGTTTGGGGAAGCTGCTGGGGATGTGGGTGCTGAGGCTTTTGACTGAGGGAAGGAATTCCAAGGCTGAACAATGGTTAGGGAGGGAGGGAAGGGTTTGAGGCTTGGGAGGGAGGAAAGGAAGGAAGGGTCCAAGGCTAGGGAGAGAGAGGGAAGGAAGAGTCAGAGGCTGAAGACTGGCTAGGGTTGGTGTGAGTCTGGAAGGCTGATTGCTGGCTGGGAGTGGTTGAGGCTGGCTGTAGGAGAGGATCAAGGCTGGATGCTGGCTGGGAGTGGTTGAGGCTGGCTGGCTGGGAGGGAGTCATGACTGTAGGTTAGCTAGGAGTGCTGGCAAGCAGAACTCAGGGATGGCTGACTAGGGAATTAGCTGGCTGGCTGATAAGGAGGAAATGGTTGGGGACAGGCTGACTGGGAGGCAAGGTGGAGGGAGTGGGGGCTAGGTAGTTGAGAAGATTGACTGATAGAACAGGCTTGCAAGCTGGTGGGTACAGGGGAAATGCTGTGTGTGAGAGACAGCATGAAATATTGGAGGTAAGAAAGAAAGAGAGGCTAGAGAGGGGGTGGGGATGTGAAAAAGAGCAGGATCAGAGTTAGGGATAGGGATTATTTATTTAGAAATATTTTTATACCACTTTTACAAACAATGTTTAATCAAAACAGTGTACAAAAGTATCATTCTAAAAAAAAAAAAGCAAAACATAAAAATAAGAATATCATAATATTACAAAAAACATGCTTATATAAATAATAAAAAATTAAGAGCATAACTATTAAAAATACAATGACAATTAATGTGGTACTATAAAATTGTAATATGGTGCCAAGCGGTTGGGCTGAAAATGATAAATTGTTTTTATAGGTATAGTTTTTGCAGAATTGAGTTATTTAGTGGGTGTTATTTTAAATGCTATTTGAAAGAAATGTGTTTTTAAGGATTTTTTGAAATGATTCAGGTTGGGTATGGATCTTAGTGATTCTGGTAATGCATTCCAAAGGATCGGGCCAGCAACCGAGAATGCTCTTTTCCTAGTAATTTCTAGACGAGCCTGACGGGGTCTAGCAAATTTTTATTCATCGATCTTAGGTGTCTGGAAGGTTTATATATATGCAAAAGAGAACATAAAGTGGTAGAATTAGAATTATAAATAAGAGAATGTATGATGATTAGGATTTTGAACTGTATTCTGTATTTAACCGGTAACCAATGTAGTGACTGGAGTACTGGAGTGATGTGATTTTTTTATTGAAGAACCTGATAGAATACGCGTGGCCGCATTTTGGATTACTTGAAGTGATTGGAGTGCATTATCAGAAAGACCTATGTATAGAGAATTACAGTAATCAAGCCCCGAGAAGGTACATGATTGAAGAATAGTCCGGAAATCATGAAAAAATAGTAAAGGACGAAGACGCTTGAGGAGTTTTAATTTGTAAAATGAATTTCTAGTAACCAAAGATATGTGTTGCTTTAGCGACAGATCCGAATTAATAGTTAAGCCTAGATTTTTGGCTGATTTAGAAATAGGAATGGAAACTCCATTAAATAAAAAATGTTATGGGGGACCTATAGATGAGTCTGTAATAGAGGTAAGATGAACTATTTCAGTTTTTACTGGATTTAGTTTCAGCCGGTTGTGAGAGAGCCAGGTGTCGATCGTTGTAAAATATAAAGATACTAAATACAGAGGGTGTGTCCAGGAAGTACTGTAGGGTACCATAAACTGTAGATCATCAGCATACATTTTAAACTGTAAATTTAGAGAAGCAAGGATACGACAAAGAGGTAACAGATAAATATTGAAAAGAATAGGGGATAGAGAAGAACCCTGCTGAACACCTGATGCAATAGTATATGGATCGGAAGAGTGATTATCTATGTTAACTTGTTGAATACGGTCAGATAGAAATGAAACAAACCATTGTAATACAGAACCTGATATACCTATAGATTTAAGAATGGAAATGAGAATTTGATGGTCAACTGTATCAAAGGCCGCGGAGATATCTAAAAAAACAATAATATAGTCAGTGTAAGAATCAAAAGCTCGAAAAATTGTGTCAAAAGAAGTTAATAGAAGAGTTTCGGTAGAGTGACCTTTACGAAATCCATGCTGATTTGTATGTAAAATGTCGTTTTCTGTAAGGTAATTTGAGAATTGGGATAAGACTACTGATTCAATAAGTTTTTCTAAAGATGTTAATGTGGCAATGGGCTTAAAATTACTAAGATCAAAGGAATCTTTTAATTTGTTCTTTAAAATAGGAAGAATAGAAGTTTTTTTAAAGCAAGATGGAAAGTGTCTGTTTTCCAAGGATTGATTAACTAGTAAAGTAAGAAAATTACTAGCATGGGGACCTAGGGCTTTAAAGAAGACTCCAGAGCAAGGATTATCAGGTGAATTAGAAGGATTTTGTTTTCTGATAATAGTTTGTATAATGTTTTCAGAAACTGGTGTAAATTCAGACCATATGTAATTAGATTCAGTACTATTATAGGAGGGTAGTGGTAACTTAGACAATTGATTTGATATATCTGTGACTTTAGATTTGAAGTAATTGGCAATTTTATTACAGGAAGCAGTGTCATGAATAATAGAACTTCCTTTTTGGATAGCAGTTAAAGTTTTTACTACGGTATATTAAGTAATATGTTGGGGTTGCCATTTCCCCCATCCCAAATTCATTCTTTTCCATGTACTCTCTGTCCTCCTAGCTCCCAGCTCCCGGACCTCACTCCCTCTCCTCCTCTGGCTCTCTTCCTATTCCCAGTCCTTTGGTAGGGGCTTGGGGAGAAAGACATTATGGAGTAGAGCAAGGGGCAAAGCTTCTGTACACGTAGGAAAAAGAGGAAACAGTCTTCCCGTTTTGCACAGCAATTAAAGTCTGATATTCTTGGGGTTTTTAATTTCTGTTAACTATTCTACATATAGTGAAGGTCTTTCTGTTCAGCAAGTGTGACTGAGCTGAGATATTCTGCTAGCATGTAGAGATTCTGCTAACATGTAGCAGTCTTGTTCATTGTGTTTGCAAACAGAAGGTGTAATGGTGCTCTAGGGCCCATTGTAATATTTGCAATAGTGCATTTTCATAACTATAGTTGTTGTTTTTGGATTCCTGTGAGTTAGTGCTGCTATAGAATGACAAGTTTGCTACATATGTACTGAGTGTTTGTTTTTTTTTACCAGGATTTTATATTTCACAATGTGTGTAGCAGTGGATGGAGTTTGGGTTTCTGTTACCTAGACGACACCAGCATTTTTTGAATGGTGAGGTATAGGAGAAAATATCCAGCTTTGCTTCCTCGTTGTAGGGGTACAGATGCATGTATGTGGGAGGGGGAGTTCTTGTTGCGGTCCCAGGCCATGCCCCAGGACCTTCACTCACCATGCGGCCCGGTCCAACCGCGGGAGCTCCTCCTCGGCCACCCAGGCCTGAAACGCGGCCTACCGTGGCCTTCTCCCGGCGAGGGAGACGCCGACGACGATCCGCGGCTGGCCCTGCCCCCTAGGTGCGTGCGCGCGCCGGGGCTTCTGATTTAAAGGGGCCAGCGTGGGAAACAGGAGGACAGCCCCCTACTGATGTCAGACGCTGCCGAGTTATTTAAACCCGGCAGCCACAGCCGGCCAGTGCCTTGCAACGAGCTTCACTCTTCGGAGTAGCTAATTGTGCTTCCTGCTTCCCAGTTCCTGCTTGTTCCTGACGTCTAATTCCTGGCTCCTGACCTTGCTTTGTTCTTCGACTAAGGCTTCAGCTTCCGTCCCTGGTTTTGGCATTCGACATCTGATTCCTGGCTCCTGACCTTGCTTTGTTCTTCGACTAAGGCTTCAGCTTCCGTCCCTGGTTTTGGCATTCGACATCTGATTCCTTGCTCCTGACCTTGCTTCGTTCTTCAACTCCGGCTTCAGCATCCATCCCTGGTTTTGGCATTCGACATCTGATTCCTGGCTCCTGACCTTGCTTCGTTCTTCGACTCCGGCTTCAGCATCCATCCCTGGTTTTGGCATTCGACATCTGATTCCTGGCTCCTGACCTTGCTTCGTTCTTCGACTCCAGCTTCAGCATCCATCCCTGGTTTTGGCATACGACATCTGACTTCTGGCCCTGACCTTGGCTTGTTCCTGGACTTTGGCTTCGTCTCCCTCTACTGCCGCAGGTACTTGTTTGTCACCTGCCCGGAGGTTTCTCCTAAGCCCCAGCGGCTCGGGTCCTCACGGGCTCCTCCCGAGGGGACTGCGGGCTTCCAAGGGTGAAGTCTCTCCTGACCTCCTGGGCGCCATCTTATCGTTGGATTACCTCGGCAGGCTACTCTTCTGATCCTTGGTTGCATAGGATCCACCTAAGACCAAGAGGCCCGGGTCCCTACGGGCTCCTCCTGGGGGGATATCGGGTTTCCAGTGGTGATGCCCTCTTCGAAGTCTCTCCGCAGCGCAGCCTCCTGACTGCGACGCCCACTGTGGGATTCCACAGCATTACACCTGTCATCTCAGCCGGCCCAAGGGTCCACGATCCTAACAGTTCTTGTGGATACAATGTATATGTTTACAGAATCAGAGACAATATAGCAGAAGCTCACTTACGCTTTGCTTGTGTCCCACACATGGTGCAGGATGCCAGAAATATAAAAAGAAAAATCATTTGGCAAAGTTTGCTTCATTGCAGTAAAGCACCAGAAAGCCAGGAAACTAGAGTGGACTCCTTGTTTTTTTGGAGCTATCAACATACTGCAGAAAGGAGGAGGAAGAAGCAACCTGGTATATACAATAAATGTGAGTGTTGACAACATATCCATATTATTAAAATGACTCTGCTGCAGAGGCTAAAGTCCTGACTTTAAGCTATGTGTTGCAACTCGGGCAAAATGGCTTGTGGAGGACTGAGGATCCGCCTAGAACATGTTGTGTTGTTTGCCCTAGACTGCTCAGCAAGAGGCAGACAACACAAAGTGACATTTATTGTAATGGACAACAATGTGCCTCCCATTCTTGGAAAGACAGAGTGTTTATTTGAACTTCAAACAGAGAATACATCACCTTAGTGTCACAGAGACAAAATCATGGAAGATCTAAGAGGACTTGACTGGGCGTATCCAGATTTGTTCACAAACCTAGGCCAGTTTCAGGGCCATTACCACATATGCATGGATTTATCAGGAATACTCGTAATTCAAGGCTGCAGGCAAGTTCCATTTGCAATTCATAGGAAACTGCAAAAAAAAAGTCTTGGGTAATTAGAGATAGACAGAATAATAGAGTAACCCAATAACCAAGAAATCTAACTGTGACCTGAGAGGGTATTTCAACACCTAAACAGAGCCCTCACATGGCACCATTTTAATATACCACCATTTAAAAAGGTACACGATCAGCTTGCCAGAAAAATAGTCTTCACCATTCCTTTTTGGGAGAGTAAATCTCTTTATTGGCATATAACATAAAAAATATCATAGAAAGAAAAAAAAAACCATCCAGATAACAAATATATTCACATTTATTACATCACATGTCCTCATATAGACAAAAATATGTACTGCCATAAAGTTTTATATTTTGTGAATATAACTAGCTACAATCACTGCCAAGATATCCACATCCCTATACTTATTGCACACGGACATACACTCACACGGTGGACAAATAACAGATTATAACTTTTAAAGATGTCTCCATATGAGAACCAATTTTCCCCTCCAGTTGACCTCATTCAACAAACCTTGTACAATTTTTTTTCAAATACTGGAGGAATCCAATCAATAAATCTGTCCTACCCTTCTATAAAATATTTAACATGCTGGGATCTAAAAGCTCCATTCCCACCATCATCAACCTCAAAGAGTTCAAAAGGGTTCAAGTCAGGTGCATTCTTATCAATCCAGTGAATCATGATAGCATTCCTTCCTGCCAATAACAAACAAATCTCCTTTTTGCTTTAGTCTCATTGAACTCTTCACCTTTGCTTTGTCCTTCTCCAGTATAAACATAATTTTATTAAATTGAATCTTGTAAATCCCCATCAGATCCACAGTGTTTATTATCTGATGCCAAAAAAACAATTTTTTCACATTGTAAAAGATTATGCACAGTTGTTCCAGGATGTTTTCCATATTGGAGACATAATGGTGAAGCTAACCATCCCATCTTCAAACCTCTTTGCTGATCAATGTAGGCTCTATGCAGTAGTTTACATTGCATTTCTTTTATCTCACTATCAACACTGAGAGTTAATATCTGTTTAATTATGTCATAGGTCCGGCTGCGGGAGCTCCTCCTCGCCACCCAGGCCTGAAACGCGGCCTACCATGGCCTTCTCCTGGCGAGGGAGATGCCGCCGACGATCCGCGGCTGGCCCTGCCCCCTAGGCGCACGCGCACACCAGGGCTTATGATTTAAAGGGGCCAATGTGGGAAACAGGAGGACAGCCCCCGGCAGCCACAGCCAGCCAGTGCCTTGCAATGAGCTTCACTCTTCGGAGTAGCTAGTTGTGCTTCCTGCTTCCCGGTTCCTGCTTGTTCCTGACGTCTGATTCCTGGCTCCTGACCTTGCTTTCTTCTTCGACTCCGGCTTCAGCATCCGTTCCTGGTTTTGGCATTCGACATCTGATTCCTGGCTCCTGACCTTGCTTCGTTCTTTGACTCCAGCTTCAGCATCCGTCCCTGGTTTTGGCATACGACATCTGACTTCTGGCCCTGACCTTGGCTTGTTCCTGGACTTCGGCTTCGTCTCCCTCTACTGCCGCAGGTACTTGTTCTTCACCCGCCTGGAGGTTTCTCCTAAGCCCCAGCGGCTCGGGTCCTCACGGGCTCCTCCCGAGGGGACTGCGGGCTTCCAAGGGTGAAGTCTCTCCTGACCTCCTGGGCGCCATCTTATCGTTGGATTACCTCGGCAGGCTACTCTTCTGATCCTTGGTCGCATAGGATCCACCTAAGACCAAGAGGCCCGGGTCCCTACGGGCTCCTCCTGGGGGGATATCGGGCTTCCAGTGGTGAAGCCCTCTTCGAAGTCTCTCCGCAGCGCAGCCTCCTGACTGCGACGCCCACTGTGGGATTCCACAGCATTACACCTGTCATCTCAGCCGGCCCAAGGGTCCACGATCCTAACAGTTCTTGTGGATACAATGTATATGTTTACAGAATCAGAGACAATATAGCAGAAGCTCACTTACGCTTTGCTTGTGTCCCACACATGGTGCAGGATGCCAGAAATATAAAAAGAAAAATCATATGGCAAAGTTTGCTTCATTGCAGTTTGCTTCATTGCAGTAAAGCACCAGAAAGCCAGGAAACTAGAGTGGACTCCTTGTTTTTTTTGGAGCTATCAACATACTGCAGAAAGGAGGAGAAAGAAGCAACCTGGTATATACAATAAATGTGAGTGTTGACAACATATCCATTAGAGATGTGAATCGTGTCCTCGATCGTCTTAACGATCGATTTCGGCTGGGAGGGGGAGGGAATCGTATTGTTGCCGTTTGGGTGTGTAAAGTATCGTGAAAATCGTTAAAATCGTGAGCCGGCACACTAAAACCCCCTAAAACCCACCCCCGACCCTTTAAATTAAATCCCCCACCCTCCCGAACCCCCCCCAAATGCCTTAAATTACCTGGGGGTCCAGTGGCACACTAAAACACGGCACACTAAAACCCCCTAAAACCCACCCCGACCCTTTAAATTAAATCCCCCACCCCCAAATGCCTTAAATTACCTGGGGGTCCGTAGCCTTAAATTACCTCCGTAGCGGCGGTCCGTAGCTAAATTGGGGGAAGGGGGAGAGCAGGAAAAGCAGCACACTAAATCGTGTAGTCTTCACCCGCGCCATTTTGCAAAATGGCCGCCGCAAAATGGAGATCGACTGCAGGAGGTCGTTCAGCGAGGGTTCCGGACCCCCGCTGAATGATCTCCTGCAGTCGATCTCCTGCCAGCGCCATTTTCCGTACGGAAAACGATTTGCGGCAGGAAATCGCTCCCGGACCCCTGCTGGACCCCCAGGAACTTTTGGCCAGCTTGGGGGGGCCTCCTGACCCCCACAAGACTTGCCAAAAGTCCAGCGGGGGTCCGGAACGACCTCCTGCGTCGAATCGTTTTGGTCTATGGCCGCCGCCATTTTGCGGCGGCCATTTTGCAAAATGGCACCGGCTGAAGACTACACGATTTAGTGAGCCACTTTTCCTGCTCTCCCCCTTCCCCTGATTTAGCTACGGACCGCCGCTACGGAGGTAATTTAAGGCTACGGACCCCCAGGTAATTTAAGGCATTTGGGGGGGGGGGGTTCGGGAGGGTGGGGGATTTAATTTAAAGGGTCGGGGTGGGTTTTAGTGTGCCGTGTTTTAGTGTGCCGTGTTTTAGTGTGCCGCTGGACCCCCAGGTAATTTAAGGCATTTGGGGAGGTTCGGGAGGGTGGGGGATTTAATTTAAAGGGTCGGGGGTGGGTTTTAGGGGGTTTTAGTGTGCTGGTTTTCCTGCCCTCCCCCTTCCCCTGATTTACGATTTTTTGACGATAAATCGGGGGAATTGGTATTGTATCGTGGCCCTAACAATTTTTGACGATTTAAAATATATCGGACGATATTTTAAATCGTCAAAAAACGATTCACATCCCTAATATCCATATTATTAAAATGACTCTGCTGCAGAGGCTAAAGTCCTGACTTTAAGCTATGTGTTGCAACTCGGGCAAAATGCAAGAGGCAGACAACACAAAGTGACATTTATTGTAATGGACAACAATGTGCCTCCCATTCTTGGAAAGACAGAGTGTTTATTTGAACTTCAAACAGAGAATACATCACCTTAGTGTCACAGAGACAAAATCAGGGAAAATCTAAGAGGACTTGACTGGGCGTATCCAGATTTGTTCACAAACCTAGGCCAGTTTCAGGGCCATTACCACATATGCATGGATTTATCAGGAATACTCGTAATTCAAGGCTGCAGGCAAGTTCCATTTGCAATTCATAGGAAACTCTCACTATCAACACTGAGAGTTAATATCTGTTTAATTATGTCATATGTATTCTCCTCTGTTAATTCCACCATTGAAGTGTAATTCCAATATGAGATAATCTCATCAAAATCTATGTTTTGCTTACAATTTATAATCTGTTTATACCATGTACTGAGTATATTTCCCCTTTTTTTAAATCTCAAAATTATTTTCTAGGGATAATTTACAGAACATTGCTTTGTCTTGCAGTATATCTATAAGAACATAAGAACATGCCATACTGGGTCAGACCAAGGGTCCATCAAGCCCAGCATCCTGTTTCCAACAGTGGCCAATCCAGGCCATAAGAACCTGGCAAGTACCCAAAAACTAAGTCTATTCCATGTTACCATTGCTAGTAATAGCAGTGGCTATTTTCTAAGTCAACTTAATTAATAGCAGGTAATGGACTTCTCCTCCAAGAACTTATCCAATCCTTTTTTAAACACAGCTATACTAACTGCACTAACCACATCCTCTGGCAACAAATTTCAGAGTTTAATTGTGCGTTGAGTTAAAAAGAACTTTCTCCGATTAGTTTTAAATGTGCCACATGCTAACTTCATGGAGGGCCCCCTAGTATTTCTATTATCCGAAAGAGTAAATAATCGATTCACATCTACCCGTCCTAGACCTCTCATGATTTTAAACACCTCTATCATATCCCCTCTTCAGCTGTCTCTTCTCCAAGCTGAAAAGTCCTAATCTCTTTAGTCTTTCCTCATTGGGGAGCTGTTCCATCCCCAATGAGGAAACAGAAGCATTATGACATTTTCCGTTTTATTCACCATTCCCTTTCTAATAATTCCCAGGATTCTGTTTGCTTTTTTGACTGCCACAGCACACTGAACTGACGATTTCAATGTGTTATCCACTATGACGCCTAGATCTCTTTCGTGGGTGGGAGCTCCTAATATGGAACCTAACATTGTGTAACTATAGCTTGGGTTATTTTTCCCTATATGCATCACCTTGCACTTATCCACATTAAATTTCATCTGCCATTTGGATGCCCAATTTTCCAGTTTCACAAGGTATTCCTGCAATTTATCACAATCTGCTTGTGATTTAACTACTGTGAATAATTTTGTATCATCTGCAAATTTGATTACCTCACTCGTTGTATTTCTTTCCAGATCATTTATAAATATATTGAAAGTACGGGTCCCAATACAGATCCCTGAGGCACTCCACTGACGATTCCCTTCCACTGAGAAAATTGTCCATTTAATCCTACTCTCTGTTTCCTGTCTTTTAGCCAGTTTGCAATCCATGAAAGGACATCACCACCTATCCCATGACTTTTTACTTTTCCTAGAAGCCTCTCCTGAGGAACGTTGTCAAAACGCCTTCTGAAAGTCAAAATAGACTACATCTACTGGTTCACTTTTATCTACATGTTTATTAACTCCTTCAAAAAAGTGAAGCAGATTTGTGAGGCAAGACTTTCCTTAGGTAAAGCAATGCTGACTTTGTTTCATTAAACCATGTCTTTCTATATGTTCTGTGATTTTGATATTTAGAACACTTTCCACTATTTTTCCTGGCACTGAAGTCAGGCTAACTGGTCTCCCGGATAGCTTCCTGGATAGGCTCCCAAATATTTTCCCGGATAGCTCCTGGAGCCCTTTTTAAATATTGGGGTTACAATAGCCTCCCTCCGGTCTTCAGGTACAATGGATGATTTTAATGATGGATTACAAATTTTTACCAATAGGTCTGAAATTTCATTTCTGAGTTCCTTCAGAACCCTGGGGTGTATACCATCCGGTCCAGGTGATTTACTACTATTCAGTTTGTCAATCAGGTAATCAATGAGTATATTGAACCACATTTTCTAGGTTCACCGTGATTTGGTTCAGTCCATCTGAATCATTACCCATGAAAACCTTCTCCGGTATAGGTATCTCCCCAACATCCTCTTCAGTAAACACTGAAGTACAGAAATCATTTAATCTTTCCACAATGGCCATGTCATCTCTGTTAGATCCTCCTTCCAATTTTTGAATGAAGATCTTTTGGCTAAAATAGCTTTTTTTTCCTCCCCTTTTAACCATGCCAGTAATCCCTTCCTTCCACCTTTCTTAATGTGTGGAATACATCTGGACTGTGCTTCTAGGATGGTATTTTTTAACAATGACCACAACTCTTGCACACTTTTTACCTTTGTAGCTGCTCCTTTCAGTATTTTTCTAACTATTTTTCTCATTTTATCAGTTTCCCATTTGAAAGTTTAGCACGAGAGTCGAGGATTTGCTTACTGTCCCCCTTCCAGTCAATAATTCAAATTTGATCATATTGTGATCACTATTGCCAAGTGGCCCCACCACCGTTACCTCTCTCACCAAATCCTGTGCTCCACTGAGAATTAGATCTAAAATTGCTCCCTCTCTCATCGGTTCCTGAACAAATTGCTCCATAAAACTGTCATTTATTCCATCCAGGAACTTTATCTCTCTAGCATGTCCCGATGATACATTTACCCAGTCAATATTGGGGTAATTGAAATCTCTCATTATTACCACAATACCAATTTGGTTAGCTTCCCTAATTTCTCTTAGCATTTCACTGTCCGTCTCACCATCTTGGCCAGATGGACAGTAGTATACTCCCATCACTATAGTCTTTCCCAACCCACAAGGGATTTCTACCCATAAAGATTCGATTGTACGTTTAGTCTCATGCAGGATCTCCCGGACATAAAGCACTACACTGCCTCCTGGGTGTTCCTCTCTGTCATTGCGATATAATTTGTACCCTGCTTTAACACTATCCCATTGGTTATCCTCCTTCCACCATGTCTCTGAGATGCCAATTAAGTCTATGTCATCATTCACTGCTATACATCTAATTCTCCCATCTTACTTCTTAGACTTATGGCATTAGCATACAAACATTTCAAAGTTTGTTTTTTGGTTTTATTTTCAGTCTGCTTTTTAATTGATAGGGATAAGTTAGAATTTTTTTTAGCTCAGGTGAGTTTTTAGTTACAGGCACTTGTTCTACTTTTCTTATTATTGGAACCTCACTGTCGGGATGCCCTAATTCTAATGGAATTGCCAGGCTCAGTAAAAAGGTCTGGGTGGGGAGGGGGCTGGCCGGGACAAGACAATTGGACAGTGTCCCAGGGAAGCGTGCACCGAAAGCCAGCCAGCGCACAGAATTTACTTCTGCTCCAAAGGATCAGCAAGGTATTTAGCAAAACAAATTAGGCTATATAGGTAGGGGTTAGGGTTTGGGGAGGAGAAGCGAAAAGGTAGGAAGGGTAGTTAAGTTAGGGGGATAGGGAAATTCCCTCCCAGTCTGCTCCTGAATTGGAGAGGACTGGGAGGGAACTGGGGAATGCCCTATTGCAATGTTGCTTTTTTTTTTTTTTTTTTTTAGAAAATCCCCCCCCCCCCCCCCATTGCGCGTGAGAGTCTGAACCCAACCATACAAGGTTTCCTGGTCAGAGTTGAGGGCCCGGTCTTCTTCTTGTATCCACCTGTTTCTTAGCCTTGATTGCAGTTTGCTGTAACAATTGTCAGGTTTCTTTCCATAGCTCAGTCATGGAGCGGATGGTTTGGTCCTCAGTGGACATGACGAAGAGGTTGTAATAGGCAAAGGAATTCGAGGATGTCTGCCAAAGACTAAGAAGAAAGCAGATGATCCAGTGGCTTGTGCTGAATGATTGTTATGGCACATCTCCGCCCAGGGTAATAGAGATGCCCTTTCATCCTGTCTTTGGTTAACTTAACATCACAGGAAGGTCTTGAGTTATTGATTTGTCCGTTCACCTAATCCGTTGGATTGGGGATGATAGGCTGACAAAAAATTGAGTTTTATTTTGAATTTCTTACAAAGGTCCTTCCAAAATTGAGCTGTAAATTGCACTCCTCTGTTAGACATGATATTCACAGGCAGGCCATGAATTCAAAAAATGTGCTGTATAAATAGTCGAGCCAATTCCAGGGCCGTAGGCAAGCCAGGGAGTGGAATAAAATGGGCCGTTCTAGAGAATCGATCCACAACAATCCAAATGACCGTGTTCCCGTCAGACCAGGGGAAGAACCATAATGAAGTCTGTAGTTATGTGGGTCCATGGTTTATCAGGAATAGGCAAGGTTGCAATAATCCACAAGGTCTCCTTCTGGGAGTTTTATTTGCCGCACAGGTGGGACAGGATTCAACGCACCTCTTGGTATCCAATCTCCACTGGGGCCACCAGTAATGACTGGAAACGAGATCTCTTGTCCGGGCTATTCCAGGGTGTCCTGCTAAATGAGAGTCGTGAGCCCAATGAAGGACCTTCTGCCTCAGTCACCTGGGTACCACAGTCTTCTCCAAAGGTACCATAAAGGTAGCGGTGAGCAAGATTTGAGCCAGATCAATAATATAGCGAGGTGGGTGAGGAGTGTCATCAGGAAGAAAACTTCTAGATAAGGCATCTGCTCACTGATTCTTCTCTGAAGATCAGAAGCGTAAATTGAAATTAAATCGACTGAAAAACAGCACCCAGCGGGCCTGTCGTGGGTTTAGATGTTGAGCTTGTGAAAGATACTCCAGGTTCTTATGATCCGTATAAATTGTAACTGTATATTTGGCTCCCTCTAATAGATGTCACCATTCCTCAAGAGCAGACTTTACGGCTAGGATTTCTCGTTCTTCGATGGCATAACTTTCTCTGCTTATTTTCTAGAAAAATAAGCACAGGTAAGTAACTACCCTGATTTATTTATTTATTTATTTTTAGATTTTTATATACCGGTGTTCCTATATGAAATAAAGATCACATCGGTTTACATTGAAACAGAACATGAAAATTGCCAAAAGGCATTACATAGAACAAGGTTATGAAACTTGGAACAGTGTACATAAGTTCAAAATTTAACAATAACGTTGTAACATTGATGACCAAAAGATAAAGAAGAAAAAAAAAAAAAAAATTCTGATTCTGAAGGTTGCAGGAGAATTGCCCCTACTCCTAGTGCTGAGGCATCGACCTCCATGATGAAAGGTTTAGTAGGGTCTGGTTGTTGAAGACAAGGGTCTTTGATGAATTCTTCTTTTAAATGCTGAAAGTTATGGACAGCCTCGAGAGACCACTTCCGAATTTCTGCCCCTTTCCTTGTCATGGCCGTCAAAGGGGCTACCAAGGTGGAGTAATCGGCAATAAACTGACGATAGTAATTGGAAAAACCCAAAAAGTGCTGTAGGGCTTTGAGGCCCTTGGGATGAGGCCAGTCTACAATGGCCTTGAGTTTCCCTGGATCCAGTCCGAGAAACAATTTAGCCCAGGAAGGGTAGCGCTTCTTTGTGGAACAAGCATTTTTCTAGTTTAGCATATAACCGGTTCTCTCGAAGACGCTGAAGAACTTGTCGAACATGAATCTGGTGTTGATCTTCAGTTCTGGAAAAAATAAGGATGTCATCCAGGTAAACCAGAATGTGAGAATACAAGAGGTCTCGAAAGATGTCGTTGATCATGGCTTGATATACAGCCAGGGCATTACAGAGTCCAAAAGGCATTACCTGGTACTCATAATGTCCATCTCTCGTGTTGAAAGCGATTTTCCATTCATTACCCTCCCTAATTTGTATTAAATTATATACCCCACGGAGGTCGAGTTTAGTAAAAATTTGTGCACCTTTTAATCGGTCAAAAACTTCAGAAATAAGCGGGATAGGGTACCAGTGTTACGGCCGCCAGCCGCAGTGGTCTGCAACCGGGGCTGGTCACTTACCAGCGGCGTCGGGTTCTGCTGGGGACGCCCGCAGGAGCCAGCAGCCACCGCTGAAAGTCTCTGTCCTGATGACTCTACCCCCTGAAAGGCTGCTGTCCTGATGACTCTACCCCCGCTGCTGTCCTGATGACTCTACCCCTGCCAGGCCTCCTAGAGCCGCGCACGCGGCTGAAGATAGGATTTAAAGGGGCCACGACAGAAAGTGTCATGGCTCCCTCATGAGACTCCTCCTTCAGATTTAGGTATTTAAGACAAGGTCTGCTCCTCAGACCTTGCCTTGGTATTGAGGCTTGTGCCTGGTTTCCTGTTCCTGGTCTCGCTTGGTTCTTTGTCTCGCTTCTGCTCCTCCTTCCTCGCTGGATTGACTGTTTGGCTCCTGACCTTCGGACCGGCTGTGGTGAGTGCTTGGCGTTGACTTTGGATTGGCTTTGGACCCTTCTCCTGTGTTGTTCCTGGACTGGCTTCGGACCTCTCTCCCGTCTGTTCCTGGACTGGCTTTGGACCGCTCTCTGGACTTCGACCTCTGGACCAGCTTTGGATTCTCCTTTGACTTCTACTCCCGGACTACCTACAACCAACTGGAGGCGCCAGCCGTCTGGAATCCATGACCTGCAGGAGGTGCCTACATCCAGACCTTCAATAGTCTTCAGGGAGTTCCGTAAGTCCCAGCGGCCGGATCCCTACAGGCTCCTCCTGGGAGGATCACGAGCTTCCAGGCTGAAGTCTTCTTTCAACACTCATCTCACCAAGCCTTGCCCTCCGATGGTAGAAACCTAATGGGTTCTCTGTTTGGATAGCACCAACTCTACCTCGGAACAGGGATCCACCTTCTAATTCGTAACAGAATACCAAGGCCATGGACCCGGCAGAGGCTTCCGCTCGTCAGGCCATTCCTGGACTAGCCCAAAAGGTCATGGAGCAGCAACGTATCCTTGAATCTATGGCGTCTTCCCTGGAACGACTCAACGCCCGGCTGGATTCTATGGCCACGGCTCAGGTTGTTTCTGCACCTGTACCCGTACTACCAGGGATTCAGAGCAACACTCGAGCCATGATTCCGTTACCTATTCCTCCATGTTATGCGGGCGAGCCCAGGTTATGCCAAGGATTCCACGATTAATGCAGTATGCAATTCTACCTTCAAGCTTCGTTGTTTCCGGACGACCTTACAAAAACCACCTATATCCTGTCTCTTTTAGAAGGCAAAGCCCTGGCCTGGGCTTCTCCTTTCTGGCGACGGTCCGACCCAGTCTTACAAGACCTTCCTAAGTTTTTGGACTTATTTTAAACAGTATTTGACGATCCAGGGAAACAAATGTTCGCTGGTTCCAAGCTTCTGCAACTTCGACAAGGCAATCGGCCATTGGCTGACTACACTATTGAATTTAGAACTCTTGCATCCGAACTCCACTGGGAGGAGAATTGTCTTCGGTCTATATATTTGGAGGGTCTGTCATCTCGAATAAAGGATGAAATGGCAGCCCGGGAGTTACCATCCTCATTGGACTCTATTGTGGACTTAGTGACTCGTATTGATCGCCGGCTACAGGAAAGAGCATGAGAAGGATCAAGCACGAGAAGGCATTTGGCGGTAACGACCGCTTCTCGCTCATTTACTCCGGTCCCTCGAACTGCATCTTCCACAGAAGGGATTATGGAGGAACCCATGCAATTGGGCCAGGGCCCCCTCTCTCCAGAAGAGAGGCAAAGATGGCGCAAGGCAGGCCTATGCCTATATTGTGGAGGAGCGGGCCATCTCATTTCTCGATGCCAACTCATCTGGGAAACTCCCAAGCCTAGGCTCCATCAGGGGAGTAACACTAGGCATCGCTTCCCCAGCTCCCCCACTAACCCTGCATGTCACCCTGTGTTCTGGAGATCACCCATTCTCTTCGCGGGCTTTATTCGATTCTGGAGCCGGAGGAAACTTCATCCTGCAAGATGTAGTGGAACAACTGCACATTCCCATTTGTCTGTGTCCTAAGCCATTAGTCATATCTTCCATTCACGGAGATCCCCTGCCGGGGAGAATAACCCATCATACAGTTCCTATGGAATGCCACATAGCACCAGACCACACCGAAAATATCTCCTTCTATGTTATCCAAAGAGCCATTCATCCTATCGTTCTTGGTATTCCGTGGTTGCAACAGCATAATCCCCAGTTTGACTGGACATCTTTAAAACTTCTTCACTGGGGCCCAACATACTTCGAGACCTGCATTAAAGGATCCAATTCTTCCAGTAGTTTCCTTTGCACCTCTTGCCTTGAGGGACTGCCGTCATAGTACAGTCAGTTTGCAGACGTGTTTTCAAAAAAAGCTGCTGACACTTTACCTCCACACCGAGAATTTGACTGTAGCATCAATTTAACCCCCGGAGCTATTCCACCCCATGGTAAGGTCTATCCTCTATCGGCGTTGGAGACCCGTGCTATGTCTGAATATGTCCAAGACAATTTACAGAAAGGATTCATTAGATACTCGACTTCTCCAGCTGGGGCTGGCTTCTTCTTTGTCGGGAAGAAAGACAGGACCCTGCGCCCATGTATTGACTTCCGCGGACTGAATGCCCTTACTATCAAGGACCAATACCCCTTACCATTGATAGCTGAACTTTTTGATCGTTTACAGGGGGCCAAGGTGTTCTTGAATTTGGATCTGCGAGGAGCCTATAATCTCATCAGAATTTGAGAGGGGGACGTGTGGAAGACAGCTTTCAACACCAGAGATGGACATTACGAGTACCTTGTTATACCTTTTGGCTTGACTAATGCTCCGGCAGTGTTTCAGCACTTCATTAATGAAATATTCTGAGACTTGCTTTATGTTTGCGTGATAGTCTACCTGGATGACATTCTGATTTTTTCTGCTAACCTACAAGCACATCAACAACATGTTATTCTAGTTTTACAACGTCTAAGAGAGAATCATCTTTATGCTAAAATTGAAAAATGTATCTTCGAACAAGAGTCTCTTCCATTTCTGGGATATATCATCTCCAAACAGGGTTTTCAAATGGATCCCTCCAAATTAAAATGCATTCAAGAATGGCCTCAACCTAATGGATTACGTGCTCTTCAGAGATTCCTGGGTTTCGCCAATTACTATCGTAGTTTCATCCAGAATTTCTCAAAACTAGCAGCACCCCTCACGGCTCTTACTCGAAAAGGGGCAAACATTAAGTCTTGGCCTGTAGAAGCTGAAGAGGCATTCCGAGCGCTTAAGGACTCGTTCCTTAAAAAACCTTGCCTTCAGCATCCGGATCCAAGACGCCCGTTTGTAGTCGAGGTGGACGCATCAGCCAAAGGAGTAGGAGCTGTCTTAAGCCAGAATGACACCACAGGAACGACCCATCCTTGTTCTTATTTTTCCAGGAAGTTTTCATCGGCAGAACGTAATTACGCTATCGGCGACAAAGAACTACTTGCTATAAAATTAGCATTTGAAGAATGGCGTCAATGGCTGGAGGGCGCTCAACATCGTATTACAGTCTACACGGACCATAAAAATCTTGTGTACCTCCAGCAAGCCTAACGCTTGAACCCACGGCAAGCTCAGTGGGCGATGTTTTTTATGCGCTTTAACTTTGAATTGCGATATCGACCAGCCAAAAAGAATATTAAAGCAGATGCTTTATCCAGGTCCTTTTCTACAGAGGATATTGAGGAACCTATTCAACACATTATAGACCCAGCATGTATCAACCTTTCTGCAACATTTACCATTCCAGCTGGTAAACCGTAGTTCCTAAAAGACTGCGTAATAAGGTACTGGCTTGGGGGCATGACTCACAGTTTGCTGGGCACCCGGGAAGAGCTCGGACACAAGCACTCCTTCAACATTACTATTGGTGGCCTGAGATGCCAAGGATATTCAAGCTTATGTGGACTCTTGCCCAACTTGTTCGCAACACAAGATTCCGGTTGGAAAAACCTGGGGACTTTTACAGCCATTACCCATACCCAAGAAACCATGGACACACATTTCCACTGATTTTATTGTGGATCTTCCACCTTCAGAGAGTAACACCATGATATGGGTAGTAGTGGATCATTTTTCGAAAATGGCCCACTTTGTCCCGCTACCCTCCCTCCCATCTGCTCCTCGCTTAGCTCAACTATTCATGCCTCATATCTTTCGCCTCCATGGCCTTCCCCAACACATCACATCAGATCGTGGACCTCAGTTTACAGCTCATTACTGGCTTAATCTTTGCAAAAAGTTTAGCATTTCTCTGGACTACACGACTGCGTTTCATCCACAAGCAAACGGTCAGGCAGAACGTACCAATCGCACCTTGAAACAATTTCTTTGTCTGTACATCAATTCCCGTCAAGATGATTGGGCGACACTCCTATCATGGGCCGAGTTCTCCCATAATTCTAATGCTTGTACCTCCACAGGGGCATCCCCGTTCCAGATTGTGTTTGGACGGCAACCCAGGCCTCCCTTACCATTGCCTTTGGCAGTACCTTTACCTGCAGCTCAACTCATGGCAGTACAGTTGCGGCAGCTCTGAATTCAGACCCAACACATGCTCCTAAAAGCGGCCAATGCTGCCAAGACGTTTGCCGACAAGCATCGGCGACCTGCCCCATGATTCCGTCCGGGAGAGAGAGTGTGGCTGAGCACCCGGCACATCCGCCTGAGAGTTCCATCCATGTGATTGGCTCCTCGTTATATTGGGCCCTTTCCGGTGCTTCGACAATTAGGGCCTGTGACCTATCAACTTCGTCTGCCAGCGACATTACGAATTCATAATTCCTTTCACACGTCACTGCTGAAGCCGTTGGTCCTCACTTGGCCTTCTCGCAAGGTTCCTGAAGCCTCTCAGCATAGGGCTGAAGAGGAGAAAATTTATCAGGTACATGAGGTACTGGATGTCCAACGACATGGCAAAACATGGGAATACCTCCTAGCCTGGGAGGGATTTGGACCGGAGGAGAAGTCCTGGGAACCTGCTAAGAACATCCTGGATAACAACCTCCTCCACAATTTTCATCTGGATCATCCAGGGAAGCCCAAGCCTTCTAGAGGGAGGCCTAAAGGAGGGGGCACTGTTACAAACAGCCACACCCCTACAAAACACACCTCACAATCCCCGTATACATACAATCTCTGCATAAACCCCTATAGTCCACACATACATACAGCCACATCCTCAAACATACACCTTCACCATCCACGCCAAGCATTCCATGGCTACATCCCCCCCTCCCCCTCACTCAGCCCTACACACTCCATCTGTACCCACACTCTCCATCCCCCACCAAACACCCCCCCCCAACCTCACCCTTCACACTCACACATACTTCTTCTACAAATCCAGTGCCAGAAAGCAATCCTGAAACTGTGCCCCTGCATGCTTTCCTTACTTGTTAAAGTCATATGTGCATGTAGTTTCCCTCGGAGATCCCTTATGTTACAGTTTCTTAGACAGAGCAAAGAATTTATGTTAGCATGTCAGGCCTTGAGCTAGACTGGGAGTAACATAGCTATAGACATATTAAATTTTACTGGAAAATCAGTCTATCAATGTAAAATTGACTGGCATGTCAAAGTCTTCCATTCAAACTCCTAAGACATCATTTGTCTTTGTTATATGATAACCGTGTTTTCTCTGAATATGCAATCGATGTCTTGATTTTTAAAAACACAAAGAGCTATCCTAATGTAATTGCTTCACTTTGCAACGTGAACTGTGTATGTTTTTCAAGCTAGCATACCATATTCTCGCCACTGTCGCTGTGACCTGACTATTTTCACAGCCACATATGTACCTACAAGTTACAGACATCCCGACCATCAATACATGTGTAACAACTCAAATTCCTGCAGTCCTAAAGACAATGCAATAAAGGTATCCTTTGTCTCTACCCCGGTACACAATCCTGCTGCGCTGGGTTTGTCCAGTTGTTGTTAATAATGCATCACTGTTAACCCTGGAGATGAAAAAGTGAAGCAATAGACAGGTGAAAATAACAACAGAGGATTTGTTTGCAGAGGTCTCACAGAGACACATGGGTTTTTTTTTGTTTTGTTTTTTAATGTTTTTTGATGGAGTTCTAAAAAGACATTTGTCCCAAAACATATAATCGTGAAACATATACAGTTCTGCTAGTGTTTGCATGTTCTAAATGTAAAATTAACATAAGTTGTCATTCAATAATAGTTATTTTATCTGCTTCCCTTACTACATATTATTTATTTTATTTATTTAAGGATTTTTATATACCGGGGTCCGTAAGAAACATCACCTCGGTTTACATTCAAACATTAATTCAGCATAGAGCTTTACAATATATTATGGGTACAAACTAGGGGACAACCCCCCCTCTCCATTCTGTGTTCAAAGCACAAAGGCACTGTGAACAGCCGTCAGTCATTCTCTGGTAATGATAATGGTTTTGTTGCTCTCTTCAGCCAACACAGAAGGAATCGTGGCTGATCAGTTTCCAATTACTAGGGCAGATATAATAGGTATGCAGCATACGTGAGCTCCTGCACACAGTCAAGAGCAAACAAGGGCTTATACTGTATTTATGAAATAGCACAGCCTGATAATGAAACTCCGCAGAGGGATTTCTGCAAACTGTACAAACAAGCTGCCAACACGTTTCTTAATGGGGCAGGTATTTTTCTTCTCTGAGAAAGGGGCAAAGAGAGAGAGAGATGAAAAGACTACCAAAATCAGTACTTACTGAGTGAGCCCTAAAGACGTCCATCAAGCAAAGTGAGCCTTCTGCAGTAATACAAAACTAACTTCTAATTATTGGCCCATTTTGATTATTAAGAGCTTAGGTTCCTTTGCCCTCTGCTCCAGGGACAAATGATGTTTATCAAGACATAATTTCTGCACTCACTGGTACAATCTCTTTCTGCTACCACAGACCAGACAGAAAGGCAAAATGCATTTCCAGTTGAACCATGAGTGGAGGTAAAACTTGCCTTCTTGTTTTAGGGGCATGACAGTGAGGGGTTGAACGACAGATGACAAAGGTAGGTAGTAAATGGAATTCATTCCAAGGAGAGAGCATTGATTATTTATTGGAGTGACTCGGGGATTTGACCTGTGGCAGGTTCTGTTCAATATTTTTGTGAGCAATATTATGGTAGCGTTAGAAGGAAAATGTTGTCTGTTTGCTTTGCTCCAAAATTTACAACACTTGTTTATGTTTCTGTTTATTAAAATGCATCTAAGGGAAAATGTTAAGTGATCTAAGAAAACTTGAGGACTGGTCAAATGCTTGATAGTTAAGATTCAGTGCAAAAACAAAGTGCAAAGTTATGCATTTCGGGGTGTAGAAATCCAAAGGAGCAATATGAGGTAATGGACAAGAAGCTGAAATGTTCCAACCAGGAGAGAGACTGTGAAGTGATAGTGTCTGATGATCTCAAGGTAAGGCAGTAGCTAGAGCCAGAAGAATGCTTGGATGCATAGGAAGAGACATAACCAGCAGAAAAAAAAAAAAAGGAAGTGATCACGCCACTCTACAGGTCATTGGTGAGTGCTGTGTTCAGTGTTAGAGACCACATCTCAGAAAGGATAGAGAGGCCAATCCGCCCCTGCTTCTATCGAGATTGGGCATCCCCCAGTGGGTCGGTCGCACCGGTCACATGATCTGCTGAGAGGAGCTGCTGCGGAAGAAGGTCTTGGCTGGGCCGAGACAAAGCACAACTTGCAGCGGCTGGATGAAGGGCTTGGTGGGGCTGCGATGGAGCTCAAACCGCTGTAGCTGAGGCAAGTGGTAGGGTACAGGGCAAGGAGTGGAGAAGAAAGAGGGGGACTTAGGGCATGGAGTGGATCGGGGGGGAGAGAAATAAGAGGATTCAGGGCACAGAGTGGAGTGAGGGTAGAAGGGGATACAAGGGAAGGAGGGGAAGGGAAGAGAAAGGGATTGCTGGGCATTGATTGGGGGAAGAGAAAACGGGGATGCTAGGTAGGAGGAGAGGGAGAGAGAGGGGTGGTGCTTTGCTGAAACTGCCACCACTGTAAGCACTGCTGTGCCTTTGCTGCTGAAGGAGAAAATGCTTCGTCAGAGCAGACACTGGTAAGTGAAATAGGGGGTGCCCGTATATCTACCTTGGGCACAGAAAAAGCTGGTCCCTGCTCTGATGGGGGGTGTTGTATGTGGGAGTGGGTTATGGTAGGGCTTGAGGCTATGAGGGCCATGTATGTGTGGGAGAGAGTGTGTAGTTTTAACACAGCATAACCACTGATTAAACAGACAAATGGACTGTTCTGCCCCTGAAAATAGGATTTATGATTAGTACGTTATTGTTGAACCAGAACATAGGTTACTTACTTAGACTGAGTCCTTGCCGGTACTTTGAAATGTAAGAATGTTAGTGATCATCAGTGGCATGCGGTGACATTTATAGCAGAGGATTCAGTATCATTCCCTCAGCCTGCACGTCACCAGCAGTCTCACTCCATCATTCTCCTCTCCCCTCTTACACACCCATTCCCCTTCAACAACACATACACACTCAGGTCTCCAGCAGTCTTGCTCCCTCAACCCCTTCTCCCCAAGGCAAAAAAGACACTTGGAACCCATTTGATATTTGGCCTATTGTAACATGTACTGGGTATGGGCTTAACCCTCAGAAAGCCATGAATAAACAATTTGTTATGACCATCGACCATAGCCATCCGTGATCGACCCAACTCACGTCATGTCATGCCTGGCTCTCCATTCCTGGTGAATTCGCAGCTGTGGCCAGCTGCTACCGCCACGTTCCTCCTGGCTCCCTGTGCCCCGCGTGGCAGCTGGGATGCCGCCGACCAACGCTCCGACTCTGGGCCTCCTTAGGCACGCGCCATCTGTCTGCCCTTTAAAGGTCCAACGGCAGAAACTCCAGGGTCATCCCCGGCTGATGATATCACAGGCCTGAGATACTTAAGCACCTCCTCTGGCCTTCGCAAACCAACTTGGTAACGAGTTCCCTGAGCTCCTCTGGTGCTTGTTCCTGTTTTTCGGTCCTGCGGTTCCTGTCTTGAATCTCTGCTCTCTTATTGTGGACTCTGGCTCTGGGTACCCGCTCCTCAGGGGCCTGCTCTGTGCTTCCATTCCAGGAACTCTGTCTCCGCACCTCCCCGCTCCTCGGGGTAGTCTCAGCCCTACTATGCTAGAGATCCTGTCTCCATGCTTCCCTGCTCCTCGGGGTAGTCTCAGCCCTACTATGCCAGAGATCCTGTCTCCTCGCTTCCCTGCTCCTCGGGGTAGCCTCAGCGTTACTACACCAGAGATCCTGTCTCCACACTTCCCTGCTCCTTGGGGTAGCCTCAGCGTTACTACACCAGAGATCCTGTCTCTACGCATCCCCGCTCCTCGGGGCAGCCTCAGCGTTACCACATTAGGGGTCCTGTCTCCGCACTCCCCATTCCTCGGGGCCTGCCCTGTGCGCTTCTGCATTGGAGATCCTTCCTCTGGTATATCCTTTCTCCAGACCTGCCCAGCACTGCGATATCATTGAACTGATTCTCTCTATCCCTGCTCCTCGGGGCACCCTGCAGTACTGCTGTGCAGGTGCCTGCGATCACGTGACTGTGACGCAGACAGTTCTTCTACACCTCCTCTCAACTGGGCCACAGCCATGGTCCTGTTGCCTTTGTTTCCAGTCAACCTCGCCTCCCGACGGTGGGGACCTTGGGCGCCCAACTCCTCAACTCCCACCTCGGGCCAAGGGTCCACGAAACCTACAAAACCTAACACAATTACATTATAGTAAACCTACCATACCAAAACAGCACTAATTGTCAGCAAACAAACAGTAATAACTCTTACCTATGAAAAGGCAACACTGCAAATATGACACCAATGCACCTCCTATCAGGAAAATAGAACAAGTCAGACTGCCTAAAAATACCTGTAAAATAAAAAAATACCTCTACCTAAAAATATTCCACAAAAACTTTTAAAACTATATAGGTCCCTTCTTCAGATGCAAGATCAGAGACAGTCATATCTAAAAATGAGTCCTATATTGGTCAATTGCTTATGTACAGTATTTTTGGATAATACTTATATAGATCCAATAAAAGTTATCATAGCCTGCTAAGTAAACAGTTTGCCCCAAGAGACAAATCTGCCATAATAAAACAACACTAACTCCCAAGACTCAACCAGCAACAACCCTACCCAGGAAAGAGCAGCACTGCAAATATTAAAGCAGGCCCCAGAAGATCATTCACCTCTTCTTGAAATTAGAAAGAGATGGTCTCTTATAGACCCTTACACAGAAACTATATGCTAGTAGAATCCCTCACTGGTCACACATACAGAACACAGACAAACCCTTACCAAAGACAGAACAGAAGACAAACAAACAAAATCAATCATAACAATAAAACAATATAACTATAAAACAACATCAATCATAACAATAAAACCATATTAATACAAAGAATAAGCATTTCAAAACAACTGATGAATAGAACATCCAATGATTAAAACCTCATAAAAATATTTATACATTTCCCAAAACACCAATATAATATTTTAAAACAGCAGACATATCAAATAATATTTTTATTTTTATTTTTTTTATTTAAAAACATTTCTATACCGTTTTTTCAAAAGCGAGATCGCTCACCAAAATGGTTTACAAATATAAGCAAATATATAAAAAGAAAATGAAAATAATATAAATAAAAATATAATTAAATAATTAAATGATAACGTCTAAATTAAGTAACTAAGATGAAAATAAAATAAAAAAATAAAAAAAAATAAAATAAAATAAACTAAAACTAAAAAACAATAAAAAATGAAAGCAAAAGTAGTGAAAATAAGAAAATACAATGTATTCAAATAAACCCTACCACTGATAAATATCTCTTTGTGATTAAAATTAACTATACTAAATTATATTACAAAAATAAGAAAAGTCAGAAATTAGAATAAAAATAGAACTAAAAAGAACAAATCTAATATGCTGTGATAATATCTGCTGCAATAAAATAATATTAACTATAGATGATATGAAACAGTGTGTACTGGGTAAAGAGTAGTTATGAAATCCTATGCCTAGTTCTTCAAACACTTTATTAAATGACTGCAAATAATGTATAAGATAAAGTATACAATCAGAGGTCCTATACGCAGTGCTATATTCTACAAATAAATCTTTTTTATTAAACACATTCAATATAAATCATCCTCCTCTATTGAATGTGTTTAATAAAAAAGATTTATTTGTAGAATATAGCACTGCGTATAGGACCTCTGATTGTATACTTTATCTTTGATATAGACGGAGGCACTGCACTATTTTAGTGTACCTGCAAATAATGTATGACATTTCAGTTTGATTATGTTCTTGTATCTAGATCCCCGAACGCTTCTTTAAATAGATGATGAAACTAATAAAGATTAAAAGATTAAAAAATCTTCTCTCCATACCTGGGATTTTTTTATTTCTAGCCACACTGAGATTGTCATGGATTGGGGAGGGGGGGCTGCACCAACTTTACCCTCGCTCTCTCACACATAAACACAGGCGCTCTCTCTCACACACATTCTCTCACTCACAGGCTCTCTCCTTTCTCACACACACAGGCTCTCTCCCTCACACACACTTACACACACAGAGTCTATCACACTCAAACACACACTCACATGCAGGCTCACACTCTCTTCTGGGCCTTTTCTTGTAGACTGGGCCTCCTTCACTCTCTTTGACCTCTGCGGGATGAGCTCTATAGCTGCTAGAGATGTGAATCGTGTCCTCGATCGTCTTAACGATCAATTTCGGCTGGGAGGGGGATGGAATCGTATTGTTGCCGTTTGGGTGTTTAAAGTATCGTGAAAATCGTGAAAATCGTGAGCCGGCACACTAAAACCCCCTAAAACCCACCCCCGACCCTTTAAATTAAATCCCCCACCCTCCCGAACCCCCCCCCCCAATGCCTTAAATTACCTGGGGGTCCAGCGGCGGTCCGGAACGGCAGCGGTCCGGAACGGCCTCCTGCAATTGAATCGTGTTGTCTTCAGCCGGCGCCATTTTTCAAAATGGCGGTGCAAAATGGCGGCGGCCATAGACCAACACGATTCGACTGCAGGAGGTCGTTTCGGACCCCCGCTGGACTTTTGGCAAGTCTTGTGGGGGTCAGGAGGCCCCCCCAAGCTGGCCAAAAGTCCCTGGGGGTCCAGCGGGGGTCCGGAAAACGATCTCCTGCCGCGAATCGTTTTCCGTACGGAAAACGATTCGTGGGTTCGGGAGGGTGGGGGATTTAATTTAAAGGGTCGGGGGTGGGTTTTAGGGGGTTTTAGTGTGCCGGTTTTCCTGCCCTCCCCCTTCCCCCGATTTACGATTTTTTGACGATAAATCGGGGGAATTGGTATTGTATCGTGGCCATAACGATTTTTGACTATTTAAAATATATCGGACGATATTTTAAATCATCAAAAAACGATTCACATCCCTAATAGCTGCCTGCCAGGCCTTCATTGCTATCTTCGGCCATTGTGGGATGGATTTTGTGGCAATTTGCTAGGCCTCTGTTGCTTTTGTCTCTTCCCAAACACCATCTATGAAAGCAACTGCAGATGAAGAAAAACAAACAAATAAATAAATTAAATAAATCAGGGTTGGGGATTCACAGAATTTCTTGAAGGCCCTGAACGCATGCCACTGGTGATCACCCTATTTCAAACAACCCCTCCCTTCCCCATTTTCACAGCCCTTCTGCTCCACCACAGGGCATGGGGTATGGGGTGTAGGAAATTTGCAACTTCATCCAAGTTTCCCAACCCCAGCCTCTGCTGAAAATTGGTAAGGGGCCATCCTACAATTCCTCTCCTCTCACAGAACATATACTGAAGGCATCTAGGAGATTGTAATTGAAAGGGGGTTATATTAAATATCAATTTTGTCATGTAATTTTTGAGGTTAACGTCAGTAATATGAATACTTCTGCATTAGGAACGTGTTTTAAATTTTTTAACAATATGAAAAATAAGATTGCAATATGGGGTTGTGTGGGGAGTGCAATATATGTGGCTATATATATGGGGGTATTTATATGGATGTGGGAGAAGGATGTGTGTGTGTGGTGTGTGTATATGTGTGTGATGTGTGTGTGAGGGGGTATGGTTTTATGTATGCATGGGGAAGTATAGGTGGGGTATATATATATATGGTGAGTGTGTTCGGGAGTGGTTTGTAGTTGGGGGAGAATGTGTGTATTTACAGAAGGAATGTGTATGGGGTATGTGGGTGTGTTTGGAGGGTATGTGTGGTGGTTTTATGTGGAGATGTAGGGAATATGTGGAAAAGGTGGGTGTAGGTGTTTTGAGGAAGTATAGGGTATGTGTGGTGTTGGGTTTGGGATTCTGAGGGAGTATATAGGTATCTGTGGGTAGGTGGATGTGTAGGTGTGGGGTATGGGTTTATTTGGGGTTGTATGTGGAATGGGTGAGTGGAGGGCTTAGAGGGTTATTTGAGGTGGATATGTGTGAGTGCAGGGGTAGGGGGGGGCCATATGTTTGTGTGGGTATGCATAGGGTTTTGTGTGTATGAGAGATATATGTGTGGAGGATTGCATGGGGTGGGTAGAAAATGGCATGTAAAGTATGTGTGGAAGAGTGCATGTGTATGGGGGACTGTATGTGTGTGTGTGTGTGTGTGTGTGTGTATATATGAGTGTATGTAGAGAGTGCTGGCTGTGTGTGTCGGGGATATATGGGAGTGCATTGAGTGGATGTGTGTGTAGGTGAGTGTGAGGATGAGGGTGTGTACGGGGCATTAGGGATTGTGAGATTTGTGTGTGGGGTGGATGTTCATATGTTTGGAGAGGTATGGGGGATGATATTTTGTGTGTGTGTGTGTGTGTATGTGTGTGTGTGTGTGTGTGTGTGTATGGAGGAGGTACAAGGAGTGGGGTACAAGTCCAGTGGTCTAGGGTCTTTGTGATTGTGTGTGGGAGTGACTTTGAAGATACATTTTGGTGCTACTTCAGTTATTTTTCTCTGCCTCTGTTGCTATGGGCTAAGTGCCCAGGGATGGGGGGAGGGCAGTGTTTCGAATGGATCGCTGGTCAACATTCTAACAATTCAAACAGCTTCTAACAGCTTCCTATAGAAAGCAATGGGGATTTTTTTTTTTTTTTGGATGCTTGGTTCTCTGAAAATACCGATTCACTGTTTCTGGTTTTCAGACTTATCCAAGATATTCACATTTTCTTACTATGCCAGTGTTGCGCGGGCCGGCCTCCCTGCCTGGCGTCCAGTCCCGCTTACTTTTTGCCGCAGTGTGGCTGGCGAGGTTCCAGACTCTCTGATCGCGGCTGGGGTCCGCCGCTGTTGTCCCGCGGTCGGCCAGCCTCTCCTCCAGCGGTGGGGTTCCAGGCTCCCTGGATGTTGCAGGGGTTTGCCGCTGTCTTCCCGTGATTGGCCTGCCTCTCCTTCAGCCGGCAGCGCGGTGGGACGCCCCAAGCCGCCTCTGAGCAGCCTGCAGGCCGTCCGACGAAGCCTGCCTCAACCGACTCCCTAGGCATGCGTGCGTGCGCGGGCCGTTTTCTTTTGATTTCAAAGGGCTATGACATCATATTGCAGGGACTACATAAAAATAGTCCCTGCCCTCTACCAGTGCCTTGGCAACGACTTTCCTAAGACTCCTGAGTATCCTGATCTTGCTGAGTGCCTCCTGGGTTCCTGTCTCATCCTGTTCTTCAGACTGATTCCTGCCTCGACCTTAGCCTGGACACCGACCACGTGTATCGCCACCTGCCCCAGCCTTTGCCTGGACATCGATCAGTATCACCGCCTGCCTCGATCCTTGCCTGGACATCAACCACAGAGACCCCACGTAAGTCCAGCCGGCCCCGGTACCCGAGGGCTCAGTCTAAGAGGAACGTGAGCTGGTGGTGGTGAAGCTCCAGCGGGGTCTCTGTTCCTCTCCAGCCTCGCCTGCTGAGATGGGGCTCCTCCTCACAGGATGAGACAATCCCCCTCGGTCCAAGGGTCCATGATCAGAACAGTCAGATTTGGTGAATTTTTGTCCCTTTTTTGGCAGCTTCTGCCAACAGACTGACAGATGGATGGATGGACGGACATTGATCGCCTCATTATAATTTTTTCCAACATCATCTGTTAGAAAGCATACAAATGGCAGCAGTAACCATATGTAAGTGCTGTTTCCAAGGGGTTTGTACCTTCTTCTTCTTTTTTTTTTTAATTTCTTTTTTATTCTTTTTCATACAATACATCAACATTACTTACTTAATATTTCCATGCTATATTCATTCTTTAAACAATTCTAATACAAAAGAGGAAAAAAAAAGAAAAAGCATTCTTTCCATATTTCTTTATCTTAATGGATGTATATATTTTTAAGTAATATTGGAAATAGGGGTGTATAAAAAGCGGTCTAAAGAAAAGAAATAGAATTTCACAATTGAACGTATTAGCACACTGGTGATATCTGTGAGCTATATATTTTGCATCAAGCATTAATCAGCAATCTCTAATGGGCGACCATCCAAAAACGTACATAAATCTAATGGGTCAAAGAACATGTTTGTTATCCATACAACTTAATATACATTTACAGAGATATTTAACTATAAATTCCCCCCCCCCCCTCTCCTTTCAACTTCAGATTTCATCAAAATACATTTTTTCCTTCTCTCCTGGATGGCTCTTGATAGATCAGGGTAGATCCAAATCTTTTCACCGTGAAACAGTTTTAACCTGTTTCGCATGAAGAATCTAAACACCATATCTCTGTCAGATATCAAGGTGAAAGAGGCAAATAGTGTTCTTCTTTTCATTACAATTGACTCTGATGATAGCTCCAGAAATTGAGATGAATTCATATTTTCTCCTGGCTGTAAAGTGTGTTGGTTTTCACTTTTTCTATCATCTCTCTCTCTCTGAGATCTTGTTAAACACAGGTATTATTTCTTTAGGTCATTCTAGAATTTGTAAGAGGCATTTTTTAAACATCACTAATGGGGAGATTGCATCCAAGTATGGAAGTACCTTATTCTTCTAAGGTAGCAGTTTTAAAACAACAATAGCAAGGTACATGTTTTTGCAGTACAGTAGCAATGAAAAAATACTGCCTTTTCAATACAATTCTTATATAGACCCAACAAAAAGAAGAGAATCACTATGCCTGTTACCTTGCTTCTGATTTAGGAAGCAGACTGTCCAAAAATGGAGAAACAACAGGTTTTTATTCAAATAGGTAAATTGCTCCATCTATCCAGATCAACATCCAGCGTTAGCCTGCCCAGTGAGTCATTTCTGCTGGCATAGCTTCCTCTTGCCACTGCTGAAACACCCTGTGATTACTACTCCCTTCCCATAATTACATAGCACAGGTTCCTCAGCAACAAGTGTGCCTACATGCAGCTCCTTCACTGACCCTTTGTTAGGATGATTCAGAATAGATGTCGGTTCCAGCAAGAACTGTGCACTGCCATGTGAAAGGTTCCTGGTTTGATGCCTGAGTTGGGTCTTGCCTTCCACTCTCCAGGTTGGCTGAGGCAGGGATGCTGTAGAGGCAGTGTTCGCGGCCCCAGGGAGAGGCAATTTTTGTCAGCCCTTAGAGGTGACACCTGGTGGCCACATTCAGGGCCCATGATTGCAGGCTTCTCTGGAAGAAGCCCTGTTGCATGGGCCCAGCCGAAGGACTGTTTGTTTTATTGGCCAGCCTGTGTTTGCTGGGTGACATAAAATAGAGGGGAAAATCCATGGATAGTTGTGCCTGGATCCCAGTCCTGATTCTGACCGAGTGGAGGACCAGAGGAGAAAGAGGAAACTTCCAGGACCAAAAAAAAGAGGAATATAAATCAATTCTTTTCGCAGATTTGATTTGGAAGAGTCGGCGTCACTGTTCTTGTGGACCCCCCTTTCAGGGTTCCCGAAATGGAGGAATACATTATTATGGGAAGTACAGGGAGGTATCATAGGGAGTAATGTGTAGGATGGTCCATTCCCCAAAAAGGGTTGGGTTGGGAGGCGGTATAAAAAGTACTTTCCATGAGACATTGAGAGGAGTCATAGCCTGGAACCAGAAGGGCTTTAGGCTGGTTTGTTTGCCGGGAGTCAGGGAGGGCAGTAAGAAGCTGTGCCTTGCCTGTAGTTCCAGGACTTTTTTAATCTGTGGAAGAGGAAGAACTCATATGCAAGTGGCAAGGGTTAACTCAGGAACTTCTAACCACCAGAAGAGCGTAGGAGGTTTTGTTCTGGGTCAACCATGCCAGTCGGAGGAAGTTCAAGGAGGACTGTATACCTATGGGAGAAAGTGTAGCCTTATCGGTGTGTGAGAAGATTTAAGCTGAATAAGCTCTGCATTATGTGAGCTTGAAACTCTGAAAAGAACAGTAAGATGGCCTTTCTGACTATTGCATCTTCTGGATATTGGAATTTTCTGGTATTTGTTGAAACTTTGTCATTTTTTTCAAATAAACTTTCTCTGGTTTAGAACATGCTTTCTGGCATGGACTATTTTAATTTTGTTTTTCTGGACAGTGAAAGTGCATAGTCATGCATTTGGGATGCGGTAATCCAAAAGAGTTGTATGTGATAGGGGATGAAAAACTGATGTGCATGGACCAAGAGAGGGATCTTGGGGTGATAGTGTTTGGGGATCTAAAGATGGTGAAGTAATGTGACAAGGTTAGGGATGTGAATCGTTTTTTGACGATTTAAAATATCGTCCGATATATTTTAAATCGTCAAAAATCGTTAGGGCCACGATACAATACCAATTCCCCCGATTTATCGTCAAAAAATCGTAAATCGGGGGAAGGGGGAGGGCAGGAAAACCGGCACACTAAAACCCACTAAAACCCACCCCCGACCCTTTAAATTAAATCCCCCACCCTCCCGAACCCCCCCCCAAATGCCTTAAATTACCTGGGGGTCCAGCGGCACACTAAAACACCCTAAAACCCACCCCCCGGCACACTAAAACACCCTAAAACCCACCCCGACCCTTTAAATTAAATCCCCCACCCCAAATGCCTTAAATTACCTGGGGGTCCGTAGCGGCGGTCCGTAGCTTAAATTACCCCCGGGTCCGTAGCTAAATCGGGGGAAGGGGGAGAGCAGGAAATCCGGCACACTAAATCGTGGTGTCTTCAGCCGGCGCCATTTTGCAAAATGGCTGCCGCAAAATAGCGGCAGCCATAGACCAATACGATTCGACGCAGGAGGTCGTTCCGGACCCCCGCTGGACTTTTGGCAAGTCTTGTGGGGCTCAGGAGGCCCCCCCAAGCTGGCCAAAAGTTCCTGGGGGTCCAGCGGGGGCCCTGGAGCGATCTCCTGCTGCGAATCGTTTCCGTACGGAAAATGGCGCCGGCAGGAGATCGACTGCAGGAGGTCGTTCAGCGGCGGTCTGGAACCCTCGCTGAACGACCTCCTGCAGTCGATCTCCTGCCGGCGCCATTTTCCGTACGGAAACGATTCGCGGCAGGAGATCGCTCCAGGGCCCCCGCTGGACCCCCAGGAACTTTTGGCCAGCTTGGGGGGGCCTCCTGACCCCCACAAGACTTGCCAAATGTCCAGCGGGGGTCCGGAACGACCTCCTGCGTCGAATCGTATTGGTCTATGGCCGCCTCCATTTTGCGGCGGCCATTTTGCAAAATGGTGCCGGCTGAAGACACCACGATTTAGTGTGCCGGATTTCCTGCTCTCCCCCTTCCCCTGATTTAGCTACAGACCCGGGGGTAATTTAAGCTACGGACCGCCGCTACGGACCCCCAGGTAATTTAAGGCATTTGGGGTGGGGGATTTAATTTAAAGGGTCGGGGTGGGTTTTAGTGTGCCGGGGGTGGGTTTTAGGGGGTTTTAGTGTGCCGGTTCACAATTTTAACGATTTTAACGATACTCTAAACACCCAAACGGCGACGATACGATTCCCTCCCCCTCCCAGCCGAAATCGATCGTTAAGACGATCGAGGACACGATTCACATCTCTAAAGGCGATAGCTAAACCAGAAGATTGCTGGGATGCAAAGAGAGAGGAATAACCAGTAAGAAAAAGGAGGTGATAATGCCCTTGTTCAAGACCTTGGTGAGGCTTCACCTGGAGTACTGTGTTCAGTTCTGGAGCCCGTATCTCAAAAAGGATAGAGACAGGATTGAGGCAGTCCAGAGAAGGGCAACGAAAATGGTGTGCGGTCTGTATAGGAAGACCTATGAAGAGAGGCTGAAAGATCTGAATATATATACCCTGGAAGAGAGGAGGTGCAGAGGAGATATGATACAGACCTTCAGATACCTAAAAGGTTTCAACATTTTCCATTGGCGTCACAAAATGAAACTCCAGGGGGATGACTCAGAAACAACTTCGTGAAATATTTCTTCATGGAGAGGGTAGTGGAGGCCTGGAATGTCATTCTGGAGGAGGTGGTGAAGAAGAGAACAGTCAAAAAATTCAAAGGGGCATGGGATAAACAATGTGGATCTCTAAAGGCTAGCGGACAAAAATGAGATAAGTGTGCAAGGGGGTATCTTGCTGGTACAATGGTTACTACCTTTAGCAGAAGGCATGGAGATTAGTACCCTTAACCATAATGCTTTGATGCTTTTAATGCAACTGCAACATTGCTGCCCACTTAGGAGATGGGAAAAAGAGGAATTGGATTCAGAAGACAACCGAGGGCCCCGACTTCCATAGTCTAGGATACTGATATGCAGACATTAGGGAAAAAGCACAGGACTACTTCTACAGCCAAGTCCTAAACGAAACAAAGAAAGTGTGCATGGGGGTAACTTGCTGGTGCGGCAGTTACTACCCTTAACCAATAAGCCTGGACACTTTTGATGCAACTCTAACATTTTCTCTCTGCTTCAATGGCAGGGGGGAAAATGGGAATTGGATTTAGACTGCAACCAGTGAGGGCCCTGACTTTTACAGTTTGGGAAACTGATAAGCATGGGAGTAACCTGAACAGAGCAACAGTTACTACCCTTAATAGAAGACATGGACTACTACCCTTAACAAATAAGCCTTGATGCAACTGCAACATCGCTCTCTGTTCCAAAGGAGGGGGTGGGGAATGGAGGGAAAGAGAAATTTGGATTCAGGGACAACCAACATGAGCCATTACTTTTTTCAGTCTGGAGTACTGATGCGCAGACATTAAGGAATGATAAAACACAGGACTGCTTCTATGGCCAAGTCCATAAACACGGCACGTCAAGCATCACTGGGGGTAACCTGCATGGCAGATACTACCATGGGAAGCTTGCTGGGCAGACTGGATGGACCATTGGTCCTTTTCTGCTGTCATTTCTATATTTCTATCTGAAACTCTCTTTGTATTCCCGCCCATAGAACCTGAGTCTTTCTCCCCATGTGCGAAAGGTCCGAAGCTCTCCAGAGCTGGGAAGTGTGTTCCCCTCCTCTGAGGGGGGAAGGTTGCACTCAGTCATAGAGGGGTGTTCTACAATAAGGACCCTACAGCATAACTAATCAATAAGGGCCCAATTCAGAATTCAGAGGTGAATGGGGGACAGGAAAGCTCTCAGCAAGGAACATGATTCAAAGCTGCATTGGCAGAATCATATTATTATCTTCTATCTTACAGGGACTTAAATTTGTTGTAAGATGCCCTAGATAAGGGTGTCAAAATGCTTAAATAAATAAATAAATAAATAAATAAATAAATAAATAAATAAGGGTTTGGGGATTGATGGCCACATGTCATAAACATAACTCCTCCCCTTCCCCAGCACTTGCTTAGAAAAGCGAATCAGATATATGCATCCAAAATCCTTTTGACAAGACCATTGCTAAACTATTTCAGACAGCTTGTGAGGTGTGAGCAGAGGTTGGATAGCCCCATAGTCTGCCAATCTTTGCTGGAGAACCAAAAGTGCCCAGACCAGCTAAACCACTTTCATGCTGTTTTCTCACCACAAAAATATTCATAATCTGATGCTTGTGCAATGACCTCTATCCATGATCATATTCTGACTTCTTTTTTCAATTGGATAATACACTTTTATCCCTTCTATACAACACTGCAGTTAGTGTAGCTGAGTTTAAAAAAGGTTTGGATAAATTCTTGAAGGAGAAGTCCATTAACTGCTATTAATCAACTTGACTTAGGGAATGGCCTCTGCTATTACTGGCATCAGTAGCATGGGATCTTCTTAGTGTTTGGGTAATTGCCAGGTTCTTATGGCCTGGTTTGGCCTCTGTTGGATACAGGATGCTGGGCTTGATGGACCCTTAGTCTGACCCAGCATGGCAATTTCTTTGTTATGTTTATGTAAGAATGTGAACCCTGGGCTGAGATGAGAGATGTCTCCGCCCACAGGGAGGAGCCCTGTGAGCCTCACCATCAGCAGGCGCAGTCTCAGTGGCGTGGGACACAGCTAGAAGTAGAGACTTTTTTATGAATGCAGAAAACAGTAATGTCCACAGAATTGAGGATTTAGTAGTATAGCCCTGAGCAATGAGGAATGCCCAGGGTGAGACCACAGATGAAAAGATCCGGTAGTGGCCCGCGGAGCGTGATATGCCGGGAATCCCCTCTGATGAGTATAGTACCTCTGGAATACAGATCCGGTAGTGGCCCGCAGAGAGAGGTATGCTGAGAATGTCTGTACAGTAGATGTTGAAGAAGTGGTAGAGATGCCGGATCCCGGAAGTGGCTCCCGTAGTTGGTGTGTAGATATTCTATAGTGCAGGAAAGCTGAATGGCTTCTACTGAAGGAAGGCGGTAGTGGCCCGGTGTTCGGGGTACACCGCCAAGAATCCTCAATACAGTTCATATATCAGAAGTCAGTAGAGATACTCACAAATAGATGGTTCCTGGATAGAGTGAGAGACCTGAGAAGCAGGTCTAGTAGTGGTCAGGCAGGTAGGCCCTCCGAGGAGCAGATAGCCAGGAACACAGGGGAGCCCCCGAGGAGCGGGTACTCAGAACGTTTAGATGCCAAGACCAAGTCAGGAACAGGAAGTCCTTGAAAGAGGAGAATTCAGCAAGACGGAACTCCTTGCTAACTCAAAGAAGGCAAGGGCTGTCGGATTAAATACACAAGCGGGTTGACGTCATCGGGAGGGGACGCCCCCGAGGTTCCGACCATGACGTCTTCAAAAGAGGCCCTTGTGGGTGCGCACGCACCTAGGTGATTCTGGGTCCAAGATGGTGGTCGGCAGCACGAACGCTGTCCCAGGAACGCAGGAGAGGTCGGCAGGAATTGACAGAAACTGCCATTCTTCCCAGAGTTGATGGAGTGGGGAAAAAAGAGGTGAGCATGAGAGGTCGCAGACATCTGCGACCGACAGGCGTAACATTATTATGTTCTTATGTTCTTCCTTTATGAATCTGCTATGTAATGTCAATGCCTGCAGAAGCTGCCAGTGTTACACTGCAGATGCTAGGTATTGGAATCATGGCTTGGATAAAAGTCTGTAGATTTTTAATAATATAATAAATTTGGATGATTATTACTAAAATGCTTTGCTACATATCTCTTTAACCACATAAGACTACTTATTGTCCCTCTGCACATCCCACATAAGACTACTTATGGTGTCCCTCTGCACATCCCACATAGTAGGGATGTGCAGAGGGACACCATACGTTGCATTCGGGATTCATATTCATTGGGAGCAGAGACGTTGCATTCGGCAAGGGGGGTGGGGGCCCTGATACGCTCATGTGTTAATTCTTATTCGTTTCCCAGCTAAAATTGAATTAACCTCAACCCCCCACCTTCCTAACCCCCCCAAGACTTACCAAAACTCCCTGGTGGTCCAGCGGGGAGTACGGGAGCCATCTCCTGCCAATAGCCTTTGACCTTATTATGTCACAGGGGCTACTGGTGCCATTGGTCAGCCCTTGTCACATGGTAGGAGCACAAGATGGTGCCAGCCATCTATTGCTCCTACCATGTGACAGGGGCTGACCAATGGCACCAGTAGCCCCTGTGACATAATAAGGTCAAAGGCTATTGGCGCCATTTTGAATACTGGCAGCTGAGGGCGTGAGTGCAGGAGATGGCTTCCGGAACCCCGTTGGACCACCAGGGAGTTTTGGTAAGTCTTGGGGGAGGGGTCAGGAGGGTGGGGGGTTTGTTTAAATTCGCTCCTTTAGACGGCCGAATAATTCGGTGAAGATTTGTTGTATTCGTGGGGAATCGCAATACGTTTTGCTTCCCCACGAATACAATGAATATGGCCCTATACGTTGCTCATTACCAATATGTAGGAAACGAATGCACACCCCTACTCATTAGTAAACACTTTCTAGCAGTGATAAACATTGCAACAGTGTACTAACTGCCATGGGGAAAACTCTCTACTTTGGTTGAGGAGAGAGAGGGATTGGCTCTGCTTTTTAACCTACCAATAAAGCAATAATATCAATAATCCATTTTTTTGCATTTTCATTTTTTTGCAATTTCAGGAAAAATACTATTCTAAGGTTCTTGTTTGCTGCCTGGGATCTTTCTAGGCTTTGAGACCTTTATTGGGTCAACAAAACAGATATTGTAGTACATGAGTAGTACATAGGTACATAGGGCTTATTCAAGTAATCTTACACAGCAGAGAACAGCCCTCTATTTCCTGCTCAAACCCCTCCCTTCCCCTCCCAGACAACTTGCAGGAAAAGGAGAGGAAGAGGTGAGGCAGAGAACATAAGAAATTGCCATGCTGGGTCAGACCAAGGGTCCATCAAGCCCAGCATCCTGTTTCCAGCAGAGGCCAAACCAGACCACAAGAACCTGGCAATTACCCAAACACTAAGAAGATCCCATGCTACAGATGAAATTAATAGCAGTGGCTATTCCTTAAGTAAACTTGATTAATAGCAGTTAATGGACTTCTCCTCCAAGAACTTATCCAAATCTTTTTTGAACCCAGCTACACTAACTGCACTAACCACAACCTCTGGCAAAAAATTCCAGAGCTTTATTGTGCATTGAGTGAAAAAGAATTTTCTCCGACTAGTCTTAAATGTGTTACTTGCTAACTTCATGGAATGCCCCCTAGTCCTTATATTATTCGAAAGTGTAAATAACCGATTGACATCTACTCATTCAAGACCTCTCATGATCTTAAAGACCTCTATCATATCCCCCCTCAGCCGTCTCTTGTCCAAGCTGAACAGCCCTAACCTCTTAAGCCTTTCCTCATGGGGAGCTGTTCCATCCCCTTTATCATTTTGGTTGCCCTTTTCTGTACCTTCTCCATCGCAACTATATCTTTTTTGAGATGCGGCGACCAGAATTGTACACAGAATTCAAGGTACGGTTTCACCATGGAGCGATATAGAGGCATTATGACATTTTCCGTTTTATTAACCTTTCCCTTCCTACAGAACAGAGAGAAAAAGAGCCATTCTGCTCCTATTCCAGTCCCTCCTCTCCAGGAGGTAAGAATGTGAATTTGGAGTAGACAATGCAGAGCAGACCAAAGAAGAACTACCCCTGACTATGAGCTTCTCTCATTTAGCTTGGGGAAAGATTCTGTAAAGTCTATAGTGGCAGGGTCGGGGGGGGGGGGGGGAAAGACTGGGAAGTGGGGACATGGGGTTATTTGTAATTCAGGGTGGGGGATTGTATTAGACAGGGATGGACAATGTGAAGAACCTCAGTACAGGCAGTCAGTTAGGCCCTCTCAAAATTCAACCACTGACTGAGCTGTATAAATTGTGAATATATATATATTTAAAATTTGTTGCCTTTTTTGGCTTCTCTTTTCTGATAAGTTCTCTGTCTTCTCTGGAAAACTAAACCACTGAATTTTGTGTGCTAGTGGTAAGTCTCTGAGGCCCTCAGGAAATCTGCATTACTGAGCTACTGTTGCGCAGGGAGGTGGACCCTTGGCCTGGTGCAGGATTGGTAGGCTCCCTGGTCAGACCGAGAAAGCGCCTGCCACCAGGAGGCGGAGCACAGGAGGAGACAGAGGCTAGCTGGTGCTTTACCAATAGCAACCCGGGTTCCCTCAAGTTGAGCCCTTGGTTACCCTAGCAGGATCTCCGAGAGATAAAGTTTAAGGGTGTGCCCACCACGAACAAGGGTGCATGGTCGATGTTCAGGTCAGGGAGTCCAGGACCAGAGAAGGCCAGAACAGAGTCTCTGAATGAAGAGCAAGGATCAAGGCCAGAGTCAAGTATAGCATGGTCAGCCAAAGCAGGGGTCAATACCAGTGGTCAGTCCGAGGATGGTCAGTCAGGCAAAGGTCAGGTTCCAGGTGGTGGTCAGATGTGGTCAATGATCAGGCAGAGGTTGGTTCCAGGCAGCGTGCAGATGTGGTCAGTGGACAGGCAGAGGTCAGTTCCAGGCAGCATGCAGATGTGGTCAATGGACAAAGCAGAGGTCAGTTCCGAGCAACATTCAGATGTGGTCAATGGACAAAGCAGAGGTCGGTTCTGGGCAGTGTTCAGACGTAGTCAATGGACAAAACAGAGGTCAGTACCGAGAAGACAGTCCCCCTGTTTCTATGTCTACCTGGGTAGACATAGAAACAGGGGGACTTTGGAACAGGAGGACGCTGAAGCAAGACACTGGAACAAGACACTGGATCAGGAAGGCAAACTAGCTATCACAACATGATTGACCCAATTGCCAAGGCAAGGAAGTGGGATCAATCAGGGTGCACAGCAGAGCTGGGTCCCGCCCCTCGCCCTTTAAGAGGCCAGGCGGTCCACGCGCATGCGCCTAAGGGGTGGGGCTGATGCCATGGAGACGCCGAGCCCTGCCGTGAGGCCTGGTCCAGAGCGGGAGCGCAGGGGGACCAGAGAACCGCAAGCTGGGAGCGGCTGTGGAGGGGACTTGCCCGGAGCTTGTAGAAGGCGTAGTGAGGTGAGCAGGCCCGGCCGCGGAGTGTACGCAGCCGGGAAGTGCAACAGCTACCTATAGGTTACATTCCACTGACCTTTTGAGTCTACACCTGGCAGGGCCCCTCTGCCCTAGGGCTGGAATGCATGGGAAAGAAGAAATTGCACAGCATGATTATTGGCTGAGTATTGGTGGGAAAGACATACAAAGAACAGATATTCTATTTAAACCACCTTACGAAATCAGCACTTCAGTACTGGCAGTAATGTAAGACGTTCATGACATGCCAGTGCTCCAGCGCTGAAGTCCTAAGAGTTTGACTGCGCCACTGCTGAGATTCATGGGATGACCTCAGGGAAGTGAGCAGATTTAGTTTTACCTTGAAATATATATATATTCTCTGGTTTTGATTTACTTATTCTATGCATATACTTTCCTACATCTTATTTTCTATTATATTTGTATTATTTTTCCTTGTTTACATTATACCTTATTCTTTTGTGCATTGCAATTTATATTAGTCCTGGATTATTATATATACTCAATTTGCTGGGACAAAAAATGTGAAAATCAGCTAAGCACAGTGTATTTCTGTTTGTGTCTGTAAGAATTAAGAAAGAGAACACCACCACCTAGCAACCTCATCCTCTCCCCAGCCACTACAGGGATAGAGGAGAAGTGATGTTCGGCCACAGGCAACTTTTTTTTAAAGACATATAGGTTCTGTCTCCACAGTATATGTATATATTTCTTTATTATACTGCCAACCTGCATCATCTTGTTATATTGCATAGGTTAGATTTTCAGTAGGGTTTAAGCCCTTTCCTGATTGGTTATTGTTAACTGCTTTAAACTTTCTTATTGGACCTGTTCCTGCCTTGCCCTTTCTCTCTCTATGTTCTCTTCGTATTGGTCACTTGACCCATAACAACCTGGGACAGTTTGCTGCCTGGAGGGTTTTTCGGTAGGGGTAAAGGCTCTTCAAGCTCACAGTTCTTCCTGAGTCCTTCTACAAGCTCCTAAGAAGCATCACTTTGTCACTGCTAATATCCATAGCTTCTACTATTTCTATTTCTATGCAGTGTCATCCTCTGACAATTGGGCTTCCAGAGACATAACAGCTGAATCAGGCTTTGCTATCTGTACAGTTATTCTTGGTGCCTTGTTACTCACAGTGAGTGTTGAACTGTTCATTATTCTAATAAATGTTGTTGGATATTCAAGAAATACATTTCTCTGGTATCCAAAGCTGGAAAAAGGTTTCATTGGCTATCTGTGAACACAACCTAATATACATAATTCTGAGGGCAGCACAGTATGAAAAACTAAAGGAGTTACTAATCAGAGGTTTCAGTAAAGGGCTAGCTGCAAGGACTTCCAAGAGAGGGAGGCGAGAAGATCCCCTCTGTCAATTTAAATACAGACTTGAAGTACTGTTTATATCGCTCCAAAGTCATTCATACTGTGCAAAATCAATTATTTATTCTTCCAGGGAGCATTTTCAAATCCTGCTAGCTCCCTCCCTCAACTGTAATTGCTTAGCAACCTGAAGAAGCTTGCAAGCATTGTTGCTACTTGTTGAGCTGCACAGCTGCAGAGAGCTCTAACCTGATCCTGCCAGTGTTTGTTATTGTTTCAAAAGATAGCAGAAGGTGCTTTTTCAGAGAATAATGTGGTCTGTGAAAATGCAAATAAGGCTGTCCTCCCAGCCACCACTGCTTCTAAAAGAATGTATGTTTTAACACTCAAGGCTTTAGAAAATTATGAATCTGAGAAGGCTGGTTACCTAAAAAGGGGTAATAAGACATAGGAAGAATCAGATTTTCACAGACATAAACTTGCTAGCATTACAGATACATAGTAAATTCAGCAAGCCACACATCAACTCAAGTATTTATTTATTTAATTTATTTATTTAAAGTCTCTTTTATACCGATGACCGTTCACACATCGCATCGGTTTACAATTAAACAGTAACAGATGGGCGGAAACCCTTACATATAACATTGTAAAACAGCGTAACTTTTGGGCAGGGCCCTTACATGTAACTGATAAAAAGGAGGCTAAAACTTGGAAAGGGTATAGAGCTGACTATACTGGGCAGAGTCCATGTAGTCAATAAATAGATACAGCCTAATCACTATATACATATAAGAACAAAACTATATACAATAGATAATGACATAAATAGCCGATTCAAAAGTACCAAATCGAAGGGCATAAGTACAAATCGAAGGGCATAAGTACAGCAACAGATGTTATCAACACCAAACAGATAGATACCTTGTATGCCTAACAAGAATCAATAGAAAGGGAAGCCTTGAGGAAAGAGACCTGTACAAGGACATTGATCTAGAACACGATAATTTATTGCAAGGCACTATTACACAAGCACAGTACAAATCTGAGAGTTTAAAGGAAACTGCGTCCCAATATTCCAACCTTTCCCAATGCTCTGCAAAGTCTTCAAGGTCATGAAAGTAGCCCACTCAAACCAGTATTCAGCAAGTATAGCCACTGCCATAGAATGCACAGAAACAGAAGCTACACGGGCACATGCTTCATTTAATAAACAAAAAGCTGCTTTAAAGCTAGCCAGAGTTAGAATTGATGAAGAAGGATGTTCAGCAGCTGCTGTTGCCACAGCATCTGTATTAGATAGAAGGGATCGGGAGAGAGTTGGGAGTTTGGATCTCTGGCCTTTTTTCATTTTAATGCTGAAGGGGGAATCAGAGCTTTATGTTTGTGGAGTTGTTAATGTTTCAAATTGCTTTATCTGTGCATGCTCCAACTTTAGTATAGTCATGTAATTTCTAACAAATCATATGAGCTAGCAGCCATTATTAGATGCCATTGGCTATGCACAGAGGGCTGGATTTTGAAAGCCCTACGCGTGTAAATCCAGAGGATTTAAGTGCGCTGGGCCTATTTTAAAAAGCCCCGGGATGCGTGTAAGTCCCAGGGCTTGCAAAAAGGGGTGGGGCGGAGTAGGGGCAGTGCCAGAGGCCTCCGACAAAGTGGCCATTTGCCGCTGTGTCGAAGGATCATGTGCCGGCAGGCTGCCGGTGTGCGCAACCTGCACCTGCCTCCAGGCAAGCGCAAAAGGTTAGATAAAGATTTTAGGGGGTGTTAGAGTAGGGCTGGGGGGGGGGGGGGGGGGGGGGGGGGGGAAGGTTAGGGGAAGGGGTGGGAAGGTTAGGTTAGGAGGAAGGGAAGTTTCCTTCCAGGCCGCTCTGATTTCGGAGCGGCCTGGGAGGGAATGGGGGAAGCCTGTGGGCATCGGCGTGCACAAGGTGCACTAGTGTGCATGCTGACCCCCGATTTTATAACATGCGTGCACCTGCGTGCGCATGTTATAAAATTGGGCATACATGTGTGCGTGCCGGGTAGCGTGCACACATGTATGCCCACGCGCACCTTTTAAAATCTACCCCAGAGTATTTATGGATCAGCCCTTGATATCCTACTCCAGAGGACATAATATTAAGGAACTCATGGTTAGAGCAGCATTATCAGTGTCATAAACGTGGGATAAAGTGGAAGTTGCAGGTCACTGTGCATGTGGGTTATGTTCATTTTGTCAACTGACTTTTGAAGGAACAGTATGGACACATACCAGATCAGAACATGCCATTTTTTGTAAATAGTGCAGTAGTTGCCTAGCTGATTTTGTTATATATGTGTTACAGTATATGCATAGGCATCAGAATGGAATAGGCTACAGGGGCCATTGCCCCACCAAAATTTGGGCCTCCATTAAAATTAAAGATCCTTTGGGATTTTTTGTGATCTTGACCAATTTCCAACAGAACAGCCATTTTTTCTTTTAGGGAGGGGCTCAATTTTCTAGTTATCTACCCCTGTAACCAGTTAACAGTGGTGACAGAAAGAGTTGGATTTGAAGACATTTTGAAACCCATTTTGAAGGAAGGAGGGTTTTTATTATATTTCTAACCCTTGCCTATGATTGTGGAAGAGGAGAATTTCCCTACTTTTCAAGGGAAGGGCATATGGAACACTAATTCAGATCAGAGGAGGAAAGCTAAGAGGAGGTGCACCATAGTTAAAGAAAATGCAGCCCTTGGAGTTCTTATTCTTTGTTTTATGTTAATTATTTCTTTCCATTCTGGCATAAATCTTGTTTTTTAAGTTGAAGTAAACCTATTTTTGTTGAACACCACTACCCGTCTGCTGGCTGTGTTTCTTTGTATGTATCCTGTGTCATGGACTGGCAGGCTGGAGTTAGGGAACACCCCCAAAGAGGCAGTACAGGGCTGCAGGACAGGCCTAGAACTTGTCTTCTGCCTATCCAACCCTCTCCTCTGCAGGTTAAACCCTTGGGTTCTGGGGGCCGGTAGGACTTGACTTCTGTGGAACATCATGGCACAGACATGGACTGGGAGCTTCTCCACATGCTCGGAGCTGAGGTCAGGCACAGGCTGAAAGCTGGATACAGGTATTTGGTTGAGCACTGGATGCAGACACTGGTTGAGGACTGGATACAGGTATTGGCTAGAGGCTGGATACAGAGTACAGACTGGGGGCTGGGTATAGACAAGGAACAGGATACAGATGCTGGCTGGGGCTGGATACAGAGCACAAGCTGGAGCTGTATCTGAGGCAAAAGACAAGGGCAAAGCCTGGGAAATAGACAAGGGACTGAACTGGACTTGGCAGGACAAGGACCAGACAAGGACAGGACTGGACTAGACAGATAACAGGGAACAAGAAAATCCAACAGAACATGAAAGTGAGCAAGGTAATCCTAATAGACCTGGGACTGAAGGAAAGACAGAAAATACCAAGAGAGCACAGAGCAAGGCTGGTAAGCGTGAGAAGCTGCAGAGCAAGGCCAGAAGGCCTGGTGTTATGAGATGGCAGAAAGAATCAGAGATCTGGGATGTTAATGAACAGCCTTGCGAGCTGTGTGGCCCCCTTCATACAGTCTATTAAAGGAAGAGAGGATTACAGTTATTTTGTGGGGATTGCCTCTCTTCTTGCTCCCTGAATCTGCTTCCAGTCTTCTTGCAGGCTCTGATGTATTTTATTTACCAAGTACAAATATTTTTTTTTGATAAACTGAATTAAGCCACATGTTTATGCCAAAAAGTGAAGCTACAAATACTCATTCTTCTGATGTTTCTTGGCTTTCCTTATAGGAATAATTGTTTCATATGCAAGGGAATAAATGAGGCATTCAAAATGCCAACAATCTTGAACATACACCAAAGAGAAACTGGGCTGGGAAATATAGTAACAATGCACTTTGTACTCAGTGGGATTTGTCCCATTGATGTTGTGCCTGAGACTGAAAAAAATCTTTAAAATATTTTGGCCCATTGGGGTAGCTGGCACAATGGCTTACGTGTTATCAGTTTCAACCAGGTGTAATCAGTCAAAATTGTGCCTCAAATTTAGCAAACTTTTCCATGTGGAATGTACGGCTAGTCTCAACCTAATTCCTAATGGTGGGCTGCAGGGTACTGGTGAAGCACTATACAGCCCATAGAAGGATCTGTGGCAGGTTAGGAGTGCTTCCAGCTGCTGACCTTTTGCAAATACTCACTTCCTTTTCTTAGAAGAAACTTTATTTTTACAAGAACTTTCTTGGTTACATTTTTTTCTCAAGAAAAGGTACCAGCTTTGCTCTTCATCTGCTTCATTGCAGAGGATTGCACACTCCGCCCTATGCGGGGGCATCTCTCTCTTCTATGGCTCTTCCATTCTGATACAACATGCTCTCTACAGACTTCCTATGCTGCTCCTTATGTAAAGGGTCACGGCTCTGCATCTCCTTAGCTTTAGTTACTGCAGCTGCACGCCTCTGTCCATCAAGCTTTTTACTGGGAACCGACCCAATGAGACCACTCTGGCCACAGAGCACCTAAAATGCCAAACTCTACTCCATCATCACATGGGTGATGGAACAGAGCCGTACCTCAGCTCAAATCTTAGTAGCAATAAGGGGAATGATGGAGGGCTTGTGGCTAGGCCAAAAAGACATGAGCATTCCAGATTTTTAATTATAGACGGAGGCAGGAACATGATCAGCAGATCCAGTGCTTTTCACACTTGCTACATCTTGCAAAATGGACTCCTGGGACTGGGGGCAAGGAAAGCATTAGCTTTGACCTGTGTGAACTGATCGATAGGTGTAGAAAAATAGAGGGGCATTTTAATTAGAGCGGGAAGGGTAGTCAGAAGGGTGCACTGCACCAACTTAATCAGGATAAAGGCACCAGATGCAATTCAACCTTTCTGATGATGCAGAGGATAATGGAGGAACAGATACCCCCTTTACTAGTTGTCTGTGGATGCTGAAATGGGTGTGATGGCCCCTGAGGTGTCAGCAATGGTTACACATGATACAGGTGGTACAAGTCCTGAAATTCTTCAAGGATGCTATAGAGGATCCGAATCCAACAACAGCTATGGGGAAGGTCATTCTCATAATCAATAGCCTGGAGAGTTTCCGGCGGGAGCAGGAACTGGCACTACACAACAGTTCTCCTGCTACAGGCCATAACTTCAGCAGTTGGCAACAGAGATCAGTATCCACCCTTCCCCCAGTGAAGAACTCTGTACAAATTGCAGTCACACAACTCCTTGAAGAGGCATTCAAGTTCATAGGCACAAACCCATTAGCATACTGAGCACAAAAGGCTATGGGCCGGATTTTCAAAAGGTTACGCACACCAGGCCTATTTTCAAAAGGCACGGCAATACGTGTAAAGCCCTGGGATGCATATAAGTCCCAGGGTTTTACAAAAGGGACGATCTGGGGGCAGGGCAGGGATGTGGCCAGAGGCCTCTGCACAGCTGCTGGGCTGGGGATCGCATGCCGGCAGTTGGCCGGTGCGCGCAACGTACTTCAGCCCCAGGGCTGAAGTAAGTTTTAAAACAAAAAAAAGAAAGCAACAATGGTAGGGGGGAAAAGGCGGGGGAGGTAGGGGAAGGGAAGGTAGGGTGGGGGGGTAAGGAAGTTCCCTCCGAGGCCGCTCTGATTTTGGAGCGGCCTGGGAGGGAACAGGGGGAGGCAGCGGGGCTTGGATAGGGCTCGGCGCGCACAAGGTGCACAATTGTGCACCCCCTTGCGCGCACCAACCTTGGATTTTATAACATGCACGCGCACCGGGTAGTGCACGCACATGTAGGGCCGCTGTCACGATCAGGTCCCTCCGCTCAGCATGCTGTGGGGCTTTGCTGGGCTTCAGGCCTCTGGCTTCACTCCTATGACACGTCTTGTCCCCTTGCACAGCTCAGGCATAGCGCTGCTATGGACTCCTCACAGCCTCTAGTCAGAGTGCCAGGCCCAGTCCTGGCACTCCCAAGCAGTACACAGAAAAAGGATCTTAATCAATAAGGAGTTTAATGTGGTGCTGTAGCTCAGCGGCTGCAGCCTTATATTAATGCGGGGTTGTCCTTACAAGCCCCAGGGTACACAGCATTTAAAACACAATTCCCTTCCCGCCTGTCTCATACATCCATACAGCAATACAGGATTTACCATCCCCCCAACCTCCTGGTTATTCCACCTCCATAGAGGAACAGCTGGAGCTTTCCTCTCCCCAGCTTACCTCCATCTCCTCCTCCAGAGACTCTGAGGAGCCGGGCTTTTGTGGCCAGGTCCACCACGGGGGGCACGCCCTCTTCCTCAGCCTCCATAGATTCTGCTGAGTCATAGGGATCAGTCCCAATTTCCTCCACCTGTTCCTGCTCAGGCTCCAGCCAGGGGTCAGGTGTTGGTTCGGGGAACCTGGGAAGTGTAGTCTTTGCTACCTTCCTCAGCGCCCTCCGGTGGCTAAGTTTGGTACCACTAGCTTCTGCTCGGCTGTGTCTCAGCTGTTTCTGCCCTGGGCCAGGTTGTACTGCATCACACACCCCCCCCCCCCCTTTAAAACCCTGGAACTCCTCACCCGAGTTCCAGTCTTCTCCCCCAACCGGGAAAGGAAATCAGCATTAACATGATCCCTACCAGCTCTGTGTCTAACCTCAAAGCGATAGGTTTGGAGGGTAAGATACCACCTGGTTAATCGGGCATTGGACTCTTTCATGACGTGCAACCATTTTAAGGGTGCATGGTCCGTCACTAACACAAAGGGGCGTCCCGCCAGGTAATATTTTAGTGTTTCAATAGCCCACTTAACGGCTAGACATTCTCTCTCAATAGTGGCATATTTTTCCTCATGGGGGTGAAGTCTCCTGCTAAGGTACAAGACCGGGTGTTCCTCCCCTTTGTCCACTTGGGAGAGAACTGCCCCCAACCCACACCCTGAGGCATCCGTCTGTAACAGAAATGGTAACGTGAAGTCAACCGCCTTCAACACGGGATCTCGGCACAAGGCCCGTTTAAGTCTCTCCACCCTCTCTACCTCCAGTGGGCCCCACCGCAACTTGTTTGGGGTCCCCTTCCTTAACATGTCATTTAAAGGGGTGGCCAGATCTGCAAAGTGTGGTATGAACCGTCTGTAATATCCAATGAGCCCTAAAAAGGCTCGGAGCTGCTTCTGGGTCTCGGGCAGCGGGTAATCCCGAATGCACTCCACCTTATCCAGCAAGGGTTTCACCACCCCTCGCCCCACCAGATGTCCTAGGTATTTAACCTCTCGTTGGGCAATCCTACATTTAGCCGGGTTGGCCGTCAACCCCGCATCCCTAAGCGACTGCAGTACCGCTCTAACCCTTTTTAGATGTGATTCCCACTCAGTGGAGTATATAATGACGTCGTCCATATAGGCCGCTGTATATGCTATATGGGGGCGTAACACCAGGTTTAGGAGGCGCTGACAAGAAGCCGCAGCTCCTTGCAGTCCAAACGGCATACGCACGAACTGAAACAGCCCTGCTGGGGTAGCAAACGCTGTTTTCTCTCGCGAGGACTTGGCCAAGGGAATCTGCCAATATCCCTTGGTCAGGTCCAGGGTGGTTAAATACTGAGCCCGTCCCAGCCTCTCTACTAGTTCGTCAACTCGTGGCATGGGGTAGGCATCAAAAGTGGATATCGCGTTAACCAACCGGAAATCTATACAGAAACGTAAAGTTCCATCTGGCTTAGGCACCAGGACAATGGGGCTACACCAGGCGCTACTGGACTCTTCGATGACCCCCAGTTGCAACATCTCCTCAACCTGCCTTCTAACCTCATCCTGCATGGCTTCAGGGAGGCGATAGGGCCTCCTCCTAACCACCTGTCCTGGCGGTGTTGTTATCTCATGCGTGATTAGCGTGGTTCGTCCTGGCAACGGGGAGAACACGTCTTTGGCCTGTTCAACTATCTCCTGTATTTGGGCTCTTTGCCTGGGAGTTAGCTCCTCTCCTATCGGGACCTCGACTTTTTTACTAAGTTCCCTTACTTGTGGACCTAAATCCACCTCTTCCTCGGATATCGTATCCGCGGACATACTTTGCCTCTCTACCCAAGGTTTCAGCAAATTGACGTGGTACACCTGGGGTCGCTTAAGTCCTACCTTGACTTGATAATTTAGGGGCCCCAGGCGCCTTAAAATTGTCCCTGGGCCCTTCCACTTGGCCAAAAGTTTGTTAGGGGACGTAGGCACCAATATTAAGACCTGATCTCCCTCTTGAAATTCCCGGTCCCTAGCCCCGCGGTCGTAGTAGGTCTTCTGCCTTTCTTGAGCCTGCTCGAGATTTTCCTTGGCCAAACCCAGGGCAGTCTCAGCATGCTGCCTAATACCCCCAATGTAACTTATGATGTCCTGAGGTTCCGCCTCAGCCCCTGTCCACTGCTCGTGTATGACATCGAGCAGACCCCGGGGTTGTCTCCCAAAAATAAGTTCAAAAGGTGAGAACCCTGTGGAAGCTTGGGGCACCTCCCTGGAGGCAAACAACAAGAATGGGATGAGGCGATCCCAATTACTAGCCTCTTTTTCTAGACAACTGCGCATCATGGACTTCAGGGTTTGATTATAGCGCTCCACTAACCCATCAGTCTGGGGGTGGTACGCTGAGGTTCGTATATGTTTAATGCCGAACTGGGCCCATAGGCCTGCTAATTCCCGGGACATAAAATTGGTACCCCTGTCTGTCAGTAGTTCACGTGGAAAGCCGAACTGGCAAAATATCCTTATCAACTCCGGGGCTACCACCCTTGCCCCAGTAGACCTCAAAGGGACGGCCCACGGAAATCTGGTCGCGTAGTCTAATACCACGAGAATATACTGATGACCGCGTTTACTTTTTTCTATCGGTCCAATGATGTCTACCGCTACCCGATCCATTGGTTCATGTACTACCGGCACGGGTACCAGGGGTGCCTTAGGGGGGGCCCTTGGGGCGACCCAACTGACAGTTGGGGCACGAGCTGCAAAACTTCTTAACTGTGCTGTAAATACCTGGCCAGAAGAATCGCCGCTTGACACGGGCTAAGGTGCTATGCAGGCCTAAGTGCCCGGCCAGGGGATGGTCATGCGCCAGTGACATGACTTCGGGTTGAAACCGTAGGGGCACTAACAGTTGTTTATGCGGTCCCTGTCCCTGCAGTCCTTCCTCTACCCTGTAAAGTAATCCCTTCTGGACCATAAAGTAGGGGTATATCATAGCCTCTTTATTAGCAAGCTGTTGTATAGATACTTTAGCCTTTTCCCAGGCCACCTTCAAGGCTGGGTCCTTAACCTGCTCCTCTTTAAACTCTGGGAACTGTGCTAGCAGGGAGCCTATCATTTCTTTAGTGGACCCCGCGTCCTCACCTTCCTCTGGGCCAGTCTGTCTCCTCTTCTCCCTCTTTCTCTCCGCTCGGGGCTTACGACTAACCCCGGGAGTTTCCACCACCTCCCCCTCCTCAAAGGGAAAAATCTCTCCTAGAGGGGGTTCATGCTCACGTACCTCTTGTGTCTGGGCTTGGGCTCTTGTGGTTATCAAAGTTTGCCTGCCCGCCAACACCTCCGCGAGGTGCCTCCACTCTCTCCCCAAAATGAGGGGCACCGGCAATCCTTCCACTATGGCTATCTCTACGATGTCCTCATGGGTTCTCCAACGTACCAGTACCTCATGTACCGGATACCTAACGGCCGTACCATGTACAGTTTCTTTGAGAGCAGCGCCTGATTAGTGCCAGTGTCTATTAAGGCCTGCACTGGCTGACCATTAACCTGAACCTGCTGAAAATAGGGATTCGGGTCTCTGGATACTGCTTCCTCCCTTCGCTCTGGTGGGTGGGCATATGCGGTAGCTAAGCGTGGACACTCCCTTTTGAAGTGCCCAGCTCCCCCACAATGGAAACATCGCCCTGGGGCCGGCCTTACCCCCGCCTCCCGTTCTGGGCCTGTCTCTTCCTGCGGTCCACCCCTTCCACCGAGCACCTGTAAGGGACCTCTCTGATTCCTTGCAACCCCTTGACTACCTGCCTTGCTCAGACCTGGTCCTTTAGACCCTTTCTCTTTGTTGGAGGATGCGCCACCTCCCATAGCTGCTTCTGCCTCCAAGTATCTCTCTGTATTCACTATCGCCCTCTCGAGCCCACTTGCTCCTTGGCGAATCACCCAGCTCCTCATTGGAGGTGGTAGTGCTCCTATATACTGTTCTAGCACTATCAGCTCCATGAGCTTAGTCACCGTTTTCCCTTCGGGTTCTAGCCATCTATATGCGAGGTCCTTCAAATGCTGGGCCAGGGCCCGAGGTCTGTCTTTCGGCTGTAACCAGGTTTCCCTGAATTGGCGCCGATACCAATCCTGGGTTATACCCAGTCGGTCCAAGATGGCTGTCTTCAGCAAGGCATAGTTCATGGCCTGCTCCGGGGCCAAAGCCCTATAGGCGGCTTGGGCCTCGCCTGTTAAACAAGGGGCCAACCGGGCAGACCATTGTTCTCTGGGCCAACCAGCCACCCGTTCAAACGTGACCAGGAAGGCCTCAGGGTCATCCCCTGGACCCATCTTCTCTAGGTGGATACCGTGCATGAGGTCCATCCGGCCTACTCCGCCAGTCCCAGTCATCGGGTGTGGGGTACCTGCTGTTCCAGTAGCCTGCTGGGCGGCCCAGAGCTGGGTGACCTTGCGCTGTTCCTCCAACATCTGGATCAACGGGAGCTGTTGCTGCTGCTGGTGATCCATCATGCGCTGAATCATGTGCTGCATGGCCTCTTGCTGCTGCTGCATCTGGGTTGCCATCCATTTTAGCACTTCCTCGGACGCCATGCCTGGAAACAACACGAAAAAACACCAAGTGTGGCCGTACAACACCAGCCCCCTTCGGCTCTCGCAGAGTCGTACTTCTCCTTGGGTCCCACCCCTTAGCTCTGGACGCTTACCAGAAACTAAAGTGGCAAGACTTTTTTTTTTTTCTCTTTTTTTTTTTTCTGTTTTCTCCCCGGCTTCAGTGAGCAATCCTGCCCCGACGCCCTCCTTCACCTTTACCTTCACTAGGTCAGTAGAAGCACAGGTAGTTGACCGCTGGGTCTGCCCTCCAGTCAGCGAGTTTCAAGGATCCCACTGCTGCTACCATTTGTCACGATCAGGTCCCTCCGCTCAGCATGCTGTGGGGCTTTGCTGGGCTTCAGGCCTCTGGCTTCGCTCCTATGACACGTCTTGTCCCCTTGCACAGCTCAGGCATAGCGCTGCTATGGACTCCTCACAGCCTCTAGTCAGAGTGCCAGGCCCAGTCCTGGCACTCCCAAGCAGTACACAGAAAAAGGATCTTAATCAATAAGGAGTTTAATGTGGTGCTGTAGCTCAGCGGCTGCAGCCTTATATTAATGCGGGGTTGTCCTTACAAGCCCCAGGGTACACAGCATTTAAAACACAATTCCCTTCCCGCCTGTCTCATACATCCATACAGCAATACAGGATTTACCATCCCCCAACCTCCTGGTTATTCCACCTCCATAGAGGAACAGCTGGAGCTTTCCTCTCCCCAGCTTACCTCCATCTCCTCCTCCAGAGACTCTGAGGAGCCGGGCTTTTGTGGCCAGGTCCACCACGGGGGCACGCCCTCTTCCTCAGCCTCCATAGATTCTGCTGAGTCATAGGGATCAGTCCCAATTTCCTCCACCTGTTCCTGCTCAGGCTCCAGCCAGGGGTCAGGTGTTGGTTCGGGGAACCTGGGAAGTGTAGTCTTTGCTACCTTCCTCAGCGCCCTCCGGTGGCTAAGTTTGGTACCACTAGCTTCTGCTCAGCTGTGTCTCAGCTGTTTCTGCCCTGGGCCAGGTCGTACTGCATCACAGCCACGCACATATATTTTAAAATCCGGCCCTATGGTTGTCCAGACTTCACGAAGGTCACACATTTCCTCTTCTACCCATCAACTAGTGTGCCTGATTAACAGTATTGAATGGAGTTACAGAAGGATCTTGCAAGACTAGGAGACTGGGCATTTGAAATGCAGATGAAATTTAATGTAGAGAAATGCAAAGTGATACATGTAGGGAAAAATAATCCTAACTACAGGTACACAGTGCTGGGTTCAATATAAGGAGTCACCACCCAGAAAAAGGATTTTGAAATACATTGAAATCCTCAGCTCAATGTGCAAAGGCAATCAAAAAAGCAAATAGTATGATGGGAATGATCTGAAAAGGAATGGAGAATGAAACAGAAAATATTATATTGCATCTGTACAGATCCATGGTGAAACCACACCTTGAGTATTGTGTGCAGTTCTAGTCACCCCATCTCAAGAAAGACATAGTGGAACCGGAAAAGGTGCAGAGGAGGGCAACAAAAGTGATAAAGGGAATAGAATAGCTCCTCTGTGATAAGAGGTTGCACAGCTTAGGGCTCTTCGCCTTGGAAAAGAATCAGCTGAGAGGGAACATGATAGAAATTCATAAAATCATGGGTGGGGTAGAATGAGTTAGCAAATGACAGTAATTTACCCTTTCAAATAATACTAAAACGAGAGGACACGGCATAAAACTAACAACTAGTAGATTTTATAAAATTGTATAAAGTACTTTTTTTTCTCAACACAAATCAAGCTGTGGAATCTGTTGCCAGAGGATGTGGTCATGATGACTAGCATATAGGGGTTTAAAAGAATTTGGACCAGTTCCTAGAGAAAAAAAAAATCATAAAACATTATTGTCCAGGTAGACTAAAGAAATCTATTGCTATCCCTGGAAGTAACAAGAACTAGTTCTACTTTTTGGGATCCGTCAGGAAAATGTTACCCAGACTGGCTACTGTTGGAGACAGAATGCTGGCCTTGATGGAGCCTGGTCTGACCCAGTCTTACATTTCTACTGTTCATGCCACTGTTGGTGCTGCTTTTTCCCTTTCATGGTGCTTTTGGGTATTCATGCTATCGGTGCTGATTTGCCCCTCTCACGTAGTCTTGGGGTGTTCCTGCCACTGTTGGTATTTCTTTGTCCCTCAAGGTGCCTTGGGATATTCATGCCACTATTGGTGTCCTTTTCTCTTCTTTTGGTGCCTGCAGTGTGTTCATACCTCCATTTGGGTAGCTATACCCCTCTCTTAGTTCGTTGAACAGTTCATGCTATTGTTGGTGCCTTTTACCCCCGTTCTTTTGTGCCTTAGGGTATTCATTTCACTGGTTGTATGTTCCTTTTGCCCTCTTTTGGTGCTTTTGGGTGTTCATGCCGCTACTTGTGCTGCTTTCCCCTCATATGGTGGCTTGGGGTATTCATGCCGCTGTTGGTGCCCGTTGCCCCTCTTTTTGGTGCTGTAGAGCATTCATTCCATTCTTGGTCTCATGGGGTGCTGTTGTTTCTACTGCTGATGCCTGTTAGCAAGTTTCATAAAACTGAGATATAAAACCCCAAATGTAAAAAAAATAGAACGGGTAGATGTGAATCGGTTATTTACTCTTTCGGATAATAGGACTAGGGGGCACTCCATGAAGTTAGCAAGTAGCACATTTAAAACTAATCGGAGAAAGTTATTTTTCACTCAATGCACAATTAAGCTCTGGAATTTACCAGAGGATGTGGTTAGTGCAGTTAGTGTAGCTGGATTTACAATAGTTTGGATAGGTTCTTGGAGGAGAGGTTCATTGACTTGAGGAATAGCCACTGCTATTGCTGGCTGCGGTAGCATGGGATCTACTTAGTGTTTGGGTACTTGCCAGGTACTTGAAGCCTGGATTCGCCACTGTTGGAAACAGGATGCTGGGCTTGATGGACCTTTGGTTTGATCCAGTATGGCAATTTCTTATGTTCTTCTTCTTAGGATACATTGCTTCCCCCATTGTCTTTTATGGAAACGAATGAGCTACTAATCTGAATCAAGCAAAGTGAAGAAAACCCCAAAATGTTTTTGGGGGTTTTTTTCTCATGCACACCGCTAGCATAGGAACTACTAGAGGCCATGAAAGCCTGGCACTGAATTTTTGAGGCATGTCTGGAAAGAACCTTAGAAATGGCAGCCTCAAAGCTATGAACTGGCCTCCCCATAACTTCCCTGGAACTCTGAGGGAGCAAATATTTCTTTAAATCTTGAGATATTACTACTGGAACAATAAAATGTAGACAGTGTATCAAACCAGCTAGATAATCATTAACTGGCAATTACAGTCACAAGCACTATTTTGCATTTATCAGAATGACCTTCCTTTTCCGAGAAAGCAATCTTAGGAATTTATTATCTATTCACTCTGGTCTTTCTTCCATATTGTGACTTTGAGAAATAGTCTGTTCAGAGAGGGGATTTCTTGGCTATGCTTAGCAATCTGGTTAAGGACTCAAGTTCATCCTTAGTGTTTTTACTCTCTGGAAGGTGAATAACTTGGAATATTTAGCAACTGTTGTAAAAGGAGTTAATCAAGAGATATTTGAGATTCAAAAGGATATTTGGCACAGCTCAAAAAAAAAATATTTGGAGCACTCAGAAGGAACCATCACACCCTCAACTCTGCCTATGAATTGAATCATAAAGAATTAGTCGCGTGCACATTTTACCAAAATTTTAGGTACCCCACCTAGTTTGAAGTACGTACACTCATTACTATTGGGCCGGTACAGTACAGGGCGCTCTGGTGGAGCACACTGTTAACCCGCGTTTGGACGTGCATTTTCGACGCGCTAGCTTTACCCCTTATTCAGTAAGGGGTAATAGCGCGCCGAAAACGTGCATCCAACCCCCCCCCCCCCCCCGAAACTAATAGCGCCCGCAACATGCAAATGCATGTTGCGGGCGCTATTAGTTATGCCCGCGCGATTCAGTAAGTAAAATGTGCAGCCAAGCTGCACATTTTACTTTCAGAAATTAGAGCCTACCCAAAGGTAGGCGCTAATTCTCTCGGCACCTGGAAAGTGCACAGAAAAGCAGTAAAAACTGCTTTTCTCTGCAGCCTCCGACTTAATATCATGGCAATATTAAGTCGGAGGTCCCAAAAGTTACAAATAATTAAAAAATATATATATATTTAAAATGGGCCTGTGGCTCGCGGGTTGAAAACTGGATGCTCAATTTTGCCAGCGTCCGGTTTCCGAACCCGTGGCTGTCGGCGGGTTTGAGAACTGACGCCGGCAAAATTGAACGTCGGCTGTCAAACTTGCTGACAGCTGCCGCTCCTGGTCAAAAAGAGGCGCTAGGGACACGCTAGTGTCCCTAGTGCCTCTTTTTACCGCGGGCCCTAATTTAAAAAAATTAATGTACTGAATCGCGCGCACAGGAGAGTGGCTCTCCCGCGATTTTTACTCTATTGGCCTGTATGTTCATATCGGGTGGCTATTAATCATCAGATAGGAAGGACAGTGCATACCAAGTGCCAGTGTACCTTTGCACCTGCTATTTCTGTGAATGCTGTCTCTCAACCGACCTAAACCACCTCCAGGAAACACCTTGTCATGGTTCGACTAAAAGCCCGTGCTTAATGACAATCAATCTGATTTGGAGAATGTTCTAACAAGGAAATCGAGTTGTTCAACTCTGTTGAAACCTGGCTAAATCTCTCTGTAAACTGTCTTCCCTATGTGAATTTTATTCACTGCCATCTTTCCTTCCTCCAGCTCCATTGGCACTTCAGACTGGTCCTCCTGAAGGAGACAAAGCATGCCATGGTGCAGTTAATTGGTGGGGAGGGGGAGAGAATAGGGAAGGGGGAAGAAAAGACAACTCAGAAAAATTTGCTCCATGGCTATCACAGAAGCAAAACATTACCCAGAAAATGAAAAGCAAGACTGTAAGCAGCACGTGGATGACCTTAGATTCCACTACAGGGTATCCCTTAGTGTATGCATGTATTTATCCAGTGAAGGAAAACATGGACCAGAAGAGTTTGCCCCTTGAGGGAGTGAGCACCATGGTCTCCCTAGACCGAATGAAAAAAAAAAAATATGGTACAAGAAGGAAAAACATGCTGAAGACACAGCTGGCAACTGTTCCAAAATATGAACGTACAGTGCAAAGAAGAGAAAAAAACAGAGCATATAACAAAGACTAACAGTGATGTCAGTAATGACAGTCATTCTGCACACAAACACACCAGCTGCATTTCCTTTGTATGCAACAGTGAATCACGCCCACATGCAAAATCAAAACAACAGAGCCCTCACGCAGGCACAAAGGACAGATGTGCAAGGAGCAGGTATACTGTGCATATGAGGCTGGAGTGTGATGCACAGAAAAATAAAGACTAAACAGCACCTGCCACTCAGCATGTCTAACAGACACAGACAGCATGTGAAAGCATATTATTCAGCCATTCAGAAGCTACCTCAGAAGAAACCGAGAGGCCCACAAAGAGAGTGACGCATAGAATGGGCGAACACCACCCACCACAGCTCATCTCCCAAACTGACATAACGGCAGGCAGGGACTCTCAACATCCATCTCTCTGTCTTTTCCCACTTTGCCCAGGATTTGCTCCCTAATTTTTCCCCAGCATCTGTCCCCTACCCTTTCCCTCCCCTTCTCCCAGCATGTGCCTCATTCCTCTCCCCACCATCTTCAGCATCTGACCCACCTCTTGCCCCTCTTCCTCAGCATCTATTCCCCCCCCACCTCTAGGGGCTAGAGGGTTCTCAATCAGGCTCTCAAGGATCAACCAGTCAGTCTGGATTCCAGGATATCCACAGTGAATTTGCATGAGATATATTTGCATACAGTGGAGGCAGTGATGCAAATCTGCCTTATGTATATTCATTGTGGATAGTCTGGTTGGGTGGTACTTGAGGACTGAGCTGAGAACCACTGGACCAGATAACCCTTTGTCAGTCTTGAGGCTCCTCCAGCCCTTCTTTTTCTATGATTCAAGCTTAAGTTATGAAAACACTCCAACACACAAAAGAATTGCAAGTCTGAAAACCCCTTTGTTCATGGAATTCAGCCATAAGACAGTTGCCTGTAACGTGTGGAAAAAATCCTTTAGCAGTGGTCCTCAACCCAGTCCTTGGGGATCCCCCAGCATAGCTGTTTTTCAGGATATCCACACTGTTTATGTCTGAGTTATATTTGCGTAAAACAACAGAGGCAATGCAGATGAATATCTCATATATGTTCCTTATGAGTATCCTGAAAACCAGTTTAGTTAGGGGATTCCCACAGGTTTGAGGTTTGATTCATGTCTGATTGTGATGCTGAAAAGTATCTGTCAAAATGTGTTTGCTGGCTTGGGCAAAACAATATTTAGTTGTATCTGCTGAAAAAAAAACCTGTAAGGGTTTAGGCAGGCAGACCCCTCTTTCTGGCATGTAATATACTATCAACTTCATTACAATGTGTATGAGGCTCATTAATCTTTTTTGGAAATGTAAATTGCTCTGCTGACTCCAACATCTGCAACAGGACAGAAGAACTGCTTGCAGCATGCTTACAGTGTGACCTAGGTACAAAATAAGGACAAGAAGCCATAAAATGCTTGCCCATACTTCAAGTCACCACTAAACATCATTTAAATATCCATTCAAACACTTATATGATTCTGTTCCAAGTGAAACAATAGGAAAGGCAGCAGCAATACACACACGCAAAAGTTATTTCCCTTTATGCCTTAGATACATAAGAGATTTGGGCAGAAAAGGACCACCCAGTCTCTCCATTAGTTTTTGCCTGCCATGTTGTCATAGATCTTACTTGATCTGTGAAAAGATTAACGGGTACTGACTCTTCTCTTCCCTTCACATTTTACCAGATGAGATTTGAACCAGCTGCCTTCTGACTCAGGAGTAGGGATGCTGCCACTGAGTTCAGATGCACAACCCTTAAGAAGGTGCACAGCAGAGCTTCCCAAACCTTTCCTGGGGACCCCACAGCCAACTGATTATATTTCTAATCTGGTTTTTAATGACTTTTCTCTTTCTCTTTTTTTTTTTTTACCTGCCTAATTTTTATATTTTTGCCATCAGATCTGGCAGCTAAACCTATGTTACTGTTCTTTTCTTATTCTTCCCTCTTTGGGTCTAAGAATCTCTGTCTGCGAGCTGGATCTTTATCTAGATAACAAGTTTGCTGATGAGTTTTCTATTCTTCCTTATTTCACTCACTTTTCTCTTTATGAAGGGCTGCATGTGCTTGTTTTCATGATAATCTGAAAACAATAAAAAGAAAAAAAATGTGGCAGCTTTTTTTTAGATTTTATACATATGTAGCGTTTTGCAATTAAAAGAAAGGAAAACTCTTTTCCTAAAGTGATACATAATCTGTGTTGTTGATAAAGAATGTTGCTCTAGTTACATCAGGTGAACATAAAAAATCATTGTAGATTGATTTGCTGCTATGTTGCCATTGCTAAACAATGCTTATGTTTGATCAGAGCCTGTGTATAAGCTGGCCCTTCTTTCTTGCAAGGCCTAACTAGGAATGAAGAAATATACTGATTTAAAAAGAGGGAAGTGCACAGTATACATTGACTGCAAAGCAGTTACATTTGCAGCTTTGCTCACATGCAGGGAGATCTGAGAGAAAGTGTCCAGTGCAGTGAGAGGGAGCTGGGACAATGAAGGGAAGGCAACAGTGGAAGGGAGAGATGGAGAAAGGGTGATGGAGGGGCGAGAGTGATATCGGACAATAGAAGTAAAGGGGTACGAAGGGGAGTTTAAGAAGTGAAGGTGGAGAGGTGGGAAAGGAAAAGATAGAAAGGTGGACCTAGTGGGAGAGGACAAAGGAAGGTGGAACACGGGAAGATGGAGTGGTAAAAGAGGGCAAAGGAAGATTAACAGAGAAAAACAAGTACCATCTCCGATCCTAATAGCTAAGTCCGATCCTTTTTACTAACCCTCTGAAAGAAAAGAGGGAGCAATAAAGGAATGAGAGACCGAAGGGAGCAATGAAGGAATGAGAGACTCACCATCATGTATCTATTTATTGTACTATTTATTTTTAAAAATGTAGAGCCCGCACTATTTGCAGGTCTAGGCAAGATAGAATAATACATACATAATAAAACTCATACCTATCAGAGTTCACAAACAAAACATAAAATTCTGCGCTGGGGAAGAAAGTTCCTTGTGTGTGAAATTCTTACTGAAACTCTACAAAGCATTATGCTCACTTAGGTCTGCTGATAAGGATGTTCCATCTGTATGCTTTGTGCATCTAGATGAGTCTTCTGCTTGGGCTTTCACAGTAGTGGGATCCACATAATAGCATGCCCTCCCAAACAAAGTCAGGGTAAGTGAATGCACATTCAGGCCGATTCAGTAAAGTCCACGGGAGAGCGGGCGAACGCCCGCTCTCCCGGTGCATGCACAGGCCACTTGCCTGTGCTCGAGATACAGTATTTAAATTAGGCCCAGCGGTAGAAACAGGCAAAAGGAGCGGCGGCTGTCAGTGGGTTTGACAGCCGACGCTCAATTTTGCCGGCGTTGGTTCTCGAGCCTGCTGACAGCCACGGGCTCAGAAACCGGACGCCGGCAAAATTGAGCGTCCGGTTTTCGACCCGACAGCCGCGGGCCGACTTCCAATTTTTTTTGTCTTTTTTTTTTTTTACTTTTTTTACTCTTCAGGACCTCCGACTTAATATCGCCATGATATTAAGTCGGAGGGTGCACAGAAAAGCTGTTGAGGGCGCTATTAGGTTTGGTGGGTTGGACACGCGTTTTCCGCCCCTTACTGAATAAGGGGTAAGGGAAAACACACGTCCAATAGCAGGTTAACAGTGCGCTCCGTCAGAGCGCACTGTACTGTATCGGCCTGATTGAGATTTAGGAAGAAATTAAAGGTCACCTTTTTTAAAGGAGGCTTTTGGATGATAAACATATTGAAGTCAAACAGTTTGAGGTTTCCATTGCTAATTTATATTGCAAGGCAGCATTTTTGATTGATTTTGACATGATGCCACAATTGATTGTTTTTGAAATTTATGTTAATCTTATTGTTAATGTTATATTATGCTTTATGTTGTTTAGTATTTATACAGTTTTGTTCATTATGTATGATTTTATGTGCTCCACTGAGAATGTTGGATTGCACGGATTATAATTGTGTTAAAATAAATAAATTACGATACACCCCCACCATCCTACCCTAATCTATACACCCCCACCTTGAATCCACCCAAGTAATTGCCCCACAATTTCCTCATTTTTTTGAACACACTGTACATTTTGTAAATTTAGTTCTTACCAACTGTAAATACTGTACAATTATTTTTCATACTATCTTACTTTGTTAATTAATTTGCTAATCCTCTCTGCCGTAACCATTTCCTCTCCTTTTACCCTTCTCAGCTACTCTAGCCTTCTCGCCCCAGTTTAGTTTCCTCATATTAATTGTAACTGCTTTTTCTTTTCCTTTTTCCAAAGTTATTGGTTACCCCCGTTTAATGTAAAAGGTAGGCGCTAATTTCTTCGGGCACCGGGAAAGTGCACAGAAAAGCAGTAAAAACTGCTTTTCTGTGCACCCTCCGACTTAATATCATGGCGATATTAAGTCGCCAATTTTGCCGTCCAGTTTCCGAGCCCGTGGCTGTCAGTGGGCTCGAGAACCGACGCCGGCAAAATTGAGCGTCGGCTGTCAAACCCGCTGACAGCCGCCGCTCCGGTCCAAAAGGAGGTGCTAGGGACGCGCTAGTGTCCCTAGCACCTCCTTTTGCCTGCTTTTACCGCCGGACCTCATTTAAATACAGAATCGCGTGCACAGGAGAGTGGCCTGTGTGCGCGCTGGGAGAGCGGGCAAAAGCCCGCTCTCCCGCATTTTTACTGTATCGGCCCGAATGTGAGCTGAAAACCAGCATCTCAAGGTAAGGGCCCAGAGAGGGTTTCCCTAAGCCCGAGTGCCTACAGCAAGTAATGTGCAGCATTGATGTTAACAGAGATGCTTGATTTCATTTTTGGATTTTATTTTTCTATATGGACTGTGTACGAAAGCTAGTGTTCCTGCTGTGATTTTTGCTTCCTGCAATCAAGATACCAGTAAAACATTTTTTTTAATTTGAAAAACTGTTATCGCCGCGGTCGCCGCGTCAGCGACCGGGCTCCTACCTCCTCAGCTGGGTCCGGGGGTCTGCCGCAAGCCGCGGGAGCCAGGGCCGGCCTGGCCGCATGGCGGTGATCCTCCCTCGTGGAGGACGCTGCCGAGCTCGGGAGATGGCTCCGCCCCCGAAGGGGAACGCGCGCGCGCGAGGGGCCGGCTTTTGACGGTCCAGCACCCGGATGTGCTGAACCGCCCCCTCTCTGACGTCAGCACCGGCGGGGAATTTAAGTCGCCTTCACTCCTTCCTACTTTGCCTTGCAACGAGTTCACTTCGGTGGATTAGTTGCTGCTCCAGGTGCCCCTGTTTCTGCTTGTCAGTCTCAGCATTCCAGTTTCCAGTTTCCTGTTGCCTGCCTTGATCCCGGATTGTCTTCTCGCTTCTGATTCCTGCTGCCTGCCTTGACCACGGATTGTTTCCTCGCTTCTGATTCCTGCTGCCTGCCTTGACCACGGATTGTTTTTCTCGCTCCAGACTCCAGCTGCCTGCCTTGTTCACGGTGCGTCTCTCTCTCCTGCCTTCACGCCTGTTCCAGTTCCGGTCCGGGTCTTCTACGCCAGTCCTCGCCTAAGTCCCAGCGGTCCGGGTCCCTACGGGCTCCTCCTGGGGGGACCTCGGACTTCCAGGGTGAAGCCACCTAAGTCCTAGCGACCCGGGCGTTCACAGCTCCTCTGGGGGTGTCACGGGTTTCCAGGCGAAGGTTCATCTACGGCTGTGCGTGTCTGCCTCCCGACCACTTCCCAGCAGGGGTCGGCCCAAGGATCCACTTCCGGATTTCAACAAAAACCACTGTAGTGTGCAATGTGTTTTGTTCCTTACTGCATTGGTTACAGAGGAGCCTCAGATTGAAAAAAAAACCCCTTAAGGGCCTTAAAAGATTGATTCTTTCTCCCCTGTATGGGAAGAAAGTGGGAGCACGGGTCCAGTTCTGGCCCATGACTCCCCCTTCAGTCCCCTGCATATCAGGAGAGGTTGTGGCAGGGGTTAAATCATTATTACTCATAAGATTAAAATAAATAAAATAAAATAAATAAAAAGATTATATTGATAGAGAGAGCATGCAGAATACTGCAGAAGTTGGCAGTATTCTGCCAACTTCTGCAGTATTCCCCAGCGGTAATCCCCCAGCAGTAATTGGACATATAGTGCACCTAAGGTGCAACCATTCATTTACTAACTAAAAATTACCCTAAAAATGAACATACGTGTAAAAATTTAATTGGCCAAGGCATTTGTCTGAAATAAGCATAACAGCACTTAAAGGTGAAATTTCATGTTTGAAATTGAAAAATAATACAAAATCACCCTCATGAGTAAACTAGCAAGTTTACAGGCTTGACTAAAAATTCTCCTCTATTAAAACAAGTCATTATGATGGGGGCGTTTCTCTGGAATGCATTCTTTGTCCTAGGGGTCTCGAGAGACCTGAGACAGGCAGAGTAGCACGAGATCGACAGGCCAGATGCTGGGCTCTGCGCGCGCGCGTTGTCTCCTCGATGACGCACCCCGAGGGGGCAGCAGCGGTGGCGTAGGGGGTGGTGAGAGATAGACGTGCACGTCCCCGAAACCCCCTGCTAGGAGCGCGCGCGCGCGCGACCGAAAGCAGCCTTTCGGCTACTTATCTGGGAGGTGTGGAGCGTGGCTTTTCCCTCGCCCAGGCATGTGAGCCCGTCAAAAGAGGGGGAGGGGGTGTTTTATGCCCTACCTGCAAATGGCAACTACAGTGGACCTCGAGGTACTAGAAGAAGTCTATTGTGACTCATTAGAAAACAGGAAAGTCATCTTCACAAGGCCAAATATTCCAGAGAGCTACAAGGAAAGAAAAGACCAACAGGGCGAGACCCCAAAATGCACAGGAGGGGCATCCGCAGGTAGATCTGGGGAGCTGACTTTAAATTCTAAAAAGAATGTGTCCCATAAAGAGCAAAGAAGAATTAATTCCCAGAGATTGGTTTTACAATACATTGTGCCTTGCATGGACTCATATGGCTTGTGTATAGTGGACAATTTCGTAGGACATAAATACGGAGAGAAGATCTTGCAAGAGGTCCTGGGTCTGTATCAGAGCGGCAGGTTCCAGCATGGAGAACTTGCAAATCAAAAATCGGGGAGCAACCAGGCTATTCGCGGGGATAAAATACTCTGGGTAGAAGGCAACGAGCAAGGATGTGAAAACATAGGAATCCTGCTGTCCAAAATGGATAAACTCATCATGTATGCAGATGGAAAACTTGGACATTACAAAATTAGAGGGAGGCATAAGGTCAGTACAGGTTCTATAAACCTCGGGAGTAACTTTTTTTAAATTCTGTATTTTACATTGGTGTCTAGTTTGTCAAAAAGCTAATGCACGCTAAGTGAAATTGAAATTGCACTTTTTATACAGCGGTTGCTGTATGAAAATCTTGAAGTATCTTAAATACAATGAATATTGCATATGTATGCATAAAGAAAAAGAACAGATATTCAGAAAGTGATTAATATGTGCTATATGATAGTAAAAATATGAAGTATTTGGGTACAAAAGTTTAATTTGAGGCAAGGGCGTAATATGAACAAGATATGTCAAATTTCTGCAGCAGGAAACTAAACTGTAATTACGGTTTAAAAGAGGAGGCAGTTGTGTGAAAGCAATATAAGCTCCTCCCTTTCCTTAATTAGTTTGCCATATAAAACGGACAGTAAATTACAAAAGTAATTTCGAGTTAATGGAAAATAATAATAAAGTAATTTGAGAGACTTTTTAACACCCTTTTGTTGGCCTAAAACATTCCAGGTAGATTTAACAATTCTTTTTTTATGTTTATTTTGCTGTTTTGTTTTGTGTTTTTTTTTTTCTGGTATTAAACTGTACTGCCAGACGATAGAAGCAGCTTTGGGCAAAGTATAATATGCTACATGAGAAAGCAATTGCTGCTGACACCACCCCGTGAGAGAGGGAGTGGTAGATCTTTTCTTCTCCTTTGTGTTTATAATGCTATGGAGTACAGTATATTCGTCCCTATATAGTTGCCCGTCTACATGCTTAGGGAGAATTCCTCAATGGCGGAGGCCACGCCCTATAGACGCTGTGACTAAGCGACGAGGCCACGCCTCTCTCCTGTCCCCCAATCCCCGACGCCTTGCCTGGATTCCGAGAACTGTGGACGGGGCCGTTCGTTGGACACGTGCGGCGCAGCTGAGCGCCTTCTAACAGATTCCCGGGGTCAGGATCGCTAGGCCACGCCCGCCTCCCTCAGCGATTGGTCTGCGCCGGAGAACGACGTAGCAAGAAGAGGCCTCTGCCCTCCCCTGTCCTGGAAGAGAAACAACACATTCTGCACGTAGCGTGTGTGCTACTGAAGGGCGGGGGTGGGCGAGCCATCTGCTTGGGGGTAAATAAAACCGATAACGGAGGATTCAAAGGTGTAGAGTAGCGTTATCCCTAGTCAGTCTTACTGGAGCTGTGAATAGTAGAAAGATGCGTTCAAGGGACGTGTGACCAAATTCAATATAGTATATCTCATCGTAATAATAAAGCAGTTTTTGAGATATAGCGGGCAATTTTAATGGATGTGTGAACTCTGCGGGGAGACTGCCTATTTATTGGTAGGAGTCTCAGTTTGGTAATTTTTAGGTTTTTTTTTTATATCGCAAGTCTCCGCGGTTTTCTTCACTTTTTTTGTAACAGTATTTTTAATGTTTTAAAATGGAAAATCTGTTCTGTCCTTGTAACACGGAAGACAGAACTTGCTGCTTCTAAACAGTTTCAGAAGTACATTTTATCTTCACAGGAAGCCACCGGCTAGTATTGTTTTTAAACATGCCTCTTAGATATATCTCAAAATTAGATTTGGAAAAATTAGCTCTGGAGCATATTATTCCCCGTCTGCATGATAGAGGGTTTTGCTATGTGGACACTTTTCTGGGGGAAGTAGTCGGGGACTGCGTGCTGGAGCAGGTGAAACGCATGCACTCCTGTGGGGCGCTGAAGGACGGGCAGCTGGCCGGCCAGTGCCGGGGCATCGCCAAACGTCACCTCAGAGGCGACAAAATCGCTTGGATCACGGGCACCGAGGAAGGATGCGAGGCCATCGGCTTTCTCCTGTCCTTGATAGACCAGCTGGTGCTGTTATGCGGGAACAGACTTGGCAAATATTATGTCAAAGAACGGTCCAAGGTAAGACAGCGGACGAGATATTGCGTATTTTAGCCACAGCTCACACTTCAATCGGGCATGCTAGATACGTTATAAAATTAGTCAAAAGAAAAACGACCAAGTAGCTGGGATGGCTTTCTAAAAGTAAGAAATACTGTAACTGTTGCCTTCCTCATGCAAATGCAATTCCTTACCTGTTGCTGTCCTTTTCAAAGTTACTATTGCCAGCTAACTGCTTGGTTTTCTTTTAACGCCTTATTTTTGGTAGGCTATTAAGAGCATACCTTTTCTCTTTTCTAAAAGAAGGAACGAACCACAGTTTATTGCACATAGCTGTGGTCATTTTGGATGTCTGGAATTTTGTATACATTGAAAATGGTTATTGCTTGAATCTGGAGATGCAGTTGATTTTCACACTAGATTTTGCCAGGCATATGGTGTTGCTATTTACAATTATCTGGCATGTCTAGTAATATAGAAATAGTTTAAGTATAGGGGAAATTATGCACATGTAGTCAATAATACAATGGCTCCGAGGACATGGGAAACTGGAAAAGTTAGTTTTTTGAGAGGTGAGCACTTGTAAGTCAGACCTGTATCAAAATAAGTCTCCCATTTACCCACCATCTGGGCATCTGAAAGTAAATGTGGTGCCAGCACAAAGTGTACTTTGATTTGGAAGATCTTGCGGAAGCTGGATAACTTGTAGGTAAGTGCTGAGATTTGAAAGTTAAATGGCAGAGGAGTAGTCTGCACTGCTAACAAGCACTTTTCTTAACACACATTGTAAGCAACAGGTTCAATAGTTTTTAGAAGTTAGGTAACCAGTCATTCAAATCCTCCTTTTTTTGTTTAATTTCTGAGGAAATATTGATTTGAAGTTTTTTGAAGACTCCTGCTACTCAGTCACACCTACTATTGTGGATCCAGTGTTAAGTAGATCTCCGTGGTGATCCATGTGAAAACCATACAAATGGCTGGCTCACTGATACACTTAAAAGCATGACTTCAGCACCGATAGGTGAAAAGTGAAGTTATGGAAATATTAAGAATCTGGCCTTTACCACAAGCACACACATTTTTCTTCAAAAACTTTTTAAAAAAAGGGTGGAAACATATTCAAACTGTATTTGGACAAAAAGAAAGGAGCCCATAGGAATAAGACATGCAGAAGAAATAAGAGAAGGAATAGTCTGGATGATGATTTGAAAGATCTGCTATCATGTATGAATTCCATGCATTAAAAAGGGTAGAAAAACCAAATGACTGCCAGCATGGTTAAATGGTGAGTCAAATGGACATCTTTCAAAAAGTGGAAGGCGGATCCAAATGAAGGAAATAGGAAAGAGCATAAGCACTGGAAAGTTAAATGTAAAGCATTAATGAGGCAGGTCAAAAGAGAGTATGAAAAGAAGTTTTCCAGGGAGGCAGAAACTCAACATAAAAACTTTAAAAAGAATATTCGAAGTAAGAAGCCTGTGAGTCGGTTGGAAGACATGACCAAGGGGTAAACGGGTGCTCAGGGAAGACAAGGTCAGAGCAGGAAAACTAAATAAATTTTCAACTCAGGGTGTTGGGGAGGTATCCATGCCTGAAATATCCTGTTGTAAACAGGGCGGAGGGCTGAATGATCACTTCTGTCAATGTAGATGGACAAATAGCGGCGTGCCTCATGGATATGTACTGGGACTGGTGTTTTTTAAATCATATATTTACAAATGATCTGAGAAAAGGAGTGTTGAGCGAAGTTATCAGATTCGCAAATTATGCAGTGTTTTTCAATGTTGTTGGATCACGAGCTGATTGTGAGGCTGGGGCATTGGCAGATAAAATTTAATGTGGACAAGTGCAAAGCGGTGCCTATAAGAAAGAATAATCCAAACTGTAGGTATATGATGCTGTTTCATATTGGGCATTACTACTCAGGAAAAGGATCTTAGAATCATTGTGGACAATACTTTGAAACCCTCTGCCTAAAGTGCAGTGGTGGCTAGAACAGCAAATAGAACGTTAGGCACTATTAGGAAAGGAATGGAAAATAAAACAGAGGATATCATTCAGTATCGATCAATGGTGTTACCTCACCTTGAGTATTGTGTGCATTTCTGGTCAGTCCTTCTCAAAGGTATAGTGGAAATAGTAAAGGTGCAGAGAAGAGTGATCAAAATGATAAAGGGGATGGAACTTCTCTCCTTCGAGGAAGGGCTGAACAGGTTATGGCTCTTCTTTCAGCCTGGAGATGAGACATCTGAGAGGAAATATGTTGAAATCTTGAATGGGGTGGACCTGGTAAATTAGGAATGGTTATTTTCCCTTTCAGATAATACGAGGATTAGAGGACACACCATGAAGCTAATAGGTAGCACGTTTAAAACAAATTGGAGAAAATATTTTTTTTCACTCAGCTAACAAAATGTGTAATTTGTTGCTAGAGAAAGTGATGATAACAGATAGCATATCTGGTTTTAATAAGGGTTTAGGAAAAAAGTAAAAGTTCTTTTAAAACTTCTGGTTGGGCCTAGGCCTGAGGCCCAAAGCAGGAGCCGCAGCCTATGCTTGAGCGCAATGCCGTATAGTGCCATAGAGCAAAATGGCACCCTCTGCTGAGGAGGATGCGCCAGAGTTAATTTACTCCGGCACAACCCCAGAGGATGCGTCATTTGCAGAAGAAAGAAGACAAGAAGAGGACCTACCCATTGCATTCTTTTGTGGTATGGGCTCTGGCCTAGCACCGTTCTGTGCCTCACACTGGTGGGATTTTCCCGCCCTCAGAATTTTGACACTCTAGACAGCTGCCCAGTGAGCCAGGGCTAGTGCATCCATTAGGCAATTATTCCCTCCGATACAAAGAGGTACACTAGCTTGCCTAGTGTTTTCTTAGCACTAGAAATTCACCTCCTAATATGAGGTGGAGTAAATTTTCCAGAGCTAATGTTAGTCTATGGGTGGAAGCTGGAGTTCTGGTGCCAAGACCTGTAGTTGGGATTTTATGTGCAGAAAACATGTAGAAAGCATTTTTCTGTGTACATAAAACATATTGGGGTAGATTTTAAAAAGCATTTACTCGAGCAAAACTGGTTTTTGCTCGAGTAAATACACTTTACTCAAGTAAGTGGGCTTTTCAAAATTGCTACAATATATGCCATTGAATTGTCCATAGGATTTACTCAAGTAAGTGCACTTTACTCGAGTAAATAGCTTTTGAAAATTGCTACGATAGTATGTAACATTTACATGCGTAACTCCTTTGAAAATGACCCCCATTTTGTGTGTGGAAAACATGATTAGTACATATAAACCATGTTTTCTCCACATAAATCATGTTACACTGTGTGATAAGCCTTTCTTTTCTGTATGTTTTCTTGTTTGTTCACATTTTTAACTTCTGATGTATTAGCATGCCATTAGCTTACTGCTTCAGGAGTTTAAAAAAATTAGCTTATACATTAGGAGACTATGTGCTGAATTTCAGCGCACAGTTTAAACGCTCAGCTTTTACCGTAAGCCTCCAAGCTGAGAGAGGAATAATGCTTGGAGAATTCACCCAAGAGAATAAAATCAGAAAGGAATCTTATTGTATGGGTGATTTATGAAACAGTGTTTAAAAAAGAAATTTGCATGGTATTAAAAACGGTCAGGCGAACACGTTTTAAGAGTATCAAAACTCATTTCCTATTTAAAAAAAAGAAGGTGTCTTCTTTAAATAAATGTCTCCTGGCAGAGATTGTTTTTTTTTTTTGTGTAACAATTTTTATTGCTTTTCCAAATATAACATCAAAATACAAATCAGCAAGTTGAATACCTTGTTCCTTAAGCAGTCAACCGCACCAAGCAATACTAAGTAACAAAGTTAATACAACCATACCCAACCACACTCCCCCCCCCCCCCCCCCCAACAGTGTGTCATATAGCTTACACTGTAGGGCTAGTGCCAGGCCACAGCAATAAAAGGTCCCAGGCTCAACTAAGACGAAAGAGGCTAGTCATTTATAATCCAACTACACACTCTGGGCCTCATTTTCAAATATCACATTGGTAACACATTAGGGGGTGTTACCAATGCAAATGAGGCTTCTTTCGTGCAGTGGGGAAACATCACGTGCAGCGATGTTTTCCCAGTGTGCGATGATTCTTTTGGTGTTTCATCGCAGTGCACAATATTTGCCAGTTTTTGCACTTCAATCATCGCGGGCCACAATAGTCCTGGACAGCCTGTTTGGGGGGGGGGGAGAGAGAGAGAGAGAGAGAATGCCTTACTATAATGCCTATGCCCTAGACAGGTATTTTAACCCCTATGGGAGGGCCACCTACTAACTCGGGGTGGGGATTAGGTATGAGCGTCGGGGGTTGGGGGCCACTTTCGCATTCCACATGAGACCTACGGACAGAACAGTGGTCTCTAGTGCAGATTTGCTGGCTGTCGGAGTGAGGACGCTCACTCCAAGAAGTGGTTTGGGCAACATTCTCTCCACCTAGCTTGTTGTTGCCCAGGTAGAGTGTCCATCAAGCTAGGTGGAGAGAACGTTGCCCAAACCACTTCTTGGAGTGAGTGTCCTCACTCCGACGGCCAGCAAATCTGCACTAGAGACCACTGTTCTGTCTGTAGGTCTCATGTGGAATGCGAAAGTGGCCCCCGACGCTCATACCTAATCCCCACCCCGAGTTAGTAGGTGGCCCTCCCATAGGGGTTAAAATACCTGTCTAGGGCATAGGCACTATAGTAAGTCTCTCTCTCTCTCTCTCTCTCTCTCTCTCTCTCTCTCTCTCTCTCTCTCTCTCCCTCTCCCTCTCCCTCTCCCTCTCTCTCCCCCCCCCCCCCCCAAACTTGAAGAAAAGCATGCTGTGCCTTTGGTGAGGTCTGAGCAGACAACTGTTCCATCTGCAGCAGAGTTTGTGTTCTGTGGTTATGTATTCCCCAGTTTGGGGGTTTTTTTCTTTTGTTTTTGGCCTGGCAATTTCCCCTTGCTCCTTTTGGGCTTCCTGCCCAGTTGGAATTGGCCTTTATTGGGTGACCGTACCACGAGTCTTCATTGCAACTTACCTGGGTCTCACCCCCCCTGTTTTCCCCGTATCCCTCCCAGTAACCTGCCCAGTTCTTGCGGTAACAGTCTTCAGCCAGCTGCCACAAATCATGCCCCTCTCCAGAACTCGGCTAATGTTGACCCCCCAAGTCTGGCCTCTTAAGTGTTTCTAGCCCAGCGATGGCTGACGCTCCCTCCTGCCCAGTGGTTGTGAGTGCTGCCTCTGCGGCATCCTCGCCACGGGACCGAGTCGTGGCCTGAGAACTGAACCCAAGTTCCCCCACGGGACCGGGCACTGGCACTGAGCTCCCAGGTCAGCCCTGTTACTGTTGCCCAGCGTTGTACCATTCCGTAGTGAATGTGGCCAGGAACCCAATTCTCGCGCCCATCTTCCCTTTGGTATCTTCTGTCAAAGGTGATTCAGGGATATGATTCTCGTCTACAGCGGGAGGAGGGCTGCACACTTTCTTCTGGGTGTCTCCCGTGCTACGTGACTGCAGTCTTGATTTATGATGAAGTAATTACCGTGGGTTTCTTTTGTAACATTCCATCTTAGTGACAGCATTGTGCAATCTTTTCATTACTAAACTTTGTTTCGTTGTGCAGCGAGGCAACATGAGGATGGATTTCACAAACGGGTCTCTTTGCTCTGACACGGTGTCCATATCCCAAAAATACAAGAGGAATTTCCTCTATTGTACCGTTTTTGAAAACAGAAATATCTTTTACTGCCTTGGCAGTAATTGTAGTGACTATCGATGACATTTGACCCAGTTATAATTAAGTGATTCTGATATCATTAGGGCCTGTTTTTACTAAGCTTGTTCCCCATAAGCACAGAGGGCTTGAGGAAATAATCCATATTAAATCTGGTGGGTAGTCTGAATTACGTTTGCATTTCTTTATTAATTGCTTTTGCCATGTGATCAATTTCCAATACCAAGGGTTGTAATAAATTAGTATGTATCAATAAAGTCTTTATTTTACTGAATTTAATCAATAAGATCTTAAGAAATCCTTTTCAAAGTAAGATCAGCATTCAATTTTCTTGTTTTTAAAGTTCTTTTTTTTTTTTTTTGGTAAATTGATTTATGCTAGAACAGAAAAAGTGAGAATTAAAAAAAAAAAAAATGCTCTCTTGCTGTGGAGGGGGCAGGTTTGAGTTGCCTCTTAGGAGCACCCAAGAGTTTTGAGAGTCAGCCAAGAAAGCAGGTCAGCTGAAACCCTATCACCTCATTCAAGGTTCTTCCCGAAATGAGACAGCAGTAATTGTGTTGATCAACTTTCTATGTAATTTACACAAAAAATAAAAACCCATCAATCCTGGGGAGAGTTCAGCAGATGTTAAAGGGTCAAGCTTTCTAGATCAACCTTTAACGATCATCCAAGAAACAGCTTAGAAAAAAAATAACAAATTATGGTAAACCCAAATTGCCATCATGCTAGATAACATTTTTCCTGTCATGTCTTCAGCCTTGGCTGCCACTTTTGTCGTGGATTTTATGCGTCGACTCTACAGCATTATTAGTTTAACTTCGCCTGTCTGTAGTTCTCAGCTATGTATTTCGTGCTCTGGAAAATTCTTTCAAAATGAATTTCTCTTTTTCAGATTTTTGCAAGAAGACTGTTCATACGTATTTCTGCCTTTTAAAGTTTTGACAGGCTTGGGTTTGGTATGGTGTACATACCGGTTCGCTCTGAGTGATAGGTGGCCAGACTGAGTGTCTGCCGCCAAATGTTAAATATTAGTGGAGTGCGGATTGATAGTGGATGGGCAAGGATATGTACATTTAGAGGAAGTCCTTGAAGAACCAGGGAGCTGGGCAGAGTGGAGATGCATGCTGAGAAATATAGTGGGTGGGGAGTGGGCTCTGTGGGGGTATGGGGTTGTATGCTGGGTATTGGGGAGTGGGCATAGTGAAGATGTGTATTGAGAGGGATTGGTAGGAGTATATATTTGCCAACGTTTGGACATTAATCCTAAGAGCAAGGGTATTGGTTCAGTGAATAATGGTGGGGAGTGGGACAGTCAAGCTATTGATTGAGAAGTGGGTGGAGAATGGGCATAGTGAAAGGTGTGTGTGGATAGATGCGTTACTAGAAATCACTTCTTGGCTCATGATTCAAAATATTTGTTTCCTACCTAATGAGCTGAGTAAACAGAACAGTCATAGAAACATAGAAATGACGGCAGAAGAAGACCAAATGGCCCATCCAGTCTGCCCAGCAAGCTTCACACACTTTTTTCTCTCATACTTATCTGTTTCTCTTAGCTCTTGGTTCTATTTCCTTTCCACCCCCACCATTAATGTAGAAAGCAGTGATGGAGCTGCATCCAAGTGAATATCTAGCTGATAAGTTAGGGGTAGTAGGGGTAGTAACCGCCGCAATAAGCAAGCTACACCCATGCTTATTGTAGTAACCGCCGCAATAAGCAAGCTACACCCATGCTGTGATGTATGGAAGTAGATAACATGCATATTGTTTTTCTTCTGCTTCTTCCCCTTTCCTGTAACTTTCTGTTCCATGTCCTACTGCAGTGTATTTACAGGTATCCAGTATTTTTCTTGATTTTCTTCTGTAGCCAGCAACATTGGTTATTTCTTAGAAGAACACTTCAATTTATAGATACAAGCACAGACTATGGTTTCATCAGGGCTTTTATAGTAGAGGTCATGTACTGCCGCACGGAGCCATCCAGAACCCTTCAGGCAGGGCCGGCGAAAGCAGTAGGCGAACTTGGCCTGGGGCGCTGACCATTAGGGGACGTGAGCATTGTGGAGCTGCAATCGGCGGGCCACAAGCAGCACCCAACCGGCTCGTGGCCCAGAAAACCGAGAACGAGGTAGGAATCGGGGCTGAGACTGGGGGGTGGGATGAGCACAAGGCTGAAGGTGCTTAGGGCACCTAATCCCCTTGCACCGGCCCTGCCTTCAGGTAATCTGACAGGTGTCTGAAGGCTGCTGGAAGATCTAGTGCCCAGGGCAGGCCTGTCCCATTGACCTGACAGCCAGACGGGTTTTCTGGATATCCACAATGAAATCAGCTTGTATGTACTGTATGGAGTCTCCAGTTTATGCAGATTGGTCTAGTGCATATTCATTTAGGATATCTAGAAATCCCCACTGGCTGTGAGGTTACCAGGATGGGCTGAGAAAGCCTTGGTTTAGTGCATCAAATTACAAGTCAAGGAATTCCTAGGTTGCAAGTTCACACCACATCTGTCACTGAATCCTGAGTGAGTCACTGTGTCTCCTTCTGCCTCCTTTTACCCAGCAGTAATTAGGTAATATAATTTATGTGTATTTTTAAATTGTTTTTATTTCTAAAGAATATGCAGCATATAATGGATTAGCGTATAATTTCAAAGAGAGGGAAAGTAAAAAAAAAAAACCAAAAAACTTGTCATGACATCAGTGAGAACACTACTGACCCGAGTAATCAAAACACAATGCTGGCCAAAGGTCTGGAATTAATTCCCAGGCTTCCTCCAGGTCCAAGATGATGAGCAGATGCAGTCATGAGTTTCCATTCCCTCACCGAGAGCGAAAGTAAAGTCATTTTAGAAGCGTGATCTCAGCTGGATTATTTTTCCAGCACTTGAGCTGTGCCACTTTTTTTTTTCCCCCTAAGAGCAGTAGTCATGCGGCAAGAACTAACTAGTTTGCCAACTTTTCGACCTCATAAGACCTAGCCATCCCACCCAGAAAAACCTAACGGGCCAATTTTAGAAGGCCCACACGCGTAAAATTTGGGGATTATGCGCGGGGCCGGGCCCTGTACGCGCCGGGCGCATTTTCTAAAGGACCTGGCCACGCGCGTAACCCCCCCGATATGCACTGAAGGGCTGGGCCCTTAGAAAGGGGCGGCGGGCCGGGACAGCGCCATTAGACGCTGCCCTGGGGAAGCACGCACCGGCAGCCAGCGGCGCGTGGAAGATATTTCTGTTCCGAAGGAGCAGTAAGTAGAAAAATAAAAAAATTGGGGATAGGTAGGGGGTAGTTTAGGGGTTGGGGGAAGAGAGAGGAAGGTTAGGGTTAGGGAACTGGTAAAAACAGAAATCACGTTGCCGCGCGTAAATTAAAAAAAAAAATACACACACCCCCCCACGTGCAGAAGAAGCCACCTTGCCCGTACATGCGCACGCGGATATTAAAATCCAGCGCATGTGTGTGTGCACAGGAAGACTATTTTATAACATGCGCGTGCCGACGCACCCATGTTATAAAAGAGCCACGTCCATGTGCGTGTGTCGGGAACCGCGCACACATTTAAAAAAAAAAAAAATCTACCCCTAAAGGAGCAAGCGATTGAGTTCAATGGAAAAGGCTACTACTTGTGGTTTTAGGTTAGTCCTATCTTGCTCATTTGATATTGTTGCATGCTATTTGTTTAATCCCAGATGTATCTTAATTATTTTGTAAACTGTGAATAGTGAGACGCGGGCAGCCTGCACATATGCGTGCGGCCATCGGATTTTATAACATGCGCAAAGGGTTGCAGAGATGTGAAATGGAAGCTCAATTTCCTTTAACTCGACTGACTGGCATCAAATTTTGTGCAAGGAACATAAAATGTTTCTTTTATAAACATCCATCTGGTTATAAAAGAAACATTTTATGTTCCATGCACAAAATTTGATGCTAGTCAGTCGAGTGAAATGGAAGCTCAAATTCCTTTAACATCTTTGCAACCCTTTGCGCATGTTATAAAATCCGATGACTGCGGGCTGCCTACGATTCGCGCAGGGGGGAATGTTCAAATTACGCACGGTGACATGATTGCCCGCTCCCTAACCTTCCACCCCTATCCTCTGTCCACCCTGACCCCTAACTACCTGTCCTATTTTTTTTTTTTGTTCAGTAACTTAACCTGCTCGGGGTAGAAGTAAATTATGTGTGCCGGCCTGCTGCCTGTGCCCACTTCCTCGAGACAGTGTCGAATGGCGCTGTCCTAGCCCGGCACTTCGACGCGTAACCCCGTTATTTACGCGCATGTCCCTTTTATGTGTGCCTCCCATCTTCAGGATTCTTGATTCATCATCTTTTTAATCTCACCAAATTATCATTTACAGAAGAAACCGGATGGGCAACTTTCACCACTATCTCCAGTTTGAAATTGTTCCTCATGGTGATGATTTTTTTCTGACCTGTTGTCCAGCATTTTCTGGAATGCCAAGTTTTGGGGTTTTTTAAAATTCTTTATTTATCAATTTTTAGCATTACAAAACCCAAATTTTGCAAATATAGAAAAACAACAGAAAGAAGGGATGAAATTTTCTCAACACATACATTTTTCCAAAAGTAAAATGATTTAAACTTCCCTTCCTTTCTTAATCCATAAATCAATATAATATATTACATTGGATCTGAAAACATAGAGAGATACTTATAAGTAACATCAAAATTGAAATAAAGATAATTACTGCACGTCTGTCAGCTATTTCTCAATCTTTACACATTTATGGGAGATAAAGTGATAGGAGTTTTAAATTGCAAAAAGGTTTTCAATTGTTCAACTGTAAAAAAAAATACAATTACTTCAGAACCTTTCTTTAATACACATTTACAAGGAAATTTTAACTTGAAGGAATACCCCAGCGAAATTGTTTCTTGGCGCAGGGTTAAAAAGGCCCTGCGCTTCTCTTGTGTTATAGAAAAAAGGTCTTGAAAAATTTTTACATTTTGATTGAGAAAAGAGGTCGGGAACTTTCTAAAATAATTTTTCATTATAGTTTGCACAGCTACCAAAGATGTAAGTGATATCAGTAGAGTATCTCTGTCTAATACTTCTATTGATGAACTTTCTAATATTTCAGTCGTTTTCTTGAAGATTAAGTCTATTTGTTGTAGAAACAGCTTTAGAAAGGAAATAACATTTATTTACTGCTGGTAAATTAATTTCTTCAAAACCAAGAACCTCTTGAAAATATCTTTTCAAAGAAACATAGGGTGTTTCACCCAATACGCGAGGAAAATTTAAGATTCTGATATTTAAGTGTCTAGAAGCATTTTCAAGAGCTTCCACTCTTCTGGCGAGAAATTCTTTATCTTTTACAACAGCAGCTTTAAATTTTAAGTTCTCTCGCTCCTTCTTCTCCAGTCTCCACTTTCGTTGTAATCTGTTCTATTTTCCTTTGAGCATCATATGAAGTAAGAGCGTTTTGGGACGCAAAACTCTCTACTTTCACACTCACCATTAAGTCCCATAATGCGGCCATAGTGACGACTTCAGGGCGTTCAGGAATCATTAAAGGCTTTATTTCTGGGGTAATCACTTGTAACTGAAGGATATTACTCTTGTGACTTACCCCAGTTGCCCCTTCTTCAAGTCTGGTTCTCGATATTCCTGCATTGATCGTCTCTCCCGAGGTAGTCGCAATTGCTGGTACTGCCTGTGAGGCTGCGATCAAAGTTGGAGTCTCTGCCAGCAACCCGGAAGAGGTTTCCTCGTTCAACGTGTCGGGTTGAAACAACGACCCTGATCTTTGCCTCGGTGCTGGCCTTAGATCTGGGCTCAGTGTTGTCTCCTCTGGTGCTGAAACTTCCCTCTCAGTTTCCTGCACCAAGGGTTCCTCGACTCCTGGAGTTTCTAAAGCTGACGAGGTAAGGAACCAGATAATCTCCTGCTGCATCGCCATTGAAGGTGGGGGTGTAGAAGGGTATACTCTAATTTTCCCCTTCCTCTTTGGAGGCATATCGATACGAAAAAGCTGTAGATTTTTACCAGCAGCAGGACACCGCTCCGCACCTACTCGGAATGTGCAGCCATCTTGGATCCATCCATGGCCAAGTTTTTTTATTAAGTGAGACAATCCCCAGAGAACAAGTTCTTGGTGTGCTTGGGCTTTTCGGCATCAGTCTTTTTAATTATCTGCTGGGGTTTTTTGGCTTGTTCTGCTCCACAGGACTGGAAATGATTTCTTTTCCAGCTCTTTAGACATCCTGGACCCAAAGCTTCTTGGAAAATGTGTGATTTTAAGGTAAATTAAATTAGGTTTGTCTGGAGCTCTTCCAGTCTTCATCTGAAGACTTATCGGGACATCATCATATGACCTCCAATAATTTTATGTTTGAAGGAAATTAATTTTCTGTAAATAGAATATGGAATGTTGGCTGAGAAAGAACCTTGTGTTCAGCAAGATCCTAAAAAGAATACACAAAATCATATTACAAAATATTATTCAGATATATACTTACAAATGGCCCAAATGGATAAATTGCACATAACCTCAATTCATTGAAGTGGGGTAAGGGTGAAAGATTTTTAAAAATAAGAAATGACCTTGTTTCATAAAGATTTGAATTTGAACTAGTTTAGAATCATGCATGGCCCATTATATTGAGGAGCATGCTGGATGTTTAAAGTGTTCATCCTGTGCTCTGATCTATTCAGAAATCATCAATTCATAGCCTAAAAAAAATAATTTTTCAGATTAGTTTCATGTTATGTTTTTAGATACTGTTTTCTGGGGTCTAAAAATCTGCTTCTAATGTGCCAGGGAGCAAACCTGAGGTTGCTAAGGAGCTGTAACTATTAAAGATGTGCATTTGTTTTGAACAAATTAGACAATTCCAACGAAATAGTTCGGGAGCGCTCTGAAACGAAGGAAATTTTTCAGAAATTTTGGAAAAATTCGTATTTTGTGTTGGTGCGTGCTAACACGAGATTCAGGAACCACAAAAAAAAAATAAAAAAATCCAGAACCGCGGAAAAAATGAAATTACCTGCGGGGGACCTGAACCAAACCAAGAAATGAAAAAAAAAAAAGCTACACATCTCATATATGCCAGGCACAATTATACAAGCAATCTTCACATTGAGGGATGGGGAGCATCAGTCATTTCCACAAGAAGATAATAGTTCAAGACTTTGGTTGGATAGATGAGTTGAATAATTTATGTAGATCAGTTTATGCTGTATAATGGTGATGATGATTCGGATTTGAGTTACTTAGGTTTTCAAGATGGCATTATGGAAATAGATACCTGTACCATCTATCTGAGACTGTGGAATTAATCATCCTGGGGTCAATTCACAAAGTCCAGGCAAACTTAGTTATTTGGGCAGGCTGGTGAATTAAAATTATTTTCTATTCAAAGCTTGAGCGGAGGCTGTATGGGAGGCCAAATAGCAGTGAATAAGATGATAATGAGCATTTAATGAAGCATTTGGGGCCTGACCTGTTTTGCTACCTGGAATGCAGTAGCTATCTTTTTACCATAAACATGAGTCTCCTCATCCCTTTTTTGACAAACAGAGTCACTCTGATGATGTCAGCTCCAATAAAAAAAAAGGCAGGACAAGCACCCTATACATTTGTTTTTATGGTTAAGGAACCCTGTTATTATATATTGTGATATCCTCTGGGACTGCAGCTATTCCTGCTCCCTATCCAATTGTGCAGAACCATGGTTGAAAAACACAGCTTTAGGACTACTGTTGAGCAGTTAGAAGCCGCAGGAAATGTGTTTGTGTTTACATTTTGCAACACTGATTTTTAAGCCCAATGTTGTATTTCTCCTCCCCCTTGTCCACATCTAGGGTAAGTCCATCTGGCTTCATTTTTTTTTCCAGGCCTGAATGATCCTCTCCTGGTTTTACCCCAGTGCATGCAGGGACTTGTAGTTCTAATTTCTCTGTTGCAAGCCCTAAGAAAACAGACTCAAAGCTCTGCATTGGCTTGTCCTGAAAATACGGAGCCAGTTGACAGCACTTTCCACCTGCCTTTTCCCGTCTTTTCATGGCTTTGGCAGCATAACGGCTGTAGCTGTTTAGAAGACTTGTATTTTGCATACTGTTTGCTTTTCCCTAGTCACGTGACCATGGCTTTTTGGCATGCTCGGGTGTTCAGCAGAGACCTGAGGCGCTAGATCTGTAAATGTGACATGCCAGGCGTTTTCTGATACTAAACTGAGGAATTTGCCTTTTAGCAGAGTTCCTAGAGTGAGTGCGCTGGCTGGGAACTGATGTGCATGTCTGGGTTTGTCAGGTGGTTAATTGTACACAAAGCACAGACATTACATAATAATAGTAAAACTGGTACTATGGATACTCTGTATATTCTACAGACCTTTTCTAGCAGGACGCTGTGGGCTTTTTAAACATTTTTTTACTGTGTTTTATGCAAAAAAAACAACCCAATGCTTTAACTTTTGTCTGTCCTGTTTGAGCCATTGATGTTCCAGTTGTGCAGACAAAAGAACAGATATAAGCAATGGAGCACCTGGGCGGAGGAGAGGAAAGAAGCCGAGCTGGTGCAGAGCCTGGGCCTTGCCAGTTGAAGAAAGGACCTGGAGTGGCCAAAAAGCAGCCTAGTTCATGCTCCCCCCCCCCCACCCACCAAAATAAAACAGCAGTGGCAGGAGTGCAGGCCCTACCCCCATACCACAGTAAAAAGCAGAGACGGAGAGGGGAATTAAAGTGCTGCCAGCACTCACACACAGCCAGCTGCCCGCATATACCCTCGAAACACTGGTCCCTTAACAACACCCATCCACACAACTCTCTTCTCGCCCCAGCCACATACACGACCCTTCCTCCTCACTCCTATCCTACCACCACCACCACAGCAGCTGGAAGACACACACACACACATATATCAGTGTAATACAAATATGTAATGAAGTCATTACATGCGCTCTTTGCAGTTGTCATACAGTTCTAGACTTTTTTTTTTAAAGAATTTGTACATACAGTATTTGTGTTTATTGCACAGATACCAAGGCATCAAGTACTTTACAGGGTTTTCTAGAACAAAAGACAACTCATGTATTCCGCAGTTAGTTGCGAAGTGATAGGACGCTGGTTTTATACCCTCCCCTCCCCCATGATGCAAGGTGAGCAGTAGCCAACAGAAGTGCCCCAGTTCAGCTGTTAAATGAAGTACCAAAAATGTCTGACGTTGGGCTCGATTTTGCATGTGTGGTAGTCTGCTGAGATCACCTTGTTTTCCTTTCTTTGTATTCAGCTAATCTGAATGCCCTAATCCCTGAAATCTCCTCCACCTCTCGCTGACATGACAAAACCCATGTATCCTGCAGGTTTGATTTACAGAAGAAGTTCCCAGTACGCCTTCCTCTACCAGCTTTGCTTGCTGAGAAAGGGCCGCAGCTGTAAATAGCACCGCAGGGTACTGGTAGTAATAAGAATTCAGACGTGTTGTCGTGCAACACAAGCCCCGCGGATGCAGCTATGAAGCCAGACTGTGTGATGGCTGATTACCGAGTGATGGCTGGATTGACTTAAGTTGCAAGCTTGTGAGTATTAAAGCCCAGATCAAAGGTTCAAACCCCTGTTACTGTCCATTCCCTTGCCTCTGCCAGAGCCTTCTGTCCCCCATATGGAGCTCACAGACATAGGAGAGAGGTCCTAGGTTGAAGGCTGACTCTTTTCAGGGGTAAAGGTTTTCGTTTCCAGGTGAAGAATCTGATTTTCAATAGGGTGCAGAGAGAGGGGGGGGGGGGTTATTGTACTCTGTATAGGAAGGCAAGATTAAAAACCCTGGTAAAAATGGGATGGAAGAATCCATAGCAAAAGTAAGAAACTGCTGTGGATTTCTGCCACAGTCCTGCTCCTTCTCCCCTTATTTCTAAAACTTGGCCTGGATTGTAGAAGAGACTTTTGCAAAATTATGGGTTACTCAAACTACAGACTAGTTACAGTCACAGTGAGTACCAACCAGAGATGTCATGTTTGTTAATGCAGGTGTGCCTTGGACATGAAAAGGCTGATAAACACTGGCCGAAAATGAATATCATAGTAATAAAGGTTACAACCAAATGCTAAAATAATAGCATTTGTGTGGCACACCAGCCTCTCCCGAGCAGCCAGTGCGGACATGGAGATGACGCGTATGGGCGTAAGAAGAGAGAAGAAAGCACTGAAAAAAACACCTCTCCAGTCTTTCTTCCAAAGACTGAAAGGCAGGAGAAGGGAGAAGTTGGTTTGGTGTGGTTACCTCGGTTGCTGCATGCGACTGTTAGGAGCTCCATGTTTTTAGAGTCACTGCTGGTGTCTTTCTTGTTGCTGTGAGGTTCTGAAAGCAGAACGCGAGTGCTGGCCTGGATGTGAGCATCAGCTATTGATGGGCAGTGGTGACTTCCGTGGCACGGCTGATCTGGTCTGAAGGTACACTGGTTGGAAAACCCCGATTTTTAGGCAACTTGAGTGCTGCAAACAGGTCTGGGTTTCAGGATATCCAAGCTGAGTATGCATGAGGTATATTTGCATGCACTGCCTTCATTGTTTTTAGATATATCTCAAGCATATTCATTATGGATATCCTGGAAACTCTGACCTGCTTTGTGGCACTTGAGAACCAGCGTTGCCTGCCCTGATTTAAAAGAGAATCCTCTGGAATATGAGGTTTCATAGGGGAGAATTGACAGACATTCAGAAACATCTAAAGTATAGATAATGCACAAGTGAGAGAGGTTTGTTTGTTTTTTCTTCCTGCAGATAGGATGTCCTAGCACAGTGGTTCCCAGAGCTGTGCTGGGGGAGCCCCAGCTGGATGGTGTGTTCCAGGATATCTGCCATGAATATGCATGAAAAATCTGCAGGCAATGGAGGCAGTGCATACAAATCTATCTCATGCATATTCATAGTGGATATCCTGAAAACCCAACTGTCTGAGGGGCCACTGAGACAGGTTCAGGAACCTAGGACAAGAGGGCGTACAGTATGAGGCTGTAAGGACATAGAAGGGGGAGTAACCCTAGAAAATATTTCTTCACAGATAGGGTGGTGGATGCAGGAGACATCCTCCCACGAGAGGAGGTGGAGGCAAAAATAGGTAACGGGATTGAAAAGAGCCTGGGATAAAAAGTGCAGAGAAGCGAGGGGAAAGCCAGAGTACAAATGGGATCTGTGGCATTACAACAGGAAGAAAACCGAGCAGATAAACTGGGCTTTGGGTCCTTAATCTGCTGCCATTTTTTCTTTTCTATGGACTGTTTACATCCGGGGTTTCCCAAACCTGTCCTGGGGACCCCATAGCCAGTCGGGTTTTCAGGATAGCCAATTTGCATATACTTGGTATGCAAATTAATCTCATGCATATTCATATTGGATATCCTGAAAAGCTGACTGGCTGTAGGGTTTGGGAAAGTCCTGTGGTAGATGGTTTGAGGAAAATGGGAATTGGTCACTAGGTCACTGTGCCAGGTTTTGCCACTTAGTAACTCCCTTTTCTATTCCTGCATGAGCACAAATTGATCCCCGTCCAGCTTTATTCTTGAAAAATAGCCTCTTGCAGCCATGGCCAGTGGGGCCAGGCATCGTGGGCCTCTTAAATCTCTAGTGACACAAGACTGCCAGCCATTTGGGAAAAGTCTGCAGTGCAGGTGGAGACAGTAGGGTTAGACGGGGTTATTTTTCTGTTTCCTGCAATCATTAGTCAAGCTGTTAGATGTTCCTGCCAGGTGATGCTGGCCATGGTATGGCCAGGTTTTAGCACATCTGCTGGTTAGATGGTTGGATCCTGCTCTGTTTTCACTTGCCATTTTTTATTTGTTATTGGAGGTTAAGTGAAGGTTTGTTTTCCAAAAATTGCATCAAAGTTGCATTTCTGTTGGCTAATAGCCTCTCATCTCTCTGTGCCAAAAAGAGTGAACACAGTACCCCAAAACTATTTGATTGAATGAGAGAATATTTTGTTTTGCAAACCTTTTTTTTTTTTTTTTTTTAACTTGGTTTATTTTATGTTGAGCTCAAGGTTGGCTTGTGGTAGCAGCGATGAGATCTTTCGCTGGCAGGTCAGTGATAGATCCGGATGGGTACAGCACCGAGGGGAGGGGCTCATGACCATTCTAACCTGAAAGTGCATCCTCGTGTTGATGTTGCTAATACTGGCAGCGGTGCTGTAACATCTCCCAGCATGCAGCTAGTGAAGACCTCCTACTACATGTCCTAGCCAAAGGCAAAAAGACTGTCTGTGGTAATAATTTGTGTGCACCTTTTCAGACTTGGACCCAAAGATGACTGTTCTGAATGCTCCCAGTCAGCAAACTTATTAGCAAATTATAGCCTCTGTCTACTCTACATCCTTTGCAGGAGATAAAAGATTTTAATCAAAGTGTATTTAACCTATAATTTTAGTGCTAACAGGTGTGGCAGAACCTCTGTCTTTTACTTGCTCTGTTGCAGGCCAGTGCAATACTGTGCCCTGGCTGCAGCGCACGGCTCAACCCGCGACTGGACACATGTTTTGCACGCTTGTCGATAACTGCTGATGCAAAACTGGGGTTAGCGCGTCCAGAGCGCACGTCCAGTCGCGCGGTTAGGAAATAGCGCTCATCACAGGTAAATGCATGTTGATGAGGCTATTATCTGTTCCCCCGATGTGATACTAAGTCGGAGGAACTAAGATAAGGGACGCTCAATTAAGAAGTGTCCATTTTCCTAACTTGTGGCTGGGCACAGGTTAGGAAAACAGATGCTCTAAAATTGAGCATCCGTTTCCCTAACCGGCTGACAGTCACCTCTCCCGGGCACCGCTGCCAAGGAGGTGCTAGGGGCTGCATGTTTCCCTTAGTGCCTCCTTTTTACCACGGCACCCGATTTTAAATATTAAATCGGGTGCCGATTTAATATTGCTCTCAGAGGTGCTTCCACTTAACTTCTCCACTGACAGTCAACTGAATCAGGGTGCTGCTGTGCTGATCATCATAAGTTCCACACAGGCTTTGTACTGATATGTAGAAAGCATATCGTTCTGAGTAGAATCGCAGAATGAGATAAAAACAGGGTGTGGCACTAATACAAAGTTGCACCCTTTCTTTGCCAGAAAAGTATTAAAAATAATAGGAGATGATATTGGGACAAAAAAGAAAGGAGACTTAGGAATAAGATCCTGTGAGGATGCAATAGTACCAAGAAATAGGCAAGCTGACGTTCTGAGTACTGTAGTCACTGTAGCATCACTGCTTTTTAAGGACTGCAGAAGAAGCGTGAGAGTGATTCTTTTTCTCGCACTTTTTTGGAAATGAGACCTGAATTATGCTGGTGTGCCCAGCATTTTCCTTCTGTCCCTTATCCCCCCCCCCCCCCCCCCCCCCATGGTTTATCTGTAGCATGTACTGTGTGGCATGTACTATCTGATTGCTGATACCCTCACGCTCAGCACGTAGCACTGTCATTAAGCCATCATCCTGCTGGCTGGGAGCCAGAGCTCAGCAGTTTCTGGGGCCGCCTTGCTAAAACCACAGAGTTTTTATTGCTATGAGGACAGACGTACACATGCTCACAACTGCTAGCAGCCTTCAGATTTCGAAACCTCAGTGTTCTGCCAATGTAGCTGGGGGGGGGGGGGGGATAGTAATTTGTAGACAGCCCCTTGCTCCTTGAATGAAGGTGACTGATGGCATGGGAATAGCTCAGCTTATTCCTGGTTGGGGAGCCTACCACCCCCCAGGCCTCCCCCCCCCCTTCTGCAAACCAAGGCTTTGTATGACGAGGATCCCAGAGACATGGGGAGACTCTATCTCTGGGGGTGCTGTACTGAACAGACTGGCAATACATGCACAGGAACCTGCTCATGTCCCCTGTAATTACAGGGCAGTCATTAAGGCTTGAAGCTTTTGTCCTTCTTGCGAACCTGAGAGCAATTGGATCCTTTCTTCTAGTACTTTGGCCAGTCTTGATTTGTTTTTGTTTTTTTCCCCAATTTTAAATCTAATATATTTTGGTGTTTTATAGACTTAAGTTTCTAAACAAAACAAGATGTAAAATCTCAAGCATATATTTGTTTAGGGAGTTTTACTCTCCTCTGACTGTACTGTCCAGGATCCTCTCAGAGATAGTAAACCGTGATATTTGGTACCTGGGGTGCATGGAGCAGGAGAAGTGCCGGGGATCCTTCTCTGAAATAGGAAAAATGTCATTCTTGTGCATTTGCTACTGCGGTCCGGTTCTGCAGTGACAAACCCTCGTAATCTCGGCACATCTGTCGACTGGGTGCCAGTTATCCATAGGGACAGCTGAACTTTCATATTGGCAGTTGTAGATTTTTGTTTATTGGGTGTTGGTTCTAAGGGCTGGCAACATTCAGCCATAGTGGAAAGATTTTCTTTATCTTTTCCAGGGAAAGTCCTTAGTGTTCACATTCCTTGCCATTCACTGGAGGAATAGCATTCTGGTACAACAGGAAACCTCTGGACAAATATATTTCTTTTCCCCCTTCCCCCTGACTAGTAGTAAAACTACTATTAAAATTATTTGATAGCATCATATGGGAGCGAGGTCTGGGGTCTATTATTAACCCAACAGAACCCCAACAGAAATCCTATACAGTGGACCCTTGACTTACAAACTCAATTCGTTCGTGAGGGCTGGTTGTAACTCAAGTTGGTTATAAGTCAAGACTATGTTTTCCATAAGAAATAATGGAAATACTCATAATGCATTCTGAACCTCCCAAAGCACCCCTTACCCAACATTTTCATAATAAAAAAAGGGTTGTATAATGTGTGTAATTACCAGAAACACCTATAATTTTCCTAGTGTACTCACCAAAAAGTTATAAAATGTGCCTAACCTGCCAGAAACAACAATTTCATACAGAATGTTAGGAATTATTAGGAAGGGAATCGTTAATAAAACGGAAAATGTCATAATGCCTCTGTATCGCTCCATGGTGATTCCCGCACCTTGAATACTGTGTACAATTCTGGTCGCCGCATCTCAAAAAAGATGATATAGTTGCGATGGAGAAGGTACAGAGAAGGGCAACCAAAATGATAAAGGGGATGGAACAACTCCACTATGAGGAAAGGCTGAAGAGGTTAGGGCTGTTCAGCTTGGAGAAGAGACGGCTGAGGGGGGATATGATAGAGGTCTTTAAGATCATGAGAGGTCTTGAACAAGTAGATGTGACTCAGTTATTTACACTTTCCAATAATAGAAGGACTAGGGGGCATTCCATGAAGTTAGCAAGTAGCACATTTAAGACTAATCGGAGAAAATTCTTTCTTTTTCACTCAACGCACAATAAAGCTCTGGAATTTGTTGCCAGAGGATGTGGTTAGTGCAGTTAGTGTAGCTGGGTTCAAAAAAGGTTTGGATAAGTTCTTGGAAGAGAAGTCCATTAATGGCTATTAATCAATTATACTTAGGGGGAATAGCCACTGCTATTAATTGCATCAGTAGCACGGGATATTCTTAGTGTTTGGGTAATTGCCAGGTTCTTGTGGCCTGGTTTGGCCTCTGTTGGGAAACAGGATGCTGGGCTTGATGGACCCTTGGTCTGACCCAGCATGGCAATTTCTTATGTTCCTCACCATTCAAGTTGACATCTTTGGCTCGCAGGAAGGGAGGAGGGGGAGGATTCCCCCCTCCCCACCCCCTCAGAGCACATCTCTGGCCCCCAAACACTCATTTCCCCCTCCCAGCATACTCATTCCTCCCCTCCTGATACCTTGCTGTAGCCAGCTGAGTGCTACACTCCCTTTCTGCTGCTGCACAGAAGCTTCCTTGGTCACCAGTGATGCTGTTGCTTGTGAACATTTGCAGCTCTGGGTGCACCTGAGATGGACAGGCCTCATCGGCAGCAGCAGCCAATCACTGCAACAGCAGAGCAGAAGTCCCACCCACCAAGCCCCAAAAAATGCGATTTACAGGAAAAAACGCCCAGTTAGAAGCAACCGCACACACAAGCAGATACACATGGCCTTGGCCGGCATTCAGGTTGTAACTCAAGAGTTTGGTTGTAATCCAAGTTGTTTGTAAGTCAAGCCGGTGGTAACTCGAGGGTCCACTGTACCTCTGGTTCTGCAAGCAGACACTCCACATCCACAGAAACATCTCTAATAATAGGTATAGAACAGAATTAGAAAGCTTCTCCTTTACTACGTTTCATCCAAAAAAGAATATTTAGATTCTGGTGACATCTGATGAATAATCAAAACTCCTTCCACTTCCAAGCACTCTGTGAATCAGCACAGGAGGCAACCAGCACTGATGCCCAGAACTCAAACCACTAAAATCCGGCCTACGAAAAGTCGGCAAATTTCCCTCCAACACCTTGCTGCTCCTATTGGAAGATGCAGATTGGAAGACAGAACCCTACACAGAAACTGCAGGCTACAACAGTGATTCTTAAGCAGCGGATCACCAAGAACCGGCAGGTGTGTCGCAGCTTCCCGGTGTCCCGCTGCCCCGGTCGTGCTTCCAACCCTCTCTTTCATCACAGCGAGTCACATATATTCTTCCACTAATACTGCTGCCGTTTCATTCGGGCAGGAACAGCAACGGAGTTAGTGGAAGCCAGTGGTGTACTAAAGTTGGGGGGGGGGGGGGGTGCCACCGGGCGTGTTTCGTAGCACCAGACAGCTGATTTTTATGTATAATCTAGCGGCACAGCTGCAGAAGAGAAAAGAAAACATTGTTTTACCTGCCCTGAGTGTGTGCTTCTCGTGCCAGCTCTGCTGTGCTCACTGGCTCCCATCCTGCCCCTCCTGGTGCTTCCCTTGCTGTGGCCAACAATTAGAGGCCCAGCGCGGTGCAGATTTGTGACAGGCAGGCGGGGGTTCCCACCCCTCAGCCAGCAATTAGAGGCCCCAGTGCAGTAGCACTGTGGTGACCTGCCAGCGAGCTTCTTGCACCTCGCTGGCAGGAAGGAGGACCACCTTAGGGCAGAGGTGAGTCACATGGTGTTGTGACAGAGAGAAGAGGAGGGGGTGAGAGTGAAGGACGGGAAGGGGAGAGGGGGGTGAGTGACAGAGGAAAGTGGGGGAGGGAGGCAGTGGGAGGAAGAGGGGGAGTGAGGGAAGGGGGTTTGAGTGACTGGGGGCAAGGGGGAAAGGGAGGTGAGATTGGGGAAAGGGGGATGAGTGACTGAGAGGTAAGGGAGGGGAAGGGGGAGTGAGGGAGAAGAAGGGTGTAGAAGAGTGACAATATAAGAGAGCAGAGAAAGTTTGTGTGTGCCCTCCACTAACCCATTACAATCTCAGGTTTACTGGAAATCAAAGGTTTCCAGGTTTAGCGTGGGTGAAAATGTTTAACCTTATTAGTTTTAATTATTAGGTGTTATTTGATATGTCTGCTGTTTTGAAATATGTTATTGATGTTTAGGAAATTTGTACAGGAGCTCTAAATGAGGATGATGTTCTGTTCATCAACTATTTTGATATGTATATTTTTTTAGTATGCTTTTACTATTCTATTGATTTATATTTCTTGATTGTCTTGTTTTGAGGAATAGTGATGTTCTGCTTTTCCATTGTTGCATTGCATACAGAATCTGGCTTGTTGCGGTTTCTGGTTCAGTTTTTTGTCTGTGTGCGTGTTCAGAGCAAGAGACAGAGGGAAGTGTGTGTATGCGTGCCATCAGTCTATGATAATCTCAGGGTGACAGATTTGGAGAGTAGAGTATTTTTAAAATCCTTAGTAGTTTAAATTATTGGGTGTTATTTGATGTGTCTGCTGTTTTGAAATATTTTATTGATTTGTTTAGAAAATTTTTAAATTTATATATGGGTTGGGGTTGCCAAAGGAAGTATCTGCCCCGGGTGCCAAATACTTTAGGTACACCACTGGTGGAAGCTGTCAACATCAGCGGCATGGCCCTTTCTTCTTCCTGCCCCTACAGCCCGGAACAGGAAGTGATATATGTGGGGCGCTTGGGAAGAAGAGAGGACCATGCTGCATAAAGTAGCGGCAGAAGCGTGGACCCGGACTAAAATCAAGAGCAGTGTTAGTCCCCGCAGCTGATGGGATTCTTCATTCTCAGGCCGCAGGGGCTGGAGGAGGAGGCTACTGCAGCTGTCATTTGTGCTAGGGGGAGGGGGGATTGTGAGAGCAAGCCACGGGGAGAGAGAGCATGTGTGTGTGATTGACAGCATGTATGTAAGTAAGAGAGAGCGTGTTTGTGCAAGTGTGATTGACAGTGTGTGTCAGAGTGAGAGAGCATATGTGTGATTGAGAGAGAGACAGGTCAGGGAGATGACTGGAGTGTGGATGTGTGTGAGAGAGACTGGTCAAGAAGGTAGTGGTATGTGTGAGGGAGACAGAGGCTGGTCAGGGAGGTGACTGGTATGTGTGTGAGGGAGACAGAAGATGACTAGTATGTGTGTGAGGGAGACAGAGACTGGTCAGGGAGGTGACTGCCATTTTAATTATTGGGTATTATGAGATGTCTACTGTGAAATATTTTATTGGTGTTTGAAGAATTTTTAATAAGTTTTATGTGTTTTTAATTGTTTGATGTTATTCTGTTCATCAGCTGTTTTGTAACATTTATTAATATAGCTTTACAATTATTTTTGTGTGGGGATCTATAGCAGCTGGTTTTATTCTGTTTTCCTAATAGGAGGTATATTAGTGTTTAGGGCCTGGTTTAATATTTGTAGTGTTGCCTTTTCATAGATAGGGTTGTTACTGTTTTGAGTGCATGCCATAATGCAGGTGTAACTTTGTGTAGATTAGTTTGTGTGCTTTATTACAGATCCTTTGTGTCTGTTAGATGCTATATTTCTGTTTCCATTTCTCCAGGTTTGTACTGCATGCAGAGTGGCTTTTTTGGGTTTCCATTCCAGTTTCTGTCTCTATATATTTGTAATTTGTAGTCTTTTTGTACTTGGTGAAGGCTAGTCCTGGGTGTGTGACCGAGGTGAGGTATTTTACTAGCATGTAGGCATTTATATCAATCTTATTTGTTGTGTTTCCTCAATAGGATATACATTAGTGGTAAATTACTGTCTTTTCATAAGAAGGGCTATTGCGCCTGGTAGTAAAGGGAGTTTGTTTTCCTGCGCTGAGATGACACCAAAACCAGAATATCGTTTATTGTACGGGGAATGTCCTAGTTCTGCTCTGCACCCATTGTGGAAGGGGTTCCTGTGGACACAGAGTGTATGTTTACATTTAACCCCGTGACGGTCATGTGTTCAGTGTCTCTCGCATGCGAGAAACATCTGTCAGGTGTGTCCAGACCGAAAAAAGGTTGAGAACCACTGGGCTAGAACAATGCCTCACCTCAGTCACACATGCAGAACAGTGACAGACTCTCACCAAATACATCTTAAGTGACCAGATCAGAAACCAGAAATGTGCAAACAAATATTGAACTGCAAACTCCAAGAAACCAAACTGTATACATTGCGGCACTGGCAAAACAGAAACAAATGCAAAGGATATCAGGGATGCATATGTCCCAATACTAACAGAGAAAAATCAGACTTCCCACAAAAGAATGAGCGGGAAAAACTTCATAACCCTGGGAGGGAGAGTAGAAACAGCAGCTACGGCAGCAAAATATGTGGTGTCCACCATCAGGCCAGGGACGGTACGGACCAGCACCAAAACCTGGAAATTGTCCTTGTCTTTTCTGTACACAGTAGTTTTTTGGTAATTTTGTTCCCTTTATTTTAAATTGCTTTATCTATTACTGCGACAACACATTTAAAATTATTTGTATGACAAAGTAGTTTGAAGTTGGTACAATTTCAGAGGAAAGGAATATCTTCCTGATGGGACTGAAGCAGAAAAAAGCTGCTTGTGTTTATCGACTACACGTATTGGTTTACTGTAGTGCTCCCATTAATTTAGGTAAATGGCCCATTGCTATTGTCCTTGCTGGCTTCTGTGATAAATGAACATTAGAAATCCTTGTCCAGTCCTTGTGGAGCTAGGTCTGATGATAGTCTAAAAATCTGGGGCCTTGGTTTGTTGATCACTATAAAGAGTAATATTATCCACCATGAGTAATGTATGAGCAGTCGAGGAGTGACCTCCAGGAAGTCTTGGGGTAGTAATAAAAGGAGTGTACAGAGAATGGCAGAAATTATACAAATGCCTGCTATTAGGTCAAGAGTAGGCAATTCTGTTCCTCGAATGCCACGAACAGGTCTGGTTTTCAGCAGACAGACAATGAATATGCAAGAAATGGATTTGCATGAACTGCCTCCATTGTATTTAAATATTTGTCATACATATTCACTGTGGATATCCTGAAAACCAGACCTGCTTGCAGTGCCCAAGGGCTGGAGCTGCTTACCTCTGCATTAGGCAGCCCATGAAGGAAGGAGAACCAGGAACAAGACCACAGCAGGAGAAATGAAGTCAGGAACGAAAGACTTTGCTATCTTGAAGGGAAAAACGGGAGTTGCTTCTACTAGAAACCATTTTTCGTTGTGTGGTTCGAAGGTTAACGTCAGGAGCTTAGGAAAAGGAAATCTTCATCCGACTTGGTGTTCGGTAATGGTGGTTTTTAAGTTCATGGAGTATTTTTTTTATTGCTGTGCTTTCATTGAAGGAAGTCCTTCAGGATTCTAGCTGTATGTTGATGCTATTTATTGTAGTCGTTGCTGTAGACAGGACTGACTCCATGCCATCGTGGGTGGAGTTATGTTGACAGTAGAGATGTACATTCGTTTTTGCCAAATTGGAAAATTTCAACGAAATTGTCCAATTCGGCATGTTTCAGGGAGCCCGAAAAAGATCGGGATTTTCCTGTTTTTTTGCAAAAATTTGTTTTCCTGATTAGTGCGTACTAACGGGAGTCAGTGCGCGCTAACTCCCCGTTAGTGCGCACTAACAAAAAGTAACAAAATCTAACGGTTTTTGTTAGTGCTCATTAACGGGGAGTTAGCGCGCACTAACTAAAAATCGATTTTTCGCGAAAAAAAGACCCAAACCGAAAAAAACCGACATTTTCCATGGCGGCCGAAAAACGAAGAACGACACGAACAGAAAAAACGATGCACATCTCTAGTTGACAGTGCTGATTCATGCTGGGCTGCTGAGATGTAACCTGGTTCCTTTAATACCCAAACCTCTCTCCTCTTGCCATCCCCAGTCCCTTCCTTTTTTCCTCTGCACTCCCTGCCTCCTCCTCCTCAACTTATCTGCGGAGATGGCTTTTGACAGCATAATTCAGCTCATGGCATAGGAAGCAGAAAACCATCTTCCGTCACTGAGCTTAGGCCTGGATTCCAAGTTCTGCAGCTGTGGCTAGTGATGGGAGATTAAAGGTATGCCAAAAAGTAGAAAAAAAATCAAGCAGGAACACTGGATTTTATTTCCTTGTGAAATACCATTTTTCGCTTTAAATGCATACATTTCAGCCTTGGTAAGATTCTGGTTCAGCTGCGGGCGGATAATATATTTTTCCAGAAGCACGCTTGGTGTCAGTTACCTACAGTTATAACAATTACATGTATATACTTAATGGCCTAAATGACATTCAAACCAAGTTAAAATCAAATACTGCTCTATGCTATCTGCCTCAGCTATACAGATTTTTAATTTTTTCTTTGAGTGGTGGGGAGGTTAGTAAAACTTGTGCTTGTGATAACAGGAGTTTTATTGTCCATGTTAAGTGGAATTTATTTTTTTTTTTATCTGCAGAAGAGGTACAATATGGGAAGAGCAGTTCGAGCTTGCCTTAGGCCCTGCCTCATTGAACATGAGGCACAGTACTGGACGAGAGGAAGTTAGCCCCCAAATGCCTTCAATAAAATTGTATATGATGAGAACATTTTAGCAGAAAGAAAGCAAAAAAAGGTGACTAGTTTCACCAAAAATAAAATGTGAAACTGACAACAGACAAACCCCCCCCCCCCCCCCCCCCCCAAAATCTCCCACTTGTGTCAAGGTAACTTTTAATAGACATTCTTTTACATTTTCGGTTGGGTGACTCTGCCCAAGTGCTGCATACCTGTGCTGGTCCAGGGAAGGAACATGGGCCGGCTCAGCTCATATCAAGGCTCACATGTCTTTAAAAGTTATTTTATATTCTGCTTCGAAAGCTCCATACTGCTGTGCTTGAGGATTATACATTCCCACTGATAACACCAATAGCATCCACTTCTCGGGTATACTTAGGCTGTTCCATTACAGTTTAAGGTTATTTACTGGTATAAGCGCCAGCCGCTGGAATTAGCATATAATTTCCAGAAAGGCTTCTAATATAGAAGCATATAGAATGACGGCAGATAAGGACGGAGAAGCTCATTTAGTCTGCCCATGCCTGATGTGCCTAGCCAGTCTCGGCCTTTAGGCACACGTTGTGCTGCTTCCAGATTTTCGTGAATTCTGTTACTGTTCTAGTCTGTCGCCTCCACGGGGAGGTGGTTTCATGTATCCATTACCTGCTCTGTGATGAAATATTTCCTTGTGTCACTCCTGAGTCCTATCCGATTTTATCCTCCTGTCAATGCCCCTGTGCACTAAGGTCTGTAATGGGTTAACCCATCATAGCCTAGGATGGTGTATGTTTGTTTATTTATTTATTTATTTATTTATTTAGGTTTTTTATATACCGGCATTCGAGACAGCAGTCACATCATGCTGGTTCACATAAAACAGGAGTGCGTAATAAACTTAAACTAGAACTATGGTGCGGAAAGGCAGTTACATGTAACAGGGTGACTAGAACTTGGCGAAGAAGGAAGAGAAAGGACAGGTTACTAATTAATAATGGCTAACGATAGTAGAGGTAGTTAACAATGGTGTAGATGATGATGCGTGTTGATGTTGAGGTGTTAAATCAATTGGAGTCCGGAAATGCTTGTTTGAACAGCATTTGAGTCTTGATTTTAATGATTTTAATTTTTAATAATTGTTTGAGTCTTGATGTTTAATGATGCCCGCTGTGACTCTTCTCATCCTATAACAGCCACCTCAAACAATTCCAGTGCGGGACCCACCAAACTCAGGAGAATAGTTTTCCCCACTCGGCTCAGCATCTCTGGATGTGCCTAACCATCCACTATAACCCAGGATCTAAAAAAAGCCACATTGAAGTACACAAGAAAGCACTGTGAGGGAGTGAACATTCTGCCTGCTATAAGGGAGCTTTGCCTTGCTGTGTTTGTGCTGAGCATCCTTGGGTATTCTTTGTGAAAGTCACATACCCCTGGTGACAGCCGGAGGCCTCACTGAGGTGAAGCTGCTCCAGACTGGAGCTGTTCCAGGCCGCACACTGCTGAAACTCGATATTATTTCAACCGGCACTAGGAGGATCAGAATGATTTCCTCTCATTGTCCAGGGCTTCGTTCCAGCAGTAACGGTGCCAGGAAAAAAGAATATTTAATTTCGGCTAGTCTCTCCCCTGGAGGCTGATCATATATAGTAGAAAATCATGGCTGAAATAAGGTGTCGGGATGATTCCTTGCTCACAGGGAGAGTGTTGGCCAACATTTTGTAATTTACATTTCCCCATCCATTGAATTTTTTTAAGCTGCTGCCCTGTTGTTTCTGTGCTCTTCGGGGAGCAGCCATGTGACATATCACATCACCTACATAGCATGCTGTAGGGGTGGGTCTGTCCAGCTTTGGTAGTTGGCAATCAAAATTAATCACTGGTATGTAGTTGGTTTATGAATCCAGATTCAGTTTTACCATTCAGGCCAAAAAGTATTTTGCTTTTGGAGCAGAGGGCAAAGTTTCTTGAGCCATGTGTGTGTGTGTGTGTGTGTGTGTGTGTGAGAGAGAGAGAGAGAGAGACACTCAAATTGAGATACGTGTAATAGCCAAGAAGCTATCCTTTTTATCTTCTTGTGAGATCCATAAGCTTTATGGATCTATGCTGTGCATAATAAAATGCATTCAGCCTACAGGAGTAGGTAATAAAACTGTTGATGTTCTGGCAAACGCCGTGTCTAGTTTACTTGTGGTGGTTTGCTGCAATAATCAAAGCAAACTTGCACAAGTAGTTTGCTTTGATTACTGCCCATCCTTCCTCAGAATTACCTGCATAAAATTTGCACCTTTTTATTGTGTGTGTGGATAAATATATATCTGTATAGCCCATTTCCACGGGCCAAATGGCTTTCATTATTGGCCTTCCTATGCATAAGGGCTCTCGTCTAGAGCTACAGTACGAATGGCCTGACCCTAGAGGTGGATATACAGCTTGGGACGCTTCTCTTGTGCATAACATTCTGAGACATGATGAAACAATCTGGACAAAGCAATGTCTAGACTCTTGTTTTTCTTGTAACCCCCCATGTCAGGTGCATTTTGAACTTGTAGGCAATTGTTTGCTTACGTCCTCTCCCAGATTGTCTTTATTCCTATAATAACGCAAAGATATTGCTGTATAAAATAATTAGCCTGACTGTCAGGAGCAGCCATTGTGCTGTTCACAGCCAAGGCCTGGATTCTGAGCAAGTCCGGCACAATGGCTGAACTGACTGTCCGGCCGAGCTTTGTATCACGAGCCCAGGATGTTCACGGCGTGTTCAACAGGAAGGAAAGAAACCTCCATGAGGGAATCCACATTGATGCCTTTAAAGATGCATCCTAATCGTTCCCCCTCCCCCTTTCTAGATGCCGTGCGGCAGTGCGCTGTCCTCCGGACAGACAAAAGCTTACGGTTTCCTGCCACTGCTGAGCCTGGCTGGACGATTATTAAAAATAGCCAGCAGCAACAATGAACCGCCAAGGTACAGGATGCTGCTGCCGTGCCGCCTGTTCTCGGTAGGTGTTCCTCTGCGAGCATGCACATGAGAGAAGTAGCTGGAGGGCTGTGTGTGTGTGTCGCCAGCGTGTGTGCAAACAGTCCGTCACGGCACCCTGTGGAAAGCGGGCTTCCCGGTTTTTTTGTTTTTATTTGCATCAGCAGTCACTTGTGGAGATGTTTGCTGTATAGAAAATGTGTCTTTGGCAACACATGGAAAGTTACCTGAATCTGATTCTGGAAAACTAACAGTGCTTTTCCAGTACCAAGCCAGGAGCAGATCCAGCTATCCAGTCAGCATTGCTGGTCTAGATTGTACTGTTAATCCATTTACGACACTAAATGTATTTTACATGGAAAAATTGTTGGTGTTTTTGTCTTTTATGAGTGGATCTGCTCGCCTGCAGACTCTTTCCTAACTGAGAATGCATTTCTCTTTTCCTACCTTCAATGTCAAAAGTGAAAAAAAAAAAATACCCTCTTTACAGAGTAAAGTGAGGCTGTTTTGGGAATGATACCCCCCCACACCCCCCAAAAACAATTTTACAATATCAATAAACAAATGCTGGCCGTGGACTGTGGCACCTCCTGCTCCCTCGCAGCAACTTTAAAACTACCAAAGTGTCAAAGGTGCTTATGGGTCATGGAAAAGGCGCTGAAGATGTCATCGCTTGCATTAGCTCTGATTTTAGCTTTACCGGTCTCGTTTTAAAGAAGGTTCAGTGAATCGAAACAAAACTGGGGCACTGTTGAGTGTACATGATGGATATGTTGTGGGGTTAGTTTATTTCTGGGTTTTACTTGTTCAGCTGAGATAGGTGTGGTCTAAACCACGAGCTCACAGAGTTAGCATTGTATCGTGGAAAGCGTGTAAGCCTCGTGCAGAATCGCACTACAGTGCCTGCCGCTCTGTTTTCCGCAATAAAAATAGGTTTAAAAACATGGGGGCACTGCTGTGCCAGGCACGACCTAAAGCCTAACTTGTGCCACAGCACAGACGGAGGAGGTGTGGCTTCAGGGAGCAGACAGAGGAAGCAGCAACAATGATAAGACATGCACACCGATTTCCCAAGCCTGTGCAAACACAGGAAAGACAATCTATTTGTACAAACCCAGAAAGGCCTAGGAGTAAGGATTCAGAAAAATGCAGATCCTCATGTACATTGCAAAGTGGGAGGGAATAGCAAGGCAGATAATTGATACATTTTCTTCCAGCTAATTGCTTGACTGAATTGCCTTTCTGTTTCGCATAGTTGCTTCCTCCTCTTTGACCTTCCGGTTTCATCAGAACCCGGTTTTATTGGGTTATGGTGCCAGAATCTTTCATTTGCAGCTACCTGTGGGCATTTCTCTATTTTATCATCCCCTTCCAAACTCATGTGGCCCAGTCATTGCAGCAGCAGCAGCAGCTGCAATCCTTGGCTGCTAAGGATGTGTAGCCAACAAATTATTCGGGTTTTTTACTTTCATTTTGTTTTATTTTTATTAGGTTTTGTTTTCATTTTCGTGTGCACTAAAACAAAACCATACAAAACGAATGCATATCCCAGTTGGACTGCAAGCTATGCACAAGGCCTCCTTTTGGAGCTCCGCAATGATGGGCTTTATGTCTGCCTGCTTAATGATTCCTCACCTCCCCAAGCTATGTCTACTCCTCCCAGCCAGGAAAACAGAAACCAGGCCCAGGAATCAAACTCGGGTCCTATACAGCAGTGCGCACAGCGCTGCCACTGAACCAGCATGTTGGCCCTCGGATCACCATGATTAACTTTACAAGCTGTGTTTTATTTAAAAATAAAATGCAGACTGGACCAAGAATGATGTTTGCATTTCCCATTCTTCTCTCCTTGACCCCCTGCTGACTGCACAGTACTGATGCTTTCAGGTGCTGAATTGAGCGTGGCCTGTTCCAGGGTATCAGGGGTAACAGAGGGCATTTGCTGCTGCTGCTGCTGCGTGTGTGTGCGAGTCTGCACAGAGGGGCCAGGGTCCTGCTTCCTGCTGCTGGGGCGCTGGCCTCCACGTGGCTGTGTGCTGGGAAGCTGAAGGAAGGAGAGAATTGCTTAGCACTGCAGGTGTCTGCCTGGCTACGAAATGTCTCTGTGAATGTGCTGCTATAAGTGTGCCAGACACGCTCCAGAGAGAGAGAGGCTGGTCGCCGAACTCCATCCAGGAATAGCCCGGGGGGGGGGGGCCCTCTCTCTCTCTCTCTCTCTCTCTCTAGATGGCCAGCGCTAACTGGCATTCTTTACATTTATTATTATTATTTTATTTTTTTTTAAAGCAAACATCAATTAGCAGTTGGTCAAAAAATGTGTAAGGAATTGCTTTGGCAGTGAAGACCTTTTTTGAATATGAATGCCAGAGAATTCTAGCTGGATCCGTGGGGTGAACATTATCATGGGACTTGCCTTGCTTTCGGAGAGTCTCTTGTGGCTGTGAGTGGGGTCAGTATTTATAATAGTTTTATGCAAGCAACCCTTCCTGAGGCTTTCTCTGTTCCCCAGGCATGAAACAGCAGGCACCATTCAGAAACTCAAGGGGAGGGCTCAGGGGCTGTAAATAGCTTGGTTGATAACACGTATTCAGCAGAATGTTATTCTCACTACTGGTCCTTTTTCTAAGCACTTCTTAGTGTACGAGACACTCTTTAACCCCTCTCATGTTGAGGTGTATACCTTCTGCTTGCGTGTTTTCTGGTTTATTTTAGAAGCCTTGATGGCGACCGGCCCCATGGCTTGTGACTTCTGTGTACTATGATCCATGTCATGGAGGGTGCTACACTTGGATGTTTAGGAGGAGGGGTTGGTAACTGTGGCTGCAGTGCCAGCCACTGATGGCTCACAATCTGTGCCGAGGGGGGCTCGGTTTCAGCCCTTGGCCAACTCCTAGCTCTGGTGGCCTCCTCCCTCTCTCCCATTTCCATTTAATGCGTGCTTTGTATCTTTTTAATGTCCCTGGGTGGAACGGATCTTGCGCTGACTGCCTTATCCCAAAGGCCGCAGACCCAAACAGCTTGGCTTGAGGCTGATTTCTGAGAGGGAGTATTTAATTGTTGCTGTTTTTTGTTTTTGTCCAGGCAATGGTGGCCTGCTACCCTGGGAATGGAACAGGCTATGTGAGACACGTGGACAACCCCAATGGTGACGGACGCTGCATCACCTGCATTTACTATCTGAACAAGAACTGGGATTCCAAGGTAGGGGCTGACGCTCTAACATACCATGCACTATGCCTGGCACTCGGGCATGAGACCACTGACCTTAACTTGCCCAGGCTTTCCTTGCCGCCCCCCCCTCCCCCAGCATGTGCAGAGAAATGCCCCTGTCTGTCCCCCCTATCCCTGCTGAATCCTTTAAAGTCAAAGCTGCACATTAGACCTCTGGTCTCCCGTGGGCTTCCCTCACTCTCTAGTGATTTAACAGAAATGTCGCAGTGATCCGGCGGGCAAGCATTTGACCATTATCTTAACTAAATTGGCCTTGGAGTGTAAGCCCTGGGATTTTTTTTTTTTGCACCCTGATGGAACAAAGTTTTCGCCTTTTCCTGTATTTCGCGGAGAGATTTTATTTAAGCTCTCACTGCAGTACATGTCGGCACTTGCTTCCCTTCCTGGAAAGCCTGAGGAGTTCTCCTAGGAATTAATGGGCTAACAGCGATTTGCAATGTACGGTCCACCCAGCCCTTGTGCGCTGGTCACAGCTACCGTGGCTGGAGGAGAAAACTCAAGAAGCTGGCTGCACGCTTTGCCTTGGAAAAGCCATCCAGTGTGCACAGTGTATGACAGTCCCTGTATACCTTGCACCTGCAAACTACCTACATGCAGGAGTGTATGCATGTTGATTTACAAATAAAGCCTCTATGAATGTTTTGATTCCCCCAGTTTGTCTTTCTGTCCTTTTTTTTTTTTTCATGTGGGTAAAAGCTCAAATATTTTTCCTGCGGCAATCCCTTTGAGAACAGTTCCCTAAGGGAGAAAATTTCAGTAAGCCACTTAGCAGCAGAGAGAAACTCTCTCTGCTATTTGTCTAACTGGGGCTCCAGAAGAGGAACTACACTGGTGTAATGGGAAATTCAATTATACTTGCATACGTTTCTCCCCCAACTCATGCACGCCCACAGGAATGCCGTGGCTGTGAAACAACGTAGCCGTATATATAGCTGCTCTGCCTTGGTCTAGATTTGTAAATCCCTTTGAAAATTGTCCTTTGTAGGCCTAATTCATCAAGAAATACAGACGGAAAGAAAAGCCTTAAAGGATCAGGCCTCATAGATGGGGAAAAAATATATTGAAAACCTGGGCATCAGCCAAAATATTTAGGAGTCTAGGCAAAATATTTTTCCCTTGACACCTCCTTTTTTTTTTTTTTCCCCCCCTTCAGTTTTTTGTTTTATTGGTGTGTTTATTTTTGCTCTGTTTCTTAGGGGACTTTCATCTTTGTTTTGTCTGTTTCTCAGACTGTTTTGCATTTTTGGTGCTTTTTTTTTTTGTTTTTCTGTTTTGGGGATCTTTTTATTTTTTCATTTTTGCTTTCTTGCTTTTTTGTTTGCCATTTTTAGAGAGTGTTTTGTCTAATATATGATTTTTATTTTCTTTTGTTTTGGTCTCTTCCCTCTCCATGAGGCCTCTCTCCTTCTGTGGGGGGGGGGGGGGGGGGGGGGGGGAGTATTCCCAGTCCCATCTGCCCCTTGCCCACTGACATGGTGATCCCTCCCATTGGACCCGGGCCTGCTGAAATAGTGCCCTCTCATCAGGCCTGGGCTCACTAAACAATCAGGGGTGGCTTCTGCCTTTGGGCTGGGCTGGCAGCCAATACCAGGTGGCAAGTCTTAGGGCCTGTCGGGATAGAAAATTCCCTGGTGCTTATGTGCAATGGGGCATGTTCCCTGCTGTCAGATTTGAATAGTCCATGCAGAGATCCCATGCAGACAAAATCGTTTTTTAAGGTGACAGTGCAGCATTAACTTAAGATTTATGTTTATTAAAGGACTAAGGGCCTCATTTTCTAAAGTATCGCAGGCTTGCGATACTTTAGAAAATTGCGCTACTCTGGGGCGGGGGGGCGGCGGTCCTGCGCTAGCAGGCAGCGATCGCACCGCCACGGTGCAATCGCTGCTGGCATCGCGCCCAATAACTACACCATAGAAGGTGTAGTTATTGGGCGCTAAATAGCGAGCGAAAAGGGCCTTACCTTTCCGCTCGGCGCGCCATCCTCGCGGAGTCGGCCCCGGTGACGCCCCCAACTCCTCCTCTTCCGGGGCCGACTCCGCCCCGATTTTAGTAGCGCAGGCCTGCGATAGCTTTGGAAAATGAGGCCCTAACTGATGTTCAATATCAATTAAAACTGGATGGTGTCACAGTTCATCAGTATGTTTTACAGTTTCATAAAATGCATCTTCTTGCAGAGTACATTGCTAGAAATCATCAACGTTGATAGGAAATTATAAGAGAGATCTGCAGTCCAGTTTGTCATTCTGCCTTGCTGATTCATTTGGAAATCCAGTAGCACTCTCTCTCTCTCTGTCTTTTCCTTTGCCAAGTCCCCAAAAATGCTGAAGACACTACAGGACAACATGCCTGCTGCCAGTCCCCAGCTTGCATGTCGAGTTCTGTAGGTATACAGGACATTCTTCAAAGAGAGCGAGCTGCGTAACTAAGGAGTTAGCTGCTCTGAGAGGTGCAATTTCTAAAAATACTGCAGGATTTCATAATGCGCATACCTGCAGCCGGATTAGAAAGAGGTGTTCTGGGGGTCGTGTTCAGGTTGTAGGAGTAAACAACGTGTGTGCCGTCGTGCTTTGGCCCCATGTACACCACCTGCACCAGTAGCAGGCCAAAAGTACACGATTACTTTTGTACCTTTGTGACTTGTAGGTCATTTTCAATTGGAAACTAAATTCATACTTTCACAGCAGCACAAGCAACTCAAAATTTCTCCCTCTCCCTCCCCGCCAGACGGCCAGGACCCTTCTTCCTCATCTGAAATAAACCAAAATTATCCAGACACACAATAAAGGAAGGAAAACTATTTGTATACATAAGATAAAATCACATTAATACGCATTTATAGAAATGTGCTGCCAAATGTTCCAAGTCTTACCCCAGAATTGGCTGTGATGTGATACTGCAGAAGCCTAATTCCATGCAGTCTGCAGGATGGTTTGCAGTACTGTTCTGAACAGGTCTTCTCCCAGAAATTCAGGGAAATTAAAAGGGAGCTGCTTTGAAAAGTAAAGATAATGGTAACTCATTAGAGGAGTGGATTAGTTGTTTGCTGTATGTCATTTTGAAATATTAAGGGTATGATTTTTTTTTTATAAGAAATGTTTTTCATTTCATTTGTTCCTTCCTGCCATTTCCTCTGAGATAGCTGTGTTTAGTGTCTGTATCAGGCAGACTTTTACTTCTCCTCTCTCTCCCATCCCAATCCCCTGCTTTGTCCTCATAGTCGTGACCTGGCTTGTGATGGGTTGTAGCAGGGACTGCAGAATCTCCTGTCTCATTACTTTTCATATTTCTTGGATATTGTATGACTTTTACCCTTGAATAGAGAATATGTTTATATTTTTGGTACTTGGTGCACAGTGACACTTATAGCAAGGGATTCGGTCTCATTCCTTCAGTCCCCTCACCCCCTCCCGCAATCGCCGCCCATCCACCCTCCCTGCCCGAGGGTCAGATTTTAACGCCTGCTGCTGTGGGACTGGCCCCACAGAAGCAGAAGATGATTGGATAAACGCGACTCCTGCTGCCCACGGTGTCTAACGAGGTGTGATGCCATTAATCGGATCTGGCAGGAGTTTGGTTTATCCCTGCCCGATCCGATGTGTAAATTTGGGTGGCACTTGCCATCCTACAGAGAGACCTATGGGCTGTGGATTGACTGAATCCCTTGAAGGCCCTGCCCGCATGCCATTGTTGCCAACCAAAATTAACAGAGTGGTTGTTCATTCCTGCTCTCCCTCTGCCACCGCTGACGTTTAGTTTGCAACATCGTTAACGTGTATGCGAGACCTCGATGCACAGATAGACCCTGCTACAAGCAGATACAGGAACCGTCCGGTGGACGAGCTGGTCTGTTCACCTGCTTCGTGATTAGCGTAGAGAGCAAAAGAGAGGATATGTTCAGCACTATGGAAGGGGAAAGCAGGAGCCTTAGGAGGGAGAAAGATTGGGCACCAATGCAATATTTGTGCGTAGAAAACAGCCGCTCGATTGTTGAGCACCCATTTTCCTAACACGAGCCCAGTCACCTCTCCTGGGCACGCGGTGCAATATTTAAATGAGGGGACTTGCTAACAAGGAGACGCTAGGGAAAATTGTACGTCCTTGGTGCCTGCTCGACATCAGGCACACAGGTGGCTGTCAAGTTTGGGTTGGGAAAACGGACACTCAGTATGAACACCCTTTTTCCTCCCACGGCCTGGACCCTGTATCTTCTGCGTTTTATATTGGGCATCCAGAATTATTTGGGTTTTTTTAACCTGAATCTGTAGTTCCTCCTACTTGGTGTTGCTACGATACTAATATTTATTCATTTATTTAGGCATTTTATTTACAGTCATTCCAAAAGAAGATCACAATGGTTTACAAAAGCAACATTCACATTGTAGGACAGCACAACATCAAAACATGTTAACTAGATTATTAAGAGTAATTCATGATAAAATAGTTCCTTTTCAATAACTTTTACGAGGTAGTCAGTTGTCTTAATACTCTAAGAGGTAGATCTTCAAAACATACGCGCGTGCGAACAAAAGTACACCAGATTTTATAAGATACGCACGTAGCCGCGCGTATCTTATAAAATCCGGGGTCGGCGCGCACAAGGCTGCGCAAAATCGGCAGCTTGCGCATAGCGAGCCGCATAGCCTGCCTCCGTTCCCTCCCGCGTCCCCCCCACCTTCCCCTCCCTTCCCCACCCCCCAGCCCTACCTAAATCCCCCCCTCTCCTTTGTTGGCAGTGCCGGGGGACTCGGGACCGCCCCTGGACAAGCCCCCTCCCGCCCCTTTTATGAAGCCCCGGGACTTACGCGCGCCGGCGGCCTATGCAAAATAGGCCGCCAGCGCACGTAAATCGAGGAGGATTTACGCACGCAGGGGTTTTAAAATCTACCCCTAAGTGTCATTGTATTTGTAATTTTCTATAAGTTGTGGTTTTATGTTAGATCATATGCGTTTTTGAAGTGCCATGCTTTTAGTTCATGCTTGAAGCTCTTTCTTTCTGTAATTAGTCGTAACGACTCAGGTAGAGAGTTCCACAACTTGGTGCCTGCTTTATAGAGAACATGTGGTCTCTTATTTGCATTAGATGAGTGCTCCACGATGTAGGTATGGTTAATAGTCCTTTGTTTGTTATGAATTCTGCCATGCACCTCATCACTGGCTTACGAGAAGGCAGCGGTGGGAGAAGGATCTCTCTTTCTGCCGGGTATCTAGGCTGGCTTGGACTCTGCACTGGCGCTGCTCGCTCCAGTAGCCGGGTTTTCAGTTCTTTCTTGCCTTTAGCACACACCGACTTCTTTCTTAGCTATTCTTCTCCTGCTTTATCTTCAGCAGCTTCCCCCCCGCCCACTAGCCCTGAACCGTTTTGTCCGCGATGGTCATGTAATATCTTAGAAACAGAAAAAAGATAGCAGGTAAGGCCTGCAAGGCCCATCTGAGTCTGCCAAGTTACTCCCTGGTGCAATGCTGTGGACCCCAGGTGGATAAGTTCTTGGAGGAGAAGTCCATTACCTGCTATTAAGTTCACATAGGGGTAGATTTTCAAAAAACGCGAATAGGCGTACTTTTGCTGGCGCATCAGGCGCAAGCAAAAGTTCGCTGGATTTTAGTAGATACGCGCGGAGCCGCGCATATCCACTAAAATCCTGGATCGGCGCGCGCAAGGCTATGAATTCTGTAAAGCCGGCGCGCGCCGAGCCGCGTTGCCTACCCCCGTTCCCTCCAAGGCCGCTCCGAAATCGGAGCGGCCTTGGAGGGAATCCTCTAACGCCCTCCCCTCATCTTCCCCTCCCTTCCTCTATCTAACCCACCCGCCTGGCCCTGTCTACACCCCCCCTTATCTTTCTCCGGGGATTTACGCCTCCCGGAGGGAGAAGTAAATCCCCGCGCGCCAGCGGGCCTCCTGCGCGCCGGGCCGCGACCTGGGGGCGGGTACGGAGGGCACGGCCACGCCCCCGGACCGCCCCGGGCCGTAGCCACGCCCCTGTACCCGCCCCCAAAACGCCGACACGCCCCCGAAACGCCGCGACGACAGGGCACGCCCCCGACACGCCCCCCTTGGAGAACCCCGGGACTTACGTGAGTCCCGGGGTCTGCGCGCGCCGGTGAGCCTATGTAAAATAGGCTCACCGGCGCGCAGGGCCCTGCTCGCCTAAATCCGCCCGGTTTTGGGCGGATTTAGGCGAGCAGGGCTCTGAAAATCCGCCCCTTAGAGAATAGTCACTGCCATTAGCAATGGTAACATGGAATAGACTTAGTTTTTGGGTACTTGCCAGGTTCTTATGGCCTGGATTGGCCACTGTTGGAAACAGGATGCTGGGCTTGATGGACCCTTGGTCTGACCCAGTATGGCATGTTCTTATGTTACCTCTGACTTTCCTTGCTCTTTTTTTCACCAGCGTGGATCCTCTGGATTTTTGTTCATTTTTTGCCTCTACTACCTCCCTTGGAAGGTCATTCCGAGCATCCACCATCCATTCCATGAATAAATAATTTCTAATGTTACTCTGAATCAGTCCGCATGGAAGTACATAGAAATATTTGTGTTTGGCATTCACTAAAGAAGTGATTGGAAAAGGACTGCTGACTGTATTGTCAGTCCCCTTGGAGTGTGTGTCTCCAAGGGAGTAGATTCAGGATTAATAACAACATTTATTCATGCATAAAACAGTATATATGAGAGGGAGTCAATAAGTAAGATGGATTTCAAGCTGTTCGGAGACGCACACATAGACGCTATACAGTCGGCAGTCCTTTTCCTATCGCTTTTTAGTGAATGCTGTACAAAAGTATTTGTTTAGCATTTCTGCTTTTCCTTGTCACCCTGAATGCATTCCTCTTTATCTCCTCCCAGTCTTAAGTCCTAGCTCTGCCCTTCCTCCCCACTAACATACCTGGAAAAAGTCTGTTACTTCGCTTTTACCGCCACAGCTTTCTTTTTTTTTTTTCTTCCACTTGTTTATTTAGACATTTTATATACCGTCGTTCCATAAAAATGGTCACAACGGTTTACATAAGTAACATTCATAGTTGTCAATCAGCAAATCCTGACGGTTTACCTACCTGGTATCGTAAGCAGGGATTAACATTTCCCGAATGAAAATGTAATGTCCTAAAACGGATTAGATTGCTTACTGACGATCTAAGACTAAAGGCAATAAATCTGTTCAATGTTTTTGTTCAATGTAAAGCGCCATGCCTGGCGTTTGTTTGTGTTACACTGTAAACCGATGTGATATCCTGGATGAATGTCGGTATATAAAAATTTTAAATAAATAAATAAAATAAATAAATCTGGAAAATACAATAACAAATATCGTATAATATTCTGTACATTGTCTTAAGCTGCTTGTGTTCTCTCATTACGTTTTATTCCTCATGCTTTAAATAATCCCTCTCTTCTCTCTTGATATTGCAGTTCATTTCATTGCTGTGTTTTTAGGTTAGGTTCCTTGCACTGCTACTTGTTTGCCCTCCTGACTGCCTTCCCTGTCTCTTTCGGCGAGTCGCTGTACAGCACGGTGGTGGCCCCTTCCTCCCCTTTCTGCCTTCTTCGCTCCCAGACTGACTCAAGGACAGGGGCCCTATTTTCCTTCCCCCTTGGCAACAGGCCCTGTCTCTCGGCTTTTCCAAATATTCTTTCCCGTCAGCCTCCTTCACAGCTCCCTTGCGCTTCTCGCATGCTGATATTTCTTTTTTGCCCTGACTCTTTTCAGCCACCCGATTTTCGAAACCCATTTCGGTTTCATCAGAGTGCTCGAATGCGCCATGGAGAGTCCGCTGCCGTTTGTGCTTGTACTTTCTCGCTGTAACGGGGGCTGTAGGTCCTAACTGCCGGTTATTCAGAAAAGCAGAGCAGCTCATTACCCTTTAGGGACTTCCCAGATTATTTAAATCAACCTGGTACTAACCATAGATGCAAATAAGCCAACAAAGGCTGAATGACTGCAGATGCTCGGCAAAGGAAACATGGAAACCATTGCAACCAGTCCCTTTGGCTTTTCAGATATTAATGCATCATTTTTCAGCATTTCAGTGGGTGGCAGAGGGTCCACGATGTGTTAGTCTTTGTAACGGAAATGCTGTTTTGAGCCCGCACCCACAGAGGGGGCTAACGTCTCTGCATTCTGCTTTCCAGGTGCACGGCGGGATGCTAAGAATATTCCCGGAGGGGAAGTCTTACGTAGCAGATGTTGAGCCCCTTTTTGACAGATTGCTCTTCTTCTGGTCCGATCGAAGAAACCCACACGAAGTGCAGCCTTCCTATGCAACCAGGTGAGTGCACAGATGTGCTCACCTCCAACGTCTCCCGCAGGTGCCGGCCCAGGCATCCCTGCAGTACTGTGCCCTTGAAAACCCCCCTTTAACTTCTTCCTGCTTTCCCCAGGAGAAGAGAGTCCATGAATTCAGGACAAAAAAAAAGTCCAGCGCTTTGTGCATTAATGGAGCAAGCATGGGGCGATAGCTGCCCCGGAGTGAGGCACTAGATAGCGAGTCAAGGGACAGAGATTAAATTAAAGCTACAGCCATGAAGGTCCCGTTCTTACCCACTGACCTACAGGTTGCATGATGGACGGCTCATGTCACTTTTTTTTTTTTACCATTCAGTTAGCGTGAAGTGAGGGTGAATTGGTACTTAGGAATCCATCAGAAACCGACTACACTGGGTGGTGATGGATCGTGAAAGATTTATCCAGAGTTTTGCTTTCCATTGCTGTGACTTTTTTAAATATTTTTCACTAGACGGCCAGTAGAAAGAGATACCGTTGGGGTCAGGATCATGGGAAAGAGAAGCTTTTGAAAAGGGTTGTGCTGGCCTAGTGGCTTAGCAATGCTCTGCGTTGTCTTAACCATGTAATTATTTTGTTTCGACACCTTTGAAATAGCAGGCCTTGGTGTGTGCCGTACTGTATGGACTGGCATCTGTTTATGCTTTAGAAGCTAGCGTTGCAGGGTAGGACTTTCGTGTCCCTTCAGTTTTCATATTATTGATGCCACACCACAGCTGTGCCCAACATGCCAGCTCATTGCAGATTCCCACCTTGGCGGAGTCCCTTTTAAGCAAGAGACAGTGAGAGACTCCCTTGGAGGTAGCATCCGGGGTTCAGGCTATGGGCAGTGCTATTACTTAAGCACTTTTAATGCAAGGATCCATTTGAAAGGAACCCTCTGGTAGTATGGTTTTTAGGGTAGACTTATTGAACCCCCTCCATAAAAAGATATTTATGGTCAAGAGTGTAGCAGTCCTTATCCTGCATTGAGGGGCTTCATGGCACCTAATCTAATACACTTTTAGTTTTTCTTATTCTCTTTGTAAAAATTGTACATATCTGCCCCTAGACGAAATCTCAGATGTGAGAAATCAAGATGGTATTTGGCTGAGTAGACGCTAGACTATGAGCTCTCATTTAGATGCCCTGAATTGATTTTCTTAGTTTGTTTTTTTTTCATTTCCTGACTATGGGAAGAAAAGAAAACGTAAAGCCATGTCTTACTCAGCAGAGTCTCTGGCACCTGAGGCTGGGCCTTTGGACTCTTGGGCGCACGTTCCAGCTTGATAGTCTTTGAGAGCAGACGCTCTAGGATGGACACCAGCGGAGGTGGAAGTCGCGTCTCCTCCAAGCAGTGAGATCGTTTTGGATCCTGCCGTCTCTGCCCAGAGGGTATCTCCCTGTCGATGGCGGACCGGCAGTGTGTCTGGGTCTGATGTACAGTGGCCACGCTGCAGCCAGAGAGTCTGCTGTGGAGATTCTCCCTAAAACGAGGCTTGACATGCACGTCCGCATGTTAAAAGATCGTGGTTTCTCCGCACAGCCCCCTTCCAGGCCACAACCAGAGAGAGTGCCACTTGGGAAGGTAGAGGAGAACTGTGAGGCAGTGCCCCAAAATTGGCTCCAGTGAAAATTCCTGTTTGATGTAAGGATGCAGTCAGGCAGAAGTACATGCTAGCCTCTGTAAAAAATCTGGGACAAATGTTACACCACGTGGAGAACATTTTAGATGACTGTGTCTTGCAACTTTGTAAGTTTTCTGTCAGTGCGACTGCTAAATTTGATCTGCATGACTCCCTTTTGGAGAGCCATACAAGTCAGATAGGACATTGCTCTACTCATATTTCCTCACTTTAGGCCTCTAATGCTGTAATAATTAAGGATAACTTATTTCTTTGGAGCAGAATGGAGTCTCTTGAAAACAACTTCAGATTATAAATTTGTGAAGTTTGAATTTTCCTAGAAAGTGATTGATGTCATCTTATAATATTGTTAAAAAAGTATTTCATTGAGAATCCAAAGTTTTCTCTATAAGCAATGCCTTGTGCCACCCCTGTTTGAAGTGTATTATATTTCACCCTGTGGATCGGCTCCACAAGAAGGGAACTTCGAGCCCTTGGTTTCTGACGATCAGTTTGGATGTCTCCACTACGTTGGAATCATCACAGGCAAGATGATATGACTAGAGGGACTTCGATAGTGTCCTTTGCATTAGAACTGGATAGAGATTCAATAATGAAGCTGTTTTGCAAAAACAGATTGTCCTTTGTTCTTTGACGAGAGGGTTAACATTTTTCCTGATCTTTGTAAGTGTTACCTAGGTTACCAGAAAAGCTGTCTTGAGAGCTTAGGTCTCAGGTATTGGGTGTGGGTGAAACTTCTTTTTTTTTTTTTTTTCCTCCCTCAAATTTCCTTGTAGATGTATTGTGATTTGATTTATAAAGGGAGTAAGTTTTTTTTTTTTTTTATGAGATCTCTTAAAAAGATTTCTTAGTGATTAAAATGATTGTATATTGATTTCCCAAGATTATAGGGGAGGTGACTGTGAATATATATTTCCAAACTGAGATCCTGTTTTGTACCAGTTTCTTTGTCTGTCTGCCCAAGTAACACCATTTCCCCTCTCTCCGCGAGACTTGGAAGTCATGCTTTGGTTTGTAATTTCTGTAAGATGGTATTGTGCTCTTGCAGTATTTTTTATATTTTGGTACATTGATGTGATAATTCAGTATAGAACAGTGGCTGTTAAAATTACAATAAATAAAAATTGTAAAAAAACAAGCTCAAGTCTGCTTGTAGCAGTTTTAAACTTTGAGAGGGTCATTTTCAAAGAGTTTATGCCTGTAAAATTGGGATATAATTAGAGAGTGCAGTGAGTACCCGTGTATATGCTCTTTTGGAAACATCACAAGTGCATGCGTGCTTGTAATGTGGCACGTGATTGTTAACGGGGAGAAAAGTGGCGGCATGGGGTGTTCAGTGGTAGGGTTTGAAAGTATGCTATTGTGCAAGGGTGCTGATCATAGCAGTATAGGTGGTGATTTTGTTTGTCTGTTTTTATCCCATATTTCCAATTCCTGTAATATTTTATTGTATTTTTTATCTTTTCATTTTATGTTTATTTTTGTTATTCGCCTAGCACAAGTTTTGTTATAGGCGGAGATAAATACTTGTATGAATAAATAAATAAATACGCTGCTATTTTGTAAGCAATATCTTCACAAAGATTTAAGAACTTGCCATATACTTTTACACCTGCTAGTTAAGCTGCAGAAGTGAAATTGCACTTGTCTTTTGTCTGTACTGAAACATGTGTCTGTACTGTCGGGGTAGAAAAACGCAGTAGTCTATAAACTGTGCGGCTCCCCGTACACAGTTTATAAAATGCTAACCCAAATTTTCACAATGCCACTTACGCATGCATTTGTTGACTTACACAGACTATTGAAATTGGGCTCTTATTGTGGGTTTTTTTTGTGGAATTTTGGAAAATAATGAAAATCAGATGGAAAATTAAATCTGCTTAATAACATAAGCAGAAATACAGTGGTGCTGTCCTGTTGTGATGTACAGCTTGCAGAGATTTTGAAGAATGTAGGGGGTTTTCCTAAATGCCTCTCTTTATTTCTAATTTTTTAATCCAGATCCGATCTGTTTTCACGATACCTGGCTACCCTGAGATACAAACTTTTGAGCATTAATGGCACAAAAGCCTTCATACTGATACTCCTTAGCTGCTCGCCTTGGCAAGAGGAATTACTAATGTGTCCTATCTGTGTGCATAGACAAGAGTTAACCTGGTATTTTTCCTTAACAGGTATGCCATGACTGTGTGGTACTTTGATGCAGAAGAAAGAGCGGAAGCCAAACAGAAATTCAGAAACTTGAATGGTGAGACCATAAATCTCCCGCGTCGGGTTTGGGAATTAGTATTGTGGGATGTGGCGCAGGCTGTAGGTGTTTGAGCCCAGATGGGATGTGTCCTGGGATACTGAGGGTGCTCACAGAGGTCCTGCTGCATCCACGGGATCTGTTCAGTAGATCTCTGAGCGCAGGAACTCTGCAGGCATGGAAAGGGGTGGATAATGAATTCTACTGTAACAGCAGATGGGCTCCATCTTTCACTCAGTCCTGTTTGCTGGTCCAGCTTGTTTATATGTAATGTCCTTTTGTTTATTTGTATTGTTGGATTTTAATTTAGGTTTTATTTTACACTGCTTTGGGTGTCTATTATTGATCAAGTAGGCAGGCTAGAAATATTTTAAGTAAATGGTAGGGAGGGAACCACAAGTCGGTTTGTCTGACCTCAGTGGTGGGGAAAATTAATGGAAACAGCACTAAAGGGAAAGGGTAGTGGATTAATCCTAGATTCTAGCGGATTGCAGTATCCGAGGCAGCATGGGTTTACCAGGGGGAGATTGTATCAGACAAAGCTGATCAATTTCTTTGGGTGACTAAAGAATTAAATCAAGGGCATGCATTGGATGTGGTTTTCTAAGGAATTCAGCAGAGCCTTTGCTAAGAAGCTCTGAAATAAACTGAGCAGCCCTGGTGGTGGACCGCAGGGGGGGGGGGGGTGTGGAACTAGATTAGAAACTGGTTTAGAAATGGGCAGCAGAGGGTAGTGGTAAACAGAGTTCATTCTGAGGAAAGAAAGGGGATCTGTCCTGGGGCCAGGATCCATTCAGTATCTTTCTGAATAATATTGTGCAGGAGTTGGAAGGAAGAAAAACTTAACTTTTTGCAGATGACACTAAAATCTGCAAACGGTAGATATACCTGAGGACAGAATGAGAAGTGATGTAAGAAAGCTGAAAGAGTGATCAACTGCTTGGGAGTTAAGATTCAGTGCAAAAAGATGCAGGTAAACGACAGGTGGAGAGATCCTGATGTGCACCAGCTGGGCTTGGGGGATTGACTTTGTCTGATGATCTCAGAGTAGCATATAATAGTATAATAAGGTAGTGGCCAGCGCCAGAGGGATGCTAGGATGCATGGCAAGAACATAAGAAAATGCCATACTGGGTCAGACCAAGGGTCCATCAAGCCCAGCATCCTGTTTCCAACAGTGGCCAATCCAGGCCATAAGAACCTGGCAAGTACCCAAAAACTAAGTCTATTCCATGTAACCATTGCTAGTAGGAAAAAAAGGAGGTGGTGCAGGGTGCTGGTGTTCAGTTCTGAAGGCTGTACCTCTGCAAGGATAGAGACAAGCTGGAGTTGGTCCAGAAAAAGGGCCCCCAGGATGGTGCATGGTCTACATCAAAAGCCACAGGAGGTATGAATGTTATGTAGCAGGAGTATTCACAAATACGCAAAATTATTTTGAAGAGTTAATAAATCAGACTGTCGCTTGAGAAGGTTACTACAGATTGTATTACATAGCATAGTAATTGATGGTAGAAAAAGACTTAAGTGGTCCATCCAGTCTTCCCAGCAAGCTTTTTTTTTATTTGTTTATTTTAGGGTAGTAACTGCTGCTCCGTGCAGGTTACTGCGGGTCACCCCTTTTCTCCCTCTCCAGCTTTAGTCCTTAAGGATCCTCCGTGATTTCTTCTGCGCCCTTTTGAATTCCACGACTGTTCTCGCCCTCACTGTCTCTGCTGGGAGGGCATTCTGTGTTTAGTCCCTGTTTGAAACGAGCAATAGCGTGATGCTTTGTGTGTTAGAATATGCTATTTTTCATACACCTAGCTATTTGCTTGCAACACTAATCATTGGGAAATACAAGAATTTTGAAGAAACCTTGTGAAATGTATGCCTTGGAGGAGAGAGAGGAGACGTGATGCTGGTGGTGGTGGTGGTGGTCCCTAACCTCATCTGCAGACTTAACCGATCATGGCCCTATCATTGTGGCCGTGACATGCTTGGCAGGATGCTGCAGTGGTGTGCCATCGCCTTCTGCGATCCACAGCTCCCGGTCTTCCCTGATGGTCTCCACTCCTGGTACAGCCGGCCATGACTCTTTTTTTTTTTTATTAGCATCTGAATAAGGCAGTATTGCTGGGGATATGATAATGACTTCACTTTAGAGAGCTCCGCTCCCTTCATCGGATCAGTGCAGAATAAGAAAGGAGGATGTTGCCGGAATATGCAAGTAAATGTGAGATTGCTTTACAGTGGTTGTGAAGTGGGAGGCCTTTCCATGCATCTGCTACCCTCTCTGTAAAGAAATATTTTTTTAAGATTACTCCTGAGTGTATTCCATCTCACCCTCATCACGTGTCCCCCTCCTTACCATGGAAACCTTTGAGATATTTGAATGTCTCTATCATATCTCCCCTGTCATGCCTTTCCTTTAGGGGTGTATATGTTAAGATCTTTGAGTCTTATCTCCGTATGCTTTACAACAACTGATCATTTCAGTAGCCACCCCCTGGGCCAGCTCCATCCTGTTTATAATCTGAAGGTGCGGTCTCCAGAATTGTACAACTGTATTCCAAGTGAGGTCTCGCCAGAGAGCTATACAGGGGGCAGTATGAACTCCCTTTTTCTGCTGATTATTTCTCTCAGTATGTTTACCTCAGGTTAATATGGAAACACCGGCTTCCTGAGAGGGTGAAATCCATCATTGTATAATGGAGATCTTTCATACAAACACAGAAGCTTTCCATAAGCTAATTTCCAGGTAACATTATTGGTTCCTTTTGTCATTTCAGCGACAAAGAAGAAAGAAGCCCCTCTCAGTGAGGACTAGTGGCTGACGGACTGGCGACTTTTTATACCATCAAAAAACACATGGCCTGCAAGCGCATCCCCCAGTGACGCTATCCAAAGGCTTCCTCCAGTGATCGAGTGGAGGCAAGGGCCGCATCTCCCGCGCACCACCCCTGACCTGTTACTTCGTGCGCATCCTGGACGGTACCCTCGTTGGTTTCCAACGATGCGTCTTGTCAGTAGACGTCTTCATCTTAATCCTGCACCTCGCCTCCTGCTTGGCGGCTGCGAGTTGTTTTCTGGTACTGTGGATACAGAAGGCAGCGGCACATCGAAGAGAGGAGGCCGTGACAGGAGCGGGCCATTGTTTGCACTTTATATGCATTTTCTAGCTTGCTGAGGAGAAGCAAGAACGGTGGTGCACTGCAGGAAGGTAGTCGGGGAACGGGAGGTACTAGCTCTCAGAAACCTAAGCAATATATGGTTTCCACTGAATATGCTTAGGTGCATGAACTAGTGTCAAGACCATTTAAAGTCTGAGCATGTCCAGCCTATAAAAGGTGGTTCTGGAAACCTACTGGGTGGCTTCCATGCTCACTTCACTTTGATCCTGTTTCTAAATCGACCCAGAGCCTTTTGAGATTTATAGTCCCATGCTACCCTGAGGAGATGAAAGCTATAAACTCCAGAATGCATGGGAATGTAAGTTAAAAAAAAAACAAAACAAAATAAAAATCCAGAATCAGATTAAAAGTGTAATTTTATAACAGCAGACTTAGGCCTAAAATCTCTGTGTAGAAAGTACTCGCAGATTTTTATCCCCAGTTTACAAAGGGGACTTAATGCACCGAACTCTGCTTTGAAAATCATTGGCTGCACATTTGCATTCGCTTGGGAGAGGGCGTAACTATGTGAGTGTTGGGCGCATATTTCAGAAAATCAAAAGTGTGAGTGTAAATGGTTTCCCTGCCTACGGGACACTCCTTTTGAGTGTGTGGAATCCCTTCTGTGCACACATGTCCGTCCGTCCCCCTCCTTTTTTATAAAAGCATAAAAATGTATTTTATGCACATAAATCCTAGAGTTCAGCCCTAAAATTTCATTTCAAACATAGACTTCCATCTGCTCACCCTATGAAAGCCACAAATCTCCCCCAATCCAGATCAGTGACAAAGGGGATACGTGCCTGTCCCCTAACTGCAAAATAGTTGAAATAAATGATGCAGTCCTTCCACAAATGTGTTTGGAAATTGGTTGCCATGTATTGGGTTTTAGTCCACAGAATGTGTATAGCCATCTTCCCAGCACCAGCTGAGTTTTCCAAGGGAAAGGACAGCCCTCCCCCTGTCATCTCATTGCCCAAACACCTCTCACTGTTGACGTCCTACTTTCAAGAGTGCAATGGTTGTGCTTAGAGCAGCGCCCTCTAGTGGCTGGCAGGGCCTGCAGTGCGCAGATTTTGCAGCCAGTGATGTTCAGCATGTTGCTGGCTGAACCCTGTGTTTTATATTTCCAGCGGAGAAGAAAGTCTCACATGTGGCTTCTTGATGTTCATCTCATTGATGTTCATCTCATTGCTAAGTTTTGCTTTCTATATAGCAAGAGCTTAGCACTGATAGGTTGTGCTGGACTGATATAGCGACAGATATAAAAGGAACTCCATTAGCCGTCTGCATTGTGATGCAAGAACAAGAGAATAGGCGCTTGTGGGGCTTCTGTACCTTTGTCCATCCAAAGGGATTTCTCTAATTTTCATACTGTTGTCCCCCTGTAGTCTGTGAGACTTTTGATTTTACTCTACCATCTGTCAGAAATTCAGTTTACCAAGTTCAGAATTCTGTTTTATGACGATGATAATGGTTATCAAAGAAAAGTCCAGCATTATTTTGCATGTTTTGTATATTTTTTGTCTGTTTACTTTGTATGCTAAAGTTAATCTGTTAAATGAATACTCAGCATACACTTCCTTATTAAAATAATTGCTGCTGAAATTTACAAAACATGCATCCTGAATCCACAAGAGTGAACAGGTTTCTGGGCCTATCTTAGGAGTGACTGGCCCAACCCAACCGAGCATAAATCTGTGAGCTGAAAGAGTCCACATCAAAAGTAATGTGCGAGCTGTGCTGAGCACAGGTTATTTAAATGAAGCAAAAGCATGTAAATAGTTTTTATGTTACGTTTTAAAGTTACTTTAATGGGAAGTGCATTTCCTAAAAATAGGAAGCTGTAAGCAGCTTAATAATTAAAGTAGTTTTGTCAGAGGGCTGCATGGCTCAGGGAATTAACACCTGAATATGGAAGCTTTCACCTCTAGGCCTTGTGGTTAAACATGGCTGAGGCTGGAAGTGACAGCGGGTGGTTACCAGATCACATTTTGTTGACCCATATGAAATGAATTGATGATCATGGTCCAGTTCCAAGAGGTCCACATTGCTAAACCCACTTCTGCAGTTGGGGACCTGCTTGGTGGTTTGAGTAGAAAGACCACATATTGACCGTCTCCTGAATCCAAGACTGGGAAAATCCCAGGCACTGAAGCAACCACACTCTCTCTTTTTTTCACCAATGCCCACAGGAAGAGAAATGTGGCCATAACCTGAGGCAGCCCCCTGCCACCAGGATGTATAGAGGAGGAGCTGGGTTGCAGCTTGAAAAGCTGCAGAAGAAAACAAAAGCTGAAAAAAAATACCAAATTAAAAAAAAAACTCACAAAAATAGAGGAAGCAAGAATTTTAAAAAGTCAAAAAGAAAACAAATTGATTTAAAAGGAAAAAAAGAAATGTTCCCTTGGCTCCTTAAAAAAAAAAAATGTTGGCAGGCACCCAACGTATTTTCTGAATACGTTTCCACCCCTACCTGAACCCTAAAGTCAGTCCTTCTGGGACTGACCCGGGATACGTTGGTGAGGAACAGGTGATAACTGCAGGAGCCCTCTTGAGAAGAACAGATTCAAGTTTCTGTGTAACAACAGAGTTGTGATTGAAGCCCAGCATTCGCTACAGAGTTCACAGATGACAATCACATTTTAAATCTGGTTTGTCTTTTTTTATCTGTGGTTGTTCCAAAAACTGGAAGAGCCACCACACCTGTGAGCTACTGGCAGACATAAGTGTGACTTGACCGAAGGCCATGGTTTCACACACTCAACAGCCGATGTTAAAATCTGCAGCATCTTCTGCACAAAATGCTTGAGCTTAATCACAGCTCCAGTTTTTCTCTTAAGGGAACAGAATTACTTTCTGGTGTCATTATGAGTTCAGAGAACTGAACTTGACGGGCTCTGACGTCTTACTCTGATTTTGATCATGGCTGTGTCTGGGCCATGAAAAGAAGTCTGGTCCAGTAGTTAAGGTGGTCAGTATAATTTACTTCCAGTAGATAGCATTTGATTAGATGGATTTGTAAAATAAAAGATCACAAATAAAAAGCCTGGCGCATCTTAGTTAGCAGTAAGTAAAATTAAAGTTACGGATGCATGGAGGTAGCTGTAGTTCTGTAACTGTTCCGTTACTTTTCCTGCGTCTATAATCTAAAATTGGGTTATGGTTAAAGGGGGTGCACTCTAATCAGATGAAAGGCTGTAGGGGGGCGGGCTCTGCCTCAATACCTGCAAAGGCTGTACAAATAGCGCTGTACCGGGCCACAGTCCAGCACGGGCGACGCTGTGGGGACAGGTGGGAAACGCAGGTCTCGGCCCGCTGCCTCTGTGGGCTGTGTATATGTGCCGGTAGACAATAGCCCCCAGGCGAGAAGCGTTTCCTGTGTGGCCCTGCTCTCTGTACCATTGACCCAGCTGCGCTCGGAGCTCTGCGCCGGTCTTTACAGGCAGCAAAGAAGTTGAAATAGAAAAAAAACCAGAGGCTTTCCTTTTTAGGTCCTCCAGACTGACTCAGTACTCTCCTTCCTATCACGCTGCTGTCCGCCGTATCTCATCCGTCGCTACGTTTGTTTCTTTCCTGTTTCTACTCCCCCCCACCACCAATTGAGAGAGAAACCTATCTCCTTGCTCAGGTTCCTGACCTGCCATCTTCCCTGTCCAGGTTCCTGTTCCTCCCACCACCACCCTTTTTTTCAAGTTTCTGTCTCGGCATTGCCTTCTCCGGACTCAGAAATGGCCGGGTTCCTCTCTTAGCAAGCATGGCCTCTGCCAGGCCCTCCTTTTTTCTGCAGCCGGAGCCAAAGTGCGGTGAAATGAAAGCACCGTGCGGGGTTGTCTGATGTGTACCGTCCCACACATTGGTTAAAAAAAAATTTGAAGAAGCGGGCGGACCCCAGCAGAGCAGCAATGTCACAGAGCTGCCCTCCTTGTGAAGACCGAGGGATGTCACCCAGTCCCGCCCCCCCCAGATGGTATGGGATGTTCCCAATACCAGGAGCCTTTTGCAAAGTGAGCTGCTTTGCAATCCCTCCAAGCCCCTAGGCTCTAAAAGGTAAACAGCAGCTGGGGAAGTGCTCCCACACACCTGCCTGAACAATAAACCGGCTTGCAGTTTGAATCGTGCAGGTCCCCTTTTAGAGAGAGTCCTCTGTCGCTGCGCTGTAGCAAGGCTTTGGTGCCGGGGATGCTGAGGTCCTGAACGTTCTTTCCTCCAGCGGTATATCCATGTCGTCTTGTGCTGCTGTGAAAATAATTTTTACGTGCTCTGCAGACAAGTCGCAAATCCTGTTCCGTCTTGCCTCGCCAAAGTTATACAGCAGTGCCGTGCCACTGCTAGTACATTAATACATTTGTACGGCTGGCAAGGGCTCGGGTGGGTGTGTGTGTGAATCGTAGTCCCAGACTCAACAAGTGAAGCTTGGCCCTTGCAGTTTTCTTGAGGTCTATTTGTAACCGCATGCAACACAGTTATTCAGGCTCCTGGCCCTTTAAAAAGTCTTCAGACTATACTGTTTATACAATATAGCAGTCTTCCAGCAATCGGCCCCAGTGTCATGGAATCAGGCCCTCTAGAAATCCTCTGCATAAATAAAAAGGGGATAATATCAGTCCTTATCATTTCATGGGCGTGTTCTGTATAACAGCTCTTCGCTTTCGGTCAGGGCAACCTTCAGTCTTGGACCACCAGTACTCTTGGGATTCTGATTTCTAGCTCCTTCTGTGCAGATTTTCTCCTAAGCCAGCAGCTCTCAGCCTGGGCGGGCCATTGCAGACCACATACATTATTGTTTAATATTGCTTGGAATGGTGATCTGTAGTAGCTTGCTTGTGGCTTTCTAACCCACCCACTTCCTAGAGCTCTGCCACAGTACCCTTTCCAGCCTGGGAGACTGGCAGTGCCTACCCAGCTGGAGCCTTCATTACTCTGCTTGGAGTACCACAGACCTGTGTAGCTTTTGGACGTCTGCATGCTGTAGGAGGCTGGCAGGTTTCTCTGTGCGGAGTATTCCTGGCTTGCTATAAATAGTCTAGGGATTCTCCAGAACAGTGAGCCAAATCTAGAATACTGCAGTGGAACAATAAATACTGCAGGGTGCCAGAACCACAGCTGTAGCTGAATATCCTGGCCATAGCAATGCAGTCAGAGGGCAGCATATGCCTCCAGTTCATCTCTGCGTTACTGGGGTAGGGTGTAGGGGGGGTAGTTCTGTGAAAACTCAGCTGCACATTCATGGGTCTAAGTTCATCTGCTTTGCACTGACGAGGGCTATCTGCACACTGCCCTCTCTGTGTCCATGGGGAAAAGGCCCTAAGTGTGGTCTGTCTCGCAGATAATCAGGGAAAAGTTTAATGTGTGGGACAGTTTGGAGTCTATGGAGCAGGAATAAGCTTTTAAGGTGTGGTCACCCTGAGCTTGCTGTTTATTAGCAGAGGGGGGGTGGGGGAGTAGGAATGGAATAATATGTATCAGCTTTCTCTCTTCCACTCTCACCCCCAAACTTTATCTCTTCCAGCCCCCCACCCCCCCAGTTTTCTTTTCCATCTACCACCATCACCTGACCCCCTCCACAGATGATCCCACCATAATTCCTCTTCCAGCATTCTTTGCGTCATTCCCCCCTATAACTTACATCTCCGTGACTTTATGCATCCTCACTCTACCCTTAGCTGAGTGATTCTCAAGTTCTGGAATCACAGCTGCAGACTGAGTTGTGTGTGTGGTGCAGCCCCTCTCCAGTTTCTCCCCACATGCTGCTTGCAGTGTCTACTCCAGACTCACCCCCACTTACAGGCCGATTCTGTAAAGTGTGCTCAGTTGAGTGTACTATTTTACCTGCAGTTGGACGCGTGTTTTCGACGAGCATCCACTACCCCTAACACGGGTTTAGCACATCGAAAACGCGTCTCCGACTCCCCCCTCCCCCCCAAAACTAATAGTGCTCATCACATGCAAATGCATGTTGATGAGGCTATTAGTCATTCGCCTGGGATACTGAAAAAAAAATGTGCAGCCAATCCGCACATTTTACGCTCAGAAATTAGCGCATGCCCAAGGACAGATGTTAATTTCTGAGCAGCCGGAAAAAGTATACAGAAAAGCAGAAAATACTGCTTTTCTGTACAGTCTCTGATTTAATATCCCTAGAGATATTAAACCTGCGGGTCAGGTTAGGAAAACGGACGTTCAGTTTTACGAGCATCCATTTTCCTAATCCGTGGCTGTCAGTGGGTTCGGAAGATGGACGCTTGTAAAACCGAGTGTCTGTTTTCTAAACCCGCTGACAGCCGACCTCTCCTGGGTTTCCGCTGCTAAGGATGCGCTATGTGGATCACGTGCCCAGGAGAGGTGGCTGGGCATGCGTTGTGAGAGCGGGCACCGCACAGGGTACAGAATCGGCCTGTTACTGAGGAAGGGGAGTGGTTGAGTTGTATACAGAGAGGCCCTGAGATTTCTAGTGTTTCCCTGAGTCTCGGGGTGAAAGCTTGAGAGTTCCACGGTATATATGAATAAGGCAGGGACCATAGAGGTGTACAGACAGGACTGGATAAATTGCTACACTTAAGTTTACATGTTTTGGTTTTTTTTAAAGGGAGAGGTTGTCTTTTTTTTTTTTTTTTTTTTTTTTTTTTTGCAAAACTCAGTCTTGTAACTCTTGCAGGAGGACATGAATTGTACTGCAGGTGTATAGAAATGCAGAATCCATAAAATCATGGGAACATATAATGATCCAAAAGTAAGTCAGCGTTCCTTCCTCCCTCTGAATTTGTTTTCTTTGCATTTTAATAAAGCCTTAGAAATTCCTGAGAAAATAGGCGTATAAAAAAAGTACAGGTGTGCTGTGATAGCAGTCATGGAGGGCACTGTATTACCTATTTTTTTACATGGAATTTTGTCTGGGAAAAAGCTTTGGAGAAGATCGTAGATCAGCTGTTAACAATGGGAGAAGTTCTAGCTAAAGTGGTCAGTATCCTGAAAAGCCCTGAATGTGCTTTTGTGCTGCTAATATGGTCCATGGTTTCTATGTACGGTATCTGTAAAAACAATAAATAAAAACTTCTTTTCAGTAAGAAATTATTTAAAAGCGTAATTGGGGTTTTTCATACTGAAGGTAAATGAGATGCACACTTGCCTCTGCTCCATTGATGTAGTGTTAAAAATCAGGTGTGTGGGTGTGCAGGCAGACACTTGGTATCGACAAATGACAAAAAGCAAAGTGGCATAGCACATACCAGAAACCGCAGAACAAATGTTAGAAAATCACTTAAGGTTGTTCATATGTTCCATGACCTCTGGCATGAGCGTAGCAGGGTAGGTTTGTCCTTCAAGTTCTGTCGGCCATTGCATTAACCAGATAAATATCGGAGGACTGCCATTTTGCTAAGAGGTGTGAATGTAAAGCAGTTTCCATTTTCTCTGGATCTAGATGATTTGAAAATGCTGGAGCATTTCCTGGCGAGTCAAGGTATCCGGGACTTCTGAGCTTCCATCGACAGCCACACGTGCATTCTTCTTTCACACCCTTTTCGATCACGCCCACTGTCACAGCCTGGCATCTAGATTATGCTTTTTGTTGCATTTCTGCTTTGCCTTATTTGAGTGGATGCTTCTATGTGTGTGTCACTTACTATGAAAATATTCTTTGTATTCTGATGATATGCGATAAAGAAACCAGTTCAGTAACCATCCTTGCTCTCTACTGATGGGACCTCAATTCTGCAATGGCATCTGATATTGGGTGGCATGCGAGTTGTAGATATTATATTACCTGTTTTCTAGGGCTGTCCATTTCTTAGTTTAAAGAATAGCTAAGGAAATATATTTTTTGTCTAAATTGGACACATTGGATTTTGGTGTACTTCTGTGGAGAAAAATGTACTTAATGACTGGTGAAGGGAATTTAACAATTTTTTTTTTTATGTAGATGCTTTGAAATTGTGTATTTTTTAATGTGTGTCCATAAAAGCACATGATTGTACTTATGAAAATTGAGTCAGCCTACGAACTTAACCACATGAATAATTCAGGAAGTGTTGAACCTGACATAACATGGAATGTTTCATAAATGAAGTAGGAACTGGGTAGCTGTACAGTATTGACTGCACAAAGTTAGCAATTATAGTAGGAAAAAACTGCCACTTTCAGGCCTGACAACCCCCTACAAAATTTTGTTTAGCACGTACTTCCCTAGATTGTTCTAAGGCAGCCATTGTGTGGTGCACAGAGACCAAGATGTCTGCTAAAAACTCAATGAAAAAGCTAAGGCAGTTGACCTAGTCTAAGAATCAAATATCTGGAACATTCTAAAGACATGTCCAAAAAAGACATTTCAGTAAGGGACCATCTATAAATGTCATGCTCCAACAGGAAGGGGATACAACTTTTATGACAAGGCGGGGTACTAAGTTGAAAGGGGGTTTGGAGATTTGTGATGAAGTGTGATTTGGGGGGGGCGGTGATGTCATGTCATGTATGGACAGTCCCTAAGCTGAATTCATTTTAGGTTGGTTTTATTTGAGAGACCACACACATACTGTTCCAATTTTTACAGTGTCTTATCACACCTCTGTCTCTACATGAGTAGGGAAGGAGCATTACTACTGGCTAAACAGCCATGACGAGGAGAGCAATCTGGGGACATTGTAAATGCACGGGGTAGAAATGGGTACAAGTCTAGTAGGCGTAGACATTAGTGGGACTGTCCAGAAAAAGCAAACCATGCCAAATATTCAAAACAATTCAGAGGAAAGAAGTAGTTACAAGAAAACAAATATTTTTGAGCAGAGGAAAAATGCTGCACATGAGGTAGTAAAGCTATTGTGAACATGTTGAATTCCTCGCTTAAGCTGTTTCAAATCCAATCACTATTTCAGGAATGTACAACATGGCTGCTGTCCTTCAGAGTACAGACGAACCCTTACATCAAAGAAGTGAAAGGCCACTCATCACATACTAATGAGAGAAGGTTTTGCAGTAGAACGACCTTGTAGCTAGGGTTACCAGATGGCTTCAGGTCATCGGGGCCAGACTGAGCCAGTCTCCCCATTGTTCGTATTTTTATTGTGTATGCCTAAACTCTAGGCTCTGTGCAATCTGCCAGTCCTGCTTATTGTTGCTGGCCCTCAACTCTTCTTCATGGATGAAGCATCCCCTGTGACTGTCAGTGTTCCAGCAGTTGGCTTGGTGTGTGCCCTCTCTCTACTGCTACATTGTTTGCTGGTCAACAATGCTAGCATTAGGGCTGCTTATAAAGCACAAGATGGCATCAAAACACACGTAGTACAAGAAAATGTTGAAAGACATGAATGAACTGTCAATAAAGTCTGATAGATTCAGTTGCACATGATAAGCCTGACTCATTTCTTTTGGAATTGTTTGGTTGTTTGTACATTTGTTCCTTGCATGCAGCCAGGTATAGCAGAAGGGTGAGAAAAGGTAAAAAAGCCGTTTCCTTTCTGACAGTATTGCCCTTGACTGCTGCTCCAGCCAGACCTGTCTTAAATGGGCCTGAACATTCATGCATCACATTCCATGGGTCAGCCGTTACCTGATATATGGAAGACTGGCCCAGCGGCACATCTGCCATGGAAGAGCCGTGGACTCTGTAGAGGACTTGGGTATTCCACTAAAATATTCCTCAAACTGGGCTCAGGTACCAGTTTTTAAAGTGCCCGTTTAGGCTGTTATCAAGCAAGGAGCATAATAATATCCCCCCTCCCCACCCAAATGCAGTGGTAGAAAATGCTCTCAGCTAACTTCAGTTCAATTTGAATAGTTTCAAGAAGGTAGATTTTAAAAGGGCCATGCACACACCCATAAATGCACATATCACGCCGTGCACAAAAATATGTGATAGTTTATAACCTATGGGGCGGATTTTAAAACCCCTGCGCGTGTAAATCCGGAAGGATTTACGCGCGCAGGGCCCTCATGCGCCGGCGCGCCTATTTTGCATAGCCCGTCGGCGCGCGCAAGTCCCGGGGCTTCCTGTCGGGGGGCGTGGTGGGATGATGCGGCGTTTAGGGGGCGGGGTGCGGCTTTCTGGGGGCGGTGATGTGGGCGTGGTTTCGGCCCGGGGGCGTTCCAGGGGCGTGGCTGCGGCCTCCGGAACAGCCCCCGGGACCGGACCACGGAGCGGGGCAGCCGGCCGATGCGGGCAAAGTTACGCCTGCTTTCAGCAGGCGTAACTTTGCTGACAAAGGTAAGGGGGGGGGGGGGGTTAGGTAAGGGAGGGGAAGGTGGGGGGAGGGCGAAGGAAAGTTTCCTCCGAGGCCGCTCCGAAATCGGAGCGGCCTCGGAGGGAACAGGCAGCGCGCGCTGGGCTCGGCGCGTGCAGGTTGCACAAATGTGCACCCCCTTGCGCGCGCCGACCCCAGATTTTATAAGATACGCGCGGCTATGCGCGTATCTTATAAAATCCAGCGTACTTTTGTTCGCGCCTGCTGCGCGAACAAAAGTACGCGCTCGCGCAAGTATTTAAAATCAGCCCCTATGTGCGTAGGTTATAAATTACTCTCCATGCAAACATCACGAGAGAGAGAGGGATACTTTATATATATATAGACTATTGTAAGGGGGCACTTTGATTTGGGGTGAGTTTTCGGGAGGTGGGTTGGGTGGGTGCTGTTACAGACACATTCAGAAGTATCCATTGTAAAGTTCTTATTAAAGATTTCTTGACCTTATAAATGATGAAAAGGAGTTGATTTGTACACTGCAGTCTCTGCTAGCTGCATTGTACAAATCAACTCCCTTTCATAACTTATAAGGTCAAAAATTCTTTAATGAGGTCAATTTTACAATGGATAAATATGAATGTGACTGTAACAAGACCCCCCTAACCCCAACCCACCTCCTGAAAACTCACCCCCAAATCAAAGTGCCCCCTTACAATGGTCCATATATAGAGAGTATCAGACTGAGCCCTATAAAGAGTCTCTCTCGCTCTCTCTCTCTCTCCTGTGTCTTACAAGGAGCAGTAGGAAAGTGGCACACATATGTTACGCACGCCGGCTGAGGAAAATTAAGAGGCTACATGCAGGGCCGGTGCAAGGGTATTAGGTACCCTAGGCAAACCTTACAGCCTGGTGCCCCCTCCGCCCATCTCCCCATACACAATTTTAAATTATGCATTTATAACAACATATTTTACATGAAAAATGACATTCTGAGGCAAAATTAATATACACGTTGTGATGCCAACAAGAAAACTTTACATCTTGGAATTCATATGGCATCGTACCTATTGTGATATGTTTCAACATGGTCCTCGCGTATCAACACAGTACTATCTGCCAACACTCAAAGAATAACAACCCTACCTATGAAAAAGAATACCACAAATATTACACCAGAATCTAAAATATCAATACACCTCCTATTAGGAAAACAGAACAGGCCAAGCTACTACAGATCCCTACAGAGAAACCACATGCTAAAAGAATGCTTCATCTCAGTCTTTGCATGCAGAACACAAACCCTCACCAAATACAGAATTAAGCCATCATAAAGTATAATTAGAAATGTGCAGACAAAAACTGAACTGTAAAATGCATCACGCCAGACTCTATACAGTGCAACAATGGAAAAACAAAAATTTCACCATTCCTCATGAAACAAATCAAGATATATAAATCATTAATCATAATAGTAAAATCATACTAATAAAATGATTTCAAAACAGCTGATGAATAGAATATCCAATAAAGACTCATGCAAAATATGGAAGTTTTACCAAACACCAATAAAATATTTCAAAACAGCAAACACAAACGCTACTCAATAATTAAAAAGATAAAAAATATCCCAAAATCCATAACTGGGAACTTTTGATTCTCAGTCTGAGCTTGTCATGGATTAATGAGAGGGGCTGCGATACAAAGAAAGACTTTCTCCTCTCTCTCACATACACACGCTCCAACACAGGCTTACTCGCTTAGTCAAACATATTCATACACACACTCACTCCCCAACATGCTCTGTCACACACAAACGTATGCTCTCTCCTCCATATGCTGTCACATACACTTGCTCTCTCTCCTACATGCTCTCTCACAGACACACACACACACACACGTTCTCGCTCCCCTCTCATGCTCTCTCAAACACACACACACTTGTTCTCTCTCCTCCCTCATGCTCTCTCAAACACAAATGCTCTCTCTCCCCCACAGTTTCTCACCCCACACACTCGCTCTTCCTCACATGCTCTCTCTCACAAACACATACTCTTTTCCCCCCACATGCTCTCTCTCCCCATATACACTCATATACACATGCACTCACACATTCTCAAACGCATATATATTTTTTACTTTCCATCCTAGTTGTAAGCAGCAGCAGTAGCAGCTTTCTTCTTGGACTTCCATGGCATCAGGAAGCCTCCACCGTCTTCCTCGTTCAGCAGAGATGCTGCCTCTTTTCTGCAGTGCGCTCACCCGATCCCGCCTTTCTCCTGCCGTGCAGTCTGGCTCATTGGTGCCTCTCTCCTGCTGCGTGGCCCGGCCAATTGCTGCCTCTCTCCTTCTGCGCGGCCCAGTCGATCGCTGCCTCACTTCAGCCGCACAGCCCGACCGATCCCGTCTCTCTCCTACCGTGCGGCTGGCCGATGCTGCAATTGACCCTCTCAGTCTTTTCTTCTGGCCACTCCTTCCAGCTACGATGATTGGGCATCCTTCTTCCTGCCCATGCCGGCCCACAACACATTTCCTCTTCCGGTCCTCGAGGGCTAGAAGAAGGAGGTCCAATTGCCTGGGTCAGTGGTTTTCAACCTTTTTTCTGTTGGGACACACCTGATAGATGCGAGGCACACTGAACACATGACAGTCACAGGGCTAACCCCACCCCGACCCTCAGTAATGGGTATAAAGCAGAACTAGAACATTCCCCGTACAACTCAACATACAAAAAAGTTATTCTGGTGTTATCTCAATAACAGCAACACAAACTCCCACTACTACCAGGCTCAATAGCCCTACTTATAAAAAGATAGCAGTTCACCACCAATGCATGTCCAATTGAGAAAACACAACAAATAAAATGAGGTATTTTATGTGCCTACATGCTGGTTAAATATCTCGCCTCGGTCATACACACAAGATCGACCTTCACCGAGTACAGAAAGACCACAAATTACAAATATGGAGACAAACTGGAATGAAAACCCAAAAAAAGCCAATCTGCGTGCAGAGCAAACCTGGAGAAATGGAAACAGAAATTATAGCACCTAACAAAGTCCCAGGATCTGCAATAATGCACACAAACTAATACACACAAAGTTACACCTGCATTATGGCCTGCACTCAAATGGAACAGCCCTACTTACAAAAAGGCAACTCTACAAATATTAAACCAGGCCCTAAACACCAATATACCTCCCATTAGAAAAACAGAAAAGGAGGTCACGTGATGTGGTAGCGGGGAGGAAGCATTTCTCCTCGGCTCCAGACCAGCCTTAACAATCGCGAGCCATCCACCACGTTAAATTCTACTCTGAAGCAAGAGCTGTGAACCGGGGACAGAGCTTATGTCCGAGTCCGGAATAGGACGCCGCTCCCGATGACCATGAAACCTAGCAGAAAAGAAAAAGAGAAACCGAGAGAAGTGGAACCCAAGATGGCGACCGCGGCTGAATGTGATTCTCCCCCCGTCCCTCTCACTCTCGCAGATATCAAAGACGCCATCCGGGAGGCTTTAGAGGAGAAGTGGTCGGCACTTACAGCTCAGTTGGGGGAGGTTCGGGACTCTCTGGCAGCTTTGCCACCGCGGCTCGAGACGGCAGAAACAAGGATCTCTGCGCTAGAAGACGCCACGGTGGATACCACATCTAAGATGGCCGCCCACGACAGTACCATATGGGCCTTGCAAATTAAGGTCGACGAACTTGAAAATCGAACGCGCCGGGATAACCTACGGTTCTTAGGGTTCCCCGAAACCATTGAAGATCACTCCTTATGCTCCTTATTGGAAACGTGGCTACCGGAGGCACTATCCTTGCCCCACCTACAGGGAAAGCTGGTTGTGGAGCGTGCACACCGGCTAGGGGTGAGGAAGATGCAGTCAGGGCGCCCGAGGCTGGTCATAGCCAAAATTCTCAACTCAGCTCACAAGGGAGAGTTCTGGCGAGCCTCACGGGCGAAGCGGGAGCTGTGCTACCAATCCCATTCCATAAGAATCTTTCAGGACTTCTCTGCAAAGGTGTCCGAGGCACGCCGAGGTTTCTCACCCATTTGTTTCACCTTGCATAATCGTGGTGTAAAATTCGCTCTCATGTTTCCAGCACGTTTAAGGATCTGGCACGCGGATAAGGTCCACAATTTTGACTCGGCGGAGTTAGCTAAGGATTTTGTGGATTCTTTTGCTACCTGAAACCACACTCTTTGAGCTGGCAGGCACCAATGCCTTAGCCCAGCACATTGTCCTTACTGGATATGCAACAGCCTGGCGATTCTTTTATCGTGCTGGGGCTTTGTGGGATAGGACCTGTTTATGCCCCATACCTGCAGCCAAAAGGGGGATTTATTTTGCCCATTCATTCACTTACTTATACTGCCAACCCGTCTTACAGTGGCCTGGATGATTGGGGTTTTTTTGGGGTACTCCCCACCTTGTTGGGAGACGCGTTTAGTCTCACTTGGTTATTGCATACGTTGGAGGATACTTTTAAAATTCTTTTTGTATGTTATATATATCTTCCACAGGATGTGGGAGACTGCTGCGTACAGTGTGGCAGAGCCTGGAATACACCCTGGAACATCTGGGACGCGGGGTGGTGGCTCATCCACCTGGACTGAGACTGGCAGGGCAGTTTTTGTGTTTTCCCATGCAGAGTGATTATGTATTATTGCATGGCTAATGGGGGGAGGAGTTCTCCCTCTGCATGCAGTGGAGCCAGCTAAGACTTTTGTGGACTATTTGGCTAACTGTAGCAGCGATCTCTGAGCTGGCAGGTCCTAATGCATTAGCCCAGCACATTATCCTCGCTGGATATAAAATAGCCTGGTTGTATCTCTTATTGTGATGGGGCTGTGTGGGACAGGACATGTTTATGCCCCATACATGAAGCCAAAAGGGGGCTTATTCTGCCCCTTCATCCCTTTATTTATACTGTTAACCTGTGTTACATTGCCATGGATGATTGGGGGGTTTTTGGGGGGTATTTCCCATCTTGGCGGGAGACGCGTTGAGTCTCACTGGGGCACTGCTTACGTTGGAGACGCCTTTTTGCGTTCTCTTTATGTGTTATATATCTCTTCCACATGTTGCGAGGGACTGCTGTGCACAGTGTGGCATGCCCTGGAATACACCCGGGACCATCTGTGACGCGGCAAGTTTTTCCCACTGCGAACAACATAGTTTGGCTGCAGGTCTCCTCGACTCTGCAGCCAAACTATGTTGCCCTCTAGTATACATATCTCAACCACAATTTAAGTTTATCTTTTCTCTTTTTTTTCTCATCTTCTTTTTCTTTTGTGGCTGAGAGGGGGGGGTGGCTCACCCACCTGGACTGAGATTGTTTTTTTTTGTGTGTTTTAACATGTGGAGTGACTGTGTTATGGTATGACTGATGGGGGAGGAATTTTCCCTCTGTATATATTAAAGTGTTCTATCAGGTGCTATGTTTCAGTGCTACATAACCTGAGGGAGCACTGGATGGCCGGCGCCATCTTTAAAAATGGCGTGGGCCATCCAGTGTTCCTACCATGTTACAGGGGCCGGCCAATGGCACGGATACCCTGTCACATGGTGTAAGGAATCAGGTAGGCGAGAATAAGGTAAAAGTAAAATAATATGTTTATTGATATACAATCTTAATAATTCTAAGTATTAAAGGTATACAATTCTAAACACTAAAATATATACAGTTCTAAGTACTAAAGTATATACAGTTCTTAAGCACTAAAATATACAGCTCTAAGTACTAAAGTATACAGTTCTAAGCATGTACAGTTCTTAAGCATTATTGCTAAGCATATTCATCTGTTTCCGTGCACAATATTCTGGTCAATACTCACAACACCCTTTTCATCATCAGCCTGGCAAGGAGAGAGCGCATCACAGGCGAAAAAGGGGTCTTTACTCACTTTGTACGTCTACAAAGGACAAAGCATCACTTTGCATGTCAGCAAAGGAACTCTCTCAGTTTGTCAGCCATAGCTGTTCGTCCTTTATAGCCCAATGTAAACAAGTGTGCGTGCAGGATAGGATTACTCACTATCCCTGCCAGCAGTTCCAGTCTAAACAATACTCAAGGATAGATAGTCAGGTCATCTCTACTCCAGAACGAATGTCAGTGCTGCAGCTGATTCTGCAGCTTCCCTAACACATGGTAAGGGCAAAGGGCCATCGGCGCCATTTTGATTAGTGGCAGCTGACGGCCCGGGAGCGGGAGATCGCTCCCGGGACCCCCACTGGACCACCAGGTACCTGTAAAATGTTTTGGGGGGGGGTCGGGAGGGTGGGGGAAGCAAAGGGATTAGTTTTAAAGGGTCGGGGTGGGTTTAGGGGTTATTTTTATGTGCCGTTTTTCCCGCCCTCCCCAAAACGATAAGAGAATCCCCACGATCAATATCGTTGGGTTTTCCTATAGTTCGATTTTGAAAATATCGATGATATTTTCAATCGTCCGAAGCCCGATTCACATCCCTAATGTCTGCGGGATACACTCGCTCTAAAATACTCTCCCTGTTAAAAAAAAAAGTCGACCCTGGTAGCCTATTTACAGGAAACACATCTCTCCGATGGAGAACACGCTAAATTACGACGCGATTGGGTGGGGGAGGTGCATTTTGCCTCCGGCTCTACAAAGTCCACAGGGGTTGCAATTCTGATCTATAAGCGCCTACCCCTTATAATCACCAAGGAGATTGCAGACCCCCAAGGCCGCTTTCTCATTTTAGTTGTGGAGCTCTATGGCCAAACTGTCGTGGTGTGTAATGTTTATGCCCCTAACATATATAACCCTTACTTTTTCTTCAGTCTTTACTCGCATTTGCTCCTGTATATCAATGACACTCTGATAATGGGAGGTGATTTTAATACGATACGCGATGTGGACCTAGATGCCTCTCAATCACATAGTCGTGAACGGGGTATGGGACAGGGCCCGCAAATGTTGGAAACCACATTACACTTGCTGGATGCATGGCGCACTTTACATCCCCTAGAGCGAGACTTTACTCATATTTCACGCACACATGCCTCCTTCTCGAGATTAGATTACTTCCTTATCAGCTGTCGTGCGTTCTCTCTCGTCCAAGAGGCGGGAATAGATAACATCATAATATCTGAACATGCTCCCGTTTGGGTTGATGTTCAATTTTCCAGTAGCCAGTACTCGACCAAACAATGGCAATATCCTTATTTTCTAGCCACAGACACGAAATTTCACGAATATCTGCATGCTAAATGGGAGGACTATGTGACCCTGAATAAAGCACATGTTTCCCAACCCGCGAAAGTGGTTTTAAGAGGGGACATTATATCCTATATTTCCCATTATCGAAAGAGTCTTGATAAACGTATACTAACGCTGAACACACAACTGCGTAAAGCCAGGGTGCACCTGACGGCAGTTGAGAATGAGGAAACGCAGGATGTCTATAGATCGTTGCAGGCGGCTCTTAATGCACTGTTACATCAACGAGCAAAAAAAAGCTTTCTATACTATCAGTACCATCTTTATCAGTATAGTAACAAGACTGGTCGGATGATGGCTAATTTGATTAGATCAGCTAGGAAAAAATGATTTATCCTGGCACTGTGGGCCTCACCCACTGGGGTGGTCGGGATACCCCCTCCAGTTTAAATAGCTTCCGGGATTTCTATTCTACTTTATATGCTTCGGAAGGCAGGAGTGAGGAAGGTAATACATGGTTTTGTTCTCAGGTGTCCCTTCTGTGCTTGTCAAGGACACAACAAGAAACGCTCAATCAGCCCATAACAGAGCAGGAGGTAAGTTTGGTCATTTGCTGGCTTAAAAACTTTAAAGCTCCAGGCCCGGACGGATATATGGCTGAGTTTTTTAAGCTTCTGGTTGATCGGATATCAGCACCTTTGGCCGTGGGATTCTCGGAGTTGATAACTCGTGGATCCTTCCAGACACATGATAATTTAGCATTAATTCCTTTATAGCAAAAGCGGGTAAGGACCCTCTTTTACCCGAATCCTATCGTCCGATCTCCTTATTAAATTAAATCACAAAATCTTGGCTAAAATACTAGCTGATAGGTTGGCCCCACTCTTACCCTCTTTGATTGGAGACCATCAGGTAGGCTTTGTACGGAAGAGATATGCGCTGGCAAATGTACGCTGTGTATTGACGGCCATGACGATCTGTCGACAGCTAGATACCTCATATCTGGTAATTAGCTTTGATGCCGAGAAGGCATTTGACAGAGTGGAGTGGCGCTATTTATTTTACATTTTGGACAAAATGGGGTTTAATGGTCTCTTTCTATAGGCGGTGCGGTTACTATATTCGGACCCTCGAGCGGCTATACTGGCGAATGGCGCACAGTCGGAGCCTTTTGTGATTGAGAGGGGCAATAGGCAAGGTTGCCCATTGTCGCCCTTACTGTTTATTTTACAACTAGAACCTCTTTTATTAGCTATTTATGGCAGGCGCGAAATCCGGGGAGTTCGGTTTGGTATGCGACTTTTTAAAGGAGTGGCCTTTGCGGACGACTTGTTGGTCTTTGTGACAGACCCTCAGGCATCTCTGCCCCATTATTGCATTTAATCTGGGAATTTGGGTTGTTCTCAGGGCTGAAATCAAATGAATCTAAATCTTCAGCTTTAGCTTACCCTCTTACTTTTCCAGCTACCTGGCCAGATACCTTTCCATTACGATGGGCTGCTGATCATTTGTGTTACTTGAGGGTGCACATCCCGGCGGACCCAGCCCACATATACCAGACCAATGTTCTCCGGCGGTTACAGACCACAGTGGACAGTTTGGCTAATTGGAGCAACCTGCCTCTTTCTCTCTATAGCCGAGTCAATTTATTTAAAGTGGTCATCTTGCCTAAATGACTCTACCTCCTCCAAAACCTACCAGTGATTTTGCAGTGGGCAGATCTCTGCCGGCTAGATGGTGCCTTGGGGCGGTTCCTTTGGAAGGGGGGAAATCATGTGTCCCACTGAGTTGGCTAAGGGTGCGCTGGGGGAGGGGTGGATTGGGGGTTCCAGACTTGGGGGCCTACAACTTGGCGTGCAATTTAAGGATTATTTGGGATTGGTTAATGGAAACCCCTGTGTACACTCCGTTATATGCTGATAATGCTTTAATGGCTCCCTTAGGTCCTGCCTATGTGGTACAGTCTGGCTCTGCTAATCTCCCCTCTTTTCTCATACACACCGCCCTGGTGCGCCTGTTCAGGTAGACGTGGAAGAGACTGACCAAGTTATTAAAAATACCATCTCAATGTGCCTATTTCTTACCGGTGGGGGGGGGGGATGCTGATTTCACACCAGGGTATCAGACCTCCAGCTTTGCGCTTTGGGAGTCCAGGGGGATCACTCGACTGGGGCACTTGTTGAACAAGGGGGGTACTTCTCTCCTTCCAGAAGTTCCAAGAGCTATATGGTTTGGGGGTCGCACACACCTTTCCTTATCTACAAATTGGACATTACATACGGGCTATACCAGGTGGATATAAAAGTCCCTCGGTGTTCTACACCCTGGATCAGGTGTTTCACTTCGAGAAAACAATTGCCCCATCTTTGTCAGCATTTTACAAGCATAAACAGAAGCGCTCGGAGGTAGATCTATATCCCATTTTAGAATCACGATGGAAAAGGGATGGCAACTTTGTTGTTACTCAGTCCATTTTAAGGACATGTTTTCGGGGCATAGCCAGGATCTCGATCAATTTATATTATAGAGAAATGCAATTTAAATTCCTGAGTCGGGCATATGTGTCACCACAAGTAGCTTTCCATTTCAATATAGCCACTTCAGCTGGCTGTACTTGCTGTGGCCATGCCCCAGGTACCTTATCTCATGCATTCTGGACTTGCCCCCCCATACAGCGAATTTGGCACCATATGGCGGATTATATAGCTGACCTAGTGGACGTGGCCTTCCCTGTTACACCTCTCTGGCTATTATTTGGGTGTATTTCCCCAATTCGGATCAGAGATCCTGGCTCACGTATGTTATTACGCAAAGCGTGTCTTGGAGGTAAGAAGATTATCCTATTGGTCTGGCGTTCTTCTGACAATCCGTCGTTCTGGGCCTGGAGGAATTGCTTGCATGTCATGATGACCATGGAATGTCTGGCATCCCGGAACTCTCCAAATCGACGGCGAAGATTTCTTGCACTCTGTCAGTCCTACATCCAGTCTCTTCCGCATTGTGCAAGGAGCCTTGTAGTGAATGATTAACTGTGCAGTTTTTTTTTTTCTTTTTATTCTTGCCTGCTAAATCAAACAGGCTTCTATTGTTTTGATGGAATGTAACTCACCAACCTACATCTCTGTAACATTGGGCGGGTGGACACAGTAAACAGAGGGAAAGTAGAGATTAAGCCATTGATGGGAAGGAAGATCATCTGGGTAGCAGAAGGGAGGCCAATGTTGGGGTTTGAGGTCAATTGGGTAGAAATGAGGAAGCCATGATCTGAATAGAAGGTCAACTAAGTGTCAGCGTTCCCTCCATGCTGTTGCACTGACTTCTTAGCTTATCGCTTACATTTCACCCTCCACCCAGCTAACCTTTTCCCTGATTTCCCCCACGCCACCCAGTTGAAAGGCATATCTCCCTGTCGCGTGGCCAAGCTCCGCCACAGGTCCTGGAATTTCCCTTTGCTACCCAACTGTCCTCTGACCCCTATCCCTGGCCATCTTACCCAGCCAACATCTGACCTTGTTCCTTGTCTAGCGACATTCTAATCAGCAAACCTCCAAATCCCATCCCTGCTGTCACCTCTGACACTCAGCTAACTTTCTATTCAGACCATGGCTTCCTCATGTCTACCCAATTAACCTCAAACCCCAAATTTGGCCTCCCTTCTGCTATCCAGATTATCTTCTTTCCCATCAATAGCTTACCCTCTACTTTCCCTCTGCTTACTGTCTAGCTCTGTCAACAGACCTGCCATTGATTAAGAGCCAACCAGACAACTTCCAGCCTAATTGGTATTGTCCCTTTCCAACCAGCTCACCTTCAACTCCATTCATATTATCCACCCCTGTTATATAGGTGACCCACTCCTCTGTCCCTGATGTTGCTCTCTGTCACCTAATTGAACCCCCAGCACAGAATATACCTTCAACCCCATAACTGTCTTCCCACCCCCACCCACCTTCTGATCTTTATCCTGATTCTTGTATGTAGCCAAGCTGACCTCATGCCTCCCATTTTTCTTGGCTTCTCCATCATACCGGTACAGGATTTAATCCCTTGGTATATTTATTTGTCAATTTAGTGACCGCCATTGCAAAGATCCTGGCAATATACAATACAACATTCATAATTCTAAAACAACATACATAATAAAAGCAAGTTGTTGGTTTTTTTATATAGAAATCAATTTAAAACCAAATAAAATAACGACCACAGACAGCTCCAATAACTGTGACTCCATGATTCACTTCTTCACCTGCCACTCAGGTGACCTGCGTCTACACCCATGCTGGACCTTCCGTGCTGCTCAGCCAAACTCTGCCAGGAGCTGTGACGGAGGTTGGTTGTGTGACAGAACTGTGTGCTGAGAATGGAGTCAACTGGGTGGTGTGGAGGACTTTAGGGATGAGTTTGGATGGGAGGCAGTGTGGAATGCAACTGGCAGGGTTAGCGGTCAGTTGAGCCACCGCTGTGGTGGTGGGTTTATTGGGTGCGCAATATAAATATATACTGTATATAATTAAAATCTATAGTTAATTTGCTAAATTGTGCCAGTGAAAAGCCCAACCACTTCATGTCTGGTTTTTGTTTTTTTTTTTTTTATTTGAAAGGAGCCTGTGTATGTTAATGGTTTACAATACTGACAAATGCTGTGCTAGTGTGTATAAAAAAAAGTTCTTCTGTGCTTCTTCCAGAAACAGGCATGATGGCTCCTGTATGCCCTGAAATAATAATCCTTGTGCAAAATGACCTCATCCTGAGAAAACTGTTTATAGCAGCAGCCCGAGGGCCACAGGAGTTCTGCTTGCAGGATTTAAGACGTGATGAAAACAGAGTCAAACGGCACAGTAAAATGCAGCCCGTGCCAAGAAAAATACTGATCCATCTCAGATGCTGCCCAACATATGGAAAAGAGAAAAACAGGACATTTGTTTTAGCATGCCTGTTTTAGAGGTCATCCAGGATTGGCAAGAAGAACACCTCCTTGTATTGTATTTCCTGGTAATTATAATCTGAAGGGAAAAAAAAAAACCCCTAGTCTGATTCCTAATTGACTATTTCGCTATCTCACTGTGACCTGCTGCTGTGTGCTCCCCTCCTTTGCTTATTGCTAAGCCAAACCCGCTTTATGCGGCATAACAGTAATTAACTCTTATGACCTCTAATGGTTCTACTAGGTGAAAAAAATAAATATAAGTGGTTACATCCGCACGCCTCAGAAAAGTAATTAAAACTCAGGCGCCTGTAGCTAATAACTCGATTTTAGCTCCATGAAATAATTGTACAACAACTGCAGTAAGTCTGACAATGTTAAGAGGGTCTATAAGCAGGCAATAAAGTCATACAAACTACTTCGGGCTTCCAGAACGGATATAGGAGATGTATAACATTTGCGCAATATAAATATATACTGTATATAATTAAATTCTATGTCAAGATAATTTGCCAAAATGACAATAATCTGATTCCAGCCATTTTTATATACTAACGCGAAAGATGGCTTACAATGTTAAAATCCATCATAATTAAAAAAAAATAATATAATCATGAACCATATATAATGGCTGTCTATAAGATAGATGATTCTATGCAATAATCTTTAGGTGCGTGGCTCCTTGTATGCATGTTAAAATGCAAAGCTATGCAGGAAAGCCTCAATGTAAATGTTAAGAGTCCTAGGCGATGTTAGTATGAGAACACCAAAAATGTGCGCGTCCGTTGATGCAAATGATGTCATTCATGGTGGAGTACCCCGTGAGGAGAGAAGACAGCCACAGCTCGGGGCAAAATGTCCCCCATATGGTCTCCCCACAGATGAGATGTGTCCTGTGTGCCTGTTTGCCCATTGCTGGTCCAGTCCCGAGCCCAGATGGATCCTCTATCCCCAACCATGATGTTTATCTGCAGCACGTTGCAAGAACAGGACCACTGGTAATGGTGGCTTGCACTGGAAGGGGAGTGACCAGGAGGGTTAGGGGGTGTGCTTTGGTGTTTGGGGAAGCATGAAGTTAAAGTCTCTGCCCCTCAGTGAAAGAGGTTAGGTAATGAGTTTGGTAAAAGGTCAGTAGGACTGTATTGGTTGGATTTTGGATAACATGTATTCATTGTATTTTTTTTTAGATTTGTAAACTTTGCCTTTCCTCTTAGTGAGGGTGGAGGTTAGGAGTGAATCTATATTTTAGGATTATTTTATATGATGTATTTTATTTATTTTGTATTTGCTTTATTGTAAAACTCTTTGGGTCAGTTTTTTTTTTGGGGGGGGGGGAGGGGCCAGGAGGTCTCTAAGTCTGAATTATATTGCATCAATATGAAAAAAGGATGAACTAAAAAAAGAGCTTAAGAATGGAGCTTTGTAAAAGCAGGAGTGCACAACTTTTATTAAGTAAGAGCATATCAAAATATTGTTTTAAAGGAATGCAAAAACACATGAAGTTAGCAAGTAGCTCATTTAAAACAAATTGAAGAAAATTCTTTCACACTCAGTGGATAGTACAGCTCTGGACTTCATTGCCAGAGGATGTGGTTATAGCAGTTAGTGTAACTGGGTTTAAAAAAGGTTTGGATAAGTTCCTAGAGGAAAAATCCATATATTGCTATTACGGTAATTAAGCAATAGTAGCTTGTGATTTATCTAATGTTTGTGTACTTACCAGGTACTTGTGACTTGGACTGGCCACTGTTGGAAACAGGATACTGGGTTTGATGGACCCTTGCTCTGATCCAGTAAGGCATATCTTATGTTCACTGAAATATAACACCATGGGGCCAATGCAATACAGTACGCTCAGCCGAGTACACTGTATAACCCGCAGTCAGACACGGGTTGAATAGTCGCTAATGAATCCCCTAATGCATGTGATTAGGGCTATTAGCATTCACTCCAAATGCAAAAAAAAAAAAAATGTGTGTCTAGGACGCACATTTAGCGCTCAGCAATTAACGCCTGCTCCAGCCTGAGAGCATTTAAAACAAGTACAGAAAAGCAGATAAAAATGCTTTTCTGTACTTGTTTTAAATGCTTAAAGAAACTGTGCTTAAAAGACGGTCGAGTTAGGAAAACTGACCCCCTAATTTAAATATTGCATGGCACCCCCGCCTGGGGTGCGTTAAGAAAGCGGGCGCTGACTGTTCAGCGCCCGCTTTCTACGCACTTTTATTTAAAAAAATAGCCTGCTAAATTAATATATTGACTTAGTAACATAATAGATATTGGTAGATAAAAATTAACCTGTCTGATTGCCCCTTCCAATAGATCTTTAACCAGGGATATCTCCCACTTGTTAGCTGTGCAAGTTTGACTGCTGACAGGATATCATTCCTTATCCAAGTCAGTTTGTCATCTCCCTTCTTTGGTCCTGGTTACATGAGCATACAATTTCCCATACCTAAACCAACACCTAGAGTACCCCATCCCCTATTCTTTCACTCAGCCTCTGCTCTGACCACTTCATTCTGTGTTTGTTCCAAGTGGGCTTGAATTTTGTCATGGTTTGTTTACTACCGCCACCTCTGCTAGCTTATTCTTAGTCCTCTCATCATCCTTCCCTTTAAGCTTCCTATCACAATGCCTAGTCTTTGAATTTTCTATGTATCTATGATAAATCTTATTATCTATAAAAGAGGAATCCTCTTACCGCTCAGGGAATGAAATTGTTAAAACTTTTGTGCTTCATTTCACTGATCATCAGAAGGAAAGTAATTATGAAAGGGTCAATAAATCAAACAGGGATGGGTTGCCACCTAGTGGTCACATTGAGGCATGGCATCTCATTTATCAATGTATCAACAAAAGGTCTTTAAGAGGACTGAATTTAGGTCTTAATATAAAACTATTTGCAAAATTTATGTAAACAGTGATATGTAAGATCCTCATATGCATAAAAAAATGACAGCATAGGACCAGCAGCAGCTCCTCAGTTATTTCTGGCATTCAGAATAATGAAGTAAATTAAGTTCTGCTTTGAAAACATTTCATCTGTTTCATTCTAAGGGGAAATCTTGAATAATCCACATAAGTGCAAGGTTTGCTGGTACTTTGTTACTGTGGTACCTTGTAGACAAACTATGTGGGTATGCTTATTAAAGAATGTTCCGTTGACCTTGCACCTACTTTTTTCCTGTGGGTCAGCTACTCACTTGAAAATTAAAGTATAGATTGGAAAAACAAATCTAATCCTCACTTTCCTTCCTCTGACCCAACTCTGCCCCAGCATGGCTTAAGAAAGACATGTGAACTCGGTTTCTAGACTTAGCTTCTCCAAGGGGTACAACTGAAAGTCTTTGTACAAGGTGCAGTCTTTCAAGACTACAAATGATCACTGGGAATACTCATCTCAACTGGTATACACGAAAAAAGCAATCGTGATTGTTTTGAGATTCTTCAGAACTTCTGGGAGCCGATTATTTATTTGTTTGTTTATTTACAAGAGTCTTGCAAGTAATCTTACACTCAGTTTATTTGATTAGCAAATGGCACAAAATTATTCAAAGTTGTTAAAACAGCATGAGGATTGTGAGGAACTGCAGGACCACCTTGTGAGATGAGGAGACTGAACATCTGAGTGGCAGATGAAATTTAATGTGGACAAGTACAAAGAGATGCACACAGGGAAAAATAATCCCAACTAGAGATACACAGTGCTGGGTTCTATATTGGGAGTCACCACTCAGGAAAAGGACCTTGGAGTCCTTGTGTACAGTACATCGATATCCTCAGCTTAGCGGGCGATAGCAGTCAAAAACGCAAACTGAATATTAAGAATCATTTGAAAAGAAATGGAAAATAAAACAGAGAATATCATAATGCCTCTGCATCAAGTCATGGTGCGACCTCACCTTGAACATTGTGTGTAGTTCTGGTGTCCCTATTTCAAAACTAATATAGCAAAACTAAGAAAAAAATACAGAGAAGGGCAACAAAAATGATAAAGGGGGAACTACTTCCCTATGATGGGAGGCTACACAGGCTAGGGCTCTTCAACTTGAAAAAGAGACAGCTGCGAGGGGGACATAATAAAAGTTTATAAAATCATGAGTGAAATGGCTAAATAAAGGAGAGTTATTTATCCTTTCAAATAATACCCAGGAAATTAACAACTAGAAGATTTAAAACAAATCCCTTTTTCACTTATCACACACAATCAACTTGTGGAATCTGTTGCCAGAGGGACATGGTCAAGGTGACTAGCGTAGAGGTTTGGACAAGTTCCAGGAGGAAAGGTCCAGGACACACTACCAGCCAGATAAACTTGAGAACAGAAACAGATCTACCTTTTGGGCTCTGTGAACCAGACTGGTCCCTGTCGGGAAGCATGCTGGGCTCAGTGAATCTTGGTCTGCACCAGCATGGCGTATCTTAAATTCGTATCGGGCCTCAGTGATTAGCTAACAAATCACTGTGGATAAGGTAGTGTGCTTGAATACACAGGCATAAATAAATAACAGCAACAAATGTATTAGGTGATAATTTTCGACTTCAATCATTTTTTGATTGGTTTTTGGGAGCTAATTCTTCTTCCCATGAGTCAGAACAGAATAAGCAAAAAAAAAAAGTGATGATAGCAGAAATATAAGTGATTCATAAAAGGCATTTCAATGATACTGTGAAGGGGAAGAGGGGTGATCAGAAGGTGACAGGTAATTTAATTTTATAACACATAATGGGTTAAGAAACAAATGACATTGCAAGCTATTTGCAGGATTTCCTAATGAATCCAGTCGGTGGTGATTTTCTGCCAGGTTTCCAACCCAGAACCTTTGTGAACTTATTTCCTTTTTCCCATTGGGAAAAAGTAGAAAATGGAGGCTGCTGCTAGACCTAACCCGGTACCCTTTTTATTTAGAAAAATACCACTGAATCCTCTATTTTCTTTCTTCTGTTATGGAAACAATAAGTAAAAACGTCAGTCCTCTTAGATATTCCATAGCATATGGGCAGGGACCTATCTTCTGAAATCTGATGAACTGGATCAATTTTTTAGCGTTGGATCAGGAGAGAACATTAGATGCACTGTTTTGGGATTTCAGTAAGGCCTTTGGCCTGGCTCCACATAGACGGCTTACAAATATATTGAGCACCCTTGGAATGGGTCCTAAAGTGACTGACAGGGTTGCGTGGGAAGTGACAAAAAGTAGCTCACTCCAAGGAAAGGATCGTTACTAGTGGTATGCTGCAGGGATTGCTCCGAGCACTGGTTCTTTTCAACATTTTCAAAGTGATATTGCGGAAGGGCTATCAGAAAAAGGTTGTCTTTTTGCGGATGATACAAAAATCTGCAACAGGTTAGGCACCAGGATTGTGTGAAAAGCACTGTAGGAGCGAGACCCAATAAAACCTTTTGACTACTGTGTGTATTGACAAAATGGAGTCCCTGTTGCAAGGCAGAATGGAAAACTTGGCATTCTTCTCTGCACAAGAAAGATTATTTTATACACAGGGCAAGAACAATGAAGGCATGTTTACCTGCAAACGCAGAGCAGGCTGGGCACCTCTGAGACTGCAGTTTATGGCCTAACTGCACTGAGCCATCTATCAACGTTGGGAGATTTATCAGAAAGATGTTTACCTGCTGTCATCTGGTCATTGTCTCTCTGGCCAAAGACTGACCTGCTTGTGTTGAAAAAATCCTGGATGATCTGGACCGATGTCAGCATTTGATGTGAAGCCCTGCTGATTCAAGTACTTTGACAGCTGAGATCATCCCCTAGCAGCTGGCAGACGAGCCAAGCATAGACTTTAGACTGTGTTATAAGGTGGGCATTTATGTAATCTAGCAGTCCAAGGTGATACTGAGTTTGCAGGTGATCTTTCTCCTTACAGGCAGCATACGGGCTTTCAGACTGGAGGTGGGATTGTTCTACTATGTTCCAGAAGGTCTCCTTTATATGCCTGTATGTTTGCCGCAGCTCTTCCAGGTCTGCCTCTCCAACCTCCAGAGATTAGACTCATTCTCTGAAAGTCAAGAGCTCTTTGCATCAAGCACATACATGCAATATCTCACCATAAGAACATAAGAAATTGCCATGCTGGGTCAGACCAAGGGTCCAAGCCCAGCATTCTGTGTCCAACAGAGGCCAAATGCATGTTGATGGGCCTATTAGTCATTCCTGCGCGATCCAGAAAGTAAAATGTGCAGCCAAGCCGCACATTTTACTTTCAGAAATTAACGCCTGCCAAAGGCAGGCGTTAATTTCAGCCAGCAACGGGAAAGTGTACACCCTCCGACTTAATATCATAGCGATATTAAGTCTGAGGCCCCAAAAGTAAAAAAAAATTAAAAATAAAAGAGAGTGGCATGGGCACGCACTCGCCGGCTCTCCCGCAGGTTTTCTGTATCAGCCCGTAAGTAAACTTAATTAATAGCAGTTAATGGACTTCTCCTCCAAGAACTTATCTAAACCTTTTTTGAACCCAGCTACACTAATTGCACTAACCACATCCTCTGGCAACAAATTCCAGAGCTTAATTGTGCATTGAGTGAGAAAGTTTTCTCTGATTAGTCTTAAATGTGCTACTTGCTAACTTCATGGAATGCCCCCTAGTCCTTCTGTTATCAGAAAGTGTAAATAACTGATTCACATCTACTCATTCACGATCTCTCATGATCTTAAAGACCTCTATCATATCCCCCGTCAGCCATCTCTTCTACAAGCTGAAAAGCCCTAACCTCTTCAGCCTTTCTACATAGAGGAGCTGTTCCATCCCCTTTATCATTTTGGTTGCCCTTCCATGTACCTTCTCCATCGCAACTATATCTTTTTTGAGATGCAGCGACCAGAATTGTACACAGTATTCAAGGTGTGGTCTCACGATGGAGTGATACAGAGGCATTATGACATTTTCCGTTTTATTACCCATTCCCTTCCTAATAATTCCTAACATTCTGTTTGTTTTTTTGACTGCTGCAGCACACTGAGCCGACGATTTCAAAGTATTATCCACTATGATGCCTAGATCTTTTTCCTGGGTGGTAGCTCCTAATATGGAACCTAACATCGTGTAACTACAGCAAGGGTTATTTTTCCCTATATGCAACACCTTACACTTGTCCACATTAAATTTCATCTGCCATTTTGGATGCCCAATCTTCCAGTCTCACAAAGTCCTCCTGTAATGTATCACAATCTGCTTGTGACTTAACTACTCTGAATAATTTTGTATCATCTCCAAATTTGATAACCTCACTCATCGTATTCATTTCAAAATCATTTATAAATATATTGAAAAGCACCAGTCCAAGTACAAATCCCTGAGGCACTCCACTGTTTACCCTTTTCCACTAAGAAAATTGACTATTTAATCCTACTCTCTGTTTCCTGTCTTTTAGTCAGTTTGTAATCCATGAAAGGACATCGCCTCCTATCCCATGACTTTTTAGTTTTCTTAGAAACCTCTCATGAGTGACTTTGTCAAACACCTTCTGAAAATCCAAATACACTACATCTACCGGTTCACCTTTATCCACATGTTTATTAACCCTTTCAAAAAAATGAAGATTTGTTAGCCAAGACTTCCCTTGGGTAAATCCATGTTTACTTGTGTTCCATTAAACCATGTCTTTCTATATGCTCTACGATTTTGATCTTTAGAATAGTTTCCACTATTTTTCCCAGCAGTGAAGTCAGGCTCACTGGTCTATAGTTTCCTGAATCACCCCTGGAGCCCTTTTTAAATATTGGGGTTGTTAGGGTTTGTGGGTATATGGGCCCTGGGCCGAGGTGAGAGATGGTACCGCCCACGGGGAGGAGCCCCATGAGCCTCACCGTCAGGAGGCGAGGTCTCAACTGCTGGGTGCGTAGAACAGCAGGTACTGGAGAGAGAGCAGAGAGAATAGAGGGACATTGCCCGCGGAGTGGGGAGTGTATCAGGAAAGTCACACAGACACAGGGGTGCCACAGGATCTGTAAAGTGGGGTATACCCAAAGAGGATTCCTTTGTATATGGCAATGGTCCACAGGGCATGGAACACTGGTGAGGGTTCCTCAGTAGAGATGATACTGCAATGGTCCGCAGAGCGGGGTACACCAAAGAGGTTTCCTTAGTAGAGATGATATGGCAATGGTCCACAGAGCAGGGTACAACGATGAGGGTTTCTCAGTAGAGATGATACTGCAGTGGTCCGCAGAGCGGGGTACACCGATGAGGGTTCCTCAGTAGAGATGATATGGTAGTGGTCCACAGAGCGGGGTACACCGATGAGGGTTCCTCAGTAGAGATGATACGGTAGTGGGCAGCAGAGCGGGGTACTCACTGAAGAAGTGGTGATGGTTCCAAAGAAAGTCCCAGGGAACGAAGCAGGCAGCCGTCCTAGGTGCAAGGCCCTCCGAGGAGCAGATAGCCAGAGACGAGGAAAGGGCCCCTGTGGAGTGGGTACCCAGGATGTCTCACGCCGAAGAAGCAGGAGCTGGAACGGGAAGTCCATAGAGATTCAGAAATGAGGGAATTTGTTGCCAAGTAATAGACAGACTGTGCCAGCTGGCTTAAGAGTCCATGAAGAATGACGTCATCTGGAGGGGATGCCCCTGAGGTTCCCGCCATGACGTACACAAGACTGGCCCAGGCCCAAGAGCGCGTGCGCGCCTAGGGGACTCCAAGGGCAAGATGGCGGTCGGCAGTGTCCACGCCATCCAGGGAGTCCCGGAAACAGGGGCAGTCAGGCCGGCGATAGCTGGCGGAGGCCGCAAGTCTACCCATCGGAGACAGTGCAGTGAGGCAAGAGGTGAGCAACAGCTGTTGCAGCTATTTACGACCGACGGGCCTAACAGCGGTTACATTGACCACCCTCCAGTTGGTTGATAATCATACATGTGGCACTCGGTGCAAAAGACTGGAAGGCCCCCATTTTGCTGCTGGGCTGCTGTCTGCATCTTAATATTATTGTTAAGGTTGTTAAGGGAGTCAGAATGCTTAATCTAAAGTAAAATCTTTTAAATTGGCAATGATCTGCAAGGAGACAACAATCAATCTATTGATAAGGGCTGGGCTACATCCTAATTTTGTCTAAATCATTGATTGAATCTTACTGTAAAAGTGTCTCTTGACTACGGTAATTAGAGAAACAGTCTATAAATCAAAGAATGTGCTTAGGGGTGAGTTGGAGTTGAAGTGGGTGGGAGGGAGGGGAAAAGTACACTAGAAATGAACCCAGCTTTCTTTTATTTTAAGCACAAACACTAAAAATGTACTCCACTGAACATCCAAGTCCCCATATTTCTTGACCTCAATGCTTACAACCCTTCCCTGCCAGACATCTGTGAGGGGTGTTACATGACTGAAAAGGATTGGTTTTTTGAAACCTTTCCATGGTACTGAGCAAGGTTGATGCATGCAGTTGTTTGCCCTCCCTGTTATCTGCAAATGGCTTATCTTGGCACTGACCCTTTATTTTAACTCCCTTTCAAAATAACTTCCAGTATTCTATTAGTATAACTGAAGAGTTGTGCTCAACAACTTGTGTCCTACCTTTCTGAATGTTTTATCCTTTGCATGAAATGTATCAGCAGGCAGTCTCCAAATTTCACGTAATTTTTCTTTTGGTAGATTTTCCAGATTCTGCAGCTGGATTTGGAACATTCTGTTGCTCACTGAAGTTTTGATTTTCTTTCAGTAAAGAGAACAGCACTGCAAGTGCTGTCCATTAGTAATGGGGGGTTGGAGGGGAGCATGGTAAGAAGCTACTCCTTCTCTTTCCAGGCTTGATATGTCTTGTCAAGTATGGTTTAGAAATGTTAAATCTGAATGCAGATAAGTGAATCTGCCCATGTTCCTTCCTGGTTCAATATCCTAGACCCTAGCTGATCACTGATCTCTGTCTTTTTCATTCATATCTGTGTGATCAGGGATCATCTATACTTATCCCTGTTTTATATGCACATCTTCCCCTGGAAGACCATTACATGCATCTAGCAACCCTTCCTGCTTCAAAGTGGCCAACCTTTCGAGTTGACGAATTTAAACAGCCTTCTGAAACCAAAGCTGGGCAAAATATACCATGCACATTCCCAGGGCAAAAGAGCAGCAACCTAAAATAGAAGGGTGCTGAATTTAAGGGACAAGCTGCTATTTGAAAGATTTAAGCAATATTTTTTCCTCCCTATTCAGTCAGATATTCTTCCTAGCAGCAGTCAGATAGTGGTATATTTGATTCCTTGTAGACTGGGATGTTGTGCGTCGCTGTCTTCATGGGGGTCACTGTAACACTTTAGCCTGTTGGAGAGTTGCTTACTCTAACTGCAGCTCTTTCATTGGCTCAGCTGGCGGGAGATAAAGGGTCATCAAGTACCAGATACCCAGAACGCCCCCACTCCCATGCCCCCAAATCATAGGGAAAACTGTTTTAATAGAAGCACCTTTAAAAAGCATCCATTTCCATCAATGTCTCTAATACCTTCAGATAGCATAATTTCAGTGACTTGTGAGAAGAGGAGACAATGAAGATGTTTTAGTAAGCAAGTTCAGCAATGCTGTTAACCTGTGCCCATGCAGCACACTTTTACCTGGGTCTGTGCACCTCTCTTGCTGTGCAGTAGATGGTTTCTGCCAGCAGAAGGTGCACAAGGACCTCAATGGGAAATTTCTAGTTGCTTTCCAGGCTGCAGGTACTAAACAGCTCTTTAGTGGGAAAGATTCCCAGGATAGAAGGGAGAGAGGAGCTAGAAAATTTAAGGTCTTAGGAGTCTCCCGTAAACCTAAGCCAGCTGAGTTTGGGTGTTGTGTTTGGCAAGTCACGGAGCAAGTTGATTTGAAGGGCTGAGATTGCCATGGGCATTCCTGATCTGCTATGCTGTGTTAGGATACGAGTGAGAATCGGCAATAATTTTATTGGTGGCCAAACAGACAATCTAACCAACCAATCTAACCAATTGGGCCGAAAGTAAGTAGAAATTGTTCTATGCAGGCAAGATAGATTGTTGGAAGTCTAAAATGCCTTGAAGGACAGAGTCTAGAAATGGTACCCTTCCAACTAGCACAGAGGTGCAGGGTTAGGGGATTTAACTGTACCAAGCAATATTAACCCGCTTCTATTGGAATGGATATAAATGCATTGTCTATTTTGGGGGGGGGGGAGAGATATTGCTAATCATCTATTTCTGAATAAAAAAAACGAAGTCTTTGGGAACATCAAGCGTTTTATTTTGGGAAACAAAGACTAGAACTATAATTTCTCTGCACCAGAGGGTGGGGAAGATTATTTTTCCCCCATCCCCCATGGAAAAAAACCCCTATGTCCATCTCATGTTTAAAAGTGAGCCTGGGATACACATTTTCAGCTTTGCCATGATTAGAAGTGATTAGCATCGGTAATTATACATTTATACTATTTATTTGAAAATTCTTCTATACCACTTTCCTGATAAAGAGACCTATGCCCAAAGTTTCCCCAGTAGTAACATTTATTTACAATTATATAAAACGTTTCTCTCATTTCTAAAACAGGATTTTGTCTCTATCTAGAACTAATTAATTACAGATCCGTTCCTTAAGTGAAAAGCCCAGCATTACCTGTTGCAGTGTCTCTGTAGCTGGGTTTGACTGTATTTTAAAGAAACTCCTGCCTCAGAGCTGATAGATGGATGTGCCTATAATCCACAGTACTACCTTGGCATACCGTTTGACTAAGATCAGACCTAAGCTTTGAGCTATGAGTCGATCTAATGGTCTCTGCTGGGCCTGTTGGCTGAGAATGAGAACCCGTACAGCACAGTTCAATGCCCTGTCACCCTATCCCCACTGTGGATGCAAAACCGTTGGATCCTGGACAAATAGGGAGAATTAAACCTTGTGTATAAACAAAATAATATTAACCTTTGCACAGAAGATCTTCTTCTTGGAAAGCTGTCAGCCAGTAGCCATTAATCAAATTCCCGGCTATCTCCAATCTCTTGAGATTGTTGCTAAACACTTCAGTGAAGTTGCGGGTCGGCTCTGTGACATTTGACAGAGTGATTAGGTGAGATGGGAGACTGTGAATGCTTTCTAGTCTCAAAAGAGAATGTGGTGGAAATCGGTTCTCCATTCAGTTTCAGAGCTGTCTGACATAGAGCGGCAGCTTTTGTATGAGTTGTGCAACTTACTGGGCCGGATTTTAAATGCCCTGCGCCGGCGTGCCTATTTTGCATAGGCCACCGGCGCGCGCAGAGCCCCGGGACGTGCCTAAGTCCCGGGGCTTTGTAAAAGGGGCATGTCGGGGGCGAGTCCTAAATGACGCGGCGTTTCGGGGGCATGATGCGGCATTGCGGGGGCGGGCCTGGGGGCGTGGTCGAGGCCTCCGGACCAGCCCCCAGGTTGGGTGATGGCGCGCCAGCAGGCTGCTGGCGCGCGCAGATTTATGTCTGCTTTTAGCAGGCGTAAATCGTGCAACAAAGGTAAGGGGGGGGTTTAGATAGGGCCGGGGGGGTGGGTTATGTAGGGGAAGGGAGGGGAAGGTGGGGGGAGGACGAAGGAAAGTTCCCTCCGAGGCCGCTCCGAAATCGGAGCGGCCTCGGAGGGAACAGGCAGCGCGCGCTGGGCTCGGCACGCGCAGGTTGCACAAATGTGCACCCCCTTGTGCGCGCCGACCCCGGATTTTATAAGATACGCGTGGCTATGCGCATATCTTATAAAATCCAGCATACTTTTGTTCGCGCCTGGTGCACGAACAAAAGTACGCGCTCACGCAGAATTATAAAATCTACCCCACTGTGCAGAGTCGCACACTTCAAGATACACCCTTATTTCGATCATGGTGGGAAAGTAAGCTTAGCACACCTTACGTGCACTTAAGAGTCCTCATTCATGTTTACACTTTAATTTGTGCATTTTCTATTTTTCAAGGTATAGCAATACTAAGGTACATTTTTCAATACTGCATGGATTTCCTGGGTTTTAAAAGTGCAAACATCAATAAACCAAGACAGTCTAAAAGCATGCACTTTTCTGCTTTCTTCTGTATTGCACACTTTCTGGAATGTTCAGGAAAGGGGTATTTAAAAATCGTTTCTTAAATTACTGTAAGCCTCCCTGCCAGGGGAAGTCTCTTCCGCTACAGTGTCTATACGTTTGCAGAGGGTATATAAGGCAGAGACTTATGAAGGAGCTGACAGGGGCCACTCTCAGAAGCCCTCTCGCCTATTGGGTGTTGTAAGTGAGGGGACTGGAGCCCACCCAATATCATCTCCCGCAGGTAGGGAGGGAGAGCAAGTGTAAAAGAGGGAAAAGGGAGAAGGGTACTGAATGACTGGGTTTCTTCTGCTGTATAGTAAACAAGATTTAATTTATTAAGCAAGAGCAGTGATGAAATGCAAAGAATCATAAACAATGTTGATTAGAGTGCTGAAAAATTCTTTTATATACAAGATGTTTTATAAACACTAAAGATGCAACTATTCATGTTCAGTCCTTCAGTCAAAAATTACTGTCAGATAAGTATTCTGTTAGTACTTTAAGGTGTTAAGTATTAACCCAAAATATGAACAGTAGTTTCAAGAATGTAATGCTTTGCAGTCACTGTCCTGTGGCAGGTGCCCTGTTCCTGCCTCCAGCAGTCAGCAAAAAGGTAAGTATCTTTTACTTTAAGACTGTAGCTGTGTTTTGTTATTCATATATTCTTTTATTAAACCTTTTCTACTCAGAGTTGTCTTGTAGCTGTCTCTTTCTTTGTCTGTGTAGGTGCACACTTTTTGATCCTATGTCTTTCCTGTGAGGTGGTCTAGCTAGACTGTAGGCTGTAGTGCAAGTATATGTAGCTCAAAGTCTGTAGCTTGGTCTTTTGAAACTGGTTCCTGTATCTTAATCCTGTATTTTGGTTTTCTCTAGGTCCTGCAATTGATGTGGATGCTGGATCGATGATTTGTAGATCTTCTTTCTTCAATGTGTTACCTATGCTTTAATTAATTAAAAGGCGGAGGGTCTCATTACACTCTCCACAACAATCTTCTGAAGGTGTACTTAAAGCAGTGTTAACTCAGTGAGGTCCTGAAGAGTTGTTCATACTGTATTTCTAGCTAAAGAGAAAAATAAAAGGATAAGCAATTTCCCCCTATTCTCTGTAAATTATTCTGGAGTAACCACAACAGTGAGTTCTTTCTGTAAAGGATTCCCATAGATAAACCTTATATCTCTCAACAGAACAGGTGGTATCAAATAAATGTTCACTTTCAAATTCTTCAACAATAAAGATTATACAGTCCTGTCTTAATATGCTGAATTGGAATAAACATGCATCTTCTTTTACCATTAACTTTCTCTTGATTTTTATCCTCTGTAACCAGCATAAGCAACAAAACAAATATTGTTTTGTAGTTTCTTCTTCTTTATGTCACCAGAGCAGGTCCTGTGGAATGGCAGGAGCAATGCTTTTGCCTCTGACCTGTTTCAGCTGTTTTTCCTTCTTTGCTTTCTTTTTCTCTTTGATGCTGTTTCTTTTTCTCCATTGCTTTCTTTTTCAACTGTGTCTTTCTCCAGCCTGCTTCAGATACTGTCTTGCTTCTCAGATGCTACCTTCTTTCTTGCAAATGCACATGAAGCCAGACCCTTTATTTTGAACTGGGGTAGCCATCCTCTGCTGATAATTAGAGAGAAAATAGTGCCCAGGGGCCCTTGGAAGTAACATTTACCATTAAAAAAACTTTCCTTTTTTTCCCTGCTTACAATTGCCAGCAGAACTGATAATTTTTGGCAATGACTAGGTCATTGAAATAACTTTCAGTAACCTTAATTAAGCTGAAGCACTTCAGGAAATAGGGTATCCTCCCACAGGTCTCTTAACCTCCTAGAATTTCTAATTGCTTGGCAAGATGCCAAGTCTGGAAGTCACAGTGAAATCCTGAACTGGATTCTTGTTTAGATTGGAGTCCCAGCACAAGGGCTTTCCCTGTCCAAATAAATACACCAAACCCACCTTGCACAAGTGATAGGGGCTAGCACTGGATATCATAACACTCTAGTTCAAATATTTATTCTTAAACTATTTTTCCCGGGGGCTAAATGGACTTGCTTTCCAGGATACATTTTTCTCTCCAGGACCCTCTCTCATACAGCCTAGCAGCAGAGGCTATCACAGCATCCCTTGCTGCTGTCCCTGATGTATTCTGTGCTCCAGTGTGCCTCTATCATTCCCAGAGGGGCTGTGGTAGCTTGTCACTGCTGCAGGAGCTTGGTAAGTGCCCTCTGCTACTTGACCTTTCTCCCTTGATTTAATTTTACTCTGTTTTAGCTTTGTTTTACTTTGATTTCTTTTATTTTATTTTTGTACCTGCCCCTGCGGTGCTGATATAATCTGGCCCCTTAAAATTTCCAGGCAGACATCATCATTGCTGGGCTGCTAATGAAGGTGGGCAGCAGTAGTCCTTCTCTCTACTTTAACAGCTGATATTGGGTACCAAAAACATGAGAGTAACATGTTGTCTCTTCCCAGCCCTGCTTTTGCAAAGCCCAGATAACTTTTATTTAATAATAATTTTTTAACCTGTTCACATTACTGCTTTAAAAAAAAAAAATGCAAACATTCAGTGGAGTGCTCAGTGGTCAGTCCTGGGTCCATTTCTGTTCAGTATTTCCATAAGTGATATTGTGCAAGTGTTAGTAGGCCATGGTACAGTCATATTCTACATGGAAAGGGTAAGGGATGTATGGAATGGCTACTCCTGGGCAAATTCTGCGCACAAACATTTAAAATTCTATATACAAAAATTACTCTCCTGGCCAGACCCCTTTCTCTTTGCCCTTTCAGGACCCATGTCTTCCCCCCTCAGGCTCAACCCCTTCCAGACTTTGACCCTCTCTCAATACTGCCCCTCACATAGGCTCCATCTTTCCCTCTCTCACACACCCCCTCACACAGGCTCTTGCTCTCTCACACATACTACTTACATAGTTTTCCTCTTTCTCTTGCACACACCCCCTCACACAGGCTCCCTCTCTCTCACACACACATCCCTTCACACAGATTCTCTAACATGCACCCTCATTCCCTCACATACACACACACACAAAATTGCTTTTTCACAAACACCAGCTCCCAATCTCTCACACCTATACACTTCAAAAGCTTCTCACATAGGCTTCCTCTTTCTGGCACACACACATGCACCCTCACACACACACACACACACACACTTACACACAGGCTCTTTATCACTCACTCTCACCAAGCCTTTCACATGTTCACCGCAAGCAGGATGGGCTCCATTCCCAGCATGCCGGGGCCTGTTCCATTCTTCGTCAATGAGCAGGATGGGCTCCACTCGCGATTGCCGGGGCCTGCTCCATCTTTGTTGCATGTGGGATGGTTCCACTTGCAGCATGCTGGACCTGTTCCATCTTTGCTGCACACACACAGGGCACCAATCCCTTCTTTCTCACAATCATGAACACTACCCAACTATCATTGTCCCCCCCCCCCCCTTATATACAGATATATGCCCACCGAGCCGAGGTCCATCTCATTCCCCAGCCTCTCTTCTCACTCTCTACTGATCTCTGCTCAGCTACTCCTAATCTACCTTAAGTGATCCCCATTTGCTCTGTCTACTGCAATCTCACTCCCCTCCTCTTTTGTTCCCTGGAAGGTAAGGGGGCTGGATCAGGAAACAGAGAGCTATTCTCTGCTGGGTGAGATTCAACACAGTTGGAAGGCAGCAAATCTTCAGCCAGCCTGCTGCCCCTCCCCCAATTTTTGCCTTCCTAGGCACAGGTCTAGTGGGGGCCTATTGACAAATCCAGGCCAGCCCCAGGACAGATTTGAGAAGCCCTGTTCTAGAACAGGGCTTCTCAAACAGGCCTTATGGGGCCCTCCCAGCCAGTCGGGTTTTCAGGATATCCCAAATGAAAATGCATGAGAAATATGCGCATACCCAGGAGGTAGTACATGAAAATAAATCATACATGCAGAAAGTTACATCCTTTTCGGAGCAGGTACAACTTTCTGCATGCAGATGTGCGTGCATAGTTTTGAAAGCTGAAAGTCACAAGTATGTAAATCCTTTCCTCATGTGAGTACGGGTAAAACTATGTGCAAAATTGGGTTTCATGAATTCTTTATTTTTATTTTTTTTTAATACTTACTGTTTATTAAGCAAAAAAATGTACCTTCAAGACATTTGCTGTCCATGTTACAAGGTTTTTGTTTTACAGTACAAACAATCATCAGAACAATAACCAACCTACACACACACATATATATATATCTAAGCTTTATTACAACTATAAATCATTACTTCAAATGAAGAAATTCCCTGTCTCTCAACTGCGCCCCTTCCTCCCTACATTCTCTTGTCCAGCCCTTCCTTGGCTCAAGCATAAGATGTTGAAAAACCTTCCATACATCATGGAAATATCACACATCGTGCAACCTAAATTACTGGTTGACATTTGTGCTCTCTAGATCTTTAATGATTTGTTCCCGTTACCTTTGAACCCTTGAGGATTTTCCTCTACATTTGGCTATCAGTTCCATCTTAACTCCTGGTACCAGTCCTTTATAATGGGCGAGTTGCTCTTTTCCAATATGTTAAGAGCACTCTCCTTCCAACAGCAAGGAGTTTCTTTACTGTTTTCATGTTCTTTCCACCTCCTGAGGGTAGAAAACAGAATAAAAAAAAAAAAAAAGCTTGGATATTCTGGAATTTCTACTTCCAACGGTACAGTGTTTTTAACACTATCCCAAAAAGTCTTAATGAAGGAAAACAGCATATATGCCAAGTTCCCTTGGTTTCACAGCCTCTCCAGCAGTCATCTGAATTTGTCGGATCCATGACTTTCAAGTGTGATGGAGTTAGAGATGTTCTCATACAGATGTGATATTGTTGTTCCACGTTATCCAGTGATCTGGAATAAGTCCACATTCCATCAAACACATTACCTTGAGAGATCGGGCCTTTTCAACAGCCGGCCCCCTTCTATGGAACTCCATCCCACCGGACCTTAGACAGGAGCCCAGCCTCCCAACCTTCAGGAAGAGACTCAAGACCTGGCTGTTTAAAAAAGCTTTCCCGGACACCGATTAATTCTATTCAGCCAGATTCTACCACTTCCACATGTAAAAATGTTATTACTAATGTAAATACCTATACCTAATGTTATTCTCTCCCTTTTCTTCTCTCCTCCCAGTTCTATTACCTTGTTATTTGTAACTGCTTCCTTCTACACAAATAGGTTATTGAATTGTTCACTGTACACCCCTGTTATATGTAAACCGGCATGATGTGTTTGCAACATGAATGCCGGTATATAAAAATTTTAAATAAATAAATAAAATAAAATCTATTACTTGATCCAAATTCTCCTGTGGAATCTACTATCCTGTTTCTTTATCCCAAGTTTCCCAGACTTTTAACTGCTTTAAATCCTTAGATCATTGAATAGCTTTATGAATTTTATGTCTATGGCCCCTGTAAATTTTATTTGAAAAGATCATTTTTCCAATATTCTGGGGCGCCAAGATATAATACTCATAGAGGTCAATATCCAAAAGCCATTTAGATGAATAACTCACAAGTCGGGTACTTATTTTTAGCGCTGTGTAGGCTACGCTTCCAGTGCAGCTTTGACAGAGGCTGCCCTGGACGTCGCCAGGAGCAGATAAGTTTGGACCCCCTCCCGGTAGGGCTTTTACAGGTTTGGGGGGGAAAGGGGGAGGGGTCCAGGGTATGGGGGGGTGCAACCAATTTATCAAGATGGTGGAGGGATGTGGGTCTGATGGAATTCTTACACATCTGGGGTGGGGGGGAGGGGAAGGTCCACAGTGGGAAAGGTAAATTTGATACATACAGGAGGTGATGTGGGTTGGGGATTGCAAGGCCGTTATGGCCTCTTTGTAATTTGATGATGTGGGTGGGAGGAAATCGGGCCACAGGGCTCTGTGCTTCCTTTATTTTATTTTATCTTTTTTTTTTTTACCGTCCTGGTGCTACTTATCTGGATATCTTTTAAAGAGATCTGGATAAGTAACAAGTTATCCAGCCACACAAGTCAGATAACTTTAAGCAGGTATATTCACCCGGACATTTATCCAGCTGAATATACGGAATAAGTTATCCGGCTATCCTTAGTTGAATAACTTCTCAAGTAAGAATATAAGAACATGCCATACTGGGTCAGACCAAGGGTCCATCAAACCCATCACCCTGTTTCCAACAGTGGCCAATCCAGGCCATAAGAACCTGGCAAGTACCCAAAAACTAAGTCTATTCCATGTTACCGTTGCTAGTAATAGCGGTGGTTATTATCTAAGTCAACTTAATTGATAGCAGGTAATGGACTTCTCCTCCAAGACCTTATCCAATCCTTTTTTAAACACAGCTATACTAACTGCACTAACCACATCTTCTGGCAACAAATTCCAGAGTTTAATTGTGCGTTGAGTGAAAAAGAACTTTCTCCGATTAGTTTTAAATGTGCCACATGCTAACTTCATGGAGTGCCCCCTAGTCTTTCTATTATCTGAAAGAGTAAAAAACCGATTCACATTTACCCTTTCTAGAACTCTCATGATTTAAACACCTCTATCATATCCCCCCTCAGCCGTCTCTTCTCCAAGCTGAAAAGTCCCTTCTCCATCGCAATTATATCTTTTTGGAGATGCGGCAACCAGAATTGTACACAGTATTCAAGGTGCAGTCTCACCATGGAGCGATACAGAGGCATTATGACATTTTCTGTTTTATTCACCATTCCCTTTCTAATAATTCCCAACATTCTGTTTGCTTTTTTGACTGCCGCAGCACACTGAGCTGACGATTTCAATGTGTTATCCACTGTGACGCCTAAATCTCTTTCTTGGGTAGTAGCACCTAATATGGAACCTAACATTGTGTAACTAAAGCATGGGTTATTTTTCCCTACATGCAACATCTTGCACTTGTCCACATTAAATTTCATCTGCCATTTTGATGCCCAATTTTCCAGCCTCACAAGGTCTTCCTGCAATTTATCACAATCTGCTTGTGATTTAACTACTCTGAACAATTTTGTGTCATCTGCAAATTTGATTACCTCACTTGTTGTATTTCTTTCCAGATCATTTATAAATATATTGAAAAATAAGGGTCCCAATACAGATCCATGAGGCAGTCCACTGCCCACTCCCTTCCACTGAAAAAATTGCCATTTAATCCTACTCTCTGTTTCCTGTCTTTTAGCCAGTTTGTAATCTGCGAAAGGACATTGCCACCTATCCCATGACTTTTTACTTTTCCTAGAAGCCTCTCATGAGGAACTTTGTCAAATGCCTTCTGAAAATCCAAGTACACTACATCTACTAGTTCACCTTTATCCACGTGTTTATTAACTCCTTCAAAAAAGTGAAGCAGATTTGTGAGGCAAGACTTGCCTTGGGTAAAGCCATGCTGACTTTATTCCATTAAACCATGTCTTTCTATATGTTCTATGATTTTGATGTTTAGAACACTTTCCACTATTTTTCCTGGCACTGAAGTCAGGCTAACCGGTCTGTAGTTTCCCAGATCGCCCCTGGAGCCCTTTTTAAATATGGGAGTTACATTAGCTATCCTCCAGTCTTCAGGTACAATGGATGATTTTAATGGTATGTTACAAATTTGTACTAATAGATCTGAAATTTCATTCTTTAGTTCCTTCAGAACTCTGGGGTGTATACCATCTGGTCCAGGTGATTTACTACTCTTAAGTTTGTCAATCAGGTCTACCATATCTTCTAGGTTCACCGTGATTTGGTTCAGTCCATCTGAATCATTACCCATGAAAACCTTCTCCAGTATGGGTACATCCCCAACATCCTCTTCAGTAAACATCGAAGAAAAGAAATCATTTAATCTTTCCGCGATGGCCTTATCTTCTCTAAGTGTACCTTTAACCCCTTGATCAGCTAACGGTCCCACTGACTCCCTCACAGGCTTTCTGCTTCAGATATATTTAGAAAAGTTTTTACTGTGAGTTTTTGCCTCTACAGTCAACTTCTTTTCAAATTCTCTCTTAGCCTGTCTTATCAATGTCTTACATTTAACTTGCCAGCATTTATGCATTATCCTATTTTCTTCTGTTTGATCCTTCTTCTAATTTTTGAATGAAGATCTTTTGGCTAAAATAGCTTCTTTCACTTCCCCTTTTAGCCATGCCGGTAATCGTTTTGCCTTCTTTCCACCTTTCTTAATGTGTGGAATACATCTGGACTGTGCTTCTAGGATGGTATTTTTTAACAATGACCATGCCTCTTGCACACATTTTACTATTGTAGCTGCTCCTTTTAGTTTTTTTCTAACTATTGAATATTGGCCTCATAATCTCTATTCTAGTTGTTAAATCCTTGAGTTGGAAAAATGCAAATGAGGAACTTTCTCCATCTTAAACAATTTATAAAATCAGACCACTTGCAGAAAATTCCCCCTTCAAACAGCTGAGAAAAAGTGTTCAGTTTTGAATCTAAGATATTACATATATTTGAATCCCAAATGTTTTGCAGCTTCTCACATTCTGGTAAGGGTGTTATTCCTAAAATATGTCCATCCTTCCCCAATTTCCAGCAAGTCCACCATTTTCTTGTAGCAACTGCAGAACCAAATGACATATTAGAAGAAGCTGAAGCCTCATGGTTACCATCCCCTTTTAGTAACTAGTTCCCTTTTTTCAATCTCTATCCAATACTGGATGACACTAGGATTATTCCACTGAGACAGGAGGTGGATGGTTGGTAATATTCATAAAAATCAGGAAGGTTTATACCCCCCCCCCCCCCCTCTATCTTGAGTCTCTGCAGGACTTTTAAGCTAATCCTGGGAATCTTATTGGTCCAAAGCAGAAAAGGAAGATGGCAATAAGAAGGGCAACTTATTAAATATAAAATTCTAGGTAGCCAAATCATCCTGATCATGTTGGCCCAGCCCATCTATGATATCTACTTTTTTCTACTAGTGCCACTGGAGGCCCAGTTTTTTTTGTAGAAGGCTATTTTTGGTTTTTTCCATTCCAAACAATCCAAAAATGGCTTCATTAAATATGAATGCACATCCTTACCAAAGACTGAAGGATTTAGCAGAATTATTTCTGATTTGTTGACATTGATTTTATATCCTGAAATCTTTCCAAAAACTTCTAGCTTATCTAAAAATGCTGGGATTGATGCCCTTAAGTCATTAAGATATAAAGTATGTTGTCGGCATAAGGAGTAATCTTTTGCTTTTGCTCCAAGGCCATAATGCCTTTGATACTATGGATTTTCTAGCCAAAGGTTCAATAACTAAAGCAGTCAGTAAGAGTGATAGGGGACTACCCTTCCTAGTTCCCCTATGTAATTGAAAAACTCCCAAGGTTACTCCATTCATAACCACTTCAATCTTTGATGAAATGTATAGCCTGACTCCCTCATAAAATTATCCTCTAACCCTCCCAGGCTTTCTTTCACAAAACTCCACTCATAGTCTTTTCTGCATCTAATGTTATAAGAATCCCTTTTTTCACTATTACTAAGCCTAATTATTTCTAATATCCTCAACATATTGTCACTGGATTGTCCACCAGAAATAAAACCTACCTGATCCCTGTGGATTAGCTTCCCCAGTCTATTTGCTAGGACCTTTGCCTATATTTTCATATCTGCATTTAACAGGGAAATGGGACGATAGGCTTTAGATTGCCCTCTTTTCAAGCCGATGCAATATCAGTGAGTAAAAAATGTGTCCGAACAGGGCACTTGTTTTTTGAACACACACATCCACTTGTCCTGGGCACTCGATGCAATAGGCAAATGAGCATCCGCGCTAAAAGCGACGCAAAATGGGTAATTTGTGCACCCCTAGCACTCTACATAGGGCACCTAAGAGAAGTGGCTGCAGGGCCCGTGTGTCCCATTAGGAAAACTAGGAGGTTGCCTAGGACGCCAACCATTAGGGGGCGGCGAAGAGCAGCCATGTGGGGCTGTGAGCGGAACCTATCCCACTCGCGACTGAGAGCAGTAGAGACTCAGCGGGCCACAAGCGGCACCCAGCTTGCTTGCGGCCCAGAGAAGCACAGAATCGGCTGGCTGCGAGCAGTGCCCATGCTTTAACGCCTGCTCCCGGGAAGGCATTACATTTGTGGCATTAAAATGGGCACTGTGGCCGTGCAGCAATATTTTGCATTGGGGGTAATAGCTAATAGCTTCATCAACATGAATTCACCCGTGATGAGTGCTATCAGCGACGTGCTGGTTTGGACGCGTGTTTTGGACATGCTAATCTCCTTATTGCATGAAAGGTTTCGGATGCACATCCGAGCACGTGTAAAACCGTGCAGCGACCTGTTTGTGCATCGTTGTTATGGCATTTTCATACGTTGTCTTAGGGAGAGATCCTGATTTCAATACGTCCTGGAATATCCGTGCTAGGATGGGTGCTAATAATCCCGTGAACTTCTTATAATATTCTATAACAAACCCATCAATACTGTAAATCTTACCAACTTTCACTTTTTAATGGCACCTATTACTCCAAGTGCTGTAATAAGTAACAAATTTCTAGCCCACACAATAAACATACGGAAATATACATATATCAAAATAAGAACATAGAAAAAGAACATACTTAATTATGCTCAAACTAAAATACTAAAGACAGCTCATACATAGGAGCGTCCAAAACATTCTCGTTGAATCTGACTTTGGGGGTCATTTTTCAAAGCGATTGCACGCGAAAAGGGACGACGTCAAGACCGGAACAGGAGAAGTCGGGGCGGCACCGGGGCGGACGCCGCAAACACAGTGTGGACTGAAAAAGGTAAGGAGCCTTTCGCTGCCTATTTCACGCCCAATAGCCCCACCGTTTATGATGGCACTATTGGGTGCGAAAGCTGGCAGCGATCACACAGCTTTGCCCCCCCCCGCCCCCCTGTACCACGCGATTCACGACGCCGCGGTAGGTTAGAAAATCTAGGCTTTAATTTGGAGAGGCTTCTTTTAAAAAACCTTTAATTTCCTCTGGGCGCCATTTGCACAGTCAGGTAATATATATACAATCTCTCCCCTCCCTTGAGAAGAGTATAAATTTTCACAAAAGTTTTTAAAGGCTTCAGCCAACTCTTCGGGCAATACAAGAACCCTCCCTCCTGCTTTATTCTCTTTAATTCCATCACGTCCATTTATTTATTTAATTTTATATTCCGCTTTTCTGCTATATTTATAGCTGAATGATGTGTCGCAAAAAAAAACAAGAGGCGGGGGGGGGGGGGCGATAGCGGGCAGCCGGCCGCGTTGCGGCGGTGCGGTTTTGCCCACCGTGGTGCAGCCGTGCCGCACACTATCGCCCCCATAGCACCGCGGGGAAAGGTGTGGTTATTTCTCACTGTGCTGCCGGTGATAAAGTGAAAAACATTATCGCCTGCAGCGCTGCCGGGAGGTAACTCTGCCCAAATCCCGCCCACACTCCTCCCCTTCCCCTAATTTGAATAATACCGCTGCGATGCAGCCGGCATCACGCGCAGTGGGGGCCTTATCACGTGCGAATCTAGCACATTGCAAAATAATGAATGACCCTGAGGCATCACAGGGTAAAGTGACTCGCCCAAGGCTTCTTTCCTTTTAACTGATGTGCCAAAATCCTGTCAGATTTATAACTTTTATCAAAAACTGCAATTTGGTAAGCCTCAGCAAGCCTCTGTCTTGTCATTAAATAGAATATTATCCTGTGATTTCAGCTTGCATAATGCTTCAAAGTAGATTTCTCTCCCTGTTCTTTTCCACTCATATTCAGTCTGTTTAATACAACTCTCTAACTGGAGAAGTATAACCCTTCTCTCTTTTCTGAAAGCACCAGCGGGAATTAAATAGCCTCTCATTGTTGCTTTCCCAGCCTCCCACAATATTTTAATATCAGTCCCAGGTTTACCATTGAATCCAGTACACTCCTCCCATGTGTCCATTATTTTTTGGCATGTCCCTGTGTCTTGCAAGAGAAATTAATTCAATTTCCATCTCCTCTTCTTGCCCATATAACTAGGACCACTCCAGCTGCAGTGTGACTGATGCACAGTCAGATACCGCTACAGTACCTATCTCACAGCTTCTCAGCCGCCACCATCCACACCATAGCAGTTCCTGTACAAGATCCACATGGGGCTGAGAAGAATGTGAAATCTTTTTTTTTAACAGGATTACATTTGCACAAATCCAGCAGCTTTCATGATACATTTTTTTTTAAATTAGAAAATATCTTTTCTCCCACATTTCAAGGCAATTTACCTCTCGATCACAAATCTGGCCCAATATCACATTGCAATCTCCACCCGTTACAAGAACTTCTTTACCCTCCAGAGTAAATCTATTTCTTGTTTGGAAGAAAGGTTTTGACCATTCATTAGCGACATATGCATTCAACAAAGTTATTAAAGACCCATTTAACATCCCTTTCACCAAAATATATCTCCCTTCAGGGTCTCTGTATTTTCGCATTAAAAATCAAGATCCCATATATGCAGCTGCATGTAGTTGTTTGAAAGTTATCCTGTTAAAATGCACTAACCTATTGACAATTCAGTAGCATATCTTGCAGTAATTTTCAGAAGCTCATTTATACACATAAAACCCAGTTTTAAACACGTAAATCCTTTTGAAAATTATCTCCTTAGCCTTCAGCATATAGTCTCCTGAAAATTCCATCCAATGCGTCTCTTGGATAAATACTATCTCTATGTTCACCGGGTGGAGTACATATAATGCTCTCTCTCTCTTAAGACCTTTCATATTCCATATTCAAATCTTCAAACCTCCCATCTTATTTTACATTTAGAAACATAGAAATATGATGGCAGAAAAACACTGTACGGCCCATCTAGTCTGTTCCTCCGTTTAATCAATATCGCGGTATGAATGCCAGAGGAGAGGTGAAGGATGGCACAGCCTGCCTGATGGGACTGGTGGGAGCAGAGGGCAGCGATAACACCGGCTGGAGCAGGAACAGGTAGGGGAGAGGAGGCTGTCTGTACACACTCGAGGCGCCAGTGAGTTGCATTCTCAGAAGCCGAAGGCGCTTGCGCCATGAGGCACACGACAAAGGAGCATGCCCCTTTGTGCACCCCTTCGTGCACGTCTGAAGTGAAGCCTGCAGATACTCTTCTCTACTGCTCTTCTGCTCTGACAATTCAATGAAAATGGAGCAGGAACACCCCACTTCAATTACGATAGAACAAGGTTCACATAGAAACCTTACGAATTTCCCTAAAATCAAACAGCAAACACCAACCTAACCTATTCCTTAAGAAACAACTCTATAGCAGCTAACTCCTACCTAATGTTCTCACTGCTTCTTCTAAACATGCAGTCTATTTAGAAAAAAAAAATCTCCCTAATAAATGACCTACTTGAGGAATTAAACCCAGCCATCTTCTGCATCACCGAAACCTGGCTGAACAATAATGATTTCTCTTAAATCAAATCAAACATCTTTCACTTCCCCAAGCCTTAGCGTAGGGGCGGGAGACTACTAAACATTAGTAAAAAAAAAAAAAAAGAGCTCAAACTTATTCCATACAAGTTAGAGGTTAACCCTCCTTAGGAAGTGGCAATACTTAAATCGCCACAATTAAACATTGGTATCGTCTATTGTCCCCCTGGATTACTTCAAAAAGACTGTTCACTTCTTATCGAAGCACTCATCAAAGCATTCCCTTCACCCAAATCCATCCTCATCGTAGGTGACTTTAACATACATGTTGATAAAACAACCAAATCTTCTGCATGTGAAACCTTCATAGGAACTATGGAAGCAATGGGATGGTCACAATTTGTAACTGAACCAACATATTAAGCTGGACATACCCTGGATCTTATATTCACCAACCACAATTGCAGGATAAATACCTCTTACACGATTCTGCCTTGGTCTGACCACCAATTTCTAAAAACTGATATAACCATCCTCAGCACAATTGGGAGCCCAAACATCAGTCAGACATTCACCTTCAGTAAAAAGATAGAGTCAGAGCTACTCGCTGAAACTATAAAAGATACACTAACCGACCTCAAATTTCCTAATGCCTCTGCAACATTTGACACATGGGATATCATGATTAATGAAATAGTGGACCATCTAAGCCCAATCCAAACAAAATCAATCCACTCCTATCAACGTTCCTCTAAACAAAAGAAACCTTGGTAACATGAAGAATTAAGATGTTCTAAACAATTATTGAGAAAATCAGAGAAACTTTGGTGGAAAAGCCAAACCTCAGAATCACTTGGAAAATACAGATCACTACTCTCTCAATATCAGTCTTCTATCAATAAAGCAAAGAAAGAACACTATGCTAAACAGATTCATGGAGTGATATTCAACTCTAAACTACTCTTTGATGTCGTTAGAAATCTAATCAAGGACCCATCGTCCTCTATTTCGAGCAACAACTGCTTCTCTAAGAATGCCTGCAACAACTGTGCAATCATTTATCAGAAAAAATAACTAGACTAAAAAAATCAATTTTCTGCATACCTACTGACCAGAGAACAAGAAGAAAATCATGAACCAACTAAATGGACCACCTTTGACAGAATATCTAAATTACAAATCTTGCAAATAATTTTTAAGTTAAAACCCGCAAATCACCCTCTCGACCCCATCACAGCTGGCTCCTTAAAACTAATACATTGCACAATCACTCCAACAATCACATACTTAATCAATCACTCTCCACAGAAGGTCCAGGACTAGACAGAGTGAAACAAGCAGTGATAAAACCTACCCAAAAAATTAAAACCAGCTGTATGGACAAATGGCAAAACTATCAACCTATATCCAACCTGCCCTTTCTATCCGAAATTCTTGAGAAAGCCGTATTATCACAACTATAAGACTATCTAGATGACCACCACATTTTAAATCCAAACCAATTTGGATTCAGAAAAAAATCACTCCACCGAGAATTTACGCATATCCTTAATGGACACCATATTACATAGATTTAACAATGATGAATCTCATACTGTGGTGCTAATTGACCTCTCAGCTGCCTTCAACATTGTTGACCATACCCTTCTATGCCAGCAGCTGAGAAAAATCGGAATTGACAGATGTAATGAAGTGGTTCACCTCCTTCTAATAAAAAAGGACATTCCAAATCAAACTGGGCAACCATATTTCCGACACCTTCCCGATCGACGCAGGTGTCCCCCAAGGTTCAGCACTATCCGTAACTCTCTTCAACATCGACATGCTTCCACTATATAATTTACTATCAGATCTAGGAATTGCCTTCTACATATATGCTGATGACATTCAGTTCTACATACCATATACCACTTCCGTTGAAAATACTGTAAGGACTCTGGCTTCATACATGAAGGCTATTCAACATGAACTACCAATCTCAAACTATCTCTAAACACTAAAAAAATCCAGAAAGCATTCTGTTAAGAAGAAATCCTCCAATAATGTCTCCGCAAACCATTGACCTGGGTGACTTCAGCATTATATCCTCAGACCAAGTGTGAGACATAGGAGTACAGATTGACGAGAACCTAACTATGCAAAAACATGTAAACAAATTACTCAAATCTGGCTATGCTAAACTTTGATTACTATATAAACTGAAACCATGGCTGCTCATGCAGACTTCTGTATGGTACTACAAACTCTCATCTTTTCAAACTTAGACTACTGCAACTCTCTTCTACTCAGAGCACCTAAAGGACTTATAAAAAATCTACAACTACTACAAAATGCTGCAGCAAGACTCCTAATAGGATCCAGGAAATTCAATCTCATCTCACAATCACTGATAGCTCTGCACTGGCTACCAATACAATCCCAAATCCATTACAAAGTCCTAACATTAATACATTCCTCCCTCCATTCTGACAACCCTGGCCTGGTAGGCGTGGTGCTACAACCATACAAACCACAGAGATAATTAGGGTCTCATAATAAAGAACTACTAGCTGTGCCGTCATTACAGAATCCACATCTAACAAAAATAAGAGACTGTATGTTCTCCACTGCAGGCCCTACACTTTGGAACTCTCTACCCGAGACTCTATGCATGAATACTGAAACAAAGAAATTCAGATGTGACCTCAAAATGTGGTTATTTTAAAATGTCTACAATCTTACTTAAACTCTCTGAAATCATCACTTGCTCCTACACTGACGGTCTCATGGTGAACCTACCTATTAATCTCATTACTGCTTTCTTTCCAACCCAGCACAATTAAATGTATCTGAAACTTCTCTCAACTCTCTCTTTATATCTCCTCTGCACCTTTTGCTAAAAATTGCTCTCATCCCTGCTATCCCGTCCCTGCACATCTCCCCTCCCCCGACCACCTTAGTTAATGTACGTATCTCTCCCTAAAATGTATGACATATGAACACATCAAGTGAATATAATTGGCTACCTAAAATATTTATGTCATAATGTAAACCGTTATGATCTTCATTTGGAACGAAGGTATATAAAATGGCTAAATAAATAAAACCATTTATCTAGCCCTTACAATTCCTATCACTCCTTCAGAGATCCCCTGTATTTATCCCATGCTTTCTTGAATTCAGATACCATTTTTGCCTCCATGACTTCCACTGAGAGGCTGTTCCATGCATCCACCACCCTCTCTGTAAAGAAATATTTCCTAAGATTACTCCTGAGTTTACCCCCTTTCACCCTCACTCATTGCATTAAGTTAATAACTTCCCAATCTCATTTTTTAATGTTTAAACTGTTTATTAAAGAATAGTAACAATAATACGTTCCCTTTCTTCATATATAAGAAAGGCACAAATTGAATCCAAATATAACTATTATCCTTCCCTCTTCTCCACCCTTTCCCCATACCACTTAGCCCATGCTGAATCACCCACATGCTAATCCCCAGATAACCACAAAACTGGCAGACTTTGCCTCCCCAGTAAATCCCATTCAACAAGCAATATTAATGACAACCCAGATATAACAGGAACAAAAGAGTGACCCACAATCCACTATCTATTGCTGAATAAGCGCAGCTATATCCCAGTGCCCAGCCATAATAGTCCCCGATATAGAGAAGGAAGCTCTTGGAAAAAGAGTAGTTTATAGGTCACCCCTTGTGGCTGTGGAAGAATATGAAATGTGGTGTCTCGTTCCTTCGCCATTCTGAAGAAATCAATCACTCGCTGGACGTTAATGTTAAGTGATCTTCCTGAACCTCCGAGAGCATGGGAAAGCAGGATCCCCTGTCACAGGCATTTACATAGGACCTTCTTGATGATGCAGATGCTGCGCATGATCAAGCTTTTGGTCCACAATTATCTCCATCATCAGCTTTCCGGTCTTTCACAAATATTTTAGCATTGTCCGGTGAACAAAATCCCCGCCACCCACCCACATGCATAAAGATAACTTTGCATTTAAAAATTGCACCAAACATATTCTAAATAGGTCTCTCTATTGGAATAAGTAGCCGAGTACTGGCTTTGTTTTATAGTAATGGTTGTGTGTAGAAATCTGGCCATAAATCTTCACATTTTTCTGCCCCTTTTATGGTTTATAAGTACGAGAGAATATTTTTATAGTTTGCTCTATGTGAGCATGCATCTAATGCCTCCTCTAAATCTCCCAGATTAGACCCCCTGAAAAAAAAAAGTGGTGTGAAAGCTGCTGCTGTGCCGGCATGTGCTCCACAGTCTGCTTTCTTCTTGGCACGCCTGTCGAAGCATTAACTATCCACTTTCCGTAAATGTTGTTCTCTGCTGAAATTTCACATCTGCTTGTCTGCAATATGTTGTTGTCGGGGGACATGATTACAGCCTCCTAATGCTTGTAGCAATTAAGACGAAAGACAAATAAATCCTTTGATGTGCAGGTACAAATTACACCCAGTATCTGGCTGCAGGTAAACTGCATTCAGTGAGCGAGTAATAAGGTTTTCCTAGACACACCTGCACAAGGGGGACCTGTATCTCGCGCACACCATAAATGGCTAGTGATTGCATCACCCCTTGGTTTGAACAGAGCTCTGCCTTCAGAATAGTGAATTTCCCCATTGAGAAATGGTACCCCTGGGGCCTTAGTAAAAATGATTTTTTCCCCCCATTTTATGCCTGTGGGAAAAAAAATTTCTATTGGATAAGAGCCCTCGTTGGGATTCTGTCCAGCAGGACAGGCCACCAGCAGCCTCACACTGCATAGTCCCAGCAGAGCTGTACGTATCCTGTTAAACAGGATCTACTGAATATGGGGAGTAATATTCAGCCAATGGCTGGATTGCAGATTTAGCTGGATAAACTTATCCAGCTAACTTTGACAGGATACTCAGTGGTGCTGCTGCACCATTGAATATACCTGACTATATTAGAGACAGCCAGCTACATATGTGCAGCTAACTTTAGGACTTCTCAACAGCATGACCAGAGTTAGCTGGATAACTTATCCAGCTAACTTAACTCAACCCCAGAATGCCCCTGGAATGTCCCTAAGATATTTGGCTAAATTTTAGCAGGATAATGAGTGATTGTGTAATTATCACATTCTTCATATCTTGCCTTCTTCAAAGGATATTCTTCTCAGGTTTTATTTTTATTTGCATTTTCACATATGAAAAATAAAAACATTATTCATGTGACCTATGATTATTCTCATTACGCACTTAATGAAAGACTTCTGACACATATCTGTTGTATAATCTGTGGCACAGAGATATGATGATCACAATATAAGAGGTTGTGGATCCTATCATAATTAATAACATATTTGTGGGCTTAAACCTAATTGAATGATATAGCACTGAATATGGACCCCCATGCTGTTTTACCAATTCTTGGATGAAAGGGGTGTTACGATTTAGAGTAGAGGAAGTAAAGTTTATTTGTTCTGTGATTTGGAGCTTGATGTGACCACAGATGACCGTGCCACTCTCTGTCCTTGCAGAATTCATCGAGGGTGGCAATATGCAGCAGTCTGCTCCAGCGAGGGCAGCCATGGACACAGCCCCCAAAAGGCAGAAGCAAAGCACCTAATCATAGAGAAAGCTCTGTTAGTGTGAAATCTTGTTTCTCTAAGAGTGGAAAGTCCTATATTTTGTAATTTTTCGTTTAACACTCTACACTGTCACCTTCCGTGACTTTCTGGATACAGAACAGTAAACACGCATCCCAGACCTGTGGATGAGAGATTGCTAATTGGAGCATAGGATAGTAGACTATGGACAAAATGGTTCATAGCCAGCATAGATAAGACTAGTAAAACGGACAAATGCAGATTCTGCAAAACAGAACTGGAAACGGTTACACATCTTGTCACGGGACGTGATGTGCTGTCATCAGAAGGTCTGCTTACAGAAAGGCACAACAAGGTAGCACGGCTTATTCATTGGAAGCTGGGTAAGTATTAGAACATTGACGTGCCAAACAATCTTTGGGAGCACAACCCTAATAGAGTGGAAGAGAATGAAGAAGGTGCGGATTACTTGGAACATTCCTATTCCCACTGAAAGGAAAATTAATGCACAAGTAAGTATTTTCATAAATGAGATATGCGCGTGCATCAGCCAACTTTATAAAATACCTGCCTCTATGAGTAAACTGAAGGTTATTATGTGCATATATTACAATTATATTTAATGTATAAAATATATGTGCATACTTTTATAAAATAGGTGTATAAAGTATGAGGACCTCTGCATTAAAAAAAATGTGATTACTAAAACATACACGCTACTTTGGGGGCAGTGCTATGCAATATTTTATGAATTATGTGGTTTCTACTGCATAATTTATAAAACACAGGCATAACTTTAGATGGACAAAGTTATGCTGTATGTGCTGAATTATACACACTATTGAAAACGACCCTCATAATATCTCTATGGTATATCTGCTTTCCCTCTTTTTCTTCAGGGATTTACATGTTTAGCAGAGAACAACTTTTAAAAAGAAACTAAAGACATGGCTGTTCAGCCAAGCCTTCCCCACCACAAACTCCATTGCCTGATCTAGAATTGTTCACCACACATCTCTGTAAACAAAACTTTTCCAAATTTCTCATGCCTAATATCCATTAAAGAGAGGTTGGCTCCTAGCCCCCTCCACTGTATATAGTATTTATTCTATTTTATTGCACTTTATATATTTATTGCTCCGTTCACCCCTTCTTTATTTTCCTACTCCAAGTTAAGGCTTCCTTGTTATAATGTAACTGTATGCTCTGTATCTCTTGTTGATTGGTTAATTGTATATTCTACTTAGTTCATTGTAAACCGAATTGATTTGATTTGTATCAAGAAATTCGGTATATAAAAGCCTTAATAAAATAAATAAAAATAAATGTTTAGATCTTTATATGTGCCTCCTTGTGCTTTATGATGAAGACCACTGACCATTTTATTAGCTGCCTTATGGACTGACTCCGTTTGGTATATGTCCTTTTGAAGGTACAGTCTCCAGGACTATACATAGTACTCCACACAAGATCTCATCAGCAACTTGTATAGAAAATAATAAGAGAACATAAGAATGTGATGTTGGATCAGACCCAGATCCATCAAGCCCAGCATCTGTCTCTGCCAGTGGCCAGTCCAGGTCACAAGTACTTGGCAGATCCCATAAAGTAGATCAATTTCGGGTTAATAATGTTTTATGGATATTTCCTCCAGGAACTTGTCCAAACCTATTTTAAACTCTGCTATGCTCGCCACCATGACCACATCCTCGCAAAAGATTCTTCAGCTTGTGTGTTGAGTGAAGAAGTACTTTCAGTGTTTTGTTTTAGATGTGTTGGGTTTTAGTTTCATGCAGTTTCCCCTTGTTTTAGTATTATTTGAAAAGGTATATAACTGCCCTTTATTTATCCATTCCACCCCATTCATGATTTTATAAACCTCTTTCATGTCCCTTCCAGCCATCTCATTTCCAATCTGCAGGGGAGTACTTTCTATGGTGCCTAATGGGGCACAGGCACCAGCAACACAGAAAAAAGATGTCCTGGGAGCCGCCAACCATCTTACCCGAGGCTTCCTCGGGGCCAACCCAAAGTTTCTCTACAGAAATTTGATGCGGCCTGTGGAAGACCCTCGACCTCCCCCAAAAAACAAGTTGCTGGGCCCCTTTTTTCCCCTCCAAAAAGGTGCTGGGACCAGGAACCACCCTGCCCCCACATACCCCCTTCTGTGGGGTCCTGGCTAGTAGAAAGGGAAGGAGGGATGCCCACCTGACCCTCTGACATTCCAGGTGTGACAAGGGTACCTGTCCCCATGAGTGTGTATATGTTTCTGGATTGAAGAGCACAAGGACTTTAAGTGACTTAATATTGACAGGACACTCTGAAGTTCCATGCAGGAAAACATCCACCTACTGAGATAAATAGGACTAATAGCAAGACAACCTGCAGAGAACGGACAGTGAATGCTGAATAAATGTTCACTGTGCTTCAAAAACCTCCCCCCCCCTCCTCTCCTGCGGACAGCCGGGCTAAGATGCTGCAGAAAGTGTGTTGGACCAATGGGAGCCTCAGAACTACCCGGGAAGCAAGGAGGGTTCTGACCAATGGGGAGAGAGGGAAAGAAAAGAGGTCAGCTGGGAGTGAAAGGAGACAAGGATTTGGCTTTTGTGTGAATTCTACGCAAAAATAAACCCCTCATGTAGGTGTGCTACACCAAGAGGAGCACTACCGAGCACCAGTGAAAGGGAAAGAATCTCTCAGCAAGGGACAAGTTCGAACTGGGAATAAACTTCTCTCTTGCTAACTTCCCCTACCTCAGGAGACACTGGCGGGAGTTTCCACGCAGGGGGGGGCACCTTTCCTCTGCAGAAGGAGCCAACGGAGATAAGAAAAAAACAAAGCAATCTAAATCTTGATTCTAAAAGTGAGAACCAGAGGGGTTTCCCCTGAAGGAATATTCCTGCAGTGCTTGCTGATAGTTATATGAACAAGAGCCACCTCTGCAACACTCAGGCTGTGCTAGGACATCACTTTACACTTGCAAATACTACAGGATTGATCTGCGGGGGGATTTCAATCCTGAGAAACCCTCTCAGGCCGATACAGTACAGTGCGCTCCACCGTTAGCCCAGGTTTGGACGCACTAGCTTTACCCCTTATTCAGTAAGGGGTTATAGCGCATCGAAATCGCGCGTCCAACCCCCCCAAAACTAATAGCGCCCGCAACATGCAAATGCACGTTGATGGCCCTATTAGTTATTCCCGCGCAATACAGAAAGTAAAATGTGCAGCCAAGCCACACATTTTACTTTCAGAAATTAACGCCTGCCCAAAGGCAGGCGTTAATTTCGGCCGGCACCGGGGAAGTGCACAGAAAAGCAGTAAAAACGGATGCTCAATTTTGCTGGCGTCCGTTTTCCGAACCCGTGGCTGTCAGCGGGTTTGACAGCCGCCGTTCCTGTCAAAAAGGAGGCGCTAGGGACCGCTAGTGTCCCTAGCGCCTCCTTTTACCGCGGGCCCTAATTTGCACCCTCCTGAATCGCGCGCCCAGAAGAGTGGCCTGTGCGCTCGCCAGCTCTCCTGCGCGTTTTTCTGTATAGGCCTGCTAGTGCTGTAAACACTGGGACCAACAGTGGCTGCCTGCCCAAACAAACAAGCAGTTTGAACTAAACCCATTTTCACAAGAGGGTCCATGTCAACCTGCCCCAGCAGCCTTGTGCGGACATTTGGATTATCCAGGAACTCCAGGGCCCTGCCACGCTTTTTGGTTTTTAACTTGTGCATGCACCACCAGGACTGGGGAAACCATTTTTTACTTCTAGCAGCTTACACTAGGGTTTTGTGGGCTGTTTGCTTGCCTTTTGTTACTTCTGGAGTTGTCATTATCAAAAGTGACATCCTGCTATTGTTTAATAAATAGATATTTATTCTGCTGCTGTTTCGATTTCTTCACCTTTGATAAAGAATAAAGTTGTGTTGAAAGTTTCAGTGTGTTGTAGTGTATCCTGCTCAGGAACAGGGGTACTAAGCACATTGAATCTGGGGTGCCTGGGTCATTTCCCCAGTATCGAAAGCACTCCCAATCCCCATCTGGCACTATTATATGGGAGCTGGAGGGGTCTTCTGCTGCAGCACACCTCCAGCTATTGGTGGCAGATTTCTCCCTATGTCGCGTGGTGGGGGCACTATACAGAAGTTGTGGACCATACAGGAAAATAGAGGGTGATCTGGGGCCCCAAAGTGTTCATAGTTTGGCCCCAACTTTCATAGATGAGGAGTTCTGTCACTGTGCAACATGGAGAGGCAGTTTTTTCCTTAATTGTTGCCAGGGTGAAGGAGTAAATCCTGTCCTGGCTTTCCTAGTGCAAAAAGTAGCCTTGGAGACAAGTCCACAAGAGATCTAGTCTGTGATGAATTTTGAACAAATTGCTGGGTCTCCAGGCCAACACTCAAAAAATCTGGGTGAAAGAAGGGCAGCGTCGGGCTCACGCTGCAGGAGAAGGATGAAGAGGAGCTGCTGTGGCTGAGGATCAAAGTGGGAGAATGAGTATGCACACTCACTCCCTCTTTCACACACACGTGCACATCACTCACTTCTCTACCTCTCCACACACACATGCATACTTATTCTCCCTCTTCACTTTGATCCTCATTAGCCACAGCAGCCTTCTCTTTCCCCAGGAATGAAAGATTCTGGAGGAGGAGATAAGCTAACAAGGGAATGACTTCTCTAAGGAAGACAAACTGTATATGCCAAAAGGGGTTTTATGTCTAGAAGTGTTAGGGGCCTTCAACTAGCAGGACACCCTAGTGTACATGGAATGAGAAGGCTGGTAAGTCATGTAGTCTGGATGCCAGGCTGTGGTCAGGACATAAGGTCATACCAAACATCCACTGAAGTATGTGCAAGAACCAAGAAATCATGGGAAAGAACACAAGAATTCTTGATGCCACTACCAGTAGCATCCAGAGCATGGGAATAGAATTTGTGGATTTTATCACAGAGTTACCCTTATCTCGAGCGAAATCCACAATCCTTTTGGTAGTGGGCTCAATTTTCAAAGATGGTACATTTTACTGCAGCATTTGGAAACTGTTAATGTTGATAAGAGAGGTGGTACCATGACTTACAATCACACATCATCTCTAATTGAGGTATCAAGCTTACAGAATGATTTTGGAGTGTGATAACCAGACTACTGGACATCTATGGAAAACATATCAATGTATCCTCTGCAATTCAATGAATAGACTGAATCTGTACATGAAACTCTGGAGCAGTACCTAGGCTTTTGTAACTACCACCAGAACGATGGAGTCCAGTGCTCCTGACCGTGGAATTTGCATATAGCAATGCTGAACATTTCCTTAACAAAAACTTTGCCCTTTATTGCCAATGGTGTGTTTCATCCTCAGTTCCAATCAGGAGAAGTATAAAGGTCTAAAGCCCCAGCTGCAGCAGCGTGGACTAAGAATTTGCAAGATGTGCATGCTGAAGTGCTACAAAGCCAGGAAAGGGCTAAATGATGTCAGCAGAAACATGCAGATAGTTGGCGATTGGAGACACAAAGTGGGTCTCAAAGAATTACCTATGGACTAGAAGGCCCATCGTCAAGCTTGAACAGAGATTCATGGAGCCTTTCATCATCCAGAAACAGATAAATCCAGTGACCTTCAGGGCACAAGTGTCAGTAAGCCTCTGTTGTTCACGTGGCCCTGTTAAACCCACATAGGGAGAACCCATTCCCAGATTAATAGACACTTCCCCTGCAGCCAGTAATGGTCAAGGAACAAAAGAATTCATTGTCAAGGAGATTCTAGACTAAGGTACACCCGAGGACAACTGTATTATCCAGTAGATTGGAAGGGGTATAATCCAGTCCACCATAGTTGGGAGCCAGTTCATAACATACAGGCCAATAACCTACTCAGGGGTTTCCAGATAAACCAGGCTGTAGGGCCCAGAGGAGTTATATTATCAGGATCCTAGAAGTCAGAAGCTGGGAAGCTGCAGAGAATCCATGGAAAACAGAGGCAGGGAAAGACCAGGGCACATTTTCACTTTCATTGCCAGATAGTTAGACACCCTCGGGAGGTCCCAGTGGCTCAGTATAGGGCATACCCTGATTGGTGATAGTATATACTGTAAGGAGAACAAGAGAGGCATACCTTTGCGGGTAAACAGTCTCCTGGGATACATCCTCCAGAGCCTCTGCTCATCTGGTCTTCTTCTTGTGCTAATTCAGCTCTGCAGTCTGTTCCAGTGTTCCTGCACTACATCTGGCCCTACAGTCCCGCTCCAGCGTTTTTGCTCTGTATTTAGTTCTGCAGTCCTGCTCCAGTTTTTGACTGCATTCAGCCCTGTACTCCTGCTCCACACCTCTCTCCTGAGTTGTGTCAGTGTTACAGCTGCATGCTCAGACATCTGACAAGCTAAGTCTGGTTTTACTGGCCTTAGTTCAACCATCTGGCCACCCAGCCTCTTCAGGTACATCTTTTCCTAACGTACCATTCTCTAGTTACCAGACATACAGTGACAATAGGTAAAAACTATATGCCCCAGTGCTCGCAGTTTGAAAATTGCTCCCCCCCCCCCAGTAAGGTGCCTTTTATCCAAAGCACTTTACAGAGTATACAGTTGTATGCCAAAGTTTGACCTCTGGTCAAATTGCATGTTCACTGAATCTCTACGTGAAAAGAAGCTGATACAAGCTGTGCAACTGAACTTGCTGGCTGGAAGCATTTAGAGATTTTTGCATAAATTGTTTTTATTTTCAAATGCTCAGACAGCTGCATAGAGGGGCCCATGGTTGTTGAAAATAGACTGAACAACAATTACAACCTGACAGGTTAGAAGGGTAAGACTATTCTACTGTGAAATTGTCCTCACCTGATTAATTGAAGGCCTAACCAGTCAATCAACTTTTTCGGCATTATTGACAACTTTTTAAAAAGTAATAATGAAGTAACTGGAATGGTGGCCAAGTTTTTGCATATGCCATGTTCACTATTTTATTATTTTCAGTCTATTAAAATCAGCAAATAAATAGCAATTTAGCATTAAAAATGTTAGAAAAATATCATGTTAAAATTTATATCGTCTAAAGGTTGTGTCAGCTTCTCTTCACTCAGAGATCACTTGAAGATGCATTTTGACAAGGAGTGCCTAAACGTTTGCTTCCAACTGTAAGTCAATAAAATCAGTTTTATCCTAAAACAACTGTAGACTGATACATCTTCTCAGTAGTGGAGAAATAGTGACATTTCGAAGCAATACTGACCTCAGTCTCTGGTTCTAGCCTTTAGTTTGGGGCAATACAGTCCTCTTTGAGTCACTTTCACCATTTGTAGAAAAGTCTTATTCTAGGAGAAACTTCTCTGATGAGCTGGAGCTAGCTTTAAGACCTCCACTTACTTTGTCTTTACTGTGCTGTACTGTAGCAGACATGATTTTCCTTAGACCAGGCCTTCCACAGCAAATAGCTTTTGTGAACAAACTGGGTTGATTTGATGTAGCTGAGTGTATAATATGTTTGCTAAGATATTGTCCTCTTTTTCACTATTGAATTGAAGAGCTACTGCTATAGGACTGCAAGTGTTGTTCAGTATTTCATGTTTGGTACAGCACGTATGACATAGTAAAGACATGTGGTGTGCCTTAAGTTGTAGTAGGGACTTAAATCTAGTTCAAGATCACCTAAGAAGTATCCCTTATACTGTTTAAGCAAGTAGAAAGCAGGTAGACTATTACCTATTAAAATATATTTTGTAGTAAAATGAACTCAGAATTGCCAATTGTGTACTTTTTGAATGGGCAGTCCAACTATAATAATGATGTTTTACAATTTTTATAGCACTACTATGTACGCAGTGCTCTGCAATGGTGATAAGTATTCAATTATGATAAACCCCTTCCCCAAAGAGCTTACAGTCTAAGTGGATGTCTGAGGCAATGAAAGATAAAGTAACCTGCCTAAGGTCACAAGGAGTGTCAGTGAGAGAAGCAGGATTTGAACCCTGACTTCCCTGGTTCTCAGCCCATTACTTTAATCACTAAGGGGCAGATTTTAAAAAAGTATGCGCGCAAACAAGAGTACGCCGGATTTTAATAGATATGCATGTAGCCGTGCATATCTTTTAAAATCTGGGGTCGGCGCACGCAAGGGGGTGAACATTTGTGCACCTTGTGCGCGCCGAGCCCTGCGCACGCTGCCCGTTCCCTCCGAGGCCGTTTCCTACTTGTGCCCCTCAATGTATTGCCTTATCAGTGTCTTCCCCTCCCGTCTCCATGCATTGTCTGACTGGCATCCCCCCTCCCCCTCCTAGCCTGTGTTTTGTCTGACTGGCATTTCCTCCATTTGCCCAGATAAAAGGATGCGACTATCCCAGTGTGGTAAGTTTATTAGCCCATAGATAGCTATTTATATTAGGTTGTGAGATGAAGGTGATTTGGAATGAGTTGGAAAGTGGATCGGCAGGATTTGGTAACAGGAAGCTCCTTTGTTATCAGTGTTTTGAGCTGTTTCCAGCCTTCTCTAGGCAAGCTGCTGTGCCCAACATATCAGTCATGAAGCAGTAGACAAGGCCTTTTCTCTGTTAATAAATATCCCACCTAAAAAGCAACCGTGGAATTTAAGGAAACGTTTGATGCAGCGGACGCATTTTCACTTTGCTACTGACGGGTAATGCTATACATCTTTGGAGGGAAGGGAATTAGCTTTTTTAAAAACCAGAATAAAGACCTACCCACTATTCCGAGCTACACATTGCTATTGTCATGCCGGTCAGATAGCAGCTCACAACCTAGATCCTCCAGATGAGCCTCTTACCAAGGTCATGAGACTTGTTTGGATGGAATATCACGACGCAACAATCTATTCACAGGAAAGAGGTGAAGACAATTGGAAAAGAAGAAAACCCTGAGAGATGATGGTTGATAGGATGCATCATCTTATCATTGTGGCAACATCATAACTGCATCAGAGGAGTTTCAACCAGACGTATTAGCAACATTTTTATCTAAAAAAAACCCACCCCAGGTGGCAATTGCAACCCAGAATGAAAAGGGAGACCTTAATGATTTGGTTTACATGATTCCTCAACAGGTGTTAGGGTACAGTTTATCTTTGAAAGCTCCACCTATTTAACAGTTCCCACATTTAGGATTCTAAGTTAATTGCCGGTGTTTACAAGGCAAAATATAGTAAAAGGTCAGCTGGCGCCATTTTTTAATTCAGTGGTAGCAGAATGTTGGGAGAAAACCCTGTTTTTTCCTGTGCCATTCTTCCTTTTGGGCATCTTGGGAAGAGGCAGGAAGTGGGTACTTGAAAAAGAGAGGGAAGGAGGGGCACAGGAAAGGTGAGGAGGGCACACAAGCCTCCTGATTTTGGGTGAGGGGAGCTGTTATTTTGGGACTGCTGAGCCTCTGTCACTGCTATTGCGTGTGGGTGTATGTGTGCGTGTGCGTGGGGGGTTCAGGCGTAGCGATCATATCCCTTTATTGTGTCAGGGAGAGTGGACAGGGGAAACGAAGTCTTCCATGTTAACTGGCCCTTAGAACAGCAGATTTTGACATGCAGCCTGCACAATAAAGTCCTAACTTTCAGAAGCCCGCGAGCATAGAACATAAGAACATAAGAACATTAGAATTCGGGGTTAAGCGCGTGGCTGGGCCCTGTACGCGCCGCGCACATTTCCCAAAGGACCCGGCCACGCCCCTAACTCAAGGATACGCGCTGAAGTGCCGGGCCTCAAGAAGAGGGGGGAGGGGGGGTGGGGTCTGGGTGAGGCAGGGGCAGGCCAGGACAGCGCCATTAGCCGCTGTCCTGGGGAAGTGTGCGCTGGCAGCCGCGCGGAGTCTACTACTGTGCCAAAGGAGCAGCAGGGTAAATACCAAAAAAAATTCTTATAGCTAGGAAGGGGTTAGGGGTCAGGGAGGAGAGGGGAAAAGGTAGGAAAGTTAGGTAGGGGTACAGGGAAGTTCCATGCGCGGAGGCAACTCGCCCGTACATGCACGCATGCATGTACGGGCGAGAAATGTATGTTAGGACATGCATGCGCCAATGCGCACGTTATAAATGTGGCGCATCCGTGTGTGCGCACACCAGGAACCGTGCGCACCTTTGAAAAGCTACCTTTTTACATTTTGGGTTAGCATACTTGTCTTATGGGGACTCTTGTTTTGCGGGCATGTGCAAACATTGTGTGTATTTCCCATTAAGTGGCATATAAGCGTGCACAGTCATTTTTTAGCATGTGCACCCAAGAAAATGTGTTAACATGAGTTTTAGTGCAAATGTCCCATAGAAGACTAAATCTCCCAGGGTGAAAACAGCACCTCACTTGCTCAAAATATAGGAATTTCAGGAGGCATGGCGAGGTTGAAATTTGAGGGAGAACTATGTGCCTATATTAAATATATGTATGTCCTTTCTACCGTGTAGTCCAGCCTCAGATATAGGAGGTACAAGATATATGGGTGCTGTCGTACCTGTGTAGCTATTTTCAAAGAAAGTGAAAATGGACTACAAGTTATATGGGTATAAAACTACCTGCATATATTATGCGATACATGTGATATTTTGCATGTCCCCGCCCAGATATCCTCCCCTGTTACGATGACCCTCTTTGCATGTGACTTGCATGCATGAATTTATTTATTTATTTATTTATTTATTTTAAGTTTTTCTATACCGGCATTCGCGATAAATATCGCATCATGTCGGTTTACAATTAACAAGTAGATAGAGAACAAAAAGGCAATAAATAACATTGATCTAAGTAATAATAATAAAATAATAGTAATGGTAGTAAAAAACATTAAACAAGAGAAGGCTAAGGAATGCAGTTACAATAAAACAAGGGAGTAATATAACTTGGATCAGAGAAAAGAAGCAGGGGTTTAAATATAGATAACAATATGCCAGTCAATGTGCTTATAGCGTTGAAGAATTGCCCTTATGAGGTAGGGATATTAATTACTATGTTTAAGGCAAAGTCTGAGCGAATAGGTAATAATGGAATAGGTTCAGTTTAGTTCAGGAAAGGCTTTCATGAATAGCCACGTTTTAAGTCTTTTCCTAAATGTAGGAAGGCAGGGTTCCTGTCGCAAATCTGGTGGGATGGAGTTCCACAGTGTTGGTCCTGCAGTGGAGAAAGCCCTGTCTCTGGCGGTTATGTGCCTCATGGATTTGGAGGGTGGTACTTGTAGGGTTTCTCTATAGGACTCTCTGATTGGTCTTTTGGACGTGAATTTTTTGAGAGGAATTTGAAGGGTGAGCTGAGACTGTTGATGTATAGCTTTGTAAATAATGGTTATGGACTTATATATGATTCTGTAATGGATTGGCAGCCAGTGCAGATCTTTGAGGATTGGTGATATGTGGTCTCTTCTCTGAATAATGCAAATGCATGCAAAGAAGGTCATTATGAGGCAATTTGATACAAATATTATATTGCAGCCAACCGAGATGGTGGTCAGATGTGATAAAATAACACCACCTCCCTGGTAAGCATTAGGGGGTAGATTTTCAAAGGGGTACGCGCGTACCCCCCGAAAACCTACCCCAAACCCCCCCTGTGCGCGCCGAGCCTATTTTGCATAGGCTCGGTGGCGCGCGCAAGTCCCGGGGCTTGCATGGAGGGGCGTGCCGCGAGTGACACGGCGTTTTGGGGGTGGGCCCGGGGGCATGGTCGAAGCTTCCGGACCAGCCCCCGGGTCGGGTGATGGCGTGCCAGCAGCCCACTGGCGCGCGCAGATTTATGCCTGCTTTCTGCAGGCGTAAATCTGCCAACAAAGGTAGGGGGGGGTTTAGATAGGGCCGGGGGGGGGGAGTGGGTTAGGTAGGGGAAGGGAGGGGAAGCGGAAGGAAAGTTCCCTCCGAGGCCGCTCCGATTTTGGAGCAGCCTCAGAGGGAACAGGCAGCGCGCGCTGGGCTCGGCGCGCGCAGGTTGCACAAATGTGCACCCCCTTGCGCGTGCCGACCCCGGATTTTATAAGATACACGCAGCTATGCGCATATCTTATAAAATCCAGCATACTTTTGTTTGCGCCTGGTGCGCGAACAAAAGTAAGTGCTCGCGCAAAATTATAAAATCTACCCCTAGATGTGTGGCGGGAGGCCCGGACACGGGTCCCGAGGCTCCCGTCGCACATTTAAAGCGGCAAAGAAAAAAATAAACCACAGCCAAATGGGAAGGTTGCGTGGGGGTCATTACTGACCCCCGTTTCAACCAGAGGCTGCTGGTCAAGTCGGCCCTGAGTCCTCCAAAATAAAAATAAAGTTTAAAATATGTGTGCGGTGGTGGCCCCTCCGATAAGACACATCCGCCCTCCCCCTGGCCCCCCCTCCAGAGACCCCCTTACCTTGTAATGGATCCCACGTCGGGGACAGGTGCACCCTCGCAGTCGTCTCGGTCGGTGCCATTTTCCAAAATGGTGCCGATCTCACCTTGCCCAGGCCCTGTGACTGGGGTAAGGTCCGGGATCAGACTCAGTTGTCAATCGGAGGGGATGGGGGGGCTGTCACTTCCGCGTGTGTATATTTTAAACTTTATTTTATTTTGGAGGAGTTAGGGCTGCCTCGCCCAGCGGCCCTGTATTGAAACTGCGGTCAACAATGACCCGCTCAACCTCCCCATTTGGCTGCGGTTTATTTTTTCGGGAGGCTGACAGCACTCTAAGACGATGGCAGTCCCATGAGGTTGGGGCTGCTTGCTGCAGACCTTTGCATTTCGGTGTTTGGTCGCGTCACAAAAGAACGCACCATCAACCCGCGACGTGTTCTTGAGGGAGGGGGCCCCATTATCGCCGCGACCCCCCCCCATGATAATGGGACCCCATCCTGTGAGAAAGCGTCTCAGCTTGATGAATCCAGGGGTCAGTAAGAATTGCATCCATAAGGGCATGAATACAGCAAAACCATCTGAAGACTGGACTTAGAGAAGGAGATACAAAAAACCCCAACAAAAACAGGCAGTGTGGTTATAATAAATGCACACCTTTTACTCAAAAAATGTTTAGTGTAAGTAGAGTTAGGGTGACTGACAGAGGTTCCTCTTATTAGTAGGTCTTCCCAATAAACAATCTGTGTACCTTATAGATTTATAGGCCGATGCAAGAAAACATGGTAAAATGGGTGAGGAACCATAGAGTAGAGTATTCTGGATTTTTTTCATAAGCCTGTGACTTAGGCTCTGGGGCTAGCGTTAAATTTCCTTTTTAAAAAGTGTGCCTTGGGTGCCCGGAGATTTACTGCATTAGAGGGTAATAGCTAATAGCTTCTTCTACATGGATGAGCTCTATGAGCTACGCAGTTGTTTGGGCTCATTTTTTGGATGCGCAAATCCCCTTATTGCATCAGGTGTTAGTCTAGCGCATCCAAAATGCGTGTGCAGCCTGAGCGCTGGGCTGGGTGCACTTTATTGCATCGGCCTCATAAGGTAGAAAGAGAGGTGGTGGTTAGTGATCAGCCGCTCCCCATTGGGAAGTGTCTTGCAGGGAGAGTAGTTTTCATAAGAGGAGGAGCCAAGGAGCTTCCTTCTTCTTTCCTTCTTGCTCTCCTCCAGAGAATGTGACTGGGGCTCAAGGTTGGAGCTCCCAGGCCTTCAGGAGGTAGAGAGAGCTTGGAGTCCAAGCGGATTCTGAGTGGAAGAATCGGGAGGTGATCCTTAGTGAAAGGGAGTAATTGCTCTTCTCCTTGTTCAAGAGGGGATTATCTAATTAGTAGTGAAGAAGGAAACTCCTAATCTTGAGCAGAGAAATGCTACTAGAATTGGGACTTGACATCCAAATTTTCTGCATCAAGCAGTGGCAGCAGAGGATTCTCAGAGGAGGAGCCCTCAGGCGTTTGGAGAGATTTCACTTGCAAGCAGGAGAAATCTCAAGTTCCTGCTTGTACTCATATACCAATAGCATCTCAAGTTTATACTGCTAGGGTTGGAAGAGGAACCCCTAATACTGCAGGTTCTGGGACTGTAAACTACTGCTGGTGTGTTGGATCTTTGCTTCTAAATGGATTGCACTAGATTAAAATGTGCCATCTGCCAAACTGTTTATGTACTCCGAGTACCCCAGTAAATTTTATGTTGGAACCACATCATTCTTGTGAGGCTGAAATTTGTTCTGGCATCAAACAGTCTAACAACGTAGAGCCATGAAAGCTTGTCTTTCCCCTGTCAGAAGGGTCTGAGGACTCCTCTCAACTTCCACAATTGGTGTCAGCAGGCGTCCCTTATAAAATCCCCCCACTTACGTGGTAGACGCGGCATTTGTGTGCACCTGCATGCGCCTGCTTAAAGTTGCTTGCACATGTGCGTGCATTAAGCCTATTTTATACCATGCATGCACATACGTGCGTATATTATAAAATGGTCGCACCCTTGGGTGCGAGCCGGCACGCGCACCTACATGAGTGTCCACACAGCTGTTTAAAATTTACAGCTTTTTCCCTGCTGATCAGCTACATTTGCTTCCCCAAATTAAGATTTAGCAACTCAAAAGAAAAGAGGTGGCTCTGAAGACATTCCAAGAGCAGGTTTGCGATTGGCCAATCAGCACGTATTTTTTGTGAATTTAGATGGACAATTCTGGTTGCAGAGATAGCTGGCGTAAATCTAATTGGCTAAGTTTATCTTTACTTAGGAAGGTTATCTTTAGTACTTAGCTTTCTTTATTTACAGGGTCATTCATCAAAATGCGCTAGGGCACTAATGCCCGCGATAAAGCATGCATCATTTTTTGCATCGCATGATGCATATGCAAATTCTGAAAATGCAATCAAAGGGGAGGAGTTTGGATGGGGTTTATGAAAATGAGGGATGTTTAACATTGTGTGCGATAGAGTAACGCACGTCATCGCACGTTTTAGCGCCGGAAATAACTACACCTTTTTTCCTGGCCAATGCACACATACTTGCAATGCATTGAAACCACATATTTAAATGCATGTATTATACCCACCTATTTAAAAAAATATGTGTATATATTGTATGTGTAAAAATGAAGTAGAACTTACTTGTGTAAATCACTGTAATTTAAAACATACGCGTGTGATTGAAATTACCAGTTTAAACAATTAGTCCACCAGTTTGCCTGGTTCTTCTCCAGGTCACCAGGTTCTTCAGCCTGAGCCCCTGCCCCCAGTTCACCCAGACCTCCCACCCAGTCAGTACTAGTCAATAAACATTTAATATCACATATGTCAGATAATTAGCAGGTGTAACAGTACACGACTGAGTTGGAATGCTACACGGCTGTCTTTTAAAATAGTGACTTACTTGCATAACTGTTGGGCCGCCTAGGAATGCCTCTAGACCAGTGCTTTTTTCCACACATATATGTACATGTGGAATTGAAAATACATACGTATTTTTGGACTTTTCTAAAATATGGAATATGCAGGTAGCAGCTACTTATGCATGTGTATTGTACATAAAGCTATATTTTCATAATTGTATATATATACAATATGCAAATTTTTAATTGCGGAACATTCTGAAAATTCACCTAATATTGTAAGACTAGTGGAAAAGCTGGCACTATAATAAAGTATCACTATAATAGAAATTACTGCATTATACAATAGAGAACATGGTAGATAGGATTCCTACTTTAATTTGTTGTCCTTACTGTGCATCACTAGAAATAACCAAATCAGGTTTTGGTTTTTTTGTTTTTAAATTATCTATGATGTTTTTTAACATATTATTTTTCTTCATAGAATGAAGAGTTGGGCCAACCTGAATGGCCTTGTGACAATGCTGTACATGTAAGAGACCTGGGTTCAGATGCCAAACTGGGCTTTTTTTTTTTTTTTTAATAGGTTGACAGGAGTGGAGGAACAGCAGTGTTTGCCAACACTAGCGGGAATCCCAGCCATCTCACAACAGTGCTACCTACAGGTGGGATTAAGGGGTGCATACATATTGGGTTTTGGAGAAAGCCAGGGTCTGTGTCCCCCACTACTGGGAACTGCTGCTGTGATGACTGGGTTATAGAGGGAGAGAGAGTAGGAAAATTAAACTAGGGGACAAACCCCCAGTTAGCCATTAATGAAAGTTTGTGGTGCTGTTCCCCTAGTTGAGGCTGTTTCTAATTGAGCTGGAAAACCCAAGGAGCAGGCAGGCGAAAGCTGTCGGACCTAAACATAAACTGGGGTGTTTCAACATTAAAATCTGGTATTCTGCATATGATTTTCTGTATCTTCAATGGCTATTGCAGCTCTCTTCAGGGCCTATGCACACACAGCAATCTTCTGAGACCACTGCCATCGTCCTGCAGCCATGGATGTGAGGAACTTTGCAAAAAAAGTCACCACCTGCAAATCCAAGCACAGGAATGCCATGCCAGTCCTCACACTGGATCTCTGCCTTAATATCTGTTAGAACTCAGTCCTATGGTTGTACAGTTTTGTATATAGCTACACGGCGCTGAAAAAAACCCCCAGGGATTTTAAAAAAAATCCAATTTAAGAGCATTTTTTTTCTCTACAAGTTACCTGAAAAAAAATGGGAAAAAATGATGAATTTCCGTATTTCAATGATCTTTATGCATTAATCAAGGACAAAAAGAAATGCACCCCTTATCCAGTGGAGCAATGCTGCAGGCCTGCTGTTTTGCGTTTGATAACGTGCACAGAAATGCTTTAGTATGACGATGAGTTGGGGGGAGCAGACAGTTTAGGATGGTGGCACTTTGTATGTAGTATTTGCATCAGCTGATTTGAAACTGCATCCGCTTCTGGCCATGAGTTGTTTTTTTTTTTTTCCTCTGCTACACAAGCTCAAAAGGTAAAGCTGTGATTTTATTTTACAGATTCTTTTTTTTTTATTTGTTTGTTTATAATTTACTTTAATGAGAAACGGCAGCTTGCTTAAACAAATACTACCAGCCTTCATTGACTCTAGATGACCATTATGCAAAAGAAATGATGCCAGATAGTAAGAAATCCAAGAGAAGTTTTATTATGAAGATGGTACCTGCAGGATGTAAATAAAAATTAAGTTTACATAAAGACAACCATGTATGACATGTATGTGAAAATCTACAAAAGTATAAAAAGAACCCTGTTGTAAATGAGTTATGTACATTTTTCCTTTTTTTTTTTTTTTTTTTTTTTAAATGCAGCATTATCGATGATCAATGGAAAAAAAAAAATAAAGAAAAGTTAAAAAAATAAGCCAGGCACTCAAGAAGTTAGATCCGGTTAGCTTTTAACACAAAATAAATGTACCATAGCTGTCACTTTTTTAAACATTTTAATTATTATTTGTATGCTGTAGAAGTTGGTAACACCTGCTAACGATTTAGATGCAACAGAATCCTTTGCCCCTCCCCCTCCCACTTATTTCAGCTACTTGGCACCAGTCTCCTCATAAAAGTTTTTATGGTTTTTTTTTTCTTTTCTTTTTTTTTATATCATCATTTGACAAGAAATAGTTAAAAACACAGACACACAGTCTTCACAGGAAATGACTTTTTTTTTTTTCCATTTTATCATTTTTAAACACTATGGATTTATAGACAGCAGCTGTGATTATCAGTTAGTTAAAATCACCAGAAATCTTTTTTTCTTTTTCGTTTTTGACACAACACATAAACATTTATTAATTAAAAAAATAATAACCAACCCGCCCTCCCCCCCTTGAAAAAAGAAAATTCAAATGAAAAAATAAAACCAAAAGCACAGCAGCTGCCCAGCAGATCTCTGTAGCTGGAAGGTACATTCCTCTAATATATATATATATATTTTTTTTGGAAGGCTGGAAAAGGAGTTTCAATTAACAACGTGCTTTTCTGCCTTACTCCTAACCCTTCTCGTGTAATTTTATGGAAGAATGTGTGGTAGCCAATTCCATTTTCTCCTTTTTTTTTTTTAGGATTATGCCACAGCATCCGGCTGTCACATGGGAGTGGAGCCGAAACTTTACTGCTTAAGCAGATATAGCACATCTCTGAACTCACTTTTTTTTTTTTTTTAATTTCTAATCCTGTTGGCTGACCTTTGTAAAGCATCCACTCGCTGACTATTAATTCTTCGATGTATTACTCCATCAGCCTACCTGGGAGAAAACCAGAGAAATGGACCTCCTGCTTATAGTCAGAGCACAAGGGAGTCTGGGAATGTTAACAACCGAGGCTATATGGCATCAATTTGTTTTATACATCTGAGCATTACTCTTTAGAGCCTGCAACGGCACAGTGCAAGAGCAAGTCAAACCCAGGATTTCTCTATGGAAAGAATGGCTCCATTAATTTTGAGCTAGTTTTAAGAGTCTTTTATCTCTGAGAATTAGAGAGAGAGAGTGGTGAGAGTACACAACAGTAAAGCAAAAAGCAGAAAAAAAATAAAAAAAACAAAAAACAAAAAACAAAAAAACGAAGAAGGAATACAGACAGTGGAAGCAGCATAAGGTGACACTACAGAGAAAGGCCACCACACAAATAACCACTAACCCCCAAGAATCACTGGTTCACTAGGACTGCAGGAATGGGACTGGGCCACTTCAGACTAGAGATAAAGCACAGAGAAGACAAAGGACAAAACAACTACATTAGCTTCGTATATACTGCATATAGTAACACATTGAAACTGCAATGGGACTGACAGGCAAGGACACTTACACATGGTACACATTACAGTTCTCACATCTGTTAGTAGATGCCTTAACAACAGCTGCCAGAGACAGAGAGGAAGAAGAATTTATACTTGACAGTCATTTGGAGTGTTTAACACCACATTGTGATTTCTGGCAACAGACAAAAATAGGAGATGTTTCTGTTTTCTTTTTTTTTTTTTCTCTCTTTTACTTAATGTGCAGTTTTTTCAGTTTTTGTTATTCTGTTTCAAGCTTACTAACCCATTCTTTAGTTTTTAAACATATTGGTTTCAGTACTGAAAAATCAAAGAAAAATCCAAATCATACCTCCAAGAAAAAAAATACAAACTTCTCTCCAAAACAAATGACAAAAAAATTACAAAAGATAAAAAACATGTTAAATTATTATTCTTATTTTTACTCTGCCGTGTTAATTTCATTTCAAAGTTGTGAAATTAGCCTCAGTTGCACTGAGGGGGAAAACCCAGACTAACCATATGCACGTAAAACCATTCCTGTACTCAATTAAATTGAGTTGTTTTTTTTTTTTTTTAATCAAAAATGGCTCTACTTGGCCCATTCAGATTTTAAGTGAGAATATTTTTGTTAGCTTGGAGTTTAAAAAAAAAATTTAAGTCCTGCCCTCAAAATGAATGAGGACTTTAAGTGTACTAAGCAAGGAGAATTCAGGTAACTTGAATCCAGACCTCTGTATAGAGAAGATTCCTTAGAAATTAGCAAAACATCCTCCCTCAAAAAAAACAAAACAAAACAATTCAAAAACAACACAAAACCCACAACAACAAAAGAAGTCAGCCCAGGAGCTGCTTACTGTATGACACCAGGAAAGATTATTAAATGATAGCACCATGGTTATAGAAATTAAGTTAATGTCTCAGTAATTAACATTTAGTCCAACTTTTTTTTTTTTTAAATACTCTAGTCACAGGCCAGAAAATTAATTATTTTTTTAAGAACCCAAATTCTTTTTATGTGCAAGTAAGAAAAAATCTTAACTGTAAAAAGAGAATTGAACTCTGCATAAAATTCTAAAATACTATCCTCTATTTTTTTTTTTTTTAAGGAATTAGGAAAAAAAAGAAATCCCTCTTCATCTGACTTAGTCAAACAGGGTACATTTTTGCTCTCTACGCTCGTCTCTTACTTTAACCTTGATCACATCAAGATCTTTTGCAAAGTAAAAGGGACAAAGTTGCCATATTTTCCGATCTCGTCACCACGACAGTTTGGGTATTCTATGGCAGAGGCGTACACCTACTAAAGGCATCTTAACGAAGATGCAAAGTAAAAAGAACATGCGCGCACACACACGCACGCACTCACGCACGCATCTCCAAAGACAACAAAATGGCAGGCAACTGGTACTTTGATTCTCTGAAGGCAAAAACAACCAAACAATGGCAAAATGTTGACATTAAGGTGTCCCTTTGGTAATAAAAGTCACTTTTAAAAATGAGAACTTGGAGATGTTTGCATGGACTACTTTGTAACTTCAAAGTGTTGCTTTTTTTTTTTTTAAAGTTTTGGGCTGAAATGGTTTCTGCTCCTGCACAGTGAAAACGGAATTTAGTGCTTAAAAGCTGCTTCTGGAGCTGACTTTATCAAATGAAAAAAAAAATGGTATTTCTTGAACAGCGATGTAAGAAAGTTCATCTTTAAGTTCAGTTTTTACTGTGCAATAAATGTAAAAAAAAAAAATCCAGAAGAAATATTTTTAACTAGTGAAGTGAGCAGATTTGACCTGAGTTTCCTATAGCAGGTAACTCGAAGGTGTAAATTTAAAAAAGTGACATCACCGGAGGGACTCTTTTAAAAAAAGAATTTCAAGTTAGAAAGGGATGGACTATTGTGTTGAGAGAATAAGGTGACCTGCTCAAATTGAAAGTGCTAGAATTAAAAGGTCTAAATTAAAACAAAAGTCAATGCCTCAGAGTATAACACTGAACACAGCATGTGGTCATATTTCAATCCTCCTTCCGCTCCAGAGTCTGTGTGGTGTGAATGCCGTTGCTGTACACAGGAAATGGAAGAGTGGAAAACAGTCCTTCGGCAGTCGTGAAGACATTCCCTGCAGGCATTTGGGCCAGACCAGCCCCGCTCACAGCACTTCCAAAGGGCCCCGACATGTTGAGCCGGTGAACGTGGTGGTAGAGCATTTCCATGGGCGTTTTAGGATCCAGCCCAAAGCTGGGGCTGTTAACATCAACAAAGTTAACAGTGTGGGCGTTTGGGAGGAGGTTGCCCTGCATGGCCAAGGTAACCTCTGCTGGAGCATACCGAATAGTGCCAGTGGTGTAGACCCTCTGAGCGGCAGTGCTGGTGGCCGCAAGAGTCCCGGCCACCCTGTGAACCAAGGGGAGCACCACGTTGCCCGCCTGCAGCCTCTGAAGGGCTTCCAGATCCCCAGTGTACAGCAAAGAGTTGGAGGCGCTGGGACCTCCAGGGTGCTTGTCCCGTGGCGAGGCAGAAAGTGGGGGGGACAAAGGGTCGGAGGACACAGGGGCCAAGGCCGTGCTGGATGAGCTGAACTGAGTTTTACGGTGGCTGGCAGTGTTTTCGGTCCCCGGCGGGGTGAGAACAGAGTCTGGAATGGAAACATGTAAACTACCACTGGCCTGTGGGGAGGGAAAGTGCTCGGAGCTGGGGGGTTTGGTCATACTGTATGGGGACTCGTTCCTTGAGATTTCCCTGTTTGGCGGGTAATTCCAGATACTGCTATCATTATCAAAATTGATAGGTTCTGAGATCTCGGTTTTAATTTTGAGCACTGAGGCACTGTTTGGCGAAGAGAGTAGCTGTGTCTGGTCCACCAATGCTGAGTCAAGTCCATTTGGGCTTGAAGTGCTTGACAGCCTTCGTCGGGTGGTGCTGCCCCCTTTTTGTTTTTTCCTCCTCCTCTTCCTCTTTTGATGCTTGCTGGAAGACTGTTCATTCCCCTCCCCCACACTGTCTGAGTCCTTGGTGCTGTCTGAGGTCATTGAGTCACAGTTCTGTAACCGCAGGTCTGACTCACTCTCCACGTAGCGCTCCACCTTGATCTGCATAGAGCCAAGAGAGACAAAACTTTCCTCCGTGGCCTTCTGATTTTCAAAGTCAGAGTTTTCAAAGCTGTCCTCACTGTCCCTGCTGTCCTGGTTGCTGGAACTGTTCCTGTCTTCATTACAGTTCATTTCATTATCTGACTGATTCCCTGACTTCTTTCGGTCAGGTTCTGGATCCTCACTATTCTCTGATTGGTTTCCTTTCTCGTCTGATTTTGAGTTCTCATTGTCCTCTGAAGGTCAAACAGAAAAGAAAAATGACTTAAGCAATAAGAATAAAATATTAAACATCCATTTAGATGTCAGCCTACAAATGAAATATTGTTCTCTTTAAAAATGTGTGGGAAATGCATGAGCTTGAGACAAAACCACATAGGGGATTTTCTATCAGTCTATGGAGCAAGGTTAATAGGAAGAGTTCAAAATCCCTTCAGTGTTGTTGTACCAGTGATCCATAAGACTGACTTTAACTTGCAGTTGTGTGCACATTTTTGTGTGTGCAACGTTACCTCCAATGCAGCAAGACGTTTTGCACACAACGTGCATACAGGTTAAGGCCCTTTCATATAAGCCCCCATGCTAATGATGGGATTCACTATTACCCCCAATGCAGAGTGGTGTGCTGGCTTAACTGGTGTTTTCTTAGCACTGGAAACTCCTAGTCTGAGGTGGAGTAAAGTTTCAAAGGCTAATGTTCCCCATGCTGGGATTTTATGTACAGAAAACATACTTTGTGCATATAAAGCATGTTTTCTGGGCAGAAAATATGATTTGATTTTATTCTGTGCTGAAATCATTTTTTATGCACCTAAGTAATTTCTGGGCAGAAAACATGGTTATGTGCATAAATCGTGTTTTTATGCACACTAGGCATTTTCTTTGCACATATTTTTGGGTTTGTGTGCAATTCCTTAACCTCTGATGTGTTAGCATGCCTTTAGCTTACTGCATCAGGAGTTAAAAAATGATAGCACAGTTTTAAGGTTCAGCTTTTTACATTGGCCCCTTTTCAATAATAGTTCTTTAATTCCTGTCAACTGCTGGACAGAAAAAAACTTGAAGCAATGTCATCTGAGGGCTTTTGTCCTCATTAACCCATAAACTGCCTGTCTCAGTTTATTATCATAAGTGCAGTGTTATTTAAATACATGTCACTGCAAATGAAAGTGATACGCTGTTCAAAACCTCATTACCTCCTAAATGCTGTGAGTCATTCTGGGGTTTAACAACACTGGTAAGTAACTAAAAGTTGAATGCTGAAGATAAAAGCAGAAAAGGCTCCGCCATAGAGAGGATTAGGGAAGGCAGGACTGAAGAATAAAATTGATTGAAATTTCATCCATATCTTTGGGGAAGTAACTGGGTGATAGATCAGAACTTGTGCTGTATTTGGAGAGTACAATTGGCTAAAAAAAAAAAAAAAATTGTAATTGGGTAGAGATGGTCACCATTATATAAGTCTAATGAATGTTTACAGACGCAGACTTTTGATACTAAGGTTCCCTACAAAAAGGCCGCTGTAGTCCCAAAATGTTGCCATTTTTAAACAAACATGAGCCTTATAAAAGTATTATCGATACCCAATCATATTTTTGGATTTATTTTAACTAATTGTACTCTTGGCAGGCTAAGACGATGGCCTTAAGGGAGCACTTCTGGGTTCCCTAGTGGCTATGTTTATTTATTTATTTCTTTGATTTATATTCCACCTTTCAGTCACTTCAAAGTGGATCACATTCAGGTTCTGTAGGTATTGAAGGCTGGGCTGAAAGTAAATATTCAGGCCATGTTATAGAAGCTCACATTTGCAAACCAGCTTGGTCAATTCAGGCTCTTCAAGCGCATAACCATAAGTGGCCCAAACATTTCGTTTGTGTTAAGCTCTAAAGCTTGGCAGCTATAGAATGAGACATTTTCTGAAGCATCTGCAGGTGTAAAACACTATTTTACCTGCTTATCTAGACCTTTGGCAAATTACCCTGTGGGCTGCATGCATGAAAGTGCACGTGAAAGCAATTTCATGTGTACTTTTATGCATGCTTGAAAGAGACAATCCCAGGAGTGGCGTTAGGGCAAGGAAACCACTTACGCACATACTTTCTAAAACCCAGAGTATACACATAAATGTACGTGTGAGCACTTATACCTGCTTCCACACATTTGTACATGAGTACCTGCAAATTTTCAAAGTGGACTTTAGTTCTAAGTGTTAGGTTTGAAAACTGGGCTCCCTGTGTAATAGCCTAGTAGTCATAAAGAATCAAGGGGGTAATTTCCAAAGCATTTGTGCACAAAAAATGTGGTTCTATGTGCTTAAAGGGGCTTTTTGAAAATCACCTTAGGGGACTGCACACACAAAAGTACATGCAGAAGAAATTTCACATCTTTAAATATAAAGATCCTCAACCAATATTGCTTGTTTATCTAATACTATTGTAACCTACTTTAACTTTATTGTAATTCACTTTGAAGCGATTCATGGTCAAAACCAGAATATCCAATCTCAATACATAAATAAATAATAAATAAAACACTTTTGCGTGTACTGTAAAGAGGCATTTTCAGGCATGGAGTTGGGGTGAGGAAATCATGTATTTTCAATTTTCAAAAGTACACACATAAATGTTTGTACACACATTTACACCTGCTCTCTAGAAGATATAAATGTGCTAAGCTACATGCGGTCCCGATAATTTTTAAAGTGGACTTTATATGTGTAAGCTCACTTTGAGAATTAGCGCTGAGGTCTGCAGGCTGTTATAAAATTACCTTCAAAATGTTTAGTGGTATCTGCTGCTGAATTCACCACAAGCTAGACCTATAGCTGAGGAAATATTATCTAAGCTTGATCCACACCTTTGACTCTAGGAAACAAAGGTTATTTTGGGCATCCACAGAACAACATTCTATCCTATTTTAATGAGAATGTTATACTAAAGGATTATCTGCTCATGAATTGATTAGTGAATTAAATAATGCTTTCAACCCTCTATATGTGCCAAAGTTTTCCTCTTCAGTTTTCCAAAAGTAGATTTCATTTCAAAATGCTTGAGCTATGTGACTGATTAATAAAGACTGTAGTAATTCCTAGTTATTACTTATATTGACTACAGAGAGGGTAAATCACTCTACTATGCAATTAGCCAGTCTACTGGCGGGGGCGCCTTTCAGTGGCAATAATTCTGGAACATATAAAATAAGCAATTCTTGGCAGCTTGCTTCAGAGTAGGCAGGACATACTTTTCTTTCCTGAAAAAAAACAATTAAAACGAGCTTTCTTCTCAGGAGCTACACGAATTACAAAGCAAATGAAGCTAGGCTTGGCACACAGAAATATAATAAAATAAGTACCAGGGATTTAAATTCTGCAGGCTTTTCATGAACAGCCTCAATAATGCCCCATGTCAGGGGTTAACAGAAAATTCCTCTCACCTTGATATATGCAATATTTCAAATGGGTCAAATCTAGTTTGCTTACCTGTAAGCAGGGTGCTCCATAGACAGCAGGAAGAATTAGCTGTCATGGATACCGTCATCGACATGGACCCATGTCTCAGAGCTCAGTAAAACTTATTGAGCATGTGTGGGAGTTCCTGCATGCATACACTGCCTTATGAACCTCTCAATTTCTTCCAGAATTGAAGCTTTAGCGAGATAGTCGATTCTCCAAGGAGGTAGGTAGGTACTAAGAATGGCTGATTCATCCTGTTGTCTACAAAGAACCCTATTTACAGATAAGCAAACTTGCTTTCTCTGTCAACAAGCAGGCATGAATTAGATACAACACATGGGGAATCCCGAGCTAAAGGTTGTAAGTAGAACAATACTTAAAAACAACCCAATCCCACCAAGTGGAGAGTGGACTACTGAGTGACCAGGCTGTACAGAACTGCTTCTCCAAAGTTACTATCTCCTCAGGACTGTTTCCAGACAGTAGTGAGATATGAAGGCATGAATAAATGACCAAGTATCAGCTTTGCAAATTTCTTCAATAGATGTGGCCTGAAGTGAGCCACTGAGGTTAACATGGCTCTCACTTGACATGCCTTCAAGTCTGTAATCCATAAGCAAGCTAGTGTGTAAACAGCAAGCTATACAGTCCATTAGCCAACTGGACAGAGTTCATTTGGCAAATGCCCTTTCCAATCTATTGGGATCAAAGGATACGAAAAGTTGAGAAGCTTGATGATGAGATTTAGTTCTTTAGGTAATATGCTAGTCTGTTTTATAATCCAAGGACTGAAGAGACCATTTTCCCTTGTGTGCAGGTGGTCCTGGAAAGAACATAGGTAGTACTATAGCTCAATTAATTTGGAATGCAGATACCACTTTCGTAAGGAATTTGGGATGATTTTGCAGAACCACCCTATTATGAAAAAAAAACAAAGGTAGGGTGAATATAAAACCAGAACCATTAGTTCACTCACTCTTCGTGCCGAAGTGATGGTCACAGCACTTTCCAGGTGAGAAACTTTGTCCACCAACTCAAGAGGTTCAAAAGGAGGATGCATAGATAAGCTAGGATGACATTGACACTGGAGGTTTATTATGCCACAGCCCTTTCATAGACTGAAAGTACCAAAGGGTGGAGAGAGAGAGGGTGAACCTCTTTCACTTGCTGGTGATACTCCGCAATGATAATAAGATGAGCTCTGACTGAAGAGGTGCTAAGGCCTGAGGGCAAGATACAGAACACAGACTGAAGCAAATCCTCTGAGTGATAGGAGAAGGTATCCAGCTGGCTGGCCCTAGACCAAGTAGAGAATCTCTTCCATTTGAAACCATAGGATCTTCTTTTTAAAGCTTTTCTGCAGAAACCATCCTTCATCTCTTCAAACATGCATAAGATGGAGACTATTGCATTTTAAACATCCATGCCAGGTTTGAATGGCAGAGCCTGCTTTCCTCCTGTCTATTGAGAGTCAGAAAAGTTTCCTAAGGAACCAAGACTGAATCAACAGTCAGATGAAATATTGATAACACACTTGCTGTGATGTGTTCTAACAATAGATAATACACGGTATGTATTCATGGAACCTGAACAATTAGAAAAATTGTTGTCTTCTAAAGAGATATCTGCATAGTTCTGTTATTATATCCAGGAGATAAGTATATTAATTCCCACTATCTCCTTGTTTTCCTTGATTAGATTTAATCTGTAATAATGCTTCGTTAATAATAGATGGACCTCTCAGTTTTCATGGTAAAATAAGGTAATAGCATGGTTAAAATTAATGGGAAGATTTAAAGATGTATTTTCATAAGTTGGTTGTATTTGAATTTGCTATACCTTATGGTAAGGTAAATCCTTATTTGTATTTCTATGAAAAAATTTAATAAAGAGATAATAAAAAAAAACAAAAAACCACACTTGCTGTGGCCAGGCTGGTGCTATGAGGATTAGGCTTGCCTTGCCTGAAGAACCTTTTGGAGAATCCTGGTGATTAGAGAAATTGGTGGGTATGCATAAAGTAGACTGACATACCAGTCTAAATCAAAAGCTTCAGGAGCTGATCTGTAGCTGTTCAGATGCATATGGCAGAACATCTTGACCTTTCTGTTGTTCTCTGAGGTGAATAAGTCTATCACTATTCTTCTATAATGACTGAACAAGTTGTCTGCAAATCCTTGATTCAAGAATGACTTCTGTGGTTGTACACTCTGCTGAGGGGGTCCACCAACATATTCTGGATTCCCAGAAGGTAGATTGCCTAGAAATAAGCATTGTGATGTCCTGCTCAAGACGAGATTTGGAGGACCGCCTGGCAGAGTGCATAAAAGGCTGTACCTCTCTGTCTATTTACATAGAACATGGCCATTTGGTTATCCATCTGGATTAAGATTCTCATTTCCAAAAGAAGGTGAAATCAAGCCCTTAGAGTGGATGGTTTGCAGCTTTAGATGATTGGTTTGTAGATGACTCTACACTGGGGATCACATCCCTTGGCAATTTGACTCCACTAAGTATCTCCCACTGCTTGGTGGAGACATCAGTAGACAGAGTCACTTGATGTGCCGCAACACTCACCTTTAGATTATCTAGATTCATCCACCACTGGATGAATCTAGATAATTTAAAGGTGAGTGTTGCGGCACATCCTGGGGGGTCTTGGAGATTTGGTGGGATAATGGCTGACACAGCTGATCCCATTGGCTTCTGAGACCCCACTGAAGGCCCCACATATGCAGATTAGTCAAAGGAACCACATGCACTGCAACTACCATATGTCTAAGGAGGATCAGGACTGACCTTGCTGACACTTACTTCTGTGGAAGGGGAGACCTTACTGGGCCCATTTTCTATGCGGCTCTTTCAATGGGTGAAATGCTTTTTTCTGAAGCTAGTCTATCCAGGCTCCTATGAACTGAATTATTTGACATGAAATCAGACAGAGTTAACGAGGAAACCCAGGGACTGATGGAGCTATATGGTCTTCTCATGGAAATCTAGAACTGTTGACAGAACCAATCGTCCAACATGCAGACTCTCTTCTGAAGAAGCTTTGCTGCCAGTACCGCAAGGCATTTGTGATCATTTTGGAGCAGCCAAGAGGCCAAAGTGGAGCACCTTTTATTGGCAGTGTGTGTCCTTCACCACAAACCCAAAGGACTTCTGATGGGCCTAGTGAATGGGAATGTATGCATCAGTATATTTCAGATCCAGAGCACACATTCAAATCCCTTGGTTGAATAAAAGGAAGAATAATCTGAAGGGAGTTCATCTTTACCCTTTCTCGCATCAACAATTTGTTCAGTCTCCGAAAGTCCAATATAGGTCTCAATCCTCCAACTTCTTGACGATTAGGAAATAATGGGAAAAGAATCCTTGGCCACACTCCTGAGAGGAGATAGGCTTGACCCCTTCTGCTGAAGGAGTGACTATTTCCAGCAGCAATTGGGCATATTAAGAAGGGTTGGAGCTGAAGGGCTGGATCTGAAATCCATTAGGTCAGAGAAAATGATAGAAGTGCAAGTGGTATTCATATTGCATAATTTTGATGACCCACCGGAAGAGGTGGGGAGACAATTCTCAAACTCATCAAAAATGGGTTGGGCAAAGAGTGCATTTACTGCTGAGCCTTTTGTTGACACCTTTCCCTCTGTTTACCTTGAGGAGGCAGCTGCTGGGGAGGACCTCGATGACACCGAAAAAGCAGAAGGGGGCATCTTTGAAAGAATGGACACTTGTAGGAAAATTGCTGGCATGGTGCAGGAGCTGGTTGGTCCACCACTATAGCTAATGATGACTATATGGTTGGTTGATGCCACTGTCTCTTGAACTTTGTCACCAAATAAACTGTCCCCTATACAAAGCACATCCACAAGATGATCGTACATGTCCTCCCAGGGTCCAGTCACTCACAACAACCTGAACTGTCAGACTCCTATGGAAGTGACCAAAGTCATAGGCATAATATCAAATGCTTCATAAACAGAACAGATGAAGAGATTCTCACATTCTTCCACTGCTTGGTGGAAATCCACCTGCTCTGGGTCTGTCAATCTGTTAGATGATTTCGTTTTTACATGTACAGATGGTGAGCCTTGATCCAGGTACTCAGCAGGAACCCTGGAAGACCTTTTACCCAGACTTTGAGTCTTTCCTAGGAGGTGTTTTGGAGTCATCACAAGTGCTCTTAGCATGTTTCAATATTGAGTCCACCATTATTGAATTGTATGGTATTTATTATTTATTTAGTAGTTTAAGGTGAGTTACATTCATTTACTGTAGGTATTTCCCTATCCCAGAGAGCTTACATTCTAAGGTTCTGATTTACTAAGGCTTTTTTCCCATTATGTGAAACTAATTGATGGTTCTTATATACCAATTTTGGAATCAGTATGTAATTTAGGCTTTCAGTTTAATTCTTCCATGACTTGTATTACTCACATTCAAAATATCCTTAGATTTGGATTTTATAAGTTGCGACTGCTGCAATATATATTGCCTCACAATGATTTCAGGACAGTTTTCTAAGCATGTCTCTTGACCATTATTGATTATGGCAATTCTTTGTTAATTGGGATTCCGAAATGTATTCTTTTGGCCATTCAATTGTTACAAGATGCAGTGGTGTGGTTGGTGACACAGGGGAAATGGTATTATCATGTTACATCAATGCTAATTAAGTTACACTGGTTACCAATAGCTCGATATATTCAATTTAAGATATTGGTCTTAATTTTCAAAGCATTCAAAGGAGAAGGGCCTTCTTACTTAATAAATTTATTATCTTTATACCAGCCTTCCCATCACCTTCAATTATCAAATTTGGTACAGATAGCAGTACCATCATTTAAGCAAACTAGACTTGCTGTAATGAGCTCGTGCATTTCCCTAATAGGCCCTATTTTGTGGACCAATTTACTTAGTCAATTGTATCTTACTTCAGATGTAAAAACTTTCCACAAGCATCTGAAAGCTAATTTATTTTCTGAAGCATTTATGAATGTAAATTCATGATTATCAGTTAAAATACTGATTTTGTTTTTTATATATTTGTCTGTTTGAAGTTAATAATGTTTATGTATCATTGTTAACCACTTAGTACAAAATTTTGAATTAAGAGTTCTACAAGAATTTTAAATAAATAAATAGCAAATCAGGCACTAAGTTTGCACCTGAGGAAATAGAGGGTGAAATGACTTGTACAAGATCACAAACTGCATTAGTGGAATTTGAACCCTGGCTTCCCTGGTTCTCAGCCAACTGCTCTAACCACTAAGCTACTCCTTCATTCCATTGTAGGTGGATAATCACAGAACCTGAGGAAACTTGGACTCTATACTTTAAATCCAGCTTCCAAGCCACTGGCAGGCATCAGCCACATCCTCACCTGAAGGAGCGTGTAAAGTGGGATAACCCCAGGATCCAATAGAGGTTGAAGAAACTGAAGAAACCCAAAGACATCGGTTCTCAGGTTCTTCTTCTTGACAGATGGAACGCATCATTGCCAGCTTATCCAAGAACTTAGAGTAGCAGAGATCCTCTGGACGAGATGTATGCTGAAGTAAGTCTAAGAGGAAACCTAAAGGAATCCCCATGGAGTCTTCCTCCTCTCCCCACCACGGGGGACAATAAGCCATGACCCCAAAAAGGATAAGGGCTGCTGAGGAGACTTCCACTGGTCAGAAGAGGAAATATCCAGTAAGAACTTGGAATGAACAGAGTCCACTTCATCTCTTTCTGACGTGAGGGTATTTCCCTGGATAAGGAGAAACCATTATTTCATCTTGAGGACTTACTCACAATGCTGGAAGCTCTTGAGGAGAGGTATGCACAGTGTGCGACTTTGGGTGACTCCACTATGTGGGAAAAGAACCTCCATTTTGGACAAGAAGAGTTCTAATTTCTTTCTCTGACTTCAGAGTTTATGAAGGCAAAGGAATTCTTCACTAGCTCTGACAACTGGGCTCTCATGAGCTGGGGGACCCTCTGCACTGGAGTTGGAGGAAAACATCCTCTTCAGAAACTCAGATTGGTTAATCATTACTATGGGCTGCCTTAAAACTGTGAAGGAATTCTATGCAGTGGCAGCTGCCTTTACTATGACAGTGGCTGGTTCTTCTGGTCAAATGGTACCTTGGTCCAGGGATGGCACTACTGCAACCTAGTATTAGCAGCAGGACTCCTGGGATTTAGCATTGAAGCACTCTGCTCTGATACAAACAGTGGCAGCTTGATATGCCATGCCGAGTGGGTTGACTACATCTGAAAATGTGAGCTCTGCACTGAGAACTTGAACAGTGCCTTGGTTAGTCCTAGGTGTGGATAAAACAAATGAGTCAGTGCCATGAGAATTTTCTGCACCATGTAGGATGATGGGATCTAAGCTGATAAAGCTATGTCCTGCCTTGGCATTGAGGAAAGGCCCACTCTGGCCGAGCCCTCTACTGACACTGCCAATCTTTTCTTTATCTCCAAGCAGGCTGGCCATTTAAGTGCACTTGTTGGCACCTCACCCGGTGCCACAGGCTTCCGCATCACACTAAACTCCTGACTGGAGGCATATCAAGAAACCAGCAGCACAGGGAGAGAGGGTGAGAGCTCTTCAGTGCTAGCAGGATCGAAAAGGGGAAGAATTCCACCTTGACTTCTTGTGCTGAGAGTCTGACAGTGTTTTTTTCCTGGATGAGGAGTGGCTTCATGACCTAGCCTTTAGCCGAGGCTTCGGGTTCTTATGCACCAGCACTTTCCTTAGGGCCTCCATCTTACACGTGCAGTACAGCTGCACTTGAAGGGTCATTCGACCACAGCTGCTGTAGCTGGAGTCATGGTTTGGGCCCAGGCAGTGATAGTGGTTGGAGTGCATACCCATGATGGACATCTAGCACCAACAGATGAACACTTTGAAATTAATGATTATAGGCTTCTTGGCTTTGGATCTTTTTATACACATCTGATTTTTTTTTGCTAGAACTTAAAAGCTCTCTTTGAGGAGTTGCTGAAGCTGTGGCCGAAAATAGAAGAAGCAAAAGGGCAGTAGCAAGGCATAAGGCAAAAAGTTGATAAAAGTTTGAGAGAGAGATTAGGGTATGTCTGTGTGATAGCTCAGACGAAGAAAGCTGAGGGGCTCACGAGGCAGTGTGTGAACGTGGGAACTCCTATGCCTGCTGAGTAAAATTTTTACTGAGCTCTGAGAGCTGGGTTCATGTTGGCGCCATCGGATGAAGGAATCCACATGTTATGGCTAATTCTTGCCTGCTTGATAACAGAGAATAACCACCACCCTTATGTAGAAACATTGTACCTTTTCAGTTATTTCTGGAATCTTTTAAGCTGGTGCTCAGAATCCTTTCAAGTAGCCTCATTTGGAACACTGTCATTAGTTACCTTCATGCGCTCTGGATATGATTGGTTCTTATTGACTATAATATCATAGAAGTCATCGTTTATAGAGCCCAAACAAATAAAAAAACATTCTGTGCGACAGAATTTGTATTTCTGAACATGGCAGCTTTGAGTTGTTCAAGAACGAAGAGCCTGAATCTCATCAATTCAACATTAGAAGTGGGTATCAGATGGCTATTACTATTTGTCAGATGCAATTTTAAAACTTCACGCAGTATTAGATGGGTGTACTTTTTTCTTAAAATTTGTATTCATGCACTTTATTTTCCAAAAGAGGTCAATGATGGCTTTGTTTAAATAGCGCATTGGAAGCCATGTTGAAATAATGCTCCAGTTTAGTGGGGAATCATGAAATTATTCTCTCCATAAATATATTCAAGGATTTCAAAGAGGGTTTTTAAGTTTTTTGTATAAGTATGGTGGTGGTATAGGGGAAGACTAATCTAATGCAGATAGTATAAAACAAAGTAATACATTGCTAGTGGTCTTTTCTAAAATATAACAGGAGATATAAAGTGGAGGGTTTCTAGAGTAAACAGAATAAGAGGGTTGTGTTGATTGGGTTCTGCATTAGTGTTAGGGGAGGGGGTGTTTTTATCTTGTATTTGAATTGATGGATCGATATTCTGTAAGCTGCACAAAGTGGAATTGCTAAGCGGGATAGCAAATTGAAAGAAAGAAAGAAAGAAAGAAAGAAAGAAAGAATGAGAGTTCCATTAAAATAATTTGAAGCCTGATGTACAAGTCTTCGGAGGTTGATGGCCCTGGGTAACATCTTTGACCAGATGTTGCTGCCAAGGATACCACACTCTAGCTCTGGACATCAGTTGCACAACTCATTATGGTAGTTTTTGGACATCCTGAATTTGCATTGGGAGCCATGCTTGAAGCCACTGGTCTTCTCAGCCATTGTGAGGAAAATCGACGAGGCAAAATTAAAATGTAAAATTCTGACTGAAAAGAAAGGCCGCGCTGAGAAAGAAAAACCTGGTTCCAAGCATAATGAAACCGAGGAGCAAGGTCCCATGAATGGCATGGTACCATGGCATCTTCAGTGATGCAAGAGTAGATCCCACTGAAGAGAGAAACAATAATCCTGTTGTAGCCTCTATTTATCTCAGGTTCTCACAGTTTGATCTGAGAGCCAAAATCTTATTTTGTGACTGGTTGCTGGTAGTTAATTTCAAGTAATATGGCACAACCACTGAGAGGGTCAGGGCCAGAGAAAATGTATACCCAGAAGACAGTGCATTACCTGAATTATCCTTTGAATCAGACTCTGAATCTGAGGTCTCTGAGGATTCTGAGGTTTTTTCTGGCAAATGGGGGAGCTGTGCAAGGTCCATGGTAATCTCCTTGTATTCTGGGAGGCTGTGGAACAGACAGAAATTGATAAAGTACATTTCTCTCTTCCAATATGAATGCTGATAACTGTTCAACTACATTTTGGGTTATTTTCTGGGGGGTGGGGGAGGGCCTGGCAGTTTCCTCCTGTCACCTTTGGGCTTTCAGATCAATCTGAACCAGCCTCTTTTAGGTAAGGGCACCAGGAGCCTGCGTTCTCAGCTACCCGGGGATTTCCCCCCCTATTTTATATAGTATTCCCTCTCAGCTCTTAGTCCAGTCACTTTCCAACTGTCCATGGCTGGAGATCATGCACCAGGGTTCCTTCTGGAATCTTAAAATTGTGGGTCCTAAGTTCAACCACTAAATGTTGACATTGTTTGATGACTGGGGCTCCCTGTCCCCAGGAGCTGTGATTTCAGCCTCCATACAATCCTCAGCCCCGGCCAATCTGGGAAAGTGAAGACTCGAGCCCAGAATCAAATACAGAGCAGTGTGCATCCCCACTACTCTTCCCCTGCATTTCTAATATTAATTGTTTAATAACAACAGATAATACACGTTATTTCACAGTTATATGAATCCCGTCAATGGCCTAAGACTAGGTAAGAGGAAGGCAAAAAAAAAAAGTGTGCGCAACTTTGAAATTCCTAGATGTTTGATGACCCGCACCTATTTTTGAGAAAACTTAAATCAAAGCAATTCAATCTCAAGGATGTCATCTAAATTAGCTTTAAAATGTGTTCACTATCGTGCTTAGAACTATTTTGGAAGATGGCATATTTCACAGCGCTCTCAACAGAACATTTTCTGTCAAAGGAGACTGTATCTCCTCATCTCTATTGTTTAAGGGACCCTATTTTTTATTCTGTGCTCCAGGCAAAAGTTATGTACACAATAACAACATAGGAACTTCCATTCTGGGTCAGACTAAGGGTCCATCAACCCAGTATATCCTGTTTCCAACAATGGCCAATCTAGGTCACAAAAAACTAGCAAGATCCCAAACTGTAACTAGATCTCATGCTGCTATTGTGCAGTGATTAGTTATAGCTATTCCCTAAGTCTACTTGGTTAATAACAGTTTATGGACTTCTCATCTAGGAATTTGACAAAACCTTTTTTAAATCCAGCAATGCTGACTACCTTAATCACATCCTCTGGCAATTAATTCCAGAGCTTAAGTGTGCACTGAGTGAAAAAGAATTGTCTGATTTGTTTTGAATGTGCTACTTACTAACTTCATGGAGTGTCCCTTAATCTCTATATTTTCTGAAAGAGTAAATAACCGATATACATTACCTGTTCTATTCTATTCATGATTTCATATACCTCTATCATATCCCCCCTCAGCCATCTCTTCTCCAAGCTGAACAGCCCTAACCTCTTTAGCCTTTCCTTACAGGGAAGTTGTTCCATCCCCTTATCATTTTGATTATCCTTCTCTATTCCTATATTAATGCAACTACAGTTTTTTTAAATGCGTCAACTAGAACTGCACATAGTACTCCAGGTGTGACCTCACCATGGAGCAATACAGAGACTTTATGACATTTTCTGTTTTATTCTCCATTCTTTTCCTAACAATTCCTAACATTCTGTTTGTTTTCTGACCACCATGCACAATGGGATCAATGCAATACCATGTGCTAGCCACTGCGCATGGCTTAACATGTGATTGGACGTGTCCAAAACCCCGGATCCAATATGGGGATTAGCATGTCCAAATTGCGCATAGCTAATAGCGCTCATCACATGGAAATTCATGTAGATGAGGCTATTACCCAATCCCCGTGATTCAATACATTTTCTGTGCGGCCAATGTGCTCTTGTAATGCCGCAAATTTTACGCCACACTCAAGGGTGCATTGAAAAAATAGAAAAATCCTGCTTTCAGTGATTCCTCCTAATAGTATCAGAGCAATACTATGTAAGAGGAACCAAATAAAGCAGTATTATTTTAAAAAAATTCTTTGGGAAAAAAATATTTTGGACGTCCAATACACACACAAGATACACGGTCTAGGCCGTGTATCTTGTGCGTGTATATGTTGGTAGCTGGAGAAAATGGGCGCTCGTAGATTGAGCGACCGTTTTCCCAACTGGCTTGACAGGCTGCACACATTTATTGCATTGGCCCCAATGAGCCAAGGATTTCAAAGTATTGTCCACTATGACACTCAGATCCTTTTCCTGGGTGGTAACTCCTTAACTACGGTGTGGGTTACTTTTCCCCATTTGCATCACTTTGCACTTGTCCACATTAAATCTCATCCTTATGAATGTCCAGTTTTCCAGTCTTGCAAGGCCATCCTGAAATTGTTCACAATCTGCTTATGATTTAACATCATGGAATAATTTTGTGTCATCTGCAAATTTAGAAAGATAGCACAAATCATGGGATGCTAGTTTTCACACAAGTACTAACTATTGTACCTCAGAATGTAATTGACCCAGATAATATTCTTCTCATTTGCATTCTTGGCACTATAGGAAATTGTAGCACAAGACTGTACCCAGATATACCCGCCATTCTTCTGCATCCAGCGGTAGTACTTGGTCACGCACTGACCCTTATTCAGCACTGCAAGAAAAAGAGAAAACTGGGTGATTAGCTTAGTTTGAGAGAACTATTCCTAGCATGATGGGTGCAAGCGAAACCCATTTGGTGACACCACCCTGTGAGGATTGGCTATTGTGGGGAAAAAGCTAGCCAAAGTTCAGCTGCAAGAGAAGGCCACATCACTCAAATAACTCCCCCATTTTTTCTGCTTTCAGAAGCTATTTCGTCACTTTCACATACTTGACTGCCATTTTGATTGGTTAAATGTGAAGGAAAACTACATTGTTATGATGAACATTCCTGAATGTCTTGCATGTGGTGGTTGCTGAGGCCAGCAAATACAATCATTCTTTTTAGTTAGTACTATTTTTTTTTTATTTCATTACCATGCAAGTAAGGCCCTCTGAGCTGTACTACAAGATTTGGCATAAAGTTACTAATTTAAGAGTTGACTGTCTAAGATGAAAAATGGCAAAATCATCCATTTTTTTATGGCATTTCATACCATGTGCTGAATAATGGTGTTAATGGATTTGGATTTCATGGTTTTCTCGTCAAAGGCATACAGAAGACCAGTCTTTTCTGGATTCTGTGAATATGGTCAACTGTAAAACATGTTTATTATGTTGGTTACACTCTGTATCTTGAATGTGGGCTTGGTAGTTCTCATATTCAAGAAACACACCAAAATTAATTCTTATCAGTATATGGAGGTCTGAAAGCATCTTCTTAATATAACAAACAATTGTCCAACAAAGTCTGTTCATAAGTCACTTTTGATGCTGATGTTGGTTTTTTTTTGGCACTTTGGTAAGCAGAGAATAAAAGGATTGCAAATCTATCTAGCTGATAGGAACCTCCAGCACTCCCTAGACATTTACATAGGTAAGCGAAAACCAGTTTTGTATGCGATATATTCAGAGTTCCTAGGATGTCCAAAGAGTTTTCTTAGGGTGTCACCTGCTGTGTCTTTGATTAATTCTCCTTAATTCTGGCAAATATCGGCCCTGTGAAACTATTCATTACTTTCTTTTGATCTCGTCAAACAGAATGTATAGTTCTCAGATGAACCAAATCTCCTAGGGTCAAGAGGGGTGGAAAGTCTTGTGATTTGCTTCGCTCAATACTGGAACAACAGTGAATCTACAAATGCAATGAGAGTTGGATATTTTAAAGGTTTTGTTCGTTAGCCAGATAGAACCCATTGTTTGAATACTTCCAGGTAAGTCATTAGATGCACAAAATTTAGCTAGATTAAAAAAAAGGGACTTATCCCAGTCTATCCCAGTCTTATCCCAGGGAGAAATTCTTGGCTATGCAGTTGATGCTTTGTCTTTAGGATTCACATGTGGTATATGGTGTCCATGTCAATGCATTGCTATCCTTAATGCTTTGAAATGAGTTTTCTGGATTAAGAACGTTTTTGAATTCCAAGCGGGAGAATAGAGGACAATCACTGCTCTGCTTAAAGTGTAGAATAGATGTATGGGCAAGGATTTTCTAATCTGCCTGGGTTGCAGCCTCTTTTCCTGTATCTATTTTTCTGCTGATTAATGGTGTTGGATCGCATTGACCTTTTCTGGGTTCTCCCTTTATTGGGGGTCTAAGGATTGATTGCACATCAATCTATTCATTTCTTTGAATTTATTATTTTCATTATTTTTCTATTTCATTGATTGCATATCCTGCTTTTCCTTTTTAAATATGTTATGTATTTGAATATACAAGCTTAATAAAGATATAGTTAAATAAAAAAAGGCTGTGTATGGGATGGTCCTTAGGTGGGGGCCTTGTACCAGGGCTCCCCTCCGAACCCTGCAATCATAGGCCTTAAATCCAGCCACTGCATATTAAGCATGCATAGCGCTGCCTGCACAATATCCCCAGCCCTGGATGACCTGAAGTACATGAGATCAATCCTGGAATCAAACATCAGGCCTGCCCAAGGCTGTAATATTTTGAAGAGTATTTCTTAACTTTATTGGGAAGGTTTGAGAGAAGATTATGGTCATACAGGGAACAGAGTGCTGTAGCTATATTATACACAACACATTAGATCTTCAGAAAGGTTTCAGAGGTGCCTGGTATTATACCTATCACATATCCAGAGTAGAGAGCTAAACAGAGGTTTCCTGAATCCAAAATGATAATTCCCCCCCCCCCCCCCAGCTAAATCACAAGGCTAATGCCACAGGAACTGGAACAGGTAAAAATGATCTAGCTGTGCTATTGGGATTTGATAAGTATTTTGTGGGCTGTTAAACTAAGCTAAAGGTGACAGCTTATGTGCAAAAATTAACTATGTAATTCTCAAAAATAGAATCTGATCAGTTTTATCAGCATCTCATGAGTTTCATATATTCCTGGCGATTGTAATCTGTTTCCAGTGCCAAGGCTTAAGGAGAAAGACAAAATGACAATTTTATTAGGTGCATATAATAGCATTTATGTTTTTGAATACTACAGAAGTGCATAACCCTGATCTGTGAGGCCCGCAAACAGACCTGGTGTTCAGGATCTCCACAATGTATATTCATCAGGCATATTTGCATATGTTGGTCTAAAAGCCAGGCAAATTTGCATAACTCAGTTACCCAGAAAGCAGACCTTTTGCAGCCCTTGAGAACTAGCATTGTGTGCCTCTGTTCTAATGAATGCAAGAGCAGCTGTTAGGAAAATAGAAAAACCACTGAGAAAATGATTACAAATTAACCTTAAAAAATAAAGTCTTCCTAATCTACAAAACATATTGGGGGCCCTCAGAATAATTAAATTATATTAAATGTTATTAACTGTAGAATCTTTTATTTCTTTGAAGAATCTGTCTTACAAATCTTTCAGACAGACTCTAGTCCTGCAAGAATCTTCGGATAGTTATGAAGGCTTTCAATATCAGGGTTTTACTATCCAGCCATTGGACCGATGTCAAGCAGTGCTGGGAAGTGACAGAAAAGAGATGTGCTGAGGGTCAGAGGTCAGCCAGAAGGAAAGGATGAAGATTTACTATTAGGTAAGTAACATGTAAGGTAAGAAGTGGGGATCAGATGTATTCTTTTCCCCACACGCATTAAAGAGCTGCAGTAATACTCTGCTCCAAGCTCTTCGGAGTAGACACTGCCTTGCATGTGCTTCTGTACAGTACTGCATATGCCTAACAGTGCTATAGAATGGTAAGCACTAAGCAGTAGTAGCAGTAGCACAATATTATAGCAGCTTAAGAGAAATTACAGAATAAGAAGCTCTAGGAGAGCATACATGCCCTTCCACTGTGGAGATGTGGGTTTCTGGTGACACGAAGTTAAGAGTCTCAAAACATCACAAACCTGTCAATTAGATCAATTTTGCCATAGCAGTGCATATGCCCAGGACTGAAGTATGGGTATGCCAACATTGCTCTATAGAGAATGCCGTAGGTCATGATAGTTATGTACTGGTAGAGCTACTCAGAATGCAAGCACTGGAATAGCAAGAGATCCCACAGGGCTGATCTAAGGTGTACTGACAGTCTGTCTGTGCAGCCCAGAGCTAGAGTAACAGATCTCTGCATGTCAGAAGTTGCAGAGCCCATGCTAGTAAGCCAGTGCCAGTAAAACCTCACCTCAGGAGGGGAAAAAAATGTCTTGGTTGCAGTCTTGGCAAACTGAAATATATTTGAAATTGTATGCGGAACAGAGAAAAAGCTGGTGAAACGAGGTGCAGCACACTGCTGCTCTGTATACTTGGGGTATTATTATGCTTGCTGTGCTTCCAGAACAATGTTTGACCATGCCCACCAAATCTCAAGAAACCGCTGGCCACTAGAGGGCACTGTGCATTCACAAATACCTTTCATTTTTGGCATGTCCTTGTCTCTGTCTGCTGAAATGAAAGAGCTCTAACTGCTGTAATAAATTTGGCTAAATTACCTGCTAAATGGTTATCTCAAGTAATATGTATTTACATTAATCATCTTGCTCTAAACCAGAACAAGCCAGAGTCCTAAAGACATAGTAAATTCATATTGTCCATTTAATTACGGCTAATAAGTGCTTCATATACAAAAGTGCCATGCAGCGCAATTGTTGTTTTTTTCCGGAAGAGAGAGAAGTCACTTTGGAAGAGATCTCTTTTTGTTAAAGTTCCCACAATAAAGTGATCAAGTGCATTTCAAAGCTGTTAGCTACATGCAGTCTGCAATTAGTTGACTAATTTCGATACAGTAGGAACAAATGACAGAGATAGATTTCTGTTTCAGATTAGATTCCTTATATTTTTCCAGACTCAGCAAAGCATCAGTAAGTTCAATGATGCTTTGCTGGACAATTACATTTTCTGAAATTCTCAGTACTGAATGCTCCACTAACTCCTGTCCCTTTAAACAAAGAATTTAACAGATTCTGTGCTTTTACAATGAAATCTTTTAGACAAGAGTAAACATGTCCTACTTTTATATTCCCTGGTAGCTACTTGCTCCTTCTGGTGAAATCTTCATATATTATGATATAATCTGTCAGTCACTTTAAACAACCCTGCCATCTATGGGCATCCTGTAACTCCATTACTATCAACTGAATGTGGATCCATGGATTCACTCCTTCCCTCTACTGCAGGTCAAGTTAGCGACTCCCTAGCAGCGTGACCTGGGTCTTGTTAGATATGTATCATTCAACTCTGTTACAAAGGCAAATGACAGAATGGGTTAACAGAACAGACTGGTTCTTAGGGCCTTGCCCCATGGCCACACTGCTGCTTGGGAGTCCAGGATTTATTTATCTATTTTAAGATTTATATGATGCTTTAGCCTTGTTGGGTCAAAGCGGCTTACAAACAGTATACATAGTAGCATGAATACAGTAACACAAATGGCATTTAAAACGAAGACAATCCACCTATTACAGTTCAATTAAGGCAAAATACTTCATGTAAGTCTGTGGGTGTCATCTACATAATTCAATGTTCATGTAAGATGACATATGTTGGCAAAACTACAAGGCAACTTCGGACTCGAATCATTGAACATCGTTCAAGTTTAGTCACACAACGTGTGACTGCACCTATAGTATCCCATTGTCTAGAAAAAGGGCATACTTTTGAGGAACTGCGGGTCTGCGTATTGGAACAGGTGATGCCTCACTGGCGTGGAGGTGACTTGAATAAGAAACTCCTGAGAGCTGAACAAAGATGGATACATTTTCTTGACACCCTCCTTCCCAAGGGGTTAAATGCCAAATTAGAACTTAATGTCTTTTGTGAAAGAAAACTTGATACTGACGTCACACTTGAGAATGACGTGTGAGGTCTGGATTGGATGATATCTGTTTATAAGCTTGCATCTGACGCAAAGATGGTCTCTGTTCTTCTTGTTGAGAGATGTTGTGAGACGGTGTTTCGTCCACCTTTAAGGTTTGACTGTCTGCCTATCCCAGATAAGTGATACAATATTTATCTATTTAGAGATTTAAAGTTGCTAACAGTTATAAAATTGTTTTAATACAGGAATCGATTTAACAGAGAAAGATTGTTCATGTTTGACAAGAATTCTGCACTTGCACTATAGCTCCTGATGAAAGCAGCGGTTGCTGCGAAACCTCGGCCGTATGTTGAGCTTTGTCTAAATTGACATTATAAAAATAATAAGTGCTACTGTACTGAAGATTGAACAAAATATAAAAATGAAAAAGAAAAATCGCAAAAGAACATAACAGACTGCCGCAGATGATTAGAGGTCCGGGCGGCTCTCTTTTGAAAGCATAGAGAACACGCTGGCAGGCTTGATGATGTGGCTATATATTTGAAAAAATAATTTGATAAAATAATTGGGAAGCGGTGATTGATATAAGATTTCCTAAATATGACATTTCCTTTTTTGTATTGAGTTTGATGTTTATGGAAATTGTCTTAGTTCTTTTTTGAGACCAATCAATGTGAGCCATTCCTAGCTGAAACGCAACCGCACTTGCAACTTGTACCCACTAACCTTAATCCCCCCCCGCCAATCCCCCTTAATACCTCCTATTACCCAAACAAATAGAAGTCACCTCTGTTGCCTAATCCAACTAACCTGCCTTCATCCGTCCCCAAGTCCCTTCATAAGAGAGAATAAAATGCTGACCAAGGTTTCAGGTAGCCCTAGGTGATACACAAAAAGAAAAAAAGTCTCCCAAACAGGAGTAAACTGTTTCATAGGGCTACCCCAAGAGAGCACAATGTTCACAGTAGAACTCAGTGATGATGATAACACCAAGATGAAAAAGGATTCTGTGTTCTCGGTACAGAGCTTGAACAATCCAGGGATTCTCCAATACCAGTTAGTCTGGGCCAAAGACATCATAGTCACATCAAAAAATTAAAAAGATCAATAAAAGAGATGCAACATGATCCTCATCCGGTTTGAGAACTTTGCTTGGACTTCTCCAAACGATCTGTCAGGGTTATTGCCTCTGCCACCGAAGAACACCAACGTACTCCTTCAGCGAGATGCATCGGAGCTTCGCGGGATATAACAGGGGCAAACCTCAGGCCCAACTTGTGAAGTCGTGCACAGACCCGAGGAAATCTCCCTTTGTAAAGCAGACAATATAGATGAAAAATCTTGAAGACCAGTATAGTTTTATTTTCAATACATTAGCTTTCTTCCTGATCGTAGGGCCTTGCAAAATTTTGGTCTTTTGTGCACAGTCTAACAATTTTGCAATGATCACCCATGGGGCTGGTCTGTTTGGCACAACGTGCTCCCAGCCGGTGGGCCCTCTCAATGCGCAATGACCCTTGGGTCCTCTCAAGATGTAATTCACTCACCAACCAGGATTCCAGGAATGACACCAGACTAGCATCAGCAAAGGACTCAGGAAGGCCGACAAAACACAGGTTATTTTGCTGGGAACGATTTTCCAGTTCATCGAGGCAATCTTCCTGATTAATGAGTAGAGTTTTCAGGTACTCGCTTCCGTTTACAGACGCACAATTGCGTTTGATTGTCAGAGATCCGTTGTTCAATATCCCCAAATCGAGATTCGAAACGTGACCATCCTGATGGTAACTTTTGTCTAACTTGACAGACAGTTTCTGAAATTCCAGCTCTAAAGCCCCCAACTACCACTGCTTTTAATTCTGCAATCGCTGCACCAGGTAGAAGGGTAGCTTCAGGCAATTGCTGTGCCTCCGCCATTTTGGGAGTGCCAGGCCGAGATTTGTCCTTCTCCTTATCTCTTCTCATTAACGAACCGACATTCCCCAGACACCCAATGCCAGATGCAAAAGAGACAGACAAACACCCTCTCCACACAAAAGAATAGTGAAAAAGTAAATCAATAGGGACGGATGTGGCAGGCGGAGGTATGGAGCAAGAAATTTCACATCTCACTCCATTCACAGCATCACGTGACTCTTGCCCCCTCCTTTTAAGTTCGCAAAGTTGAATCAAGCCCCAGAGAGATCAGAGGTCTGATTGATAACTGGAAGAGGTACAACAACCATACTTGTCTGGGCTGCACTGGAGCAATAAGAATTAAGCGCATTTAGTCCATGAGGGCCTTCTGCACTGTTCTCCCCAGAAGTGTGTGTGTGTGTGTGTGATCAAGAAGCATCTGAACTTAAATCCAAAATCAGTTTCAAATCATTCAGCAAAGAAACTAACACTGCTCCCACTGCTGTGATACGTCTAAAACCTGCCTGAAAAGTGTGCAATAAAGCACTATCATCAGAAAGCTCTGCCTTTTCTGTGAAAGAAAAGCCAAATTTGATACTTGACAAAAATTCTGGACTTTAATTTCATTCAGATTTGGCTCCTTTCGTAACGGCTTAATTATTGCCTTTTTCAATATAGAAGGAAGATAAATCTCCCTAAAAGATGTGTTAATAAAATAAGAGGGAAACCAAAAGAAGCCTGTGGGCATCTATGACTTTATTAACATAAACATAGAAACATAGAAGTGACGGCAGAAGAAGACCAACGGCCCATCCAGTCTGCCCAGCAAGCTATGCAGTTTATCCATTTCCCCCCCCCCCCCCTTTTCCTCCCTCCCACCCTTCTCTATTGGCTTCCCGCACCCTCCGGCCCCAATTCCCTTCCACCCTCCACCAATGCAGAGAGCAGCGCGCCATCCTAGTGAACATCCAGCTCAATCAGGGGGTAGCAACCACCGCAACCAGCAAGGCCACCACCCCTGCCCCTTACCCACCCCTGTTTTGTTTGCTTGTTTTTTTTTTGTTTTTTTTTTTTGAGATGGCAGCCCTCCATCCTTCCGCTCCGTGAAGGTGGAACACCAACCACTGGCCACTGGCATCCCGCTCCGTGAATGCCTCTGTGGCTACTGCCGCTCCGTGCAGTGTTTTGTTGCATGAAAGTGGAACACCAACTACTGGCCACTGGCATCCCGCTCCGTGAATGCCTCATTGGCTACTGCACGCTCCGTGCAGTGTTTTGCTGCCTCCTCTCTATTTACAACCCACTAGACTTGAGTGGATCCACAGTGGTTTATATCCCACGCCCCTTTAGAAGTCCTTCACAGTTTTAGACTTCACCACTTCCTCCGAAGGGCATTCCAGGCATCCACCACCCTTTCCGTGAAGAAATACTTCCTGACATTGGTTCTTAGTCTTCCTCCCCGGAGCCTCAGCTCGTGACCTCTGGTTCTGCTGATTTTTTTTCCTATGGAAAAGGTTTGTCGTTGTCTTTGGATCATTAAAGTTTTTCAAGTATCTGAAAGTCTGAATCATATCACCCCTGCTCCTCCTTTCCTCCAGGGTGTACATATTTAGATTCTTCAATCTCTCCTCGTACGTCATCCGATGAAGATCCTCCACCTTCCTGGTCGCCCTTCTCTGTACCGCTTCCATCTTGTCTTTGTCTTTTTGCAGATACGGTCTCCAGAACTGAACACAGTACTCCAGGTGAGGCCTCACCAAGGACCTGTACAAGGGGATAATCACTTCCCTTTTCTTACTCGATATTCCTCTCTCTATGCAGCCCAGCATTCTTCTGGCTTTTGCTATCGCCTTGTCACATTGTTTCGCAGACTTCATATCATTAGACACCATCACCCCAAGGTCTCTCTCCTGCTCCGTGTACATCAGCCTTTCTCCCCCCATCAAATACAGTTCATTCGGATTTCCACTCCCCACATGCATGACTTTGCACTTCTTGGCATTGAATCTCAGCTGCCATATCTTCGACCACTCTTCCAGTTTCCTTAAATCCCGTCTCATTCTCTCCACTCCTTCCGGTGTGTCCACTCTGTTGCAGATCTTAGTATCATCCGCAAAAAGACAAACCTTACCTTCTATCCCGTCTGCAATGTCGCTCACAAAGATATTGAACAGGACCGGTCCCAACACCGATCCTTGCGGTACACCACTTAAAACCGCTCTCTCTTCAGAGAAAGTACCATTTACCATCACACATTGTCTTCTGTCCGTCAACCAATTTGCAATCCAGGTCACCACCTCGGCACTCACTCCTAAGCTTCTCGTTTTATTCACCAGTCTCCTGTGCGGAACCGTATCAAAAGCTTTGCTGAAATCCAAGTAGATGACATCGAGCACTCTTCCTTGATCCAATTCCTTGGTTACCCAGTCAAAAAAGTCAATCAGATTTGTTTGACAGGATCTTCCCCTGGTGAATCCATGTTGCCTCTGGTCCATCAATTCTCCGGACTGTAGATATTTCACTATTCTCTCTTTCAGCAGTGACTCCATTACTTTTTCCACCACTGAAGTGAGGCTAACCGGTCTGTAGTTACCAGCCTCCTCTCTGTTCCCACTCTTGTGAAGCGGGACCACCACCGCTCTTCTCCAATCTCTCGGTACCACTCCCATTTCTAGGGATCTATTGAACAGGTCACACAGGGGACCCGCCAGAACATCTCTGAGCTCCCTCAGTATCCTTGGATGAATCCCATCAGGCCCCATGGCTTTGTCCACTTTCAGATTCTTTAGCTCTTCCCATACATATTATTTCACAAACTTTTTATATAACAAAAACAGAACAATTTATATTAATATGGAATTCAGATACTCCACCCAACTATGAATTTTTAAAACTTTCGTTTATTGATCTGTAATACATGTATAACAGCACAAATAATCCATACCTTCACAGGTGAACTTTAGTATTAGTATTTAGTATTTAGTATACATAATATGCAAATTCTAGCGACACCTCAGTAACAGCAACTCCCAGGCACTTTGGAAATAACACAAAACCCTATATAAACCTATGAACCTATATAGCAGACTTGCTATACCAAAACAGTACTAACTCTAAGAACTCAAACAGCAAAAATCCTACCTATGAAAGCCAACACTGCAAATATTACATCAGGCCCTGGAACACCATGTTGAGTACGGTGTTTTTCATGTGCCCATGGGCCTCAGCCCAACCCCGACCTTCAGGACCGAGCCGAGGGTTGACGGTGGCTCCGCATGGCTGAACAATCGTGCCCTCAGCCAGGCCGGCAAGCTCCCATGGCCAACATCCGAGGATGTTGGAAGGTGAATGGTCCTCCGACCATTCCGGGCCCTTTCGGACCTGCTGCGAGCAGCATGGAGCAGCAGGCCTGGCCTGAGGTTGAGGGCAGATGGGCCTTGACATGAAGACATGACTATGGAGTGATGCGACGGCATCCAGGGACGAAGACACATGGCTGATGCAACGGCATCCAGGGATGAAGACACATGGCTGATGCAACGGCATCTAGGGATGAGACTCTTGACATCCACAAAGGCAACACAAGGCATGGACATTGGCACTGTCTCTCAGGGCGCCCTACTCAGGCCACCCGCGGGACTGAGTCGCGGACCACCCTGTCCCAGTGTGTGCCCTACACAGCCCTTGCAGACTGGTCACGGACCACGACGGGAGCGGGACAGCACAGGAACACACATCCGGGGCATGACGGGTCAGGAGCACAGGACAACTGTCCACAGGCAAGCAGTACGCTCAGGAGTACTGCATCTGAGGGACCCCCGGCCTACCGGTACCAGAAGGCTCGAGAGCGAAGACGAGATATGGAAGGAACATCACGGAAGGCAGGAACACCAGGACGTAGAGGATCACGAAGATACCTGGACATGGACCTCAGGCACGGCGACTTGACATGGAACAGCTGGATGAAACAAGGAGCTCCTAGAAGACTGGAAGACCTTACACGGGCTCTGGCAGGCAGGAGCCTCCAGAGCAAAGACTCCATGACGATGCAAGGCCTGGAACAACAGACGGAGCAGCCCTTTATAGGGCTGGTACAGGAAACAGTCATCAAGATGGGGCCAAGACACTTCCTGTGTCTGGCTCTTTAAATGCAGAAGGAAGACGCGGCCGCACGCCTAGGGAGAGTGCAGGAACTGTGCAGGACCACGGACAGCGGCCTGTACCGTCGTCATCGCGGAAGATGTCAGAAGAGGCAGGGCTGGCCTGGGACGCAGGCCCAACGTCGGCAGCAGCTCCAGCTGCTGCAGGAGGCCCCAGGGGCGGCTCCAGCCGCTACTCCAGCCCGGGGCTGCGGCCTTAGCGCCGCGAAGAAGGAAGTCAGCGTCGGGGGCGGTCCCAGCCCCGAAGAAGGCCGCGGCCGCGGAAGCCAGAAGGATGCAGGGCGGCCTCCGGGCTGCGTGGGCAGGCCGACGGCAGCGTCCTGCCGCGTCGGTGAAGACAACAGCGTGGGGCGAGTGGCCTGCTCGCAGGGGGACCTGCGGGCAGCATGAATCATGACACACCAAGACATATCTTACTGGGAAAACAAAATAAGCCAGACTGCTACAGATCCTTTACAGAAATTAAACACTAGTAGTTTCTAGTTTATTAAATTTTATATACCGTCATATCGGAAAAACCATCACAACGGTTTACAATAAGAGGAAATAAAATACATAAAAAAGTCAATAAAACACAATAATAAATGATATATAGTTCTAGAAGTAAATAGTTAAAATAATTAACAAAAGGATTATAAAATGAAATAAAATAAATACAAGGTAAAATTAAGTACCTTAAATTAATTAAAAGAAGTAGAAAAATAGTTTATTAAAAACAATAAAATGACCTTAATTAGAAACTGTGTAAGCACAGCTAAAATACCTCACCTCTGTCATTCACGCAGAACACAAACAGACCCTTACCTAATACAGAATAAGGAACCGTAAATTAGAAATATGTAGACAAAAATTGAAATGGAACCCAAATATTGTATGCAGTGCAAACACAGATGCACTTCCTTCAGTACTGTGCAAAATACAAAGACATCACAGATGTACATTCCCAAAACTAACATATTCTAATCAATAAACTTAAAATAAAATGGTTTTCTACCTTTGTTGCCTGGGCATTTTATTTTTTCTAATCAAACTGGTACTGGTCTTTTTTTTTCTGCTTTCAGTGCTTTCCTCTTCTCCATTTTCCTGTTCCAGAATTTCCTTTCCATTTTCTGTTTCTTCTTTCTCCAGTTTGTTTCACTTCCTCCCCTACATCTGCATCTGACATTGATCTTTTCTTTGTATCTAATTTTTCTGCCTCTCTATTCACTCATAGCTAGATTTCACCCCTCCTTTTCCACATCCAATTTTTACTGCATCAGCTTTTCACTCTTACTCTCCCTCCATTGCCCCCTCTGAGCTTTCTATCACCCCCTTACTGATCTCCAGATATCTGGGTCCTTTGTCTTTTCCCACAACTGCTGCTTTCTTTCTAGCTCTCTCACCCTCCATCATCCCCACACTAACTCTCTGTCTCCATCCAATCTCCCTTCAAGCTCTCCCGTCCCTATCCTTTTACCTCTCTCCTTGCCATTTCTCCATATCTTTTATTGTCATGCACCCTTCCTCATCCCTCCCCATCCTACTTACCTCCGACCAGTGGCGTAGCCAGAATTGATTTTTTGGGTGGGCACAAGGTTAACATGGGTGGGCTGTAGGCATGCAGGTCTACTAGTTGTTTTTTTACTGATAAATAATGCCAAATTATGCAGCATAGCATTCACATCTACGCCTAAGTATGAGGTTTACTTAATGATACAAACATAATTCACGGTGATTTGTGGTACTTTAGCCTTCTTATTATTACGATTTTATACACGGCTCCTACCTGTCCATAAATTTTGAGAGAGCGGTTGTGTTGCTTCTATTTAAATTGCTAACATCTCAAAATATAGATATATATTTTTACCTTTGTTGTCTGATCTTTGTATTTTTCTAATCAGTTGGTCCTGGTCTCTTTTTCCCATTTTTTCCCTTATAGCTCATTTCCTAATTCCTTTTCAGTGTCTTTCTTCTATTACTGTCTTCTTCCCTTACACACACACACACACACACATATACGCTTTCTCTCACAGATTCCCTCTCACACACTCAAGCTCTCACTCTCATATGCTCTCTCCCCCGCCCCCCCAAGCTCACATTCAAGTTCTCACTTTCTCACCCCTCCCCAGGCTTATATTCTTATGCACACACAGACACACATCCAGGCACCCATTCTCACCCACCCACAAACCCATGCTCCCAGTCTCACCCACACATATTCAAGCTCCCATTCTCATCCATACATATACACATTTAAGGTACTATTCTCACCCACACATACACACATTCAAGCACCCATTCTTATCCACATATTCAAGCTTCCATTCTCACCCACCCACACAAACCCAGGCTCTCATTCTCACCCATATATACACACATTTGAGCTCCCATTCACCCACCCACAAACCCAGGCTCCCATTCTCAACCACACATTCACACATTCGAGCTCCCATTCACCCACATATTCAAGCTTCCATTCTCACCCACATACACACCCAGGCTCCAGTTTTCACCCACACACACTCCCATTCTCATCCACACATACACATTCAAGCACGTGCACAGCTTCCGCTTTCTCCCCCAGAGCAGGAAGATCAGCTGCCTCTCCTGCTGCCACCGGCCTCCTGCTATCTTCGGGCGTCGGGCCGTACTGCCCGCCGAACTTCCTGTCGGGGGGGGGGGGAGCGGAAGCGCAGCGCACAACGTCCGCTTCCTCCCTCCCCCAAGCAGGAAGTTCGGCGGGCAGTACGGCCCGACGCCCGAAGATAGCAGGAGGCCGGTGGCAGCAGGAGAGGCAGCTGATCTTCCTGCTTTGGGGGAGAAGCGGAAGCTGTGGGCGGCGCTTCCGCTCCCCCCAAACAGGAAGTTCGGCGGGCCGTTTGGTCCGAAGATAGCAGGAGAACGGGTGGCAGCAGGAGAGGCAGCTGATCTTCCTGCATTGGGGGAGGAAGCGGAAGCTGCCCGCGGCGCTTCCGCTCCCCCCCTCAACAGGAAGACCGGTTGGCCATACGGCCGCAGCAGCGCTTCCCCACGTGTGCCGTGATGGCGCGCGAGGCGTGGGTTCTCTTGTTCGCTGTCGCGGGGATGGGATCCCCGCGACAGCCTTGCAGTTCCGGTGCCGATTGGGTGGGCCTGGGTCTAAGTTGGGTGGGCACGTGCCCACCCAGGCCCACCCGTGGCTACGCCACTGCCTCCGACACCCATTGTCTCACAGTCCTCACAATCTCCCTATTGTCATTTCTCACCAACCTACCAGTTTTTTATCTCCCAAACTTGATCCCCTTCCTAGCCTTTTTTACCTCTCTCTGTCACTCACCTTCTCCCTAATCCTCCCATTAGCCCCATTCTCACTCCTTCCCCAGCCTCCTGTTTCCCTCTCATCTACTTCCTTGTCCTAGATTTTCACCCTCTGTACGCTCCCCCTCTCCAGCCCTCATCTACTTCTGTCTTTCATCCCGACACCAGCTCAAGCTCCTTCCTTGTCTCTCATCCTCTCTCCTAGTTCCAGTCCCTTTCTTCTGCCAACCTAGTTCATCTGTCCTCTTCATTCCCCTATCTCTAATCTGCTCTCCAGCTCCCTGTATCCACTTGCCCTCTCTCTCTCTCTGCTCCCCCTTATTCCCCAGATTTGGTCTGCTTCAATCCTGATCATCTGTATTCTCTCAATCTTCCCTCCATCCAAAAGAGTCTCTCTCTCCCTCTCTATTCTTCCAGCTGCAGTCATCTACCCTTTCCAGTTCTCTCTTCAGCTATCTGTAATCCTCTCCCTCCCTCTCCATCATGAGTTCTCCTCTCCCTCTCTCCTTGTTCAACCATCACCCCATATACAGTCTCCCTTTCCCTGCCCCATCATCCTGCCCCATCATCTCATGTAGGTGTTCCTCTCCTTCCTCCCATTCCATGCAGGACTCCTTCATCTCCTCAACACCATCCCATGTACAGTCTTCCTCTCCCTATCCTACCCTCAACCTCATGTAAGTCTTCCTCTCCCTGCTTTCCCAATTCCTATTTTCAATCTTCTCCTTCTCACCCTTGGCAGCCATATCTCACTCTTTTTTGGGCCTTCCCATGGCCAGCAGCAGCAGCACTTAATAGTGCACCAGTTCTCTTTGCTGTGTGGTGCTATTGCTGCAGTGCGAATCACAAGACCTATAGGCTCTTGAGTCTTTCATTGCAAAAGAGGCCTTATGTGGCAGGGAAAGGTAATATACTATTAAGCTGCCGCGGCCTGAAGAGATGTCTGCGTGCCTATCATTCTGCGAGCCGAAAAGAGGCCTTGTGGCAGTAGCCTAGTTCCTCCCCTCCCCCCTCACCTTGCAGGAGCTGCGGGTAGCAGTGGCCTTCTTCCACCTCCCAGCACTGAGTAGCAGCGCTGTTTGAAAACTGTATGTGTGTGTATGAGAAAGAGCCTGCGTGTATGTGTGTGTGTACAAGAGAGCATGCACGTATATGAAAGTGCGACAGAGCCTGTGTATGTGTGAGAGTCTGCGTATGTATAAGAGTGAGAGTGCCTGTATGTGTCTGTGAGAGCCTGAGACTGTGTGTGTGTGTTTATGAGAGAGAGCGAGAGTGAAAGAGCCTGTGCATGTGACAGTGTCTATGTGAGTGAGAGAGAGCTTGTGTGTGTGACAGCATGTGTGTGTGATGGGGAGGGAGAGAGAGGTAAAGATTGTGAGCCCCCCCTCCCCCAATCCACAACAATCAGTGGGTGACTCCAGGTATGGAGAGCTGGAAATGTTTAATCCTATTAATTTAAATTTTGGGGTGTTATTTCATGTCTGCTGTTTGAAATATTTGATGTTTGGGAAATATTACAAAAAACTTATTTTAATTACTGGATGTTCAATGATTGTTGCCTGACATATTTATCCTTTTTTTTTAGTATGGTTTTAATATTAAGAATGTTTTATATCTCTTGACTTTGTTGCTTAATGTTTTATGAGGAATAAGGTTTTTGTTTTTCCATTGTTGCAATGCATAATAGTCAGGTTTACTGTGTTTTCCAGAGCACGTGCGTGAGCAACAGTGCGTGAGCCAGTTAACATGTCTGTGAGTGAGAGAGAACAAGCACGCCAATAAGCATTTGTGTGAGCAAGAGAAGGGGCGGATTGGCCTATCGGGGGATCGGGCATCCCCCGGTGGGCCGGTTGCGCTAGTCACGTGGTCTGCCGAGCGCGGCCAAGACAGAGCCGTGGTATCTCCTGGACCGGCCTGGGCGGCAAATCCCCGGGTCGGTCTTCATCGGGAATCCGCCACTGAGCAAGAGGACTATTTAAAACAGTGAGCATGTGTGTGAGCCAGAGTTTGTGAGTCAGTCAGCATGTATATGAGAGAAAATATAAGGGAGTTTGTGTGAGAATGAGCATATGTGTTAGAAAGTGTGTATATGTAAGAGAGAGGAGAAAGTTTGTGCATACCTCCTATCCCTGACTAATCCATGAAAATCTAAGGGTGACTGGAATTTAAAATTCCCAGGTATGGAGAGCAAGGCATTTTTTTTAGCCTTAACTTTAATTATTGGGTATTATTTGATGTTTCTGCTGTTTTGAAATATTTTATTGATTGGAAAATTAAAACAAAAAAACAATGTTATATATTTTAATCATTTGAAGTTCTATTCATCAGCTGCTTTTAAATATGTATTCTTTTTATGAGTATAGTTTTACTATTATGATTGATGGTTAATATATCTTGATTTTGTTGTTTAATAAGGAATGGTGATGTTTCTGTTTTTCCATCGTTGTTCTGCATATGGAGTCTGTCTTGTTATGGTTTCCAATTCATTTTTTGTTTGCATGTTTCTTGTTAAACTTTATTGTCTATTCTGTATTTGGTGAGGGGCTGTGTGTTTTGCATGTGTGACTGAGGTGAGGTATTCTGCTATCATATAGTTTCTTTGTAGGGATCTATGACAGCTTGGCTTGTTCTGTTATCCTAATATCAGGTGTATTGTTGTTTTAGGGCCTGTTGTAGTAGAGTAAGTAGGCAGTGCAGAGCCTGGGCAACTATAAAAGCAGCAGACTCTGTAGCACTCAGTCAATGGGAATGTATTGAAATGGTAGTGGGGGGTAAGGAGAAGTGAGGGTATGGAGAAGTGGAGGGTATGGAGAAGTGGAGGCAAGCTACAGTCACAAAAAAGAATGGGGGTGAGCCAAGAGGAAGTGCCTTTGCAGTGTTAGGGAGACTTCTGTAGGCTGGGCTTTCTTCCTGAAAGGGTCAACTGACTGTGGAAACAGTGAGTCTCCTGGAGTGAGGGTGGGAATGTGAATGGGAAAGGGAGAGGGTGAGTGTACCTGTAGGTTGAGGAAGGGCTGGCAGCAAGCAAAAAATTTTAGATAATCATATGACAGTACTGAAGCAGGGGTACTCACTGTGTGAGCATATGAGCAGCAGCAGCACAATGACAGAATGTGTGTTTCAGAGAGAGTGTGTGTGGCTATCTTTCTCCCTGATGCAGAAAGAAACCCATACACACACTTTCTCTATGACATACCCATACACTGTGGGGCGGATTTTAAATGCCCTGCGCGCGTACATCCGGCCGGATTTACGCGCGCAGGGCCCTCCCGCGCCGGTTCGCCTATTTTGCATAGGCCGCCGGTGCGCGGAAAGCCCCGGGACGCGCGTAAGTCCCGGGGCTTTCTAAAAGGGGTGTGTCGGGGGCGTGTCTAAAATGTCGCGGCATTTCGGGGGCGTGACGCGGCATTGCGGGGGCGGGCCTGGGGGGCGTGGCGCCGGCCAGGGGGCGTGGTCGAGGCTTCCGGACCAGCCCCTGGGTCGGGTAATGGCGCGCCAGCAGCCCGCTGGCACGCGCAGATTTACGTCTGCTTTTCGCAGGCGTAAATCGTGGAATAAAGGTAAGGGGGGGTTTTAGATAGGGCCGGGGGGGGTGGGTTAGGTAGGGGAAGGGAGTGGGGGGGAGGGAACAGGCAGCGCGCGCTGGGCTCGGTGCGCGCAGGTTGCACAAATGTGCACCCCCTTGCGTGCGCCGACCCCAGATTTTATAAGATACGCGCGGCTATGCGCGTATCTTATAAAATCCAGCGTACTTTTGTTTGCGCCTGGTGCACGAACAAAAATACGCGATCGCGCAATTTTTTAAAATCTACCCTTGTGAGCCAGAGTGTGTGTGTGAGGGTCTTTGTGTCTGAGAGACTATGTGTCTGACGCTGGCTGGCAGTGCGGTTGTCACAATACTTGGCAACTGGTTCAAGAACTGATTGGTTGGCAGGAGACTTTAATATCAGACCAGAAATCCAAGATATAATTATGAGAGATGTAACCAGACTTGTGGGCGGATGGTAACAGAATGCATGGATGGAAAAGGGCACACAGCTCCATTTGCCCACCTCTGTTCTAGGGTGTGTTCTACTACTTAGTTATTTAGGAAAAATGTGACATTTATGTTGGAGATTTTTTGGCTCAGTTCTTTCAGACTCCAGGTCACATGATGTACGTATGAAAGGTCAGTTTGGCGTGCTTTTGGGAGCTGTTGAAACACATGCTGCAGGGAAAATGTACAAGGGAGTCAGACAGATAACTTGTGGGCCGGTTTTGAAAAAAATCCCCTAGGCTGATATTTTCTTGCAATCTGTCCTTGAGCTCAAGAGATTCTAACTAACTGGAATGGACACGAAGGGCATTTAGTGGCAGACTGGGGAGTCCTGCCACATTTAGCTTACTGTAATCTTCTGTATTTAGGATTGCTGAAAAAGAATTTGGGGAAGTTGCAAATTATGTAAAATTCTGCTGCTCAGTTACATGGAGAGATCATTTATTTATTTGCAAAATCTTAATATTCCACTCTCATTACCAAATTGTTTGAGGTGAATTACAATAATACATACAATTTTACAGATAAACCAATAATTAAAACTGCAAAATAAAATATCAATAAAAGCTTCACTGAAAAGGTAAGTTTTCAACATTTTCCTAAATTTTTTAGAATCACTTATCAAGCGCAAATCTAGTGGAATTGCATTCCACAATCTGGGCTCCATGCAGGAAAATGCCCATTTCAAGGTCTGATTCCTGCACACTTGACTAATGCTCGGGAGTGTTAGGAACCACTGAGATTCAGAGTGCAAGGATCTGGAGGGTCGGTATACACTAATCAATTGTTTCAGATAAGCTGGGCACTTGCCATAGATTAAACTGTGAACTAAAGACAAAATCTTAAAACGGACCCAGTACTCAATAGGGAGCCAATGTAGCTCACGCAAAACAGGGGAAATGTGAGCAGAGAGAGGACAACCGGAAATCACACGAGCAGCAGAGCTCATCAAAATTTGCAAAGCTTCTACACGTCTCTACTGGCTGCCTATGTAAGCTGGATTACTGGGCCCAGCTTATTTGAGGGCAAAGTGAAGAAAGTATTTCCCACGACAATCCTTATGCTCTCAAACTGAACATTGTTTTAGGGTTACCTATTCCAAAGTCAATAAAGAAGCTAAGCAATCTTTTTTGGAATTCTTTGCTCCACAAAATATATTTTGCAGAGGATCTTCTGCTTTTAAAAGAATGCTGAAGCCCTGGCTTTTTAAATGGTTGACTGAAGTTCCTGTGTATGTTGGCTGGCTGTTTTATTACTGGAAGACTGAATAAAATGTGATGTAGAATTGTTTTAGGCATATGAAGTATAAATGGATAATGACCTAGAGTTCTGATGTTTTAGTTTTCGTTGATGGCTGCTGAGACATTGGGCTATCCTTGTTTTTAATATTTTATTTTTGTGCTGAGCAATGCTGCCATGCCAGTGGCTGATTTAAGCTGTGTCCAGACATGATTACAGTTACCATAACATTTGTAAGCCATTCTGATTGCTTTTCTAGAAAGGAGGACTGGAAATATTGGAAATAAATATAAATAAATTTGGTTGTCAGTTATCTGGGATCCTGCGGTGATTCCTTTATCCTGTGCCACTCTACCTTTCCCCATCAGTTTGAGAAAAAGGCAGCAAGTGGGAATCAAGTCAGAAGCTATATGATCATGGATTACTTCCGCCATAAGTGCTAACTCCATATTTCACCATTACCCTACCTGAGAGGAAAGAACGATCGTCACAGCCTTTCCACAAGATTATGATTATTTTATTCAATGTGCCTTATGATCCCTCCTGCAGTGGCTTAGCGTTCTCATGTGCACATTGAAAAGTTTTGACCTTTATTTTAATGGCTGCATGCTCTACATATCATTATCTCAGAGAACTAATCATTAAATGCAATCTGAGCATGCCTGCTAAAATGTTGCGTTTCGACCTTAACAATTTTTTAGCTTGAACTTTAGTGAATTAGTCCCATAGGTCTTACCACAGATATGGTTCCATGATCTATTTTTCATACAAGAAACCTGCAGTATTGATTCATAAGCAATTGGTCCATACCCAGATCATACCTATAGGTCAGCTGAACCTGAGCAGGGAGGGCAACCATCTAGACCGAGACAAGAGCCACAGTAGGTACAAATCACTGTGGATGCAACCTTCAGAGGGTGAAGAACCACCCACCTGCATTAGCCTGCCCTGTGATTTTGGTCTTCATAAGACAAACTTCTTCATATGAATAGCTGGTAAATAAAGGCTAGCTTTTCCACCTTGCCAGCTTTTCAATATCAGATTTGTCCCAAGTACATGGGAATCAGATCAAATGATGTGGTGAGATAGCTGAGTAAAGAAAGTTGCAGGAGGAGTGCTGGTAGGATCTAGGAGACAAGTTAATGCGCTGCCATGGGTAAAAAAAAAAAAAAGAATCTGATCAACGTGTCAGCATAGCAAATTTTGGGACAGCCGAAGTGACTGAAGATTAATGTTGTGGATGGTAGATTCATGTTGTGCATATTAACCGAATTGAGCATCTCTGGCCCCAGGGGACAGGAGCTCATGATGGAGATCCTGAAGCTCATTTATGTTCAATATGACACCCTGGTCATGGATCTAATGTTACCAGTGCACAACTTGAATCTACAATCCACACCATTAATCTTCAGTCACTGGATGATTAGGCTACAAGCAAAGGCACTTGATATGAGGCCTTAAATGCACTTGCAAATGACTGGAAAATGATCTCTTCTATATATTTTTCTTCCATGGGTAATTCTACATATAGTGCTACCAAAGCTACTTATGAGTTATCCAGATAAATGGCTTTGAATATAGAGCTGTAAGAGCATAATTTTCAAACAAAACCTATCCACGGTACAGCATTTGAGTGCATAACTAGACACGTGAAAATTAAATACTAGTTATGAACTATGTGGCAGGAACTGCACAGTTTATAAAACACTGCGTATTTCTGCTCAAAAGTAAATGTCTGTGCTTTAGAAGGCGTGAATATTGCCAAGACAAGAAAACACCTACTTTCTCTAACCATTTTATAAACATGCATGCAAAATAATTGTGACACTGCGCGAATAAACACCCAAAATGAAACACGGAGGCAATGCAAAACTATGCATGGGTCCTTGGAATCACCGGTTTACTGACACTGCCTCCCAAGCCTTCTCCGGTTCACCTAGATCTTCCAGCAGTTCACCCACACCTCCCAACCAGAAACTGCAGACAACAAACAAGTCTGACTTCACTTGTGCCAATTAGCCCATGTGAAACTGGATGAACACGTTTGGTAATGTACACGTGTGCATATGTCTTGCAAAACAGCAACTTCTGCGCGTCCTTAACTTTGTCTTGGAACGCTCCTAGCGGGTCCTCCCCCCCTCTCCGGGGAAATGCACACGTGGAACCGAAAATACACGCATACTCTCAACGTTTATAAAACAGCATACGCACACATACATGCTACTTCCGCATGTACACCCTGTTTTTTATGTATAAAACCCCTTGGAAAATTCACTCCTAAGATTTGTGAAACAAGCACACCAGGGACTCATTAGGGACAACGTTTCCTCACCCATTACCAGAAATGACAGAATTTACTGCTAAAGGAGGACTGGGTTCTCCATCGCCATCAGCTCTCTCTCACCCCTCTGGAAAACATATCGCCCCCTCCCGTTCCTTTTTCTTTACGGCTTTGAGAAACAACCATCACCACCACCACACCACTAACCATCATGCAAGCTGTAACTTTTAACTTGTGTGTTCCAGCGATATCTTCCTTACCCATTCTGACGAAGTGAGCAGAGCTCCCCAAAGCTAGTCAGAAATGTATTTAGTGAGGCCAATAGAAAGCTGTCACCTACAACTTGCATCCAAGTAGACTAACATGACAACCGCTCTACATTATTTTTAGGATGAGCTGTGGCCCCACAATCCAAAAAACCTGCTAAAAACACAGATTTAGCATAAAATAACTTTCCCCTCCCCCCTCTCTGTGGAAGTTGGAGTTGTGCTGTAACTAGGTTTTTTTTATTTTTTTCCGACTTACCGGGAAAAGAGAACAGACACCTCTTTACTTAGTACAACAGCTGGATTCTTATCCTACGGTCACTAGTTTCTTTCTTTCTGCTAGTCACAAACCTGGCAGCCGAACATGAAAAGGAATATGGGCTCTTTAATCTGCTGCTCTCCACATAAGACCCAGGGTGAGCTGACAGAGGAAACGTCATTCCAGGAATGCAGGCTTTTTTTGTTTTTTTCTGTTTAAATTCTGGATTACTTTCTCGTTTCGCTTTTGAAAACCCTGGGCTACAAGGGAAGGCACAAGACAGGAGATGAGAATTTTTTTTCCCCTGAAAAGCCAGACCGTGATGCTTTATAGAAAGGTCATTATTGGAACCCACAGGCATAGTGTCGCTGTGCATCCAGAGACAACACATTTAGTTGTCTTCATTTGCTCTGAGATTACAAAAAAAAAAAAAGTTTGATTTTATTAAACACGACTTGGATTCTAGACAGATTTTTTTTGGAAGATTTTATAATTAACAGGTTTGGTTTTAAAGATGGAATTTGACAGGTGGACTTTCTGGTCTGAGGAGGCTGTGACTGTCTCCCTACCCACCTTTCTTTGAAGGTCGCCCCCTCTTACGTATGAGGCCTGATGACTGTTCCCCACCAGATGTGCATCGCCTTCTCCCTCCCTTCCTACCGTTCCCTGCACTTTCAATGTAGTGCCATGGACCAAGCCCCCAATGTCTTCACTTTCCTTGCATGTTTCTGTGCAGCTCTCTGCAGTGTGGTATCCAGTAATTAACATAAAATACCCTAGTCAAGAGCACCATAGAAAAGGCAAAATGTTAGCAACTATGATAAGGAGGAAACATAGGATCTGGACAATATAAGAGACCAACCTTGGGAACACATATATGCAATGTGGATTCTGGTTAAATGTAATACTTTACTCTCAAGCTGGTCTTCGTTAGTGTAACGAGGCAAACAGAGAGCTGCAGGCAGGAGCAGAAAATGTTCTCCTTTAAAACATTCATTTGCACCCTCAGTTTTTTTTTTTTTTTTTGCTGGGATCCTGGCACCATGAGCCTTCATTCGAATAGCCCCTTCCCTTCCACTGTTCCTAGTTTGGTCATCGCAGCAATAGTTTCGAGGCTGGCAGCTATTTACCGGGAACGCTGGGTCATGGGCTCTAAATCCAGCCACCAGGTGTCGCTCTTAATAATAACCCTGACTCCCTCCTCTCTCAGAGGAGCATCTCTCTCTCGCAGCATCTCCAGCCACGGCTGACCCGAGGGGACGAGGAAGAGCTGATCTGTAAAATGAATCCGGGCCCTCCGTACGGTAGTGCGCAATGCTGCCACCGAGCGACCAGCCTGGCCTTCCTCAGTTACTCTTATTCTTCTTCTCCTCACTCTCCTTTTTGTTAATTCCATTTCTTTTTTCAGTTTTCACCGTTGGTAATCAAAATGTCCTCTTTATTCTGGGCCACACTTTTTCTTTAGGGACTTCCCTACTACCCAACCCAAAGGTGAAACGGCCAAGCAGAAATGAGTTCTGGCAGAGCAAAGATATACTGACTGCAATCTTCAAAGCCGTGTACCTAAGCCAATCCCAATTCACTCAGGTAAAACAGCCTGCCTGAAAATTACACGCCTGAGGGGGGAAGCTAGGAGTGCATGTGTTCTTCTACATCATGGGGATTTTTAGTTGGGTTTAACAAAAAAAAAGGCACTCCCAGGGAGTGTGCGTAAGTTGGGGAGGAAAACAGTGTGTGTATGTGTGTGATTATGGGGAGGTCAATATTGAAAAGAAAATGGCTAAGAACGGGTCAGATTCATTAAGGTTTTTCTCCCATTTTGTGTCTATTGGAAAAACCCTTAGTGAATCAGGTCCTATGTTAGCCGGATAAAACTTATCTGGCTGACTTGTATGGGATATTCAGTAGCCCAGCTCTGATTCTGAATATCCCCATATTTGGTGCTACTTAGCCAGATAAGTAAAACCTGTTCTCTGGCAGGTATAATTTATCCAGTTAACTTACCCGGATAAGTATGAATATCGGCACTTATCCGGCTAAGTAGCACCACTCCTATCCATCCATTCCCTGCCCCTGAGTTTATCTACTTAGCCGGATAAGTGATTTAACCAGCTAAGTGGCAACCACTGAACATAGCCGGATATTCAGTGACCGCCACTAAGCTGGATAAGTCCTACTTATCCGACTAAGTAGCTCGGGATTTGTAAAGGTTCATGGGCTAATTAATCCCCACCCTATATAAAAAGCAAGGGCAAAGCAGGTGACTTCAATGCTGGCACTTCACACTAGTTAACGTTCAATGAAACACTAACAATTTTAAAATTAGCTACAAAGTGTGCACGATATAAATGTACTCGCGTGTCCTGAAACTACAAGGGTCGCTCAGCATTGCGGCCCCCCGCCCCATTAAGTATCTTACAGTCTGTGTTATTTAAAGAGGATGCAAGCAGCATGGGCAATGTCTGAACGACGACGACATTTCTCCAGCAAATGCATTTATGTGGGAAATTAAGCTGAACACAGAGGGGACACTATTTGCTCGCGTTTGGCTTGTAAGTCGGTAAGTGGAAGAAGGATGTGTAGTAATGAGGTTGTCTGCTGTTCCTAGGTCTAAAAGGAGGGCGCAGTATAACTGATTGCCTGTTACAGCCAGGTCTTCTAGAAGAATCGTAGGCTGTAGCTGTACATTATATCAGATGACTGGATGACCTTTTCAAAGCCAGATGACAAAAACGTATTTTTTTGGCAGCATGAGATTTCTGAGTTTAGGCCTGAATTAGGAATCTGGAATGAAAAAAAAAATCTATAAAAAGTGCTTGATCATATTAATGCAAGCAAAATATTAATTTTGAGGTTCTTCCAAGCTGTTCTTCCTTTAGCTATCCTGGTAAACTGTCCCTTTCAGCACATGTAGACAGTGTTTTAGATGTCCTCAAGGTCTTAAAGAGCTGGAGAATGCTTTGCACAGTCATTGTTTTCTTAAGCATTTCAAAAGGTTGAACTGCATATGTCTGTTTGTAGGGCAGACGCCCAGCAATCATACATGTCTTTGGAAAAACTGAATTCTTTGCAGGCTGTGACAACTTGTACTGGAACAATGTAAGAAAATGTTATAGATGATCTTTGAAGACCCCCTGGGTCTCTATTTTACATGTTTCTATATTGGGACTATACTGTGCCATGGAAGCATCCATTATTTATTTATATATCTATCTATATATTTATTTATTTATTTATTTATTTATCTGTTGCGTTTTATATACCGTCATTCAGCGAAGCCATCACAATGGTTTACAAGATTCAAAGTGTAATTTTCTTAACAATTGTGAATTAAAGAAATAACAGGATACATATTACACAGAAAGTTAATCATTTTATAGTCCAGAAGAAAATCCTTTCAGTGAGGAGGGTTTGTTTGGGGCTGGTTAGAAACAAGCTATTTTTTGTGGATTTGGTTGGAAGTTCCTTTGGGTGTTAGGATGTTGTGAAGTTTGAATGTTAATGTAGACTTTGTAAAACAACCACGTTTTTAGATCTTTCGTGAAAGTTTTGAGATTAGGTTGGGTTCTCAAATCTTTTGGGAGGGAATTCCATATTTTAGGACAGGCAATGGAAAAAGCTCTTTCTCTGGTTGTTGTCAAGTGAGCATCTCTGATGGGGGGGACAGTTAAGTGGCCTGTGTTGTTTGAACGTAAGTTTCTTTGGGGATTCTGAGGGGTAATGTTTAAGCCAGTTAGTCCTTGGTGTTCATTGTTTAGTAATTTACGCATGATGGTCATGGATTTGTGTTCAATTCGGGCTTTAATTGGAAGCCAGTGCAGTGAAATTAGTATAGGCGTTATGTGGTCATTCTTCTTTGTTCCTGTCAGACTTCTTGCTGCTGAGTTTTGCAAAATCTGGACAGGCTTGAGGTTGGAAGATGGTATTCCAATCAGTAGGGAGTTGCAGTAGTCGATGGTTGAGAATATGAGAAGTTGTAATACAGTTCTGAAGTCGTAAGGGTTAAGAAAAGGTTTCAAACGTCTTAGGGTTAGTAGTTTGTGATATCCCTCTTTGATTTTGTTTGATATATGGTTCTTGAATGAAAGTTCTTTGTCAATAATAATTCCAAGGTTTCTGGTGTGGGTGACAGGGAGTATTGAGTTCATTTGATTGTTAAGTAATAATAGGGGTGGTGGAGTTGGATTGGTTTTTTTTTATTAGATAATATTAGATAATCAACTCATTGTAAACGTGGATATGAGATAGATTCCCCTTGTCTTTACTTACTATGTGTGACCTTCAGCAGGTCACTTAACCTCCTTACACTTCCTTCTACTTTGTGCACTTGGGGGCAGGGACATTGTGATCATGGGATTCATTTTGTAGAGTGCTGTGTGCATTGGTGGTATTATATAACCAAGCCTTGTTATCAGCTTTGAGTCCTGTTAACCAGGCTGGCCCCCCTGGCCTGGCACTAAGCCTCTGTGTTAACATACAGACTGTGTCACATTCTGGAGGAGGTGCTTCGGTCTTGGAGAGAAGGAATATGAGTGTTGAAATTTAAGAAGCTCTGAAGGATTGGCTTTAGTCAAGTCTTCCCTTCTAGCTCTCAGCTAGCAAGGGCCAACCGTAGAGAGGTAGAGGAATAAAACGGAGCTGAAAGAATTATTTTTAAAAACATAAGCAGATTATACAAGATGGATATGTGAGTTTTGGCTGAATGTCACCAATTTACATGAAAAACTGACATATAATAAGACTGAAGATTCCTTTTTTTTCCTTGCACAGTAGAATAACTAGTGGTACCCACAGTGATTCATGGTCGAGTAGTGCGGTTCGTACATGCGAGACCCTCTTCCAGAAATAAGAGGGTAAAGAAGGCATGTCCCTTTTTGCTCTGTTCAGTAACAACGTAACAGTGTGATTTTAATCTATAAAAACTCAGCCATCATGATCTGGTGATCACAGCAGGCACAGAATTGTTCCATTTTTATAATGTCCATGGGTGAGAGGAGCAGGCTTTATGCCAGCTCAGTGAAAGATATATCACCAGAAAATTGCTGGCTTCTATCATTGTTTTGCACTTGCAGCCTGATCCTGTTTATCCTTGACTGGTTTAGCAAGGTGGCACTGGAATCATCTTCTCGGCCAATTAGTACTTTGAAGCCGTAATAAAGAACTGAGGCGACTTTATCCACAGACCCTTTCAGAGATGCCACAGACAGTGTTCGTACCAAGGGAGCAACAAACAGAAAAAGGGGGCATCCTCTAAGTTTAAGGGGTAATAGATTTCACCGCCTTCAGAGGAAGGAATGGTTTACTTCACAAGCAGGGAAATTATGGACACCGGATGAAGTTGTCATGGCTACAATACTAAATCAATTCAAAAGTAACACTGGACAAGGTTTTGGACGAAAATGATATTAGGGGGTACAGTGATATTGCAGCATGGAAAGAAAAACTGTTAATTCAGCAGTTTTGAGCAGATCACCATGCTTGGGGTCGGGAAGGAATCTGTTCATTACTGTAAAACTGCCTACAGACGCACAGTATTTTCTTTTGCTTTTCCCAGGGCTACCAAATTGAGAGGGGGGGACGACAATCAGAAGGTTGGACTGATCGGGCACAGCGAATAACTGGGCGCCCACTGCACCCGTGTGGCGGCTGCCCCCACCATGCCAGTGCCTATCTCCACACAGGGGGTGGTGGTGTCCGGGTCCAGCCCCCCCCCCCCCCCGTCTGTCCATGTGCCACTCCAAGATGGTGCTGGTATAGTGCTGCTGGAGCTGCAGGGTTCTGCGGCATGGTGGCGCTTCCGATGACGTCGCTTCCCCCCTGATTGACCCAGCGTCGGGAGTGGCGACATCATCAAGATGCGCCCCGACGCCGGGTCACCCAATTGGCCGGGGGGGGGGGGGAGGGGGGAAACGCGCAGCACCATCGACGGGGAGGGATGACCAGCGGGCAATTTAAAGGTCTGAGGTCTTAAAGGGAGTTGAATTTTGCTTTACAACATGTCAGATCCGCAGTTTAGTGGTCTTACTTAAAATCACATTTTGGAAAGGGTGATGATATAGACGAAAGTTGGCTGTAGATTTATAGATCTCTATTGACTTGCTGTTGGATCACAACTATTGCAATATTTTAGTTCCACGCTTATGAAACAGCGGATATATAGATTTCACTTGTTACATAACATTGCCGCTTGCCTGTTATGGGCTCATAAACACAGGGACCATGAGTCTGCCAGTCTTCATTAAAACAGTTTAAATTGATTCCGGCTTTGGGTGATGCTGCAGTGCTATGTGCAGAATTTGTGGACTTAAAAGCAAACTGCATGCGCAGGATGCAGTGCAGCAGTGATAAAAGTGCAAGTGCTTGCGTGCACAGTTCCTTTTGTAGATGTATAGTACCTGCAAGTTAAGAACGCCTACAGTCACAACTACAACAAAGCAAGGCGCTTATCATTCGAACCGCGGGTCAGGTCACCAGGTTACCAAGGACCTCTTGATTAGCCCTAGCGGCTCTAGTTGGAGCGCTACTTAAGACACTCTGCCCCCAGACAGTTGTGATTGGCAGTGTAAAATTAATTGGCTCGAATACAAATCAGTTCCCTCCTAAATTTGTACTGCCATAGGTGAAGTGTACAGCAGAGGGAAACTTACACTAGAACATCTTCTGTTTCAATCACTTTACGATTACTAGGCCATGAGTGGGAAATGTTCTGGACTTTTTCTGAGGTGAGGGGGAGCCGAGATAGCCACTGAATACATAAATTATTATTTTCAGGTGAAGAAGAAATACAGCTCTGGCGCTTCTTGCCCCAGTAGCAATGGATGAGTTCAAGACTATGCTCCTCCGGTTTGCATTTGCGTCGGCGTTCTTTGGTAGCAATAGGTGAGTTCTAGGCCATGCCCTTCCAGATTGCATTCGCGCTGGCATTCTTTGGAGCCTTGCGTGTTGGCGAGTTTACAGCACCATCGCGGACTGTATCACAGCTCGTGGCTTAATGCACCTTATACCGAAGATTATCAATCCAGCCTAAGACTGATTATGGGACCCATCCCTACACCACAAGGGGACGGTCTGTATGACTTCACCGCAATAAATCTCCATTAAGCCGTTACCAGTTTTGGCAGTTTGCTAGAAAACCTGCACAGAAGAAGGGCTGCGGAAGGAGGGCCATAGAACAAATGTTTCAGTGTTCACTCATTCCACATGCTAATATCTAAGTTCTCCTTCCACTCACCGCTGTCATTCAATGTCTTCCTGCGTGGATATTCAGCCACTCATTCATCACGCACCCCCATAAAATGAACACAAGTGGGAAATTTGAGCTAGACTATCAAATGCCTCGTCTCATGAGGCGTGCGTTGGCACCAATTCTGGCCCATGATGCAGTCAGGAAGAGTGAGTTCGGGGAGACCAAGATGGCCGCTGCCTGAATCTCACGCTAAGGAAGCTCTTTCCTGCAATTTCTTTCAAGTCTTTTTTTTCCTAAATTAAAATGCCTCATCTAAGAGAAAGGCGAGATTAAGGGAGATTTTGAGTTCATCTCCCTTACCTGAACAACTTCAGCCCTGGATTGAGTCTTTCTTCGCGTCCCCTCTGCAAGTTGCACCGGAACGGAGAGCCACTTCGAGTCCAATGCTGAGTGAACGCCGGCTCCGATGACTGAAGATATGTTACTCAGACCTGGTGTGCCAACGGTGCTTTTACTTCCATATGCTGCTTTTTCCAACATTTTTGCAGCTCAGTCAGTGCTTCAAGATACGGGACAAGGAGGAGAGGTTAGAACTGAGACCCCGAGAAGGGATACCGTGGTGGTATCACCTCCGGAGAATCCACGTGAGAAGTATTCCACGGGTCTCCCCGATATCTCGTTAATGCTTGGAGGAGAGGAAGGCAATATTACGTGAAGCTGATGGAAAATTCAAGGTATGCCTGACATTTAAATCTATTCTTGAACACCCCCCAGTAATAACTTTAGAGTCTGTCTGGAATGTTTTGGTGTCTCTGGAAACTGCTATTGCTTCTTTAACTGCTATATCCTTGGATACTAACCACTGTGTTTTGGCTACAAAGGGTCAAGTTGCTACACATGGGTTAAAGTTGGGTGATCTGGAATCACAGATTCAACTGTGGAGACTGTGCAGCATAAGCTGGTTCAATCTGATATGATTTATTCAAAAACAATTGGAAAATGTGGAGAATTCCTTAAGAATTTTGAATTTGAGAGTTCTAAACTTTCCATTTGTTAAACTGATTTCCCCAAAGGATCTGTTTAAGAACTATCTCACTCAAATTACTCTTGTTATAACTAAGGCTTATTATTTACCAACATTTGAAAAAGAAACATCAGGAGATCATGTGCCAGTCCCTACTTTAAATTTGTCGGATATATTGGAATTGTCTCAAGAGACGGTTATTCAAAAAAGGGGAACCTTACTAGTTACTTTTGCCATTGCATCAGAGTGGAATTCTGTATTGAGATTTTTTCTTCAAAATCCGCTGCAAGTTATTCCATGGTCAAAAAGTTTGGATAAATCCTGACATTACAAGGACTACTCAAGAACGGTGTAGGACGTTTCTCTCAATGAGACCAGAAGTGATATTACATGGGGCTAAATTTAATTTGAGATACCTCTGAAAATGTTTGCTTAAATATCAAAATTCTAATTATTTGTTTTTTGAACCATCATAGTTATGGATGTTCCTGGATTCCCATAACTAATATTCCTTTAAGGATAATTGGCTTGTAGTAAGTTAGCGGGTTGGTTTTAGGTAGCCATTCCTTTACTTTTCTTTTTGTTTTTCACTCTCTGATAGTCTTGGTCCCCCAAGTTTCTTGATATTTGGAAATATATTGTGAAGATATACATTGTTACACACGCCGGCCGCGACAAACCTGCGGCTAGGCCCCCTCAACTCTTTCAAAGTGATCCAGCACCCGGTCCCTCATCTCTGGCGGCTGTGGGCCATTGGCTCCGTCCTCGGGTCGCCCCTGGGGCCTCCGGCTCTGCTGCAGCTCCTGATGTTTCACGTCGGGCCTCTCTGCGTGGCCCGCGGAGAGATGCCGTCCCGACCAGCGACGCGCCCCTCTCTAGGTGCGCGCGCACAGCTAGTCCTTAAATAGGGCCCGCGGCGGGAACCTGGCCGCAGCCCCAGATAATGATGTCGGCAGAGCTCCGGTATATAAGCCCGGGCTCCGCTCTCTCAAATTGCCTTTGCAACAGGTCCCCTCGCTAGTCGAGTACTCGTTGCCTCTTCAGTTCCTGGTTCCCGACCCTGATTGTCTTCGTTCCTGTTTCCTTGATCCTGTATTCCTGTTCCTTCATCTCTCCTTCGGATTGCTAACCTAGTTTGACCGCTGCATTGCCTGTCTACTCCATTGCCTCTCTCCAGCCCCAGACCTCTGCATTGCCTGACTACTGCGTTGCCTCTCTCCAGCGCCAGATCTCTGCATTGCCTGATTACTCCGTTGCCTCTCTCTAGCCACAGACCTCTGCATTGCCTGACAACTCTGTTGCCTCTCTCCAGCCCCGGATCTCTGCATCGCCTGTCCACGCCGTTGCTTCTCTCCGGCCCTGGACTTCTGCTTCATCTGACTGTCCTCTGACTCTCTCCTCGTCTAGACCTCAGCCTTGCTTGCCACTGCTTCCAGACTGCCGCCAGCCCTGAACCCATCTTGCTTATTGGCGCCTGGGTCTCCGGGACTCCGCCTCATCCATTACGGACTGATACCTACACTAGTTGCTGCCTCTCGGCTGACCTTGATCTACCCATCGACGACCACTGATGGAGGCCACCTAGGTCCAGCCGATCCCGGCAGCCAAAGGCTCAACCCGCGGGGAATGAGGGCTGGTATTGGTAAAGCACCAGCCAGCCTCCCTCCGTCAACCCTCTCTGTCTACCGACAGTGGGGACCCGTAGGATCCCTTCTACGGGTAGCGTCAACCCCAACTCAGCCCAAGGGTCCACCTCCGGTGCAACATACATGTGTATTGTTCATTGTATGTTTCTTTTTCATTTTTTTCTTATTTGTTTATTTGATTATGAAATTTATCTCTATTGCTAGTACAAGACTATTCTTGTGTTACTTGAAAAATTCAAGAAAAATAAAATAAAAAAAAAAAAAAAAGGAAGAGTGAGTCCGACAGCAGGCCAGTTAGGGAAGACCTGGCCTTATGGTCTAAGTACCTACCCTTGTTCGGTTGGCATCGATAATATCCAAGCATACTTTGATGCGTCAGGAGGCAGTGGTCTTAGTGTTAAGTCATGGAAGCTCGATGCACCTCCCCCCACCGGCCAGACCACTGGGCAGCAGGTTGCCCAACTCATGCACATCTAGTATAAAGTGCTTGGTTGTTAATGGGTGGCATTTTGGCTTTGCAATGCAGTGGTAGTACGGTCAGCAAATGAGCAGTTTTCTGGCAGCCCTGGCATCGGAGTTGCGGTGGTAGTTCGTGTTATGCTGTGTGCGCATGGACATTGTGGAGCAAGCAAGGCATGCTCCTGGAATGTGCGGTGAGAATGCGGATTCTCTCACTGCCCAAGCGGAGTTGAGCGTTGGAGAGGTACCCAGGTGGCTGGGGTCGGAACTGAGGGAGTGCGAGATGGGGGGTGCTTCATTGTGATGCTCGAAGCTGGAAATGGGCTGCGCAGAGTAGGATTTCACGATCAAGGGGATGTTGCGGGGCCTTGCCAAGGAACCCTTTGCCGTGGCATGACATGTGGAAACCGCTGACACATGACCTCCAATTACCACCTTGGCATATCCTCTTGGCCCAACACGCGAAGACCAATGTCCCAACTCCGGTTACTGCTTTGGAGTGTTCTGCCCGGGGCAGCTGTAGGTGAGTGCGAGCTACGTACTTCCAAGTTGTTTCATGAGCTACGTTCTTCCAGGTTGCCTTCAAGCTTTCAGTCCTTGGAACTTTGCATGTCAGTGAGCTACAGAGCCTTGCGGATTGCATTATAGCTGCGAGGCTTGTGGTGGGTGGACGTCAGCATCGCGAATGGCATGGTGGGCCCAGAAGTGATACAGTCCAGGACAGATCAAGGTTGAAGTGGGATGCTTGTCAATCTGACAAAGTCAGGGGGCTAGCTGCCCAGGACCCTTCTGGTGAGGGCAGCCAGGCCTTGGGGCCACCTCTTGGCGCTTGGGCCATGGGTGCTAATGTCAGGCCCAGGGATTGAGCCTTGATAGATCAACGGCCGGAAACATCTTTGAGGGGCTCTGGATTGTCCTGCTGTGTGGTGGACTGCCCAGGACCCCAACTCTTGGTGCTTGGGCCATGGGCAATAATGTCAGGCCCGGGGATGGGACCTTGATGGATCAATGGCCAGACACCTCTTGGAGGGGCTCTGGATTGTCCTGCTGTGTGGCGGACTGCCCAGTACCCCACCTCCCAGTGCTTGGGCCATGGACAATAATATCGGGCCCAGGGATGGAACCTTGATGGATCAATGGCTGGACACAACTTGGAGGGGCTCTGGAAGGTCCTGCCACGTGGTGGACTGCCCAGGACTCCTCTAGTGAAGATGATCATAAGAGGGTCTTGTTCACAGGCTGTTCGAGGGGTACGCGGCCTTCTCAGCACTTGGACTATGGGCACTAATGTCAGGCCTGGGAATTGGGCCTTGACAGAGAAACGGCTGGACATGTCTGTGAAGGGCCTGGAGGTCCTGTGTGAGGTGGACTGCCTGGGACCCCTCTGGTGAAGGGAGCTGTTGGAAAAGGATGGACAATCAAACGGCTGGGTCAACAAGGCATGCTTTGTCACCAGGCTGCAGTTGGGAACAGTGAACCTGACATCGCCTGACCTAATCATCATACACCTGGTGGCAACAATTTAGACAGTGGCATCAGCATCGCTCTGTGTAACATGATCACTGAAGACGTGAGCCGCATTACCTCATCATGACCGTCCTTGCCTCATCGTGGCCATCTTCAAATTTGCTGGCCCGAAATGATATCCTGACATAGCATGAGGTGCTCTGGATGGTGGGAGAGTCACCGTGCCAAGTTCAATTGCCAGGTAGCCAAAGCCATACAACACCAAGACGATGTCATTTGGACATGAATGGGTTGATGGACATTGTGCAGAATTATAGGCTCCGGACAGAGTACACTTGTCAAATTGGGGAAATGAACTGTTCCTGTACACTATGCAGTAGTTATTCACGGACTGGATGCAGGAGTCGTAGCCATTGCTTGGGGGGTGCCCGTTGCATGCAGGTGGAAGGGTACTTCCATGCCCGTGCGAGCCAGGCCCCTGTGGCATGGAAGGGTACTTCCATGCCCGTGCGAGCCATGCCCCTGTGGCGGCAGCAACCAAGTCCAGGAAATCATTTGTAAAGGCAGAGGCATTAGAAGGAAGCTGGGAGGTGCCAGTATGTGCGATAGAGGCCTAAGGGTCATCACTTATTGGCCATGGATGATCAATGTCAGGCCCAGGTTCGGGGCCTTGATGGATGGATGTCTGGATACATAAGGAAGGGTTCCGGCAGGGCTTGCTTTGTGGTGGCTTGGCCAAGATTCCCTCCGGAGGATGGGCTCTGGCGGGGGCTTACTTTATGGTGGTCTGGGCATAGAACCCATCCAGTGTGTGGCGATTGCGACACCTGTTTCTGGGGCTTGCTGGCCATGAGACCCCGTGGTTCTGCTTGGGTGGAAATCGAAGTTGTTGGCACCTGCCTGTGGCAAGTTTGTAAACATTATTGACCGGACTCTCCTGTTAGGGACTCTAATAAACGGCTGTGGCCTTTGCATCCAAATGGTGTGTTGTGTTTTCCTTGTGTGTAATTGGTGGAGTGCAACTAGGCTGGTGTAGGGGTGGAATAGAGCCAGGGGTGTCCGGGCTGCTTGGTTATTCGCCTCGAGTGGTTTTTCAGCTTCACTAAGATCCCAGTGTATGAAGGTATGCTTGGCTATGTGAACATGCTAAAGCACGGTTGCATGCAAATTTCTGTATGTACAAATTTATGCCCTATTTAATGAGGTGTTTAGCACACATGTACACAAATGAATGTACAAATTAGTGCTCTTCCATGCAAATCCCATGTTATTCAAGGCATTGGCTATCATTGCCCAATGCAGAGAAGGACCCAAAAAACAAAGCGGTAGCCGATCCAGTAGGCTGTGTAACAGTGAAGACAATAGGTGTAACTCTTTATTTGGCATATGAGTGAAGCAAGTGTGCACTGAAGTTCCATGCACTTTGTTTACTCACATTTCATTACATTGCAGCCTCTATATGGAAGGCTGTAAGGCTACTGTACAGGCTAGTTGGGTTTGTTCCTCTATTGAAACGCACTGAAGAAGGAGAGGTGCAGGAGATGCTCCCTCTAGCAGGAGTTCCTTGGAAGAAGTCGTTAGTGTGCACAGTTGAATCACTGTTCATATGCTGATTTGTGTAGCTGGCTGTGCTGGAACGTTATGGGCTGTCCATGCAGCTGGGTGTCCAGCCGTTACGGATACAACAGTATGGAGTTTGTTCACTTTCTATGCTGGGGTGTGGGAGTTGATTCTTTAAGCAAGAACTCCTTGAAGGAGGAGGGAAGAAAAGGTGGATGGAATTTCTTATTGGCTGGATTAGCAGCTGCAGGATATCATTGTTATAATATTCTATGCAATTACAGTGGGCAAAATGCCCTCGGTTGAGATGTGGTCTCTAGAAATGGGAATCTGTACTAGGGCTAGTGAAGTTCAGTTATTGCTTAGTGACCGTGAAACTAGAAGGACACTTGTAAACGAGAATTTTTCTCCCCTTTAAACAAGACCAAGAAGGAATGAAAAAATTTGCCAGTCTGCAGATTTGGTTCTCCCTGTTGTATCAAAACATGACCAATCCAGGCTAAGGTAAGGTGAGACGAGGTGAAATCGTGCAGAAGAAAGGGACTGAAAGCGGAGAAATGAAGGGTGATAATTGGCAACGAGGCCTGGCGTGGGCAGTACTTCTTTAACAAATAAAATAAAAACCACAGCATCGAAAAAGTATAAACACTGGCAAAAAATTCAAAAAAAGTATGCTTGCTACAAATTAGGTTCTTATTTTGTTCAAAAATAAAGACACACAAGGACAAAAGCTAACAGGTATAATTTTAACTTACAGAAGCAAACAGCAACTCTGCGTGGGAGAGCGGTGCAGGTACTGAATGATTTAACAGACTGGAGGCAGAATTCATGCCATAAATTGGCATGAAAGGGATATACTCCCTTAAAGGCACGGTTAGATAAAGATTGTGATGGCTCAGAGTGATACACAGTAAGCAAAATACTTACAGTCTAAGTGACTGTGCCTGATTCCTTCTACATCTTCGGCATGGATGAAGTGGTAACACCTCTTCCCCACGATATCCAAAGGTGTCAGGTCCATGTAATCACTAATTCTAGAAAAGACAAAGCCTAGCAATTAGCATATAAACACAAAAGAAGACGTTTGAGAAAATACGAAAAAATATCCAAACTCCAAACTTCAGTTCTTTAACCAGCCAAGATTTCCCTGTGCCGGTGCCCAGGACATGAAAGAGACAGCAAGAAAGGGAGGACTTTCAGAATCTAAACTTCTGAAAAGTGGGACATCTCTACATATCAACCACATTTATCTCAATATTCTCAGGAAGATTCGGTATTGCCCTTCCCCTTTTGCCATTGTTTTATATATGTTTTATATTGTACCCAGCCCTGAACATCTATTTGTTCACTTTTATACCCTGCTCTGAACGTAGGAAGGGTGGGTAATAAGTGCTTTAAAATAAATAAATAAATAGGTAAACTAATTAAGGGTGGACCATGAGACTGCTCAGTCTTTAGATGCTCAAGCAGGCAAAGGGAAACCAATTTTATAGTATTTAAGACTATCACGGTTAAGGCCATTAAAAATGAATTTCATCAAATATATTGGGCAAGAAATATCCAAGCATTCACAGATGGGTAGGGTCAATCCCCTGCTATGTGGCATTTTGCCACAGGGTCTTCTCTGTAGCCCTGAAGGGAATGGGAGGTAAAGATCTTACAGAAATGGACACCTGCTCCTCAGGAGAAAGTAGGGACTCTTAAGCTGTTCATAGTTAGTATTTACAACCAGCTCAATAATGGGATGATGCAACTTCCTGGGGGTGAAGCGTTTTTGTAAGTATAAGAGCACACCACGCACAAAACATGGCATTACATTCTGACAAGGGGAAACTGGGGAGGAGGGGGGGTGCTTTTTTTTTTTTTTTTTTAAGGAGTAAGACTCCATAAATAACTTGAGACATTCACTGTCAGGTTCCTCTACACCAGTGTTTCCCAACTGGTGTGCCTTCAGACCCGATCAGGTGTGCCATGAAAAAAAAAAGTCACCACTGCCCGATGCTCAGATCCAGACCAGCACCTGGGCTCTGCTCTCAGCACTTTGCAACAGCAAGAATCACCAGCAATGGCTCGTAACCTAATCGGAACTCTTTCTGAGAACATGAGTAAACATGCCATGCATCTTATGAGTCCCGAAACGTGGGCATTAATGGGCTGCATGCAGAGCATGGATAACTGGGCCCCATTTTGTGGAGCACACACACACATTGCACACAGCATTTCCTCATCTTCCCCATTGTTGAGTCTTATCCCCACAGATGGGAAGAGTGTGCACTGAACACTGGATGTGGCTCACTTTGAATGTTGGCAGCAGCAGTAGCGAAGGAGCCCTGGTGGCTGCATGTAGCAGCCAAGGTAACTAACTGAGCCAGCTGCTTGCATAACACTGACACCTCCCTTCTCCTATGGGGCCGATGCAATAAAGTCGTGTAGAAAGCGGGCGCTGAACAGTCAGAGCCCGCTCTCTTAATGTGTACAGGGGCACCCCCAAGGGGGGATGCCATGCAATATTAAAATTAGGGGGTCATGTTAGCAAGGATACGCTAGAGTCGCGTCCTTGCTAACATGAACCCAATCGGTTTTCGTGACTGCCGACAGATAGACTCGGCGTTGGTTTTCGTGATGGGTCCGAGCATCAGTTTTTTGTTTTTTTTTTAACTTTTCTTTCTTTTATTTGTCATCCTACTTAATATCACACAATACTAAGTAGGAGGCAGTACAGAAAAGCAGTTTTTTTCTGCAATTCTGTACTTTTTTGTGATGCGCACAACTATTAACGCCTGCTCCAGGCAGGCGTTAATAGATGACAATTAAATGTGCGTCTGAGACACAATTTTTTTTTCTTTTTGCATCAGGAGTGAATGCCTAATAGCCTCATTCATGTGCATTTGCATGTGATGAGTGCTATTAGATTCACTCCACGTTGAACACGCATTGAATAGGCGCTAATCCCCTTAATGCATTAGGGGATTGATTAGCGCCTATTCTACCCGTGTCCGACTGCAGGTTAACAGTGCGCTCGGCTGAGCACACCGTATTGCATCAGCCCCATAGGGAGCTGGTGCATTGTGAAGAGTTCATGCATGTCTCAGCCCCCTCTCCCCCTTCATTTTAAAATTTGGAAGATAGACTAGAAGAGCTTTCAGTGCTCTTCTCACTCTTCTTTTGGCCCTATGAGTCTGCTCCATGTCCTCACTGCCTGCTCCAGGGAGACTGATGTGCCATGCAACACTTGTACAGGTGTGCACTGGCCATGAAAGGGTTGGAAAACACTGCTCTACTGTATTGATCCTGTAAAATGTACATTCATTCATATTTGTTATTTCTCTTATGGTTTGTTTTTTCCACACCTTGATTGATTCTTCGATAAAAATATTATTAAAAAACGCTTACAGTACACAGACTATTTGTCATTAGTCAAGTAAATGTCTGTAAATGTCAGGAGCTGGCATCTCTATAGTTTTCCATATTTTGGTTGTGCTTGTTTGAATTCATGTACCCTTTTGAACAAGCTCTGGATAGTCTGATGGTCTGTAGCGCACAACTACATTAAGCTGAACTTCATCATGTCCTGTACTAATTTAAACTTAAAGTAGGTAAGGCAATGGAGCCGGATGGGATACATCTGAGGGCATTAAGAAGTATCGGGCAGCTCTGCTGGCTGATCTTTTCAATGCTTCTCTAGAGTTGGGGGCAATTCCAGAGGAGTGGAGATGGGCGGATGTGGTTCTTATTCATAAAAGTGAAAAGGAGGAGGCGGAGAACTACAAGCCAGTTAGTCTTACTTCTGTGGTGGGCAAATTAATGCAGCCATTGCTAAAACAAAGGATAATGCAGTTTCTAGAATCCAATGGACTGCAAGATCCGAGGCAGCATGGTTTTACTAGAGGTAGATCTTGTCAGATGAATCTGATCAATTTCTTTGATTAGATGACTAGAGAGTTGGATCAAGGGAAAGTGCTAGATTTCGGTAAGGGCTTTGACACAGTTCCACATAAGCAACTTATAAATAAATTGAGCACCTTAGGTATGGGACTAGAGTGACTTATTGGGTTAGAAACTGGCTGAGTGGGAGGCAACAAAAGATAGTGGTAAATAGAATACTCTGGGGTGGGTGGGGCATTAGTAGTGGTGTGCTTCAGGGGTCGGTTCTTAGACTGGTTCATTTCAACATTTTCATAATTGACATAGCGGAAGGTTTGTCGGGAAATGTTTGTCTTTTTGAAGATGATATCAAAATCTGCAACAGGGTAGACAGCCAGGAAACTGTGGAAAACATGAGGAGGGATCTAGCAAAGCTCAAGGAATGGTTTAGAGTCTGGCAGCTAATACTGAAAAATGCAGACTAATGCATTTAGGATGCAAAACACAAGGGAGAGGTAGAGTATTGGGATGAAATTATTCTAAGCATGAAAGAAGAGCAGGATCTGGAGGTGATTGTATCTGATGATTTTAAGGTGACCAAGCAGATGGATAAAATGATTGCACATACCAGAAAGATGCATGGCTGCATAGGGAGAGGAATAGTCAGCAGAAAAAGGGAGGTGATATTGCCCCTGTATACTGCATAGGTCCCTGGTGAGACCTCATTCGGATACTGTATACAATTCTGGAGACTTCACCTTCAAAAGGATATAAGCCAGTTGGAATTGGTCCAGAGGGTGGCTACTAAAATGGTGAGTGGTCTTTTTTCTAAAGCATATGGGGATAGACTTAATGATCTAACATATAGACTGCAGAAGAAAGGCAAGATAGGGGTGATAGAGGTTCTAAAACAAGGGGTCATGGGATGAGGGTGAAAGGGGGTAGACTCAGGAGTAATTTTAGTTGATGCATGGAACGGCCTCCCAGTGGAGGTGGTGGAAACAAAAACAGTATGGGGCAGATTTTAAAAGGTACGCACCTGGCACCACCAAATGTACGCCCGATTTTATAACATGCGCGCGCTCCATTGTGAATTCAAGAAAGCAGGGGATAAACACAGGGGATCTCTGAGGGAGTGATAGGAATTATAAAGCTAAATTAGTTGGGTAGATGACATTGGGTCTTTTTCTGCCATCATGTTTCTATACGGATACAAAATGCCTCATGGAAACAGCAGCGATTCCAATTCACGTCATAACAAAAATTAAATTTTGCCGCAAACTGTTGCCAGAACTGCTCAACTGTGTGCGGACATTTTCTTTCTAAAACTGTCCTATTTAAAAAAAACAAAAAAACTGCAGCTACTGTTAAAAAAATTAAGAATAGAGAACTTGACCAGCAAGCCCTTGGGCTCCTTCTACCTCTTGTTATACCTGTGGACCACCAATTGGGAACCACTTTATAAGCGCCCATGTAATAGTTCAGGGCATGAAGGAAAGAGGTGGAAAAGGGATATCAGGGCCTGCCAGATATCTCCTCAAATGTAAGTTATATATAGGGGCTGTGTTTTCGTACTATAGTCTTCGTTCCCCATGGCTGTTCTTCGACCTGGCCCTACTCTACTGGCTGTCACTCCACTCACAAGAAGTCACTATTTTGCTGTGGGTGGGGCTTCAACAGAAGTTATGACCCCTCTCCCAGCCCAATTGCGAATTTCACGGAGTAAACTGCCGTGACATGGCCATGTGCAGAGGCTGCTGACTCTTTTTACATTTTCGTTTGCATACCAGCTATAGACCCAGTTGCACTGGTTCCTTCCTGAGGTTGGACTCTCATCAGAACCTAGCACGGCCACTGCTGATTACTGTGCATAAACCTCACACAGGCCAGGAAGTGAACTGGCTAAAGTAGCATCAATGTGCAACATTATATTGCTGTTATTATGGAAAACGAGAAAGACATTGCCATCACTGTGCCTCAGTACCTCCAAAAATAAACCTACCACTTTGCATCAGTGACCGATGCCAAGCTTAAAATGACCGGTCTTTCACCTGGCAAAATGAGTCAGGTTTCACAGTAGGGTCGGTCTTTTCAGGCGAGCTTTCTAACAGAACCACTTCTGCACCCACATTTTGAATGCTTTGAAAGAACACAGCAGTGTGCAGGGCATCAAAGGCTTTCCTCGGAGGCCATGGCCATTCAGGCTTTACAGAATAAAAGAGGGAAATCATTTCCACTGTTTGTAGTGAATGATTACAGACACCTTCCATTTAAAGAGATTGGTTTTCTTATGGGGGATATTTTCACGTTAGTGTTTCTCAACCATTTCTCGCCCCATCATCCACCTTGATGTGTCAAGGGAGAGGATTTTTGTGCTGAGGTGAAAGGGTGTTTGGTCGTGCCATCCCTTTTAATCTTGTTCCTTTAAAACTCCAGTTTAACATCCTGGTGCTTTTCATGATTTTTTTTTCACTTTAGAAACTTTTGGGGTTTTGCTTGTTTTTTCTAAACCATTTCAGGAGCTTTGCCTAGCCTGTGCACTTTTCACCTATGGGTGGACAGCACCGATCATCCAGATGTTTTATTTATTTATTTATTTCAAACATTTAGTGTCTGCTTCTCTAATTTTGCACACTCACAGTGGATTACATAAGCAAAAAGCATAAAATCAGAGCAAATAAAAAAAAATACAGACTAAAATGAGACAAACAAAATCTGGTACAACAAACATGCATTTAGGTGCTAGATCTTGGCACATACTTTAAAATACAAGAGTTCATTTGTTTCTTAGGTGTGAAATACACAATTGATGTGGCAGCACCTGGTATTTTCTCTTAGAATATCACATTGCTTGCTTCTTGGTTCTCTGTCTTCAAGGCGGGACTTTTCTTTCTTGTTACGGCAAATGATTTTTACTTCATATTACCTTTTTATAAGTATTTCTTTCAAATTAGTGGAGTGCAACGTAATTGTGTAAAGAAGGGAGTGAGAATGAGACAACTTGTCTCCATAATCCTGTACACTAACCAGCGTGAAATGAACTCTCAGGTACCATTATTAGTCCAGATCCACTCAGCAGGTGGCACTGTTACCCGGCACGCGATGCACGGTACTCTTATAGACCTAAAAGAGGTTGCTCTACAATGAGGAGTGACCCATGAAGAACCTAGGGTGTGAAGGGTACCAGGGAGACGGTTTACTTCAATTAGGGCGAGCAAGAAAGAGCAAGGGGCAAAAAGGCGCCATAAAAAAAGGTGCGCCTTAAGAGCGCCGCCTTTTTGACCGTCGCCCTCCGCCCAACCCCTCGTTAATGTAGCTTCGTGGGGTGGCAGAGCCCCTCCGCCCCCCCCCAATTCGGCGATCCAGGAGGGCCCTGCCACGCACCCTCTCAAACTGAGGAAAGGGGGCGGGCTTTCTGTCCGGGAACAGTGGTGAGCAGTAAAGGGCGACGGACGCGTCCCCATCAATCCTCGCCTCTATTAAGGCGAGCCTTTTTGTGATGCGCCATTATAAATCACGCCCTTTTTTATGGCGTCTTTTTCTTGGCATGTCTTTTTGCCCGTCGCCCTTTACTGCTCGCCCTTATTGGAGGATACCCGGGGAGACCTACAACTTGCTGGAGGGGAAAGGTGGAGAGCTTGGTGTGGAAGGTCAAGTGAAGAAGTCGTCAGCGAATTAAATCCAAAGAAGGTGAACCTCATTTCCCACAAGGGTCTGAGTCTGGTGTTTAACAGGAAGAGGAATCTCGGAGTGTTGTACATGTCCTTTGTGGTTTGGATGTAGTTTGAGATAAGGAAAAAGAAAGAATATTTAATAGTGTGAAAATGGAAGAACTATACTATAAGGAATGTAACCTTTATATTCCTGTAAAATGTTTAGTAGGTATAGATGAGTGATCTAATTGTTGTTCAAGTGAAGGCTGAGAGAAAGATACTCTTATCCTGTGGAGTACCAGATAGTATCCTATGAATTCTGATTATACAGTATTTACAGTATCTGTCTACCCGACTCTATTAAACATGTAAATGTTTTAAAATGGTTGTGTCCCTGGGCGCAGGCTGAAGAACGTGCACACATATGTGCCTGTGCGCCTATTTAAAAGTTACCGTCCTAAGGTATGTAGTGACTGGATTACAACAAGAAATAAAGTTAAACGCTGTATTTATGTAAGAGTGGTGTGACTCCTCTTAATGTTGACAGCATCATGGGACAGTTTAAGCATCAGAGTTCATAGAGAAGAGGATGGTGGTGGTTCTCACTGACCAGTCCAGAGTTTTGCAAGCTACACCTGTTGTCTTCATCTGGGTCTACGTCACCATTTGCATGACCCATAAATTGGAACCCATTAAATACATTTGGGAGATGGAAACCCCTCCCATCATTTTGTGTGCCCTAACATGGGATTACATTTGTAGGACTGCATGTTTCTTCTAAGGATCTCAGAACTGTCCTTCTATCACCCAATTTGTTTAAACCTTCACCACAGATTAAAGGGATCAAATTTCCGGGAACAGGAGGCTCCAGGGGTATAGACTATTTTTTTGATTAATTTGCCTGGTCCACCACAAAAAGGGTGGGTCTCTGTTGAAAATGTATGTAGAGATCCCCTTGGGATCTCCACTAGATGGCCCTAGTTTAGGACATGCGATAAAGAGTTAGGAGAGGAGTGGACCACTTGTCATAGCACCCCTGCAAGGCTGCTGGAGTAGTAAACTTCTATTTGCTCAAAGGCAGGCATAGTGGGAGACCAGTGTGGCATTCTGAGTTGGCAGACTAAGGATAAGGAGCTGCTTCTTTAGAGTGGTTTTCCCTCTACCTGGTGGGCTAGGCCTCACATCCATGGTGGACCAGGATAGAAAGGAGGCAGAAACCTCTCTGGCCCACAACTTGGCTGTTGAGGTTGCCTTGAGGTTTCTGCAGTTTGTTTAAGGAATTTTTCAATTTACTTTTCGGTGTTTTCTGGATCTCCTGGTCTGGAAAAATCCCCCTGCCTCTGGGAAAGATCGGGACGAGAGAAGATCTGCTAATTCCATCTCACACCCTGTGGATGGACACTGACGACTGTGCTGGGTGACTGAGTATTTTTGTGAAGAGTTTTGCCTTCTGTTTGGGGGCATGTTTTTTTGCTACTGCCTTTCCTGCCCAGCAGTGGGGAAAGGAGAGGGCTCTCTTTCTCTGCTGCACTGGACCTTTCATCCTGAATGATCTCACATTACCATCTGGAAAGGAAAATAAGGAGTAAGAGGATTAAGTCTGGAGACCTCCTCCCCCCCCCCCCCCCCCAGAGTCTCTACCTCAAAAAGAGAGAAGATGACTGAGAGTCATGAAGAACGGAAGCGCAACTGGACCTCAGGTAGTTTTGAAAAGGGAATTTCCACTGTGCCAAGGAAATCCCTGCCCACCTGGGGATGCTTTCCATTCCATGGCCTGGAAGGTGAGATCATTTCAGGACACCAATTCTGAAGATCACTTTCAGAGACACACAGACGGGACTAGTGCGCTCAGGCCGAGCGCACTGTTAGCCCTCGTTTGGATGCGCTATTTTTACCCCTTATACAGTGAGGGGTAATAGCGAATGGAAAATGCGCAGCCAACCCCCCCGAAACTAATAGTGCCCGCAACATGCAAATGCATGTTGATGAGCCTATTAGTCATTCCTGCGCGATACAGAAAGTAAAATGTGCAGCCAAGCCGCACATTTTAATTTCGGCCGGCACCGGGAAAGTGTACAGAAAAGCAGAAAAAACTGCTTTTCTGTACACCCTCTGACTTAAAAAAAAAAAAAAAAATCTGCCTGCGGGTTGGAAAACGGACGCTCAATTTTGCCGGCGTCCGTTTTCTGAACCCGTGGCTGTCAGCAGGTTCGACAACCGACGCGGGTAAAATTAAGCGTCGGCTGTCAAACCCGCTGACAGCCGCCGCTTCTGTCAATAAGGAGGCGCTAGGGACGCGCTAGTGTCCCTAGTGCCTCCTTTGTACCGCGGGCCCTAATTTGCATACCTTGGCTTAGTGAATCGCGCGCCCAGGAGAGTGGCCCGGGCCTGCTCTCCCGCAAGGTTTACTGTATCGGCCCGAGAGAGAGTTGGAGAATAAGTTGGGACCCAGATGTAGCCAGAACCAAATGGGTATGGTGCCAGTTAACTACCTTGGAAGATCTGCTACACTAAAATTGATTTGGCGCACCCATCCAGACTGTTATTAGGTGTGTACATCCATCTGCATTGCACTTTCTGAGGCCATTACCCACTGAAGAGTTTTCCAATGGCTCTGGAAGTATATCCTCTTCCTTTTCGGAGAAGCACCACCCCGGGGGCTCATGGGACTGTGCAGAGACTTAGATCTGGGACTTAGCGCAACCGTTGCCTTCACAGATAAACATCAGAAGAGGGGCCAAATTTATGCCGGGGTCTCTGTGAGTCACTACTAGGGGGAAGTCATTCACCAGAGGAGTAAGGGACAGATGGGCAAACGGCTGCGACTCGAGTCTAGAGATCTTGGAAGGGAAAGGATGGTTTGCTTTCTCTCCTTTCAGAGAGTGTGTTTCTCTCCTTCAGCCACCTGGCGTGAGTTCTTGCTGCAGTGTTCACCAGCAAGGTTATCTGAATCCTTCTTTTCTAAATGGGAGGCAAGGATTCCAGTCCCATTTGGAGCCTTAAGGGAGAGGAAACCCGTACGGAGCTCCTAATTCTTGCACTTGTTACTCCAGCAGTCAGAGAAAGTGACTTCTTGTGATTTTATTTCTCTCTCTTCTGATTGAGACCTTCTACCATTTGAATACCAGGTAAAGAGCTGCTTTCCTTACTTTTCTATTTTTGTACTGCTTTACTTGATTTTTACTAAAGTGTTATTTTGCTCTGGAAAACAACTCTTGATGTGTGGACGTGTTTATTGTAAGGCTGCGAGTATGAATTCCCTTGGGCTTTACAGCTTTGCTGCCTCACAGGGAAAAATCCTCATCTAGTGTTGCGACCAGGCTTTCAACAACCTCTGCAGCATCTGAAGGGAATACTTCTTGAAGACAGGAAAAAAAGGGAGATATACATTGATACACCCTAACCCCCACTTTACCATTCGTATGTATGAGACTGTCTTTTTCACCACCTAATCATTAGTACCGCAGCTCTCTCTTCCATGGCATTCTTAGTGCTGTTTCGCAGAGAAACATAGACTATGATGACAAATAAGGATGGTAAGACCCATCCAGGCTACTTAAATTTCTCCCTGTTACAGCCACTTAGACCCTTGTTGATCTCAATCAGGGTCCCCAAACTCGGTTCCTGAGGGTCCGAATCTCCTCATGCATGAGATCTATTTGCATACAACAAAGTCAGTGTATACGAACAGATCTTATGCCTATTTAGTGCGAAAATCTTGAAGGCCTGAGTTGCAGCCTTTTAGGACCAAGTTTGGGGGTTCCTGATTTTTCAGCCTTTAATTTCATTTAAGTTTGTACACAGCACTAATGTGGACCAAAATGTCACCCTAAAGTGACATACAATTTATGTTCAATGTTACATACACAGCCTTTCCCTTTATTTCCTCGCAGCTAAGGATCCTCTGTGCTTATCCCAGTTCCGTTACTGCTTTTGTCTCTGCCACCTCCACTGGGAATTCCTTACTCTTTCCATGCAAATTACAATGTAATATTATCTGGCTGAACATCTGCAGTCCCTTTTACTTTTCTCCTGTGCATAGAGTGTGTGTGAGAGAAAGCTCAGAGGATTTTGCATGAATCGATTCAAACAAGAGGAGCAACACCCTAAGTCGGAAGAAGGTTGTTGTACATTGCAAGTCTATGGGATAAGGCAGTAATGACATGAGTCAGCCTCAAGGTTTCCTTGACTGCCGAAGAGATACCCTTGGCCTGGCAGGAAGGATGACTGTCACAGTAGGCTTGACACCTGTTGGCATATACTGTATGCATCAGAGAGGAGGCTTCTTTTTGGGCCATCAGCTTGCGAGGCCGCATCTCTCAAGAAGTTATGCAGGGAGAGTGTTAGCAAAGCAAACGCAGGCGTAAAAATAATAATAAACACCACTATAGCCCAGCTCCTCTGTTCCTCTGAAGCTTCGCATTGGCCACTGTCACATGAGAGCTAGAGGGTCTGTGGGTGGATTGTCGAGCAAGCCATCCCCCATAACTCTAGTGAAAGTGACCTGGACATTGCAGCTAAACTGCAGCACAGTCAGGAATCTGTTCCCATTCTTAGCTCTACCTACGCAGGCTTGTCGTTTAATGGGCAGGGGATGATATTAGGCACAAACTTAACTTTCTGTGTGTAAAGGAAAAGTTAAAAGTACTGTACCTATTTTCACAGTAAATGATATTGAGATCCATATTTACACGAGTAACAAACATGTGGCAGTCGATCCTCACTTCGTTAATCGTAGGAGGTGGCAAAGCATGAGCAACAATTACCATCCCCATGATCTGGCTAGGGACGGTCCGCCCGTGGGATAGCGACACCCTCAGCCGCAGCCGTCCAGTGATGTGGATCACCTGCAGATTGAGAAGAAGAGAGGCAAAACTGTGAAAGCAACGATGGCATCTCCTGTACACTGAGGTGCAGCTGACGGAGGAAACATTGGCATTCTTCTTGCAAGAAGCTGCTTACAGAAAACCAAGACTGGGAAAATCAAGCATTTAAACTATTCCTATCTTCTTCTATTGACATGTAGTTTATATATCCTTTAGCAACAACAGATCCTAAACAGAAATGTCCAGTGTCTCCACACTACTCAGCTGCATATCTGTTCAATTATTTCCATCTACTCAGTTTATTAATTAAAAATGTAAAATTTGTATCTCTGCCATTTACTGAAGTAAATGAGTGATATTTCATGCTCCTAGAGGCACTCAGATCTATTTTTTGCCAGCACAATACAACCCTAGTAGTCTGGAGCAGCACTGTCACATAGCCAGCCACAGAACTGAATGTACTGAAATGTAACACTACAAATCCATGGCACTATTATGTATAATATAAATATATACAAAAGGAAATTGTATGTTAAATAAATGAAATTCAATTTTTCAACATGTTACACTTTATTTTAAGCAAATATACACTGAGTTATGATACAAAAGTGATCACACAATAATTAAAAACAATAATGACATTGATTAGATGATTCTGTACTACACACACTCAAACACACCATTCGGTGTGCTACTGCCAACGATAACGTTGGTAACGTTATCACCGGCAGCGAAGACACTGCCGACTCCTCCCGCCCCGACTCCTCCCCTCCCCCTAATTTGCATTATATCGCATACGAAAAGGCCCTTTTTGCAAGCAATATGGCCTTATCGTGTACGTTATACAGACAACAACCAACAAGGACTGAATTATTTAGTCTGGGTGGGCAGGTGGGCGTGGGTGTGGCTTGCTTATTGTGGCGGTGGCTACCCCTAACTAATTGGGCTAGATAATTCACTTAGATGCAGTTCCAACACTGCTCTCTCATTAATGGTGGGAGTGGAAGGGAAATAGAACCAAAAGGTTACTAAGAGCCAGGAGTAACATAAGTATGAGGGGATAAAAAAAGTGTGAAACCTGCTGGGCAGACTGGATGGACCGTTTGGTCTTCTTCTGCCGTCATTTCTATGTTTCTATGTTAGGGCTCTAACACACGTGATAAAGCTTTAGTGAATGACCCCCTAAGTGTGCTTGCAGACCAATTCAAAAATACAAAAAGTACCTACCAATTGCCTCACAAAAGCCAAAATCTGAAATTCCAATATCACCAAAAAATGGTGTTTCCCAATTTATAAAGCTACAAAATAAAAACCATTCACAATATAGTAATTAACTAACTCAACTCCTGTATTAAATAAATTAAGGAAAAAATGATATCTCTCTAACCTTGCACGATATACTATTATGGATCATCTTTAGTGCTGTGTTAACATTGCGGGTAACCGGCAGGTATCTACCCCATAGCAAAAAAACGCTGTGCATGCGCATAACATCCAGTTTCTTTTAAATCACTTACAGAGAAACATAGAAACGACAGCAGAAAAAGACCAAACTACCCATCCAGCCTGCCCAGCAAGCTCCCACACTTATTTTCCCATACTTATCTGTTTCACCAACAACCAAGTTCAGGGCCCTTGTTGGTAATTGTTTGATTCAAATTTCCTGCCACCCCCTGACGTTGATGCAGAGAGTAATGTTGGAGTTGCATCAAAAGTGAAGTATCAGGCTTAATTGGTTTAGGGTAGTAACCACTGCAATGAGCAAGCTACCCCCACGCTTATTTGTTTATCCAGACTGTGTAATTCAGTCCTTGTTGATTGTTTTCTGAATGCAAATCCTCTTTTCCACATTTTCCCTTGCCGTTGAAGCAGAGAGCAATGTTGGAGTTGCATTAACCGTGTGAAGGCTTATTGAGTAAGGGTAGTAATCACCAGGTAGTAGCCTCCATTCCAGCAAGCCACCACCATGTCTCTTCTCTTCATCCATAAATGTAATAGATTCTTCATTGGATCAAACATTGATGTATCACAGGAGACGTACTTACATACTCTAATAAACAATACTCTAATGGTGTTTTAATTACCAGCTATATAAACACTAAAAAAAAACTAAAACAAAAATGTGCCATATAAATAAACAGTTATTTATATGGCACATTTTTTGTTTTATTTAACATACAATTTCTTTTTGCATATATTTATATATATTTGGTATGTTAGGAATTGTTTTATACCTCTATTTTTGACATAATACTATTATATATATAAGCCACAGCACTTGACAAGGTTGATTTAGGCACATATCAAAGTAGATTTACTTCAACTTCCAAATGTTGATATATTGAGGTCAATTTTCAAAGGATTTAGGCTCCTAAATTGGCCATTTTGAAAATGTACTAGGACTATGCCTAAATTTACACTCCTAGGTTCACAAGGCTCCTAAATTTAGGGGGCCTTAAAAGTGGGTGACCATAGGGGTGGAGTTAAAATGGGGGAAAAGTTAGGATTTAGCATTGATTTTCAGAACTAGGTGCCTAACGCAAGTTCCTAAATTAAGGCCAATGAATATCTGAAAACATAGGACCCTAAGGTGCCTAAATTAGGCATCTAAATTAGGGGTCTAAATTTAAGAGCTAGGCATTTTTGGAATGTTGGCCTCATTGTATCTTATATATATTACACACCATAAGCAGCATGTTTTATTTCATTACACTGAAAAAAAATATCTTGCAATACAAAGAGCATTCCTAACAAGTAATTTAAAAAAGTAAATGGATTTTCATACCATCCCTTTCAGGCAACAAACTTGATTATGTAGATACAGTTTGCATTGTCACCTATTCACAGATGACATCCAACTCTGCATCAAAATAGGATCTGATCAAACTTCTTCCATTTCTAACCTCAGTAACTGCCTTAAGAGTAGCTCAATGACTTAGTAATCATAAACTCAAATGAAACCCCTCCAAATCAGAACTCCTCTGGTTAAGCCTCTAAGGTCATCCCCTGTGATCGCCGTATTCTCTGGCAAGAACCCCCCCTGCAGCCCAAAGAATCTTTAACGAAACCTTGGTGTTCAACTTGATCAAACCCTCACGATGGAATTCAGCAACTCAAAGGTAGTAAAAACCTCTTTTATGTATGTACACCAGAGTCATCTTAAACACAAGCTAATTACCATAATCCATGCATTATTCACCACCCTAATCAAACATTGAAACTCTCTGTATTGAAGCAGAGAGCCAGCATGGCTCTCTGCTTCAACGGCAGGGGGGAATGAAGAAAGGTGGATCTATATTCAGGCAACAATCAACAAGGACTGAATTACATAGTCTGAATAAACAGATAAGCATGGGTGTAGCTTGCTTATTGCGGTGGTTAATACCCCTAACTAAATTAAGCTATTTCACTTAGATGCAGGTCCAACACTGCTCTCTACATTAATGGCAGGGGTGGAAGGGAAATAGAATAAAAAAAGGTTACTAAGAGCCAAGAGAAACAGATAAGTATGTGAGAGAAAAAAGTGCGAAAGCTTGCTGGCAGGGCCGGCGGAACCACTAGGCGAACTAGGCGATCGCCTAGGGCGCTGAGCATTAGGGGGCGCCGAGCCGCTGATGGCCAATGGCCGCCGGTAGACGTCATCCCAATGGCGGCTGAGCGGTGAACTACTGCTATGCTGTGTGCCGGATACACACAGCAAGAAGATCGGCAGGACCATGGTACAGTCGCGTCTAAGCATGCTGGTGCTCCTCCTCTTTCCTGCCCGCGCGGCTCCGGCAACATTTTTCTGCCGGGGCCGCGCGGGCAGGAAGGAGGAGAAGCTCCTGCATTGGCTGGTGCTCCTCCTCTTTCCTGCCCGCGCGGCTCCGGCAACATTTTTCTTCCGGGGCCGCGCGGGCAGAAAGGAGGAGGAGCACCAGGAGCTTCTCCTCCTTCCTGCCCGCGCGGCCCCGGAAGAAAAATGTTGCCGGAGCCGCGCGGGCAGGAAAGAGGAGGAGCATCAGCCGCGTGCAGAAGAGGATCAGCGCGGCTCGAGAAGACCGGGGCCGCTGCAGAGCCCATCCTGCAGTGGCCCGTGAAGAGGAGGCCCAGAGGTGAGAGAGAGACTGAGGGTTTGTACAGTGTGTATGTATGAGATGAGTTGAGAGACTGTGTGTGTGTGTGGGAGTGAAGACCTGAATGTTTGCAGAGACAGCATGGGAGAGCCTCTGTGTGTGTGAGACAGCATGTGACAGTGAGAGCCTGTGCTTGAGCAAGACAGCATGTAGGAGTGAGAGAGAGCGCCTGTGTGTGTGTGTGTGTGTGAGTCAGCATGTGACAGTGAGAGCCTGTGTGTAGGAATGATTGTATGAGAGAGAGCATGTGACAGTGAGAGCCTGTGCTTGAGCAGGACAGCATGTGGGAGTGAGAGAGAGCCTGTGTGTGTGAGTCAGCATGTGACAGTGAGAGCCTGTGTGTAGGAATGATTGTATGAGAGAGAGCATGTGACAGTGAGAACCTGTGCTTGAGCAAGACAGCATGTGGGAGTGAGAGTTAGACAGCATGTGCAAGAGAGAGACTGTGTATAAATGATTGTATGAGGGACAACATGTGAGAATGAGTGCCTGTGTATGTGAGAGAGAGAAAGCATGTGAGAATGAGAACCTGACTGTGTGTTTGAGGGAAGCAGACAGATGGAGAGAAAAGAAATATGTTATAAAAGGAATTGGCAAAAAAATAAGAAAGGGAAGGTGGAAAAAAAAAAAGCCTGTGACCAACCGATTAGAAAACTAAGATCAGACAGCAAATGTAAAAAGAAATAAATTACTTTTTACTGATTGGAACATGTAATCTTTGGGAATGTGCAAGAGTAGCACTTTCTCTATGCGGATCTCACAATGTACGAGATCAGCATAGAGGAACTGGAAGCCCATGGGGCCTGCACAGAGGAGGCAGCAGAATGGGCTTCAGTGCCAATAGCAGCAATCAGCACCTCCGCAATAGCCATAGAGCAGCAGTGACAGTGGCAGCAGAAGAATGAGAGAGGCTCTGAGGTTGCTGGCAAAAGAAAGAGAGGGGGTCTCTGCCTTTATTGTGTGCATGTGTATGAATGGGAGTCTGCCTGGCGGTGTATGTGTGTGAATGCATGGGTGCCTGCCTGAGGGTGTGTCTGTGAATGTATGGGTGTCTTCCTGGGGTTTGTATGTGTGAGAATAGGTGCCTGCCTGTTTGTGGTGTATGTGTGTGTGTGAGAATAAATTGGTGCCTGCCTGGGGGTCTGTGTGTGTGAGACTGAATGTGTGCATGCCTGGGGGATGGGGAGGGAGTGGTGTGAAAATGAATGGGAGCCTGCCTGGGGTTCAGTGTGAGAATGACTAGGAGCTTGCCTGTGTGTGTGTGTGTCTGTGTGAGAACGAGTGGGAGCTTGCCTGGGAGTGTGTGTTTGTGTGTATGTGAGGGAGCCAGTGAGAGCATGAGTGTGTATGAGAAAATCCAGGGGAGTAAGAGTTTGTGTGGGGGTGTGTGTGGAAGGGGAGAGAGTGCCTGAGTGTGTCAGTGTCTGTGAGAGCGAGAGGTTATGGTTGGGTATAAGAGCATGAATGTGTATGTATGTGACAGTGTATGTGTGAGAGAGAATGGACATGTGAGTATGTGTGAGAGAGAGAGGATAACCTCCTAATCCTGGACAATATCAGGGTGACTGGAAATCAAGAGCTCCCATGTATGGACAGCAGGGGCTTTTTAAAATCCTTATTAGTTTTAATTATTGTGTGTTATTTGATATATGTACTGTTTTGAAATATTTTATTGGTGTTTGGGAAATTGTAAAAAATATATATGATTTTAATTAATAGAAATTCTATTTATCAGTAGTTTTAAAATATTTTATTAGTATGGTTTTACTATTATAACTGATGCTTTGTTTCTTGATTTTATTTGTTTTATGAGGAATGGTTGTTCTGTTTTTCCATTGCTAATACACAGAGTCTGGCTTCTTGGGGTTTCCATTTCAGTTTTTTCTAATTTGTGCTCCTTTATTTTGTATTCTGTATTTGGTGAGGGTCTGTCTCTGCTCTGTGTGTGTGACCATGATGAGAGATTCTGCTATCATATAGTGTCTGTATAGAGATCTATAGCAATCGGGTTTGTTTTGTTTCCTCAGTAGGTGGTGTATTGGTATTCTAGGACCCAGTGTAATATTTACCCTTGCTTATTCACAGGTAGGGTATTGTTGTTTGAGTCCTTGGTGTTATTACTGTTATGTTATGATGGGATTGCAGTATAGATTTTGGGTGTCTTTTTTGCGGTGCTTTGTGTTAGTTCACAATGTGTCTGGCAGTGGAAGGTGTTTGTGCTGCTGTTACTGTGAGGTGACACCAGAATTTGAAAATATATTTTAATATGATGAGCTGTAAGGGAAACATCCAAGCTCCATTGTTTGGGGGAATTTCAGTGGATGCACAGAGATACAGAACTGGAGGTGCAGGATTTGTATTGACATTCTGTCCCTTCCTATATATTCCAGACTTCACTCTCATAATCCATATAGAATTAGTTGAATGAGGCTATCAAATAATTTTATAGTAGTTTTACTAGAAGTGTGAAACTGGCCAGCTTTTTAAAATAATGCAGAGGACCCTTTGGACTTTTTTTAACAACACTTTTTTTTATAACCAATTTTAAAGCAGGATCCATGCTATAGAGGTGGGTGAGATGAAGAAATGTCATTTTGGCTCCCCACCCCACCCAAAACAAATTCTTCTGTCTAGAGATGCCACTGATTTTCTGTGGCACACAAATGCATTGGCCCCTGGGCGCCGGAGACCCTTGGTGCGCCACTGGGTGCGAGCCATATGGGGCCGCAAGTGGTGGCAAAGAGGAGTGGAGATTTGGCGGGCCGCAAGCAGTGCCCAATCTGCTCGCGACCCAGAAAACCCCAGTCAGCGGGCGTGATTGAGAATGAGGTAGGAGTCGGGGCCGAGACCGGGGGGGGGGGGGGGGGGGGGGCGCAAGGAAGAAGGCTCGCCTAGGGCGCCAAATCCCCTTGCACCGGCCCTGCTTGCTGGGCAGACTGGATGGGCCGTTTGGTCTTCTTCTGCTGTCATTTCTATGTTTCTATGTATTCATGGCATCTTTCAATACAGTCTGAAACCCCTCTAACTCTTGCAGACTACTGCAGCCAGAATTTTGGAAGTGGTCAAAACTACGGACTACATAATGCCCATCTTACACTGGCTACAGTGTCTCCCGGCTGAAGGCAGGATAATGTTGCTTTGTCTTTAAATGTGTGAAGGCTTCTAAGCATCTCTCCCAACATCTTGTCACATACACCCCCCCCCCCCTCTCTGCCTTCTGCCAAACGGACCTGCACAAAACTCTTGTGCTTTCAGCTGCTAGGCATCTAAAATCTGGAAGAAGGTATAGCTACCCCTCTGTCTTGAGAGGATCTAGCTTACTATTCAGAAAAAAAAGCTAAGGCATGGCTGCTCATTAAAGAGGAGATGAAGAAAGAAATTTGTATTGCCACTAGGCTGCTCATTAGAGAAGATGAAAGAACCTGTAATGCTTCCTTGAATGATCCTTTAATTAAATTATGATTGCAAATGACCCTGCAACTATTGTCACTGTTATTTTGTACCTGTAAGTTTAATTTGATTGTAATTTACCTTGAGAACGCTCTTGAAAAAAAGGAAGAATATCAAATGTTTGTAAATATATAAATATAGTTTGTAAAGTATGCATGGACTGCTTGCCCACAGCCAAGATGCTTCCCACGATGAAATAGTCAGCCAAAGTACATTTTGTCTCCTCAATATTTCAGGTTTTTAAAATTTTTTGGTCTGGGATTCACAGAAATAAGGATCAATCAAATGACTGTCTGGGATTGAAATTGCCTCAGATTGTTTTGGTTTGCGTCACTGAATGAAAAGTTATAGTTTCTATTCTTTTTAAAGAACTAAAAAGTTGACTAGACTCCATGAAGCAGAAACAGTCTCTAATGTGTACCTGCATATCACCTCATATGTTCCGCACTATAGAAATGATAAATAGTAGAAATACAGTGATAAACAGTAGTAGTGGGCAGAAGAAAAAAAATAAAGATGGGTGAACTATAATGACAGATTTTAAGCTATATTTATATATTATGACCATCTGATGAGGATAGCAAGGGTGATCAATAAATGCTAAGGGAGTTTGGAGAACATAGAAAAGCAGGTAACATTGTAATAATGAGCGAGCAATATTATCGTCATATAAGCTGAATAAATGTATCCCTAAGGTGTGACAGAAATAACATTTCTGGATACTGCAAATGATTGCTTTTTGGAGTAACTAGTCCTGAAACCCGTAAAAGCTAAAATAATTATTGATTTAGTTCCGAGTAGCACACAGGGCCTGGTAGAGGTGATAACTATGGAGTTATGCTCTGCAACAATGACCAAATATAGTCAAATTTAATATCTTCATGTGAGGAAATAAATATTCACAACAAAAATGTTCAACTTTAAAAAAAAAAGGTATTACACAAAAATGAACCTCGTTAGCAAGAAATGAAAAAAAGGTATAGCCAAGAAGGTTAAATGTTTGAACGCGGCATGGAATCTGTTTAAAAACAGAAATTAAAGGAGCAGAGTATACCACTAAAAATAATGAAAAAGGCATTAAGGTATCCAAAAGTTATCCAGTAAAGTGTAATAGCGGAGTAAAGGATGCTAACAGAGTCAAAAAGATATCATATAAAAACACTAAAGTTATGCCTAAATGAAAAGACACACACATTTTGTGAAAATTAAAAGCAAAATCATAACACAGGTGAAAAATTATGTGAAGCATGTTGCTAAAGATGTTAAAGCTAATGATAAATCCTTTTAAAAGATACATTTATTTATTTATTTTTATTTATTTAATTCTTTTATATACAGACCTTCATGACATGAGTCATATCAAATCGGTTTACATGGAACTTGGGGGTTAACATTCTTAACAACCATTTAACAATAGATCATTCACAGGAAGCAAAGTTACATTTAACAAGGAGAGCAAAAACTTGGGAACTGAAGAAAGAAAATGAGAGAGATAACCATTGTGAGTATAAGAGGGCTTGGCTACATATATAATAGAGTAGGCTTAAATTGAGAAGTTCCTAATTCGGATTGATGATGGGAAAGCTTGGCGAAATAGCCAGGTTTTGAGTTTTTTTCGAAATGTTTGTAGGCAGGGTTCCTGTCTGAGGTCCGGTGGGATATTGTTCCAAATAGTAGGTCCTGCTATTGAGAATGCTCGTTCTTTGGTGGCGGCGTGGCGTGTGGCTTTGGTTGAGGGGGCTTGAAGAGATCCTTTGTATATTTCTCTGATGGGTCTGGATGAGGTGTGGAGTCTGAGGGGGATCTGGAGGTCCAGCAGTAGTTGATTGTGGATAGTTTTGTGGATTATGGTGAGGGATTTGTGTAAGATTCTGTAGTTTATTGGTAGCCAATGCAGGTTCCGAATGATGGGAGTGATGTGATCTCTGCGGTTTGTATTGGTCAAGACTCTAGCTGCCGCATTCTGGAGCATCTGTGGTGGTTTTGTGGTGGAGAGTGGAAGCCCCAGAAGAAGTGTGTTACAGTAGTCGATCTTGGCAAAGAGCGTGGCTTGGAGGACTGTCCTGAAATCATGGACGTAAAGGAGGGGTTTGAGCCTTTTTAGGACTTGCAGTTTGTAGAAGCAGTCCTTCGTCATGTTGTTAATAGATTTCTTTAAATTTAAACGATTGTCAAGTATTACTCCGAGGTCTCTTACATGAGTGATTTGGGTTGTGAGAGGGGACTGAAGCGAGGTGTCGGTATGGTCGGAAGAGATAATGAGAAGTTCAGTCTTGGAAGCATTTAGGACCAAGTTCAGATTGTTAAGGAGGTGGTTGATGGATTGAAGGCAATTTTCCCAGAGTATAAGTGTTTTTGAGAGGGACTCTTTTATGGGGATCAGAATCTGAACATCGTCTGCGTAGAGATAATGTGTTAATCTTAGGTTTGTAAGCAGCTGACAGAGGGGGAGGAGGTAGATGTTAAAGAGGGTGGGGGATAAGGAGGATCCTTGGGGAACTCCTACCGATGATTTGATGCTGGGAGATTCTTTGTTGTTGATTTTGACTTTGAAGCTTCGGTTGCTTAGGAAGGAATTGAACCATCTGTGTACGGATCCTGATAAACCGAAGTCTGAGAGGCGGTTTAACAGAGCGGAGTGGTTCACCATGTAGAATGCTGCCGAGATGTCAAGGAGAACTAGAAGGAATGCATGACCTTTGTCCAGGCCTATGAAGATGTGATCCATGAGGGAAAGGAGGAGGGTTTCTGTGCTATAGGATTTGCGGAACTCGTATTGAGATGGGTATAGAATTTTGTGTTCATCAAGGTAATCCGAGAGTTGGGTGTTGACCAATTTTTCAGTGATTTTAGCAACAAAAGGGAGGTTGGAAATAGGGCGGAAATTGAAATAGAAATTGAAATAGAATGCTTGCTAGAGGGTCAGGGAGAAGGCAGCCACAGGATAATCAGTAGGAAAAATGTGCACTCAGGAAAGCTGAGTTAATTCTTTACTACTGAGGGTGATAAGAGAATTCCCGAACTAGAGTTAATTCTTACAAGGTGATGAATCAAGAACTGACTCAAATTGAGATGATGATACAGCTGGTTTTATAACAAACCGATACACTTAGAGTATCAAATGGACAGTTTTCCTATAAGAACATAAACAATAGGGGTGGGTATTCATTTGCAACAAAACAGCAAGTACTGATGATATTTCCTATTTTGTGGCACTTTGTAAGACTAAATAAACAAAAGAAAACACACGAAACTTATTTTATCTTTCTTTTTTTTTTTTAAAGGTTTACTGTATTTATTAAAAAAACAAACACTACATCCAGAGCCCACCTCAAACCTTCCCCTTTATGCAATATGCTTCGAAGTGCCAAAAAGTGGAATATAGAAATCAGAAAAGTAAATAAGTGATTCAACCCCGACCACCTGAGCCCATCCTAAAAAACCCAGACTGACCAAAATGTTCCTAGTGGTTTAGCAGGGGCTCGGGAGTGACCTGCTGCTCCCGGGCTGGTGGCTGCCATTTTTGAAAATGGCACCAGCTGCCCTTTGCGCCTATCATGTGAGAAGAGCTATCTAAAGGCACTGGTGGCCCCTGTCACATGATAGGGGTAGTAAACAGCGGCTGGCACCATTTTGAATAATGGTAGCTGCCAGCCCGGGAATGGGAGGCTGTTCCCAGGACCCCACTAGACCACCAGGGATGTTTTGGTGAGTCTGGGGAGGCTTGGGAGTGTGGGCTAGAGTGGGCTCGAGTGGTCAGGTGTTGAATCGCTTAATAAAGGGGAAGGGTTGGGGGTGACCTGAAATGGCCCATCCCCGAAATGAAATGCAACAATATTTTTTGGGGTACTACCACTAATAAGAAATGCTATGCTGGATCAGACCAAGGTTCATCGAGCCCGGCATCCTGTCTTAGACTGTGGCCAGTCTGGGTCACAAGTAACCAGCAGATTCTCAATAGTTGATCTATTTCTTGTATCTCACTCTCAGGCATAAGCACCGGCTTTCCCAGGTCCACTTGGCTAATAACTGTTTATGGACTTTTCCTTCAAGAACTTGTCCAATCCTCTTTTGAACTCCATTAGGTTAGTTTTGCCTTGACCACATCCTCTGCAACAGATTCCTTATCTTGCTTGTACACTGAGTGAAAAAAATACTTCCTAAGATATATTTTAAACCTGCAAATTTCTAGTTTCATGACTTGACACTAGTACTAGTGTTGTTTTAAAGAGTAAATAACCATTTCTTATTTACCCATTTCACCCTAATTATGATTTTATAAATCTTAATCATATCCCCTCTCAATCAACTCTTTTCCAAGCTATAAAGCACTACTTTCTTTAGCCTTTCTCCATAAGGGAGCTTTTCCATCGCCTTTATCATTTTCATTGTCCTTTGCTGTACCTTTTTGTTTGTCTGCTATTTCTTTCTTGGGATGGGGGTGACCAGAACTGCACACAATATTCAAAGTGTGATCCCACCATGGAGCGATACATTATGATATTCTCCGTTTTTTTTTTTTTTAATTCCTTCATAAATAATTTCTAACATTCTATTTGCCTTCTTGACCGCCATCGCATCCTGCGCCAAAGATTTCAAGGTAATTATTGCTCAGGTAAGTATTCTAAAGAAACTTAAATGTGAAATTGTGGTTCTGCTACCTGTAGCATATAACCTATCGCTAAAAACAGTCTTGATGTCAGAGGACTGGAGGTTTGGCAGTGTAACACCCATGTTTAAAAAGAGCTCCAGAGGTGAAAAAAGATAGATCAACAAGTCTGACTTCTGTTCCAGGCAATTGGTAGCATGCATGATAAGAAAAGAGCCAACAGACACAGAGGTACATATATGCTAATTTGGAGAAGGGTTACATACCTTCTGTAAAAGGAAGCCAGGTCACTGTCATTTGTTGGAGCTTTAGGAGTGCTGGCCACAAGCACAGGCCTAAGGTGCACTCGGATCTTCGAATACTTCTGATCAGATCCCTCACAAAAGACTCTTAATGAAGTAATGCTATCATGAGATCCAAGGGAAAAGTATTTTGCCTGGATTGAAAACAAAGGTTATGACTAAGATGGTCTTCACAGGTGGATTACCACTGTTTACTTTCCTCCACTGTGAAAACTGTTTAGCACAGCATTGCTTCATTCAGTCTTATGTGAGGGATCTGATCAGAAGTATTTGAAAATGGCAAAGACCAGTGCTGTTCAATATAGTCATAAACAATCTGGAAAAGGGGGCTAACAAACTGAAGATAGTACAACCTAGATAAGATAGAAAGGTCAACAAAACTAATCAAGGTATGGAGTAACTTCCATACCAGACGAGGCTCAAAACACTGTGATTCTTCAGCTTATACAAGAGAAATGAAGAGAGATGTCATAGGGATACATACAATCACTAAAGGGACAGAAAAAGAAAACCGGGAAGCACTATTCACTATACCTCATAATATAACAATTAAGGGGCACCCAATATAACTATTCATTAGCAAGTTACAAAAACACACAGCTACCCTGCAGAAATCATTTCCACAAAAGTTGTAGAAGCACATTACCTGGGTTCAAAAATGGATTTGACAGATTTATAGAAGATAGGCCAATCGTAAACTACTTAAATAACCGCCAGGGATGATATCTTTACCTCAATTCATTCCTAAACTATGACTGCTAGGAATTGGAAGGTTATGACTGCAGATGGACAGCTCTACACATGTCCTATTTCTTGTTTACTTCCCCTAAGAAACCAAGACTTGCCAGTGTCCGAGACAGGATGCTGGGCTAAATGGACCTTCGATCTGACCCAGTTTGATAATTTTTATGATCTAAAGCTACACGTCATAGAAATAAAACCAACCAGCTCTCAAGTCCATTGTGTTTTAGATTCATTATTGTTAAAATAAATGATCTTAAAGGAATAAGTGTCTATTACATATAAACAACTTCCATTTATGTCTTCAGTCATTGATCTGGGCACAGTTACTGACCCAATGTAGGTGAAGCTGATGTTTATGTCCATTTAAGTATTACAGTCAGTTTATGACCACCTAGATTTTAATAGAATTATTGGCTAAATCTTCCGGAGGACAAGGTACCAGATGAATATATGGAACCATCAGATACAAGAAATAATTTGACACACACATTTTTTTCTTCAGACCTCATTAGGTAATGAAGAAAAAGTAAAATAAAAAATAGGATTAATTTCAGGAGTACTACTAGACTTTGCTGCTTCAAGCAATCTATCTTTCTTTATATCGGGATGCCATGCACATAATTATAGTATGTGCCATACTATAAGGAGCCAGGGCACAGAACGCAGGCAGGAACCCAGTGTAATATCTGAGTGCTACCAATTCTGCAAGGTGAGCTGCACTGGTTTTCTGTTTTGTTTTCCCACTGTAAATAAATTTGGGCCTAAGGAAACAGCCAGAGTCTGCCTCCTTATTCCTCTGGGCTATTTCTTAAGCCACAACTGGCCACGTTCCCACAATGCCTAACTCCGGCTGATCCAGTAAGTGGAAGACCTGAAACAGGAATTGAATGCAGATCCCGCTGTGTGAGTCACAGCGCTAGACCCAAAATTTTACTGGATTGCTACAAGCTGTATTACCAGAAAAGTAATGACACACTATAATCTACTGACGTAGTTATCAGTGCTGGTGTATTCAGTGATTATGTGTCAAAATCACTGAATACATGGAGGTAACTAGCTGTTGCAGCGCTTACTACCCTTAGTCACTAAGGGCCTCATTTTAGGAAATGAGGGGCGGGCCTGCACTAGCCGGCAACAATCGCACCGTCGCGGTGCGATTGTTGCCGGCTAGTGCGGCTAGAGTGCCGGCTAGTGCGATTGTTGCCGGCTAGTGCGGCTAGAGTGCCGGCTAGTGCGGCTAGAGCGAAATAGGACGCAAAAAAGTCCTTACCTTTCCGTCGTCCGCGGCGGCTTCGCGGAGTCGGACCCGGTGACGCCCCGACTCCTCCTCTTCCGGGGTCGACTCCGCCCCCATTTTGGTATCGCACGCGAAAAGGGACATTTTGCATGCAAAACGTCCCTTACCGCGTGTGATACGTGTAGAAAATAAGGCCCTAAGCTTGATACTTTTAATGCAACTCCAACATTGCTCTCTGCATTCCCGGCAACGGTTATGGGAAATTGGATTCAAACAGCATCCGAGTGCCCTGATTTTTACAGTCTGGTAAACTGATAAGCAAGGGGTTAACCTGCACAGTGCAGCAGATACCAGCATAAGCTTGCTGGGCAGACTGGGTGGATCATTTGGTCCTTTTCTACTGTCATTTCTATGTTTCTATAATCAGCTGTAGCCTGTTGCAAGCAGTGGCCATGAAGCATCAAGGCTGTTTAATGTGCACTCTACTTCTAACTCACTCAACTGAATATGAAGATAACCCCCCCCCCCCCCAACAAAAAAAGCACTGGGAGTTTGAATGAGGCAGAAGCTCACGTCGCCCCTTTGGCATGTCATCAGCTGCAGTATTAACGAGCCTGAAACTACTGTGTTACTTTGCTAAAATTTTATCTGGTTTTGGGAACCGGAAAAAGAGTACACGTACAAAATGTTAGAAACACTGCACATGTAAGCCAGATCAGGCAAGCGGTGTGGGAGTGTGAAAAAGACACTTGTTTGGACAAATGCATGTTGTTTTTCCTCTTTACCATATGTTCCTGGCAGTTATTTGTTAGAGATCTAGTGCTTCAGTATGAGCTGTTAATGCACAGTACATTCATTATACAAGAGCACTACCCAAAATTATGTCAACAGTTTTCACCTTTTGTGTGGTATTGTCAGAAACAAAATGGATTAACATAGTTCCCTAATTATGTTCCACTTGAGTGCAAACTACAGTATTAAAAATGGCCTCTTTTTCACTGGAGAACAACAACAGAAGTTTCTGGAAAGACCAGCCCTGGAGGAGATTGGAGGAAGTTGTGGGAAACTGGTCATGTAACTCAGGAAAGAAGGGGGTTAGGATACTACTGGTAAACACTTGTGAGTTTAAATATTAGATAATTTAGGTTAAGAGTTTGCTAAATTGAAGTAAAATCACTTTGGTGTGCTGACTCTAGACATGACGCTTTCTCATTACAGTAAAACATAGGTTTGATGGTATTGCTTCTTTAACAAGAGGGTAGCAAAGCTTGCTTGAATCCTAAGACACTCGGTTCCATCATTTTGTGTAAAATAAAACTCTGCGAAGGGCAATTTTCAAAGCCATTTCCATGGGTTAAAAAGCATTTTCCCAGTGGAAATGGGGGCTTTGAAAATTGTCATCATTCTACAATGGGGGTAATTTTGTCCCCAGTTCTCAGAGGTGGAGAGAGGGCATGCTATGCCTCCACTGTGTAATTTTGTCACTCTTGTTGCTGATGGAGAAGTTACTCACAGATTAAAGAGGGCACAAACCTCTGCAGGTAATTTTTTCTGGGGGCAATAATCACAGCATAGTTTTGCTTTGCTCGTTGGAGCAAACTTCACGGGGTACAAAGTACCCCGTGGAGTTTGCACCAGCATAGGCAACTTTGATTATTGCCCTGCAAATGCTTAGGAAAATATTCCTTGGATTGTTTGCTTGTTAGTTAGTAGACAGCTGGCAGTGAATGCCATTTCAGTAACAGACAACCCTTCTTCTTTCTCTGGCATGAATGCAGCGCTTGTGCAGCACCCTCCCTGCCCTGACGGACGAGAAATCTAAACCTGGATCTCCTGCACCCCCGTGTCACAGGCCTAGTTCTGAGGAGAAACATTTATTTGTAGACAGCTGAACGACATCCTGGAAAAACAAGATATGCTTCAGCTTTACAACTGAATTTCAGCCTCTGAAACTGTCCTGCATAGGAGGCTCATCAAAAAACAAGTGCGTTGTCTAGGGGTGGGACCTAAAGTGAGGGACTGGATAAGAATCTGGTGGAGCGACAGATGACAGATGGTTGGTAAATGGTGTTCGCTCTGAAGAAAAAAAAAAAGAAATGTCTTAGAGATTGGCCCTAGAACCAGTTCTATTCCATATTTTTTGTGAGCAATACTGCAGAGCGGTTAGGAAGAAAAGTTTGTCTTTTTGCGCACGACACTAAAATCTGCAACAAAGTGGACACGCCTCAGGGAGTAGATGGAATGAGAAGCGATCTAAGAAAGCTTAAGGAGTGGTCAGTTGCTTGGCAATTAAGTTTCAGTACTAAAAATAGCCGAGTTATGCTTTTGTGGGACAGAAATTTGATGGAGTGGTACATGATACTTATTTATTTATATTCTGCAATTCTAAAACATAACCATAGTGGAGGACAGTTTACATACACAGAGATACATACAATAATAAATAATACATACAAACCAAATACAATAAAAAAACAATATAATAAAACAGCTTAAATTAGCTAATAAAAGCTTGTTTAAAAAGAAGAGCTTTCAATATCTTACAAAATACCAAGTATTCTGACTGATAAGAGACATGATACAAATGGCCACAAAGTGGAAAAGAGACCTCGCGGCGATTATATTTGATATATTGCAAGTTGGTAAAAGTGTGACAAGGTGGTGATGAGAGCTGGAAGGATTCTAGGGTGCATGGTGAGATGCATATCTAGCAGGATAAAGGGATATAATTCTACCATCGTACAGGCTCATAGTGTTAGGTTTGCCGCTCGCGGTGACCCCACAAGCGGCTTCACTCACCAATGCTGGCTCTGTTTTCCGATGCAGCCTGGAAGTGCTGTTTACCCGTTGCCACAGTGTGGCTCTGTCTTTGGGTCCCGCGCTGCGGGAGAGAAGCCTCCGATGCTGCAGTGCTCTTTGTGGCAGAGACGCCCCTGTCTTCCGGATACCACCTCCGCCATGCCGCTGGCGATCCCCTGACACGCCTTAGTTCAGTATTTAAAGGGCCCATGCCAGGAAAGCCCGCGCCGCCCTAAGATGACATTTTAGCATTCTTGCCTTACAAAAGGGCTCTTCAGTTCTGCATCGGTGCCTTCACAAGGTCTCTTGTCTGGTCTTGTTTCTGTCTTGTCTGGTCTTTTTTTTTCCAGTTCTTCATCCAGTTTAGAGTGTGTCCTTGGTCCTGGGCCCAGTGTTGGATGTTTTCAGTCTTCAGTCCAAGTCCTCAGCTGGTTCAAGTCTTCGGAAGCCCTTCCTTGATTTCAGAGTCTTGTTCTGAGTTCCAGAGTTTCCTGTTCCAGAGTCTTGTCCCTTGTCTTTGGAGAACTTGTTCCAGCCTGCGGTGCATCCTGGTCTTCGGTGTCTGCTTGGACATTGTCCTCAGTCTTCGTCAGGCCCTCTACCTTGGACCTTGTCTTCGGTCTTCATCTTGACCTCTGTCTTCAGTACCTGTCTGGCTCCTCATCCTCACCTGTCCCGTGCCTGGATACATTCAACTGCCAGTGGCGCAGGTCTTGTGGTTTCTGCCCTCCAAGGTTGCGCTGTGGCACACGGGCTCCCACATAAGCCATTCCCAGATGGTTTTGGTCTAAAAGGGCCTTCGGAGTGGCCGGAGGGCTACCCCCAGAGACCAGCCCTGGCTGTTGGTTCTCCGATACATAGTGAGACCTCACCAGGAGTACTGTGTTCAGTTATGGAGGCCATACAGATAGAAGGACCTAGAGAGAGTGGAGGCAAACTAAAACATTATGGGGTCTGCATCAAAAGCCCTCTGAGATGGGACTCAAGGATCTAAATATAAATTCTCTAAAGGACAAGAGAAACAGGGGATATTTGAAAGACACATATAAATACCTGAAGGTTATTAATGATGCACAGGAGGTAAGCCTTTTTGAATGGAAATGAACTTCTAGAACAAGGGATAGATTAAAGAGCAACGAAAAGAAATATTTTTCTTTAATGGAAAAGGAGATGGATGCAGGGAATGCCCTCCCAGAGTAGGTGGCACAGACTAAAACACTAACAGAGTTTTAAGAGGCCACAGGTTAAGCACAGAAGATCCTTATTTTGTTGCAAAAGTGAAGCAATACCAGAAGCATGCCCAAGGGCACATCTTTTAGTGTTTACTTGAAAGGTTCAACAATAAGTGGTGAGGCAGCCAGAATAAATGGCTGAGTGGTTAATATGAAATTTTACAAGTTCTAGCAGAGGGACGGCCTGCATCGCCATGCAGGAGGTCTGCGGTTTAATCAAAGATCTGTAGTTTAATCCCAGAGTTGGGTCTTCTGCTTCCTGGGTTGGCTGGAGCAAAGGATACTGTGGATGACGTGTTTACAGCTCCTGAAGGGATGGGATGGAATGAGGAGATGGGGCATAAGAGAGTCATGGTCATTGCTTAAGGGTACACAAATCACTAAGAACTGCCCAGCAGAAAACATAATCCAGAACCCCTTCTCCAGCTAAGCAAAACAAAACAGAGTTCTGGTCATCTAATTCATATTTGTTTGTTTCACGTTTGGACATAATATATATTTTTACAGCCAAAAAGCACGGTTTCCAAGCTTATAGCAAACAAAAACATTCTCTAAAAAAAATAACAATAAAATGGACCTAAGAGCTATTTAGCTGACATATGAGATTACAGCTATCGCTACGTCAGTCCTACATACTTAATTAGATATCTCTAGCATAGTGCTCATTATATTTTTGGAATTAGATGACCAGGACTCCATTTGTTTTGTTTTGCATTGCTTTAAGTGTGAAATTCAGAGCCCGTTATTGCAGGGCTCCTACCACAGATCTACAGCTGGGATATCTGTGTATTTCTGCTGGCATGATACTAGTTTTGTGAAAAGAAGCAAGGTCATTTAAGACCCCTGCTTTTTAATCAGTAAGAATCCCAGATGAATGATTATAAGGGGGGGGGAGGGAAAATGATTTTATTTAAACATCTATTGTGTTTCATTATATGATGGGGAAGCTAGATTTTAATCGGCTTTGAAAAAAGCTTTGCTGCTCACCTCAAAAATCTAGTTCAGACCCTTTTAAAAACTGACACTATTAGGTACAACACCTACATGAACACCCACGTCGAGGCACTGAAACATAATGGTGAAACAACTAATGATGCTAATGTACAATGTAATGTAATATGTTCTCTGCTGTATTTAATTTAAAAGTTAGCTATTTTTAAAATTACCTCACTTTTTTATAGCAGGATTTGAGCCTCGCTGACAAAGTTGGCAAACGTGTATAACACTAACATAAAGCACTACAAATCTTTCAGAGAGAGAGAGAGAGAGATAAAAAAATGCAAAGCTGGCTCCCCCCCCCCCACCATATTTCCAGGCAGCGTTGGATGTTGTGTTCCCAGCAGCCCTTTTAACCCTGTCTGTTTCCTGGGAGCTGTCAAAAACACGTGCACGTCCAGAAGAAAATAGCTTTTAATTAAAAGGTAAAATAATGTCATGTACCCGGAGTGAGGGCATTTCTACTTCCAGGAGATGACCTTTGGGTGAACTATGTTGAAATACTGCCTGAAGACAAAAGGAAAATAAATCCTATGAAAGCCAATACCCTACTTCTCATTAATGTCCTTGGAGGAGTGTTGGGGAGGTCATGTAACTTGCTCGAGTGCTACAGTGAATAAGCAGGAGCGGTCACTGTGTCTGAAAGAGACAGAGTGAACAACCAGTTGGTGTCTCTGGAAGGACCAGGCCTACGGATGCGGTGAGTGTCTCCAGGCGTGCTGGAATCAGGGGGGAGTCGGTGTCTCTGGAAGGACCAGGCCTACGGATGCGGTGAGTGTCTCCAGGCGTGCTGGAATCAGGGGGGAGTCGGTGTCTCTGGAAGGACCAGGCCTACGGATGCGGTGAGTGTCTCCAGGCGTGCTGGAATCAGGGGGGAGTCGGTGTCTCTGGAAGGACCAGGCCTACGGATGCGGTGAGTGTCTCCAGGCGTGCTGGAATCAGGGGGGAGTCGGTGTCTCTGGAGTGCCAGGGTCATTGTCTGTGGCCTGGGTGTGGGCTCCATGCTTTTAGCCGTCTCCCTCCTCCACAGAAAACAAAGTAAGTTAAGAGGACTTCATTGAATCTGATAAATACAATAAAACAAGATAGATAAGATAAAACATTACAGAAGGAACTGTGAAAAGTGGTAAAATCCAGTTTCCCCTGCAACTGGATGTGAGATTAGGGAGTATCAGGCAGTAGTGCTGGTGGGTCAGGAGTAAGATTACTCACGATGTCTCAGTACTTGGGCATTACATGATCAAGGATATCAGATTTTGGATGACAGATTAAACCAATATCCTGTCTAGAGCAGGGCCCCATAGGTCCCTACGCTCACCCCTACAAAATGCACGTTCACCATGACAAATCCCCTGGGAGAGCTTCTTTCCTGCCCACCTCCACCCCCCCCCCCCCCCCAAGGGAGGGCCACCCTGAAGATGAACTTCCCCGTGAGGATGATCCTTTCCCCTGAGGATGGGCCCATCTTGTACTGAAATACCATGCATGGCCTCACTTTGAAAGAACCTCTCTAGATGTTCAGGACTGGCTCATTTATTTGATTTATATTCCGCTTTTTGCCACTTCAAAGCGGATTACATTCAGGTACTGTAGGTATTTGATCCAGTTCTCGTTTTACCCCACTGTAAGAAGGGGTTTGTGGTTCTGACTTCCCTATCGCATTCCCATAGAAAAGCAAGATTACAAGATCCTGCATGGTGGGATGGGGGGGAGGGGCAGAGGGTAAAACTGGGATTGGATCGATATGTCCTAAAAATCTGGAGCCAGTTGGCTCGATCTTACCCCATGAATCATGTTCTCACCAGTGTGTTATAAATAGTGCCAAGAGGGAGAACTATTGAAAATGTAAAAACAAAACAGTTTTTAAAGGTGAGTTTTTTTTAAAGCACTTTGGGTGGTCCTTCCTCCGCTCTGGAAAGGATATTGGTTTAATCTGTCATCCAAAATCTGAGTTTTACGACAAGTCAATTTGTCCTAAAAATCTGGAGCCAGTTATCTCCAGAAGGCTTGATCCTTTGAAAGAGCACAGCACAGCATAAAGTCAGCAGGTGCCATTTTGAATTTGGTGCTATTGAGACAGGAGGGAACCAGGCTCTCTCTTGCCTCAGTCCTCATACACGTTATGATGAAAGGGGTAGCCCTTTGAGGGGGTGGTGGGTTTACAGGGTCTTCCAGGGGAAATGGGGGGTGGGGTTGGCGGGAGAGGCTCGGTGCAGATGTTTCTTCTGCAGGTGTGTGACGTTTTGAGGTTCTTTTGAGAGGGGGGGGGGGGGGGCACATGTGACTCTTCATAGGGGATTGTGCCCAGCCTTAGAGAGTCCTGTTTGTGGGATGGGCAGACTAGCCCTCAGGGAATGGGTCTGTCCTCAGGGAGTCTGCCTTCAGGGCATGGGCTCCATCCTTGGAGGGAGGCAGTACTGGTCTCTGGGGGAGAGAATCGGGACCTGTTTACCCCTCGCTTCTGACCAGGAAGTGCTGATACCTCTATCGGGCTTGCTAACGTAAACGCTTAACTGCATCTCAAGAGGTGTAAGCTAGCTATGTTTCTGCAGTGCCGAAATGTTAACGCAAGTAGCTAAACGTAATGCAGTTTGTGCTAACCTGTATTAATTATTCATGAGCTGCTTAGCAATGTATTTGCATAACAATCTGCTTATTTCAATATTTTCTGTATTAGGCTGTGTTAAGCCTTCATTAACCCAGGCTAACAAACAATTTTACATTCACTAAGCCAAGCATTCATGCACTTTAGTATACTGGTCCCTGTACCTATAGTATAGATATTTATACTTAAAGATTTGATTGCAGCAAAAGATGAAATGTGAGAGGTTTTTTTTTCCAAAATGTCTCCAAAGCACAAATCTTAATACAAATTGTTTATAGGAACAGCAGTTTAAGCAAACTTACTAATGTGGCGCTCCGTATTCAAAAGAATATAGCCGGCTAACTCAGAAGTTAGCTGGCTAGATGAATATTTGGGCACATATCCGGCTAAATTCTAGCCGGCAAATAAGTTAGGAGGCCGTAATTTAGCCGGATAAGTTAGGGATGTTCCGGGGGCATATCTGGGAGGAGTTGAGTTGGCCGACTAAGTGTGGTTGGGCCAAAGAGCTATTCTAAAGTTAGCCAGCAATCGTGCGGCTGCACTATTGAATATACCTCCAAAGTTAGCTGGATACGTTTATCTGGCTAACTTTGTTATCCAGACTGTGCCTGAATATCAGCCTCCACATTTATAGGACAAACACAAAGAGAAAAAAAACCGTATATACCTTCAGAGGAAATAAGGGGAAGGCTAGTTAGGGATAAGGTGTGGTTAGGATGTAGGGTCCGGTCAATTCAAGTATCCAGCTACATAAACAATATTTGTATGTTACTCCAGGGCTGGACTTTATAGTTATGTATTCAATGACTAAGGCAGGTTGGGTTTTCATGAAAACTGACATGGAAACACAATGTTTTGAGTAATGGGGACAATAATTCTAGAGGAAGAGGTCCTTATATAGAATTTAACGTACATTGAGATTATTGTGGTCATTTTATTCTGGGGGAAAGAAGGAGAAAGGTACAAAAATGATGCTGAAGCACGGAAACTAGGTATATGCTAAGCTTTCTGTTATTCTAAAATAAGACAGTTTAAATAATACAAAAAAAAAATGATAAACAGCAAAGAAGGAACAAGCGGGGAGGAGGCTATCAGCGCAGAAGAAACCTCAGCAGGGGAATGGCTGCTCAGAGCAGAGGAACACCTGATGCTCAGTGCACTGGAAACAATTAAAGGAGCCATTTACAGAACAATTACTGTAATAGTACTTTGACAGAAATCTCTAAAGGGCACTAACAGATAAGGGTTTCTCCCAATTTGCACTGAACATCTAAATTCATAGGGCCCTATTCTGCCAGACATGCTGTTGCTCATGTCTACAAAGATGTTGGCTTGTTTGCTTGATAAAGATGTAGAAGAAATTAAATGCATTGGTCTAGGGCTAGGAAATGCCAAACTGGGTCAGACGAAGCACAGCCTCTCTGATCTGGCTAATCCAGGTGACAAGTACATGGCAGGAGCCCAAAGAACAGATTAGCTAATGACCTTGGCAGGGCTGTAGTTTTTATTAATTTTTTTTTTTTTTAACTTTTACCCCCACCAAACCTGGAGCTTGAACCTAGGACCCTGAGATCTGCAATGCAAGCCTATTTCAGTGCACTTACCCCCTCCCGTGCTAGGGACCTGGGCCCTGGTTCCTTGATGCTACCTGTAACATAGGGCTTTTGGTTTGTACTCTCTTTTCTTCTTTTGCTGTGCTGATCAGGTCCTCCGCTCTGCTGTACATGTAAAAACGTCTCTCTCTCTCTCTTTCATGACATCACACCAGTATTAGGAGTGGGAGAAGGAATCGTCCAAGCAGCTACTATTTTTCTCAGCTAGCATATGGGAGGGACCTAGGCACATAATGTCAGTACATCTCAGCCAGGGTGCCGTGGTGAAGTCCTTTGCTGGGTTGCGACAGCAGCTGCACGAGCTCCGGCTCAGTGCTCTCCTCTGCACCTCTTCCTCACGCTGGCCATAATCCTTCTCCCCCCTTGCTGGAAGTGAAGAGCTGTCTTGGGATGGCAGGTAGACACCATCCCAGCAGGCAGCAGAGTGAAATGAAGCCACAAAGAGTGTCTCTGCCGCTGTCACCAACAGAAGGTTTAGAACTCACAGGCTGACTGGCTGTGCTAATCTCACAAGCTTGTTTTTTAATAGAGAGCAGTTCTTGTTCAATCTCTTTCTTCTACTATTTAGCAAATGCTATGGTTGACTTCAGGAAGTGAGATTGTGACATACTGTAACTTTCTCTCTCCCTTTTCTGCTTCTCCTTTCCATCTCCATGAAGCCAACAATCCAAACCGGTGCTGTCTATATTTCTCTGGTCTGTTTTCTTCCAGTTTCCACTTCAATTTTTGTCTGCACATTTCTGTTTCTAATTTGTGGCCACTAACTTGTGGTCATTTTGGCGACCATCTGTGTTTTGTGTGTGCAACAGAGGTGAAGTATTTTGCTCTAGCATTTAGTTTCTGTGTAGAGATCTGTAGCGTTCTAGTGTACTTTGTTTTCCCAAGAGAAGGCGTATTGGTGCTTGAGGGCCTGGTGAGTCTTGGGAGCAAGAGCTGTGTATGGCAGGATTGATAACACAGGGTGCCTAACAGCTTGCTCTGTGCTCCAGACTCCTTTATTATGTCCTGGCAATATGCATGGCAGTGACCCGGACAGCTGAAATTCAGTGCTGCAGACAGAAGAGACAGGAGTCCATTCTTTGAGGGTGGGCATGATATAACGGAAATGCCACTTCCAATGTCATACCCAATTTTCCCCCTTAAATATTTCTGAGGCAAAACCCATAACCCAGTGACCCGCTGTGCTGAGTTTCTCTTATCTTTTTGTAATTCGAGCACTGGAGCTCACCAGCAGGGCATGAAAGTGTGTGGAGTGGGGGCTATGGGCTAGAAAGAGGAATCCAGGAATAGGGGAGGGCATGTGAGAGGATCATGCAGGGAGTGGGGGGTGGGGGAAGAGTGAGGATTACATGATGTGTGTGGGGTGTGTGTGTGTGTGTGTGTGTGAGAGAGGACTAAGCATCGTGTGGAGTCAGAGACAGGACTGTGCAGTGGAGAGTGAATTGTGCCAAATTTGTTTCAGTTTCACATAAATTCTGAGGTGTGCCATGAAAAGCATCATCCCAACTGATAAGAGGCTAATGGATTTCTGTGTCCTAATGTACAGGGGGCAATTTTCACCAGCAGGGGCGGATTGTAAGAAAATATTAGCCCGAGGGATTTTTTTCAAAATAGGCCAAGAGTTATATGCCTGACACCCTTGTGCCCTGTCTGTGCATCCTATGTTTCATCAACAGCTACCAAAAGTTTGCCAAGCCGACCCTTGAGAGGTCCTTCTTGTGGCCTGGAGTCAAAACATCTCTAGCACAAATTACACTTTTTTTTCTAAATAACTAAGAACACACCCTAGACCAGCGATGAACAAACTGAACTGCAGTCCACCTTCCATCCAGTCAACTGGTTGGTCCCATGCCCACCACAAGTCTGGTTAACACAGTAAATGACAGCAGTTAAAGACCCAAGTGATCCATCAGTCTGCCCAGGAAGGTTTTTTTTTAAATTTCTTTTAGGATAATAACTGCTGCTCCGTGCAGGTTACCTCTTTTCTTCATTTCCATCCTTTACCTACTATGGACCCCCTGTGTTTATCCCATACCCTTTTAAATTGCATTACCTTTCTTGTCTTCACTACCTTTTCCATGCATCCATCACCTTTTCTATGAAGAAATATTTCCTAACACTATTCCTGTCCCCTCAGAGTTTCATTTCATGACCTCTAGTTCATGACCATCAGAAAAAAATTAATTCTTGTGCATCGTTAAGGCCTTTCAGGAATTTAAAGGTCTGCATCGTATCTCCCCTATCTTTCCTCTCTTCCAGGATATATATAATCAGGTCCTTCAGTCTCATTTCATATGGCTTTTGATACAGATCCCTCACTATTTTGGTTGCCTTTCGTTGGGCTGCTTCCATCCTATGCCTCTTTTGAGATACAGTCTCTCTCTCTCTTGCCACCAATCAGCTCTTGAACAAGTTGATGTGATGAGGCAACCACACTGTCAACCAGTGGCTCAGACACATATTCTGCTGTTGTGCTGCTGCTCATGTGTTCATTCAGGAGGTAATTTTCAAAGGAGTTACACATGTCAATGTAACATACTAACGAAGCAATTTCCAAAGCCCATTTACGCACTTACAGCACACTTATGTGTCTCAGACCTATTGACAATTCAAAGGGATATATTGTGCAATTTCCAAAAGCCCACTTACATGTGTAAAACCCAGTTTTAAGCATATAAATCCTGTTGAGAATTACCCCCTGCATCATCATGTAAAGTTCTTACTTGCTGCCAGCCCTTCCCCAGCCTGCAGCACCCCCTCCCTTTCCCACCACTTTTCAGCACTCCCATTCTCCAGGAGACTCATTGGCTCCACAGCCATCTGCCCCTCTCAGGGCTCAACCCAGCCACCCCAAAGAGAAGCCTCACCAACAATGCACAGGCATTTCCTCCTGGCTCACCCCCCTCCCTTTCTGTGACTGTAGCGTGCCTCCGGTGGCTTCCCATTGACCGTGTGCTACACAGTCTGCTGCTTTTATAGTTGTGGTTCTTCAGGCTCTGCTCTGCCCACTTACTGCAGGGTAGGGAGGACCAGAAATGATACATGCCGCTGAATTCCTCTTGGATTATAAAAAAAAAAAAAAAAAAAAAGAAAATTTAGCCATAGCCAAGCCTGCACACATCACTGAGACAGCCACTGACAATAAAGCTCGAGATGGATTCCTGCCTTCCCCATATGGAACCAGTGCAGTCAGGGCCAGTGCATGGGTATTAGGCACCCTAGGTAAACCTTACAGTCTTGCACCCCTCCCCTCCCCACTCACAATTAAAAATTATGCATTTATAATTGAATTTACATCAAAAAGGGCATTCAAAATACAATCTTCTGAGCCAAAACATTACTTATAACATGTATACTCTATTTACATGTACTACTGTGGTGCCATATAGCTCAAAATAGCCCCCTACACTGTACATAGGTTTTTAAGCAACCTTTAATCTACATTTATGCATCCTATAGATAGATCCTTCTCTATTTTTGTTGGTTTCTCTCGATTGTATTATAACTCTTGTTAACTGTAAAGCTTGTTGCTGCATTACTTTCTCTGTAAACCGATAAGATGTTCCAAACGATTGTCGGTATATAAAAATCTTAAATAATATAAATAAAAATAAAATAAAACCCTGCAAAAGACCTTTGGAACCCATATGGTGTTAGGCTTATTGTTAGGTGTGGATTTGGACCTTGCAAAGTTTCGAGTAAACTGAATTGCAATATAGTAAACCTCCCATACCAAAACTGAACTACCAGCCAGCACTGAAACAACCCCCACCTATGAAAAGGCTACATTATGAATATTACACCAGGCCCTAAAACACCGATATACCTCCTATGAGGAAAATAGAGGAATTTAGGTTGCTACTCATCCCTACCCAGAAAATGCACTCTAGCAGAATCCCTCGCCTCAGTTATACATGCAGAACACAGACAGACCCTCACCAAATATAGAACAAAGAAACCATAAAGTATAAATAGAAACATGCAGGTAAAACTGAACTGGAATCTGCAACAAGCCAGTAAAGCAATGGAAAAACAGAAATATCACCATGTCTCATAAAACAACAAACAATAAAATCAAGTATAAAGCATAAATCATAATAGAAAAAAACATGCTAATAAAAAAAATACATATTTCACAGTTGTGAATTTTCAAATCCACACATGTAGTTTTGCCCTGTTCCTCTGCCCACAGAAATAGCAGGGCAAAATAAATGGTTAATTTTTCCCTCAAATCCTGTTGCAATGCTGCTAACAAAGACATTAAATAGTACCGACCCTAATATCAAGCCCAGAAGTAACCCGCTGGTCACTACAATTTCATCCAGTGACCACCACACTCTGCCTTCTGTCACGCAACCAGCTAGCAATACATTTTACCCTGCTTCCACACTCAGTTAGTTTGCTTACCAGTCCTCTGAAGTCCAGGCAGTCTATTTGTAGTGCTCCTCTATCAACCATTACTTTTTGTCTGCTCATCAAAGATCTTCACCGTTTGACCAGATCTCCCCTTTGTGAATCCATGTTCTATGGGGTCCTGTAATCTACTTGCTTCAAGGTACTACACTATCCTTTTCTTTAGTAATGTTTTCATAGTTTTGCCCACTATTAAGACTGATAAGACTGCAATCACCTGCCTCCTCATTGTTTTCCCTTTCTGTGGTTGCATCTGCTCTCCTCCAGCCTGTTGGAACAAACCGAACAGAGCTGTAAGGAGCATAGCAACCATTTTTTTTTTTAGTTATTTCAATATTTTGGGGCGATTATGGTTGTGATTGTCGGAGTGATTATGCTGTGTACTTGTTTCAAAGAACTAGCTGGGATTGGGTCGCGTGGGTGAATAGCAGGTTTAATTTTAGTAATGATTTGACTAATTTCAAGCTTAGTTACTCTGTTGAATTCGGTCCATTTAGCTATACCATGTGTTTTTTTCGGGTTCTTTTGTTTGCGGGCAGGTGGGGAATTTCTTCTACTTCTTCCTGCTGATTTGCCTTACACAGAGATTGATGCTTCTCTTCACTCTCTTTTACTGCTGTTCAAAATTCATCTGGACCTTTCAGATTGATATCTTTTGTAACATGATTAGCAAGACTGCTTCCCAAGATGCAGAGGAGCTGAATAAAGAATTTGTAAAGTACTTTTTTTTTTTTTTTAATGTATGCATTGTGGGTCTAGGCATCCTTGCATTCCTTTCTTTCTATGGATGAAAGTTTTCTGTACTCCTTATAGTGAAGATCCCCTCTATTCATGCATCCCTAGTGGTAAAATGCTTTGTACTGATATGTCCCTAGTGATGAAAGACCATATTTTGCTATCTCTACAATGCAGATACTGGCAACAGAAGCACTTTGGCTTCCATGAACATGAGTTGGTCTTCAAGGAAGGCCTGTTGAGTAGAGATGGGGTTCACCTGATGAAGGAAGAAAAGAGTATCTTCCTGAACAGACTTGCTAATTTTGTTAAGCGGTTTTTTAAATAGTTTCTGTGACAATAGATGACAAAAGCTTATATGTATGATTATTATAGCTTAATGACCTCAACAGAGAACTTAAAATTAGGGGAGAAATGGGTTATATTGGGTTATATTGACAAGGTCATAGGTGACACATGAAGGAAATCAGTGGGTCATACTGCTGTTTTATCTTAAATGTCTGTATTCAAATACAAGAAGCATGAGGAATAAGCAGGATGAACGGGAAATTTGGGTTTATAATCTATCTTGTAACTTAATTTGTATAACCAAGACTTGTTTGAATAATTTGTATAATTAGAATAGTGGTATAGTAGGGTATAGAGCAGTCAGGACACACTTAGCCAGTCAGGTTTTCAGGATAACCATGATAAATATGCATGAGATAAGAGTGGAGGCAGTGAATGAAAATCTAGCTCATGTATATTCCTGAAAACCTGACTAGGTGTATCCCAAGAACTGGGTTGAGAACCCCTGGTATAGAGTGTTGAAGAAGGACTGAAAAAGAAAAAATGGAAGAGGTTTAGCTTTCTATGACAAAGATGCATATTATAATTATACTTGCTATGAGATTTAGATAGAAGTGGCAGAGAAAACTCTTTAACCTTTAGGTAACACTAAAAGCGGAAAACAAGGTTGAAGTGGTGGCCATAGTTTATTATAGGCCACTAAACCAAGAAGGGAAAATGGATGAGGCTGCTTCTGTCGACCTTACAGAACTATTCAAGGTGCATATGGGAGATTTCAATTACCCAGACAGATATCTCTTGGAAAAACAATATAAGCAGAGCAGAGACTGCCTAAGAAGAGCCTGGAACATGCTGAGAACAGTTTTCTGGGGTATAAGGTGGGAAAAACGTAACTGGGGACACTATTCAAGACTTAATTCTCATTAACAGGGACGTACTGGTGAAGAACCTAAGGAAGAAGGTAACCTGGGAGAAACCACTCATGTAATGATAGAGGTCATGTTGCAATAAAAATATTCTGATGGGATTATTCCTTTATCCAGTATATATATATATAAGGAGGCATCACAGTACAGTTCACTACCTTCAATTACATTTTTTCCCCAAAGCCTCTAAATAAGCATTTCAAGAAGATCAACATTAAGAAAAAGAAAATAAATAAAAGTGAAATTGAAATGGCCACGTTGGAACCTTCAATAGAAGCCATTTTTTTTTTTTACATAGAGGATACTTTTTGAAGTAATGGGCACAAAGAGCATTCTTGTTCAGATTGCTGCGAGAACGCTCTTGGCAATAACATCACAGCCTTCTGCAAAACTTTAATATGCTCAAGCAGCCAAATATAAGCCGACACCAGAAACCCAAGTGAAGCAACAAACAGAAGAGAAAAAAATAGCATCTCTCAATTTAATGCAAACCTGCATACAAAAGGGACTGATTTTTTTTTTATATAATTCATGGTTTAGCATATAATACAGCTGCCTTCAGAGTGAATATAGAGTAGTTATACATAAGAAATTAGAATTATCAATTCAAGGGGAATTTCTCAAGAGCTCTTTTGATATGTAATACATCCGATATAATGACTAAGAAACCAGACATCAATGCAGTAAATGAGAACCGGTTGAGATCTATTTAGAAAAGACAGGCTTTAGCTGGAAGAGGAGTCTCTTTGATATGACCTCCAGAGCAGGAAGGCACGGCATGATTACCTTGGCATATCTGTTGCTGGGTCCGCAGCTGCTTTCCTACATGGACTCCAATACAGAGAATATTTAATAACTGCCCACTGAATCTTTGCGCTGTAGATTTCTGGTCCTTAGAGTAGCACAAAAAGGAGAAGAGCAGGGAATCGCCCTCAGAGGGATTTCAGCGTGTGGTTTACATTTCATCAAAAACCCACTTTGATTATTCACCGTTGACAGGCCCATGTAAATATGCCTCTAGGGCTAGAGTGATGATAAACTTGTTTGCACATCTGAAATAGTACCAACCAATAGCAAGGTGGCTTTGACAATGCTTGATGACTTTGCAAAGTAGCTGCAATAAACTCAAATTGAAATGATTTGTAAATAAAATAGATGAATACAGTGTGTGTGTGTATATATCTATATATATATATATATATATATATATATATATATATATGTCTATCTCTATGTATATCTATATAAGTCAGAAGACACAACAAGGTGGCACAGCTCATTCATTGCAAACTGTCTGAACATAATAACATCACTGTGCCAGAAAAATGCAGGAACCCTAACCCTTACAGAATTGAAGAGAACAATGAAGTTGTGATCACCTGGAACATTCCCATTCCAACCGATAAGTATCTCCCTTAGGGGTAGATTTTAAAAGGCTCACACGCGGGGTTCCCGGCGCGCCCACATGCAGCTGGATTTTAATGTCTGCATGCACATGTGCGGGTGGGTGGCCTCCTCTGCACGCGGGGGAAGGGGATTTTAAAAGAATCACGCGGCAACGCGATTGGGCCTTGGCCCAGTTCCCTAACCTTCCTCCCCGACCCCTAAACCTACCCTAGCTATTCCCAATTTTTTTTGTTTTTATACTTACTGCTCATCCAGAGCAGAAGTAAACTCCGCTCGCCGGCCGGCTGCTGGTGCACGCTTCCCTGGGACAGTATCTAATGGCGGCTGTAGCGGCCCACCCAGACCCCGCCCCCCTTTCTTCAGGCCCGGCACTTCTGCACATATATGGCTGAGACCTTTCTAAAATGCGCTTGGTGTGAGCAGGGCCCGGCCTTGAGAGTAACCCCCCCGGTATTTGCATGCACAGGCCTTTTAAAATTGACTTGCTAGTATCTTTCTGTACAGCACATATGTTTAGAGGCGTTCCCGGCGGGGGGAGGGGGAGCCAGGATCTTTCTGATGGGGGGAAGATTTAACCTCCAAGGTCCAAGGCACACGGGAGGGGGGGGGCATATCTCTTACTCTCTTTCTCTCACAAGTGTACTCCTGGTTGGATGACCTGGCTATAGGATCTCCTTCAGCACTCAGTAACACGTAGGACAACCTGGTGGCATGCTCCAAAATAAAAATTTACTTTAACTAAAAGTCTTCAAAACACAATCAGCAGACAGTTTCCAACTGATCTTCACAAAATCCACGTGGCCTTTTTGTCTTAGGCCTGCTCTTTCGCATGAGGGCCCTTTAGCTGGCAGGCACCAGGGGAAACCTTTCCTTCAAGGAGGTGGAAGATGGGCCCCTAGTGATGGAAAATGGGTGCTCCTGTCCTCCTCTGAGGTTCACAGCCACCTCTTAAGTGGACAGTCCTAAACCCCTCCCCTTCTCAAGCTCTTCTCATGGGCAGGAATGGTGACTCCAAATTCCTCCCAAACAAAAACTCGAACCAGAATCCTCTCAAAATGACAGAAGAATCCACTACTGGAGGCAAGGATTGCTGCCCCTCCATTTCCTTAGGATATGAGCAACCAATTCCCCTGTCCTACTCCAAGCAGAGGGTACAATCCTTCTGAAGAAAGAGACAGGGAAACCTCCACCACTAAAAAAACAAAAAAACCCCAACCTTTCCGTAAATTGCTCTACCTCCAAGACAGACCCTGCCTGACCAGGAATCTGTCTCTCTCCCTCACTGGTATCAAGCTGTGAGGCCTAAATTTGAGAACCACTCTGACACAGTCTGTCCTCGCCAAAATCCAAATAAAATAATGCCACACCTACTTCCTCCTCTGCCCTGCATTTACGCAGGTTGTGTGACTTATCCCAGCAGCTTTGTAGGAGGTGCCGGAAAAGAACGGACTACCAACCTAAATCTTGCCTTGAAGCCCAGGCTAAGGTCAAACTAGAATGGGGAGCGAGGGGGGAGGAAAACAGCCTATTAACTTGGCATTTAAAAAAAATGCACATGTTATTTTGCTCCCCTCCCAGCACAAATTGCAGGTATAAAGGAACATGTGCTTCATGCCAGCTAGTTTTCAAACAGAAAGCATTTGCAGCAAACGTACCCAAGTAGTTTGGAAAACGGCACTGACTGGCCAGGAGCTGGGGAGTGCTGCAGGCCACCAGTAGAGTACCAGGGAGTCTTCTTTTAGGTAAGGGGGGGGGGGGGAGGCAGGAGGGGATCTGCAGCCACTACACCAGGACTGTCTTATCCGGCCATGATGGGATGGGAGATGCTGGCGCTGCCCAGGGCGCTTCCCCACCCCCTCAGCCTACGGAACCCCAGGGTCGCCCTGGAGAGGTGGGAGGGAGCCACTAGACTGCCAGGGAATGCTTCATGTATGGCAGGGGCCTGGGGGGGGGGCGGCAAGTGGGGACTGGTACTCTGAGCATGGAGGGGGATACTTTTCACCCAGGGCGCCTTTTGGCATAGATCTGGCTCTGGGGCTGAAGACCTTTTTGTACATGTGGACTTCAGCCCTAATAAACAGAGTGGGTGTATGAGTGTGTAAATGCGCTTTGAAAATTATCGGGACCACGCGAACCTTGGCACGGCATAGGCGCGTACGTTTAAACCTGCTGGAGAGCACGTGCAACTGTCTACACGAAAATGTATGCGCATACTTTTGGTAAACAAGAGTCCACGTATAAATGATGTCCCCAGGAAAGCCTCTTCGCAGTACGTGTTAAAAAAAAAAAAAAAAGTCTGCGTGAAATCACTTCCGTGTGTACTTTTTCATGCATTGTGATAGCTAGAACCAATCAGTAGCCAGCAGAAGAGGATTGGCAGCAGAGCTTCCTCCTGCCTCAGACTTCATTCTAGTGACTGCCATCTTCTCAGCACGGACTGAGGAAAGAGGCTGCAGCTGAGCAGAGGTGGTGATTTCTAGGACCCTGGAGATCCAGGCTGCTCTCCCAGAGACCCGGCAGCAAGTCTGTAACCCTGATTCTCTGGGTCAAATCCGGAGAGTTCCAAGATATATCCATCAAGCCCAGCATCCTGCTTCTGACAGTGGCCAGTCTGGGTTGCAAGCACCCGGCAGATCCCTATAAAGGAGATCTCTTTCTACAGCAAATCTTCTATGGTCCATTTACAACTAAAGGCTAAGAACTAAACACTACCATGGATATTGTCAGCCTCATAACTAGAAACGCAAAGGGATGTGACACCCAATTTAGTGCTATCATTATGGCAGTGGACTAGCCTTACCACATGCAGTGAGATATTAATGACCTGCCTATCTGCTAATAGGATGGTGGCACATTACAAATGCTGCAATGTCATCGAGTATACATTAAAATGAAGCCAAGTAGTTTTTCTTTTAAAGCAAAACCCTGCAGCATCTGAGGATATAGAGTTTTGAATGTTTTTATATTTCAAAATAGATCTCAGATTTAGAGGCAGTGCTCCGTTTCACTTGCATACGTAAAAGATATCACATTTTATTGCCTGTGTAACTAAGAATTCTCCTGCCAAAGACTCCAGAGTTCAGACCTGTTGTTCAAAGTCCCTTTTTAAAAACAATGCCTTACGGGTATTCTTTTCCTAGATTCAATATAAAGAAATAGAAATGCTTTTTGGCACTTGAAGATCAAAAGATCCTGTCATCAGAAGGAGCCAGCGAAGGACAGGACCTTCCATCAGCAGGACATGCGCCCTGGCAGGACTGCAGTGCAAGTCTGCAGAGTGTTGGTTCAGTTTCAGGGGTATAAGTCATAGGCTGCTTAAGGTACTCGTCGTGGGACACTAGTAGCACTGGGGCCTCTTTCATTATTTTTCTTGTTGTTAGGAAATGTACTTTGATAAGAAAAACTGATTTGTTTTGAGCTACAGCATCTGGACTTTTCTTTTGCTATTAAAGAATTTTAATACATTTCTTTACTAACCTTTGGGAGCTGACACTCCCCTTCAACAGGGCAAAACTTACAGAAATGTAAACTGCTGAAAGCTGCTGCATTGCCCCTGCCACCATTTCCCCCCTTCCTAACCCATCACCTTCTGGAACCCCTCTCCACCTTTTGCCCTCCAATCTAACCCCACCTCCATCTCTTGAGCCTAAGATTACATGTTGGTTTTATCCCTGCCTAGGAATGATCCTACTGGTCAATAAGCTAATTGGTCAACAAGCCACGTCCCTCACATGACAGGGCAAGCAGTTTGGTGAGCTTCCGGGACAAGCACAGTACAAGAGATCCTGTGGTTATTCCAGGGAGAACAGATTTGCTCTTCCTTTCTGTGAAGTTATTTTTGGTAGTGCATCTGCGCCATCACACTTTCACTCAAGCCGCCAAGGAACTGACATCAATGACTATCCTAGCAATATGAAAATAGAGCAGGAATTGCAAGGATGAGTGATGCCAGATTATGCTGGTCAGAAACACAAACAGAAGCATGAAAGAAACCAGTATAGCACTGGAAGAGGAAACAGGGAGGCACGGAAAAGTTAAAATTGGTCCCTAACGCTTCTTCTGCTTTTCCAAAAAAAGCTGCACGCTGCCAATGGAGAGACCTATGTTAGATTCTTGGCTCTGATCTTCTGCTCTATGGGTGAGCTGGGATTGGGGATACTGTGGAGGCAGCTTTCACACCTCCTGGGGGGTGGGTCCCTAGTTAATCATATAACAGTGATAGCTGAGTTCAAAAAAGGTTTGGATAAGTTCTTGGAGGAGAAGTCCATCAACGGCTAATAATCAAATTTACTTAGGGAATAGCCACTACTATTAATTGCATCAGTAGCATGGGATCTTCTTAGTGTTTGGGTAATTGCCAGGTTCTTGTGGCCTGGTTTGGCCTCTGTTGGAAACAGGATGCTGGGCTTGATGGACCCTTGGCCTGACCCAGCATGGCAATTTCTTATGCTCTTATATCTAGTGGCCAGACTTAGGACCCATGATTGCAAGGCCCCGGAGGGAGTTCTGGTGCATGGCCCCCAACCGAGGAGATCAAAGATTTTGCAGTCTCCTTGCAATTACCTAAACTATCCAATAATGATCTAGCTGGAATGTTGGCCCCCTACCATCAAGCTCCCAGGTCCAGATGGGTTTACGCTAGATTCTTATAAACCTTTCCTGGAGTTACTTGCCCCAGTGTTTTGCGAGCTGTTTAATTATCTCCGGGAACTCAATTCTCATACCGGTCACCTTACCGAGGTTTTATTAGTATTAACTCACAAGAAATCATCATACAGGCCAATTTCCCTGATAAACACTGATGTTAAAATATTGGCAAAAATTCTTCAATTGAGATTGGAGAACCTGATTCCTAATTTGATAGCTTAGGATCAAACTGGATTTATTAAAGGCAGATCCTCCACCAATAACACTCGATGGTTATTTAACATCCTGTTATCTGGCACAAAAGCACAAGGTCACAGGTGCTATATCTATAGATGCAGACAAGGCCTTTGACTGTATCTCATGGCAATTTCTTTACACAATGCTCAAAAAATAGAAGCTTTCAGCAGTCTTTATTGCATGGATTCAGGCCTTTTATTCTAAAACAGCAGCAAGGGTTTTGCTGAATGGATTGGTGAGACACCTATTTTTCATTTGAAGGGGCATTTGACAAGGTCGGCCTCTATCACGGACGCGAAGTCACTTAATATCTAAATTTTATAAATATATTAGGGCTCAGATGTGCCAGGAGGAGACACTGCCAGGCCTCACAGAAGTATGAAACGTGGATCTACAATTTGATCTGGATTGGAGAAGCTCCTTGTGAATTTGGCGTGCATCCAGTAAAATCTCTTTAGTACTAAAAGCCAAGAACTTTTATTTAGTTTGCTGCATCAACCAAACCGTACTCCCCTCTTCTCAAAATTCAGTGCGAGCAGCCCACTCTGCTGGTGCAGATGTACGTACTGAAGAAGTTATATACTGTACATGTGTGGAAGCATGGGGGTTCTGGGAACAGGTTCTTGACCTTACTCAACAAATGTGTGGTCAGGCTCCTCCCAGGGACCCACTTATTTGCCTTCTAGATTTATGTTGCGAACGGGTTTGTATGAGGGGGTTTCAGGAAACGGATCAATCAATTGCTTCACATAGCATGCCTTACAATAGCACATATGTGGAAACAAATGCCCAGCATTTCATGTTGGGAAAATAAGGTAGCTAACATTGCAATTTTGGAGCAAATGACACATGCTCTTCGGAGCAATGCAATATATACACTGATATTTGGTCTCCATATTGGGCTTTGCAAAGGGGAAGAGTTGGAAGATGATGTATCCCATATTCTTGCATTGCTCTGTTGTACTTACATTGTTCCTTGTTTTGTGCAAGTAATGACCCTGTCCCTCTTCCTTTCCTCCCTCCCCTTCACCCAGCCGATACCTTCACAAAGCCCTTTCTTGTGCTGGGCTCACAGTATGCTCCTAGCACGATCCCAGCGGCTTTCTGGTGCACCAGCTTCAGCAATCATCCTGTTACATGTGACAAATGTAGCTTCATCCCACTTCTTTTTTTTTTTTTTTTCTTTGTACTTTAAGTTTTTCAAGTGAATTTTATGCGCATGAAAGGTGCTAGACTGACTTGCACTGGAAAAACAAAGTCCTCCATTCATCCCTATAACAAGTACAGCAGGGGCAGTGACAGCACTGTCAGTTTCCTGAGTCTAATAATGCTTCACTCTCTTTAGGTACTTCAGTTGAGCTTTATAGCACTGGAGTAATCACCCAGGTACTTTAGTCATCTCCCCAGCGGGGGCAGTAGTCACAGCGTGTGCCGCAGCATGTCAGGGGGGCATGCTGCATGATTTTTCTCTCTTCTTCCTCCTCTTCCCCCACCTGTGGAACTACCTTTTTCTTAATTAATGTTCTCTATCTGACAATAACATTGTTTCCAACTTTTGGTGTCTCTGGCTCAATTTTCTTGCTCAGCATCTCTCTTTTATTCTAATTTTCTGGTTTTGTCTCCATTCCTTTTTTTTTCTGTCTCTCTCTGGAGTCCTTTTACTTTTCTGTTTCAATTTTGTCTTTTCCTCCTTTGTCTTTCCTTCAGCAGCAGATATGTTAGTCTGTCTTCTGTCCCTATTCTATCCCCTTTTTCTGCTTCTTTTCTTCTTTGTCCTCTTCCTATTCTTCCTGCCTACTCTCCTTTACCCATTCTGCTCCCCTTTCTTCTTTATTCCTCAACCCATTTTTCATACGATACCTTCCTGGATTCTTTCTCTCCCCATCCCCCAAAAACAGGGTCCTCTTTCTCTCACCCCAATTCTCAGTCCTCTCCCTCTCCATTCCCTGCTATTCCTAACCTTCTCTCCCTCCCACTTCCTGTGGTCACCTTCCAATATCTTCCCAATCCCAAGTCTTCTCCCCTTACCCTCCCCCAACGTCACCAGTCATCTCCTTCTCCTTTCTGTCTCCCCCTCACCCCTTTCTTTTCCTCCTCTCCATCCTCCACCTTTGCTCTCCCCAAAACCCTTGCTGTCATCTCTCTCCCCCCATGCTCTCTCCTCCCCTTACTCCTCTCTCTTTTCCTCATCTTATTTTCACTCTCCCCTTACTTTGCTCACCCCATGCTTGCACCTTCTTCTCAATCTCCCCTCGTTTGCTCTTCCCCTCACTCTTTTCTCTCTCTCCCAATTCTTACTTTTCCCCCATCCCTATTCTTGTTTTAACCTCCCTCTTGCTCTACCCTTTCATTTTCTATTTGCATACCCAGTCTTCCAGTTTTGCAATGTCCGCTTGCAATTTTTCACAATCTTCTTGTGACTTAACTACTTTGAATCATTTTGTGTCATCAGCCAATTTTATCACCTCCCTTGTTCTCATTTCCAGGTCGTTTATATATATATATATTAAAAAGCTGTGGTCCCAGAACAGATCCCTAGGGCACTCCACTATTCACCTTTTTCCATTGGGAAAATTTATCATTTAGCTCTTCTCTCTGTTTTCTATCTTTTAACCAGTTGCCAGTCCACAATAGGACACTGCCCCCTACCCCATGACTTTTTAATTTCTTAAGAAATCTCTCATGAAGGATTTTGTCAAATGCTTTCTGGAAATCCAGATACACTATATCAACTGGCTCACCTTTATCCACATGTTTATTTATGTCCTCAAAAAAATGTAGCAAATTTGTGAGGCAAGACTTCCCTTGGCTAAATCCATGTTGCCTTTGTCTCATATTAAACTATGCTTATCTATATGTTCAGCAATTTTGTTCTTTATGATAGTTTCTACAATTCAGTGAGACATCAGACTTACTGGTCTGTAGTTTCCTGGATCACCCCTTAATCCCTTTTTAAAAACTGGTGTTACATTGGAAACCCTCCAGTCTTTAGGTACAATAGATGATGATATTGATAGTTTACAAATTTCTAACAGCAGGTCCACAGTTTCATTTCTCAGTTCTTTCAGCACGCTGGGATATATACCATCTGGTCCAGGTGATTTGCTACTGTTTAGTTTTTCAATTTGCCCTAGCACGTCTTCCAGGTTCACTGAGATTTGTTTCAGTTCCTCTGAATCATCACCTTTGAATATCATTTCTGACATGAGTATATCTCTTACATCCTTCTCAGTGAATCAAAGAATTAATTTAGTCTCTCTGCTATGGCTTTGTCATCCCTAAGTGCCCCTTTTACCCCTTGATCATCTAATGGTCCAAATGACTCCCTCGTAGGCTTTTTACCTCGAATGTACTTGAAAAAGTTTTTATTATGAGATTTTGCTTCCATGGCAAGCTTCTTTTCATATTCTCTCTTTTCCGTCTTTATCAATGCTTTGCCTCTGACTTGCCAGTGCTTATGCTGTTTCCTGTTTTCTTCATTCAAATTCCTTTTTCATTTCTTGAAAGATATTCTTTTAGATATTATAGCCTCTCTCACCTCACCTTTCAACCATGCCGGTAGTCGTTTATCCTTCTTTCCACCTTTTCTAATGCATAGAATACATCTGGTCTGGCCTTCCAAGATGGTATTCTTAAACATCTATGCCTGAGCTAAACTCTTAACATTTGGAGTTGCTCCTTTCAGGTTTTTTCCTAACCATTTTCCTCATTTTATCATAGTCACCTTTTTGAAAGTTAAATGCTGTCATAGTAGATTTCTTTTTTGCACTCCCTCCAGTTATTAAATTAAATTTGATAATATTGTGATCATCAAATCCTGTATTACACTAAGGACTAAGTCTATAATAGATTTCCCTACTGTTGGTTCTTGTACTAGCTGCTCCATGAAGCAGCCATTTATTTCATCTAGGAGCTTTAGTTCTCTGCAATGATGTAACATTCACCCAGTCAATATTGGGGTAACTGAAATCACCCATTATAACAGTGCTGCTGATTTTGCTAGAACATAAGAACATGCCATACTGGGTCAGACCAAGGGTCCATCAAGCCCAGCAACCTGTTTCCAACAGTGGCCAATCCAGGCTATAAGAACCTGGCAAGTACCCAAAAACTAAGTCTATTCCATGTTACCGTTGCTAGTAATAGCAGTGGTTATTATCTAAGTCAACTTAATTAATAGCAGGTAATGGACTTCTCCTCCAAGAACTTACCCAATCCTTTTTTAAACATAGCTATACTAACTGCACTAACCACATCTTCTGGCAACAAATTCCAGAGTTTAATTGTGCGTTGAGTGAAAAAGAACTTTCTCCGATTAGTTTTAAATGTGCCATATGCTAACTTCATGGAGTGCCCCCTAGTTTTTCTATTATCTGAAAGAGTAGCTTCCCTAATTTCTTTTAGCATTTCATTGTCCATTAGTTCATTCTGGCCAGGTGGACAATATTATACCCTCACTACTATTTTATTCCCTTTTTCACCTGAAATTTCTATCCATAATGCTTCAGCATTGCATTTTGTTTTCTGTAGAACATTTATCCTATTTGACTCAATACGCTCTTTATTAGAGATGTGAATTGTGTGATCGATCGTCTTAACGATCGATTTTGGCTGGGGGGGGGGAGGGAATCGGATCGTCGTGGTTTTGTTTTTTTTTTAAAATCGTGTAAATCGTAAATCGGGGGAGGGCGGGAAAACCGGCACACTAAAACAACCCTAAAACCCACCCCAACCCTTTAAAATAAATCCCCACCCTCCCGAACCCCCCCAAAATGTCTTAAATTACCTGGGGTCCAGTGGGGGGGTCCTGGTGTGATCTTCCACTCTTGGGCCACAGGTGTGTTAATAGAAATGGCGCCGGCGCTACCTTTGCCCTGTCATATGACAGGGCAAAGATAGCGCCGGCGCCATTTTGGTTCCTGTCCCCCGACGTCACGAGCGCAGGAGATCGCTCCCTAACCCCCGCTGGACCCCCAGGGACTTTTGGCCAGCTTGGGGGCACCTCCTGACCCCCACAAGACTTGCCAAAAGTCCAGCGGGGGTCCGGAAGCGACCTCCTGCACTCGAATCGATTTGCCGTATTTGCCATGATTTGCCACGGCCGGCGCCATTTTGCAATACGGCAATACGATGCGAGTGCAGGAGGTCGCTTCCGGACCCCCGCTGGACTTTTGGCAAGTCTTGTGGGGGTCAGGAGGCGCCCCCAAGCTGGCCAAACGTCCCTGGGGGTCCAGTGGGGGTCCGGGAGCGATCTCCTGCGCTCGTGACGTCGGGGGACAGGAACCAAAATGGCGCCGGCGCTATCTTTGCCCTGTCATATGACAGGGCAAAGGTAGCACCGGCGCCATTTCTATTAACGCACCCGTGGCCCGAGAGTGGAAGATCACACCGGGACCCCCCCCACTGGACCCCAGGTAATTTAAGACATTTTTGGGGGGTTCGGGAGGGTGGGGGATTTATTTTAAAGGGTCGGGGTGGGTTTTAGGGTTGTTTTAGTGTGCTGGTTTTCCCGCCCTCCCCCTTCCCCCGATTTACAATTTTTGACGATAAATCGGGGGAATTCCTATTGTATATCGCCTCTAACGATTTTTGATGATTTAAAATATATCGGACGATATTTTAAATCGTCAAAAAACGATTCACATCCCTACTCTTTATCATATTGTGCCACCCTTCCACCAATTTGATCCATCCTATCAATTCGATATACTCTGTACCCTGGTATCACAGTGTTCTCACTGGTTATCCTCCTTCTACCAGGTCTCTGAGATGCCAATTATATGTACCCCTTCATCCAGTGCTATACACTTTAACTCACCCATATTATTTTTTAGACTTCTAGCATTTCAAAGTATGGTTTTTGTTTGTATTAACAACCTGCTCATCAGCTGACAGGGGTAATTTGGAATCTTTTTGCATTTTACTTAAAGGTACCTGATCCACTTTGACATTTATTGCAACCTTTCTACTGGGATGCCCTATTTTCCCTGTTCTCATAGATTCCTTCAAAGATACATCATTCGAAACCATACGCTTTTGAGCGACTGTCGGCTTTCCTCCATCATTCAGTTGTTGTATCTTATTGCTAAAGGGTTGTAGGGCTAGGAACTACCTCATCACCCTTGCATTGGACTCACTGTAACATAATAATGATGGCAGAAAAAGACCAAATAGTCCACCCAGTCTGCCCAGCAAGCTTCTTAAAATAGTAACTGCCACTCTGTACAGGCCGCTTCCATGTTTCTCTTAAAGGCAGTAACTGCCGCTCCATGCAGTTATCCCTAAGCCTTATGCAAATCCATAAAGATTCCTGCTAGCAACAGTCTTTACTGGGTTATGAGCGTTCTTGAAAATCCAGGCCGTGCTGCTTGACATGCTGTGCTTAGGAGCTTGGCCATAGAAGCAGTCCTGTGCTTTTTCCCTTGTGTCTGCCTATCAGAACCCTCTTGGTTGTTGTCTGAATCCAATTCCTTTTCCCACCTGCCATTGAAGCAGGAAACAATGTTGTAGTTGCATTAAAATGATCAAGGCTTATTGATAAAGGATTGATTAAAAGATTTATTTATTTATTTATTTAGAACTTTTATATACCGGCATTAGTGGGTACATCATACCGGTTCACATAGTAACTGAGAGTTTGGAAAATACATTTCAACAGGGAGACAGTAACTGGGCAGGGGATAAAATAAATAGGCAGTAGGAAAGATAGTTAAAAAACAAGAAAGTCATAACCAGAGAATACAGTTTATATATACAGATATATGAAATAGGTTATAACCCTAAAGCTTTATTTTCACTGGTTCCTAGATTGACTGAAAAGCAGAAATCTCTAAAGTGCGCTGAACATTCCATGTTAAATGCTGACTCTTTTGTTAGATATTTTAAGTTAGAGAATTTACTCTCAACTTTCAAGGATGTTCCTTCATTGTATCTGGACTTGCCTGTTAGTGGTCTTTCTTTGTGGTCTGAATTTGAACTTGTTGCTTCTACTCAAATTGCTAGTGTTATTGCCAATCTTAACAACACGATGTGTCCCCTTTTGAAAATCTCTACTATTTCATTCAAAGAGATATTTGAAATTATGAAAGTGTCAATTTCTTCTTTGGTAAATTTTTCCCTTAGTAGTGGGACCATACCCTTGGTCCTAAAATCTGCATTGGTTAAAGCTTTACTTAAAAAATCTACTGCAGATGCATCTAAAGTAGAAAACTACAGACCCATTTCATCACTTCCATTACCGATTAAAGTCATTGAAGGGATTGTTCTTCAACAACTGACAAATTTTCTTGAGAAGCATGATGTTTTGAGTCCCCATCAATTTGGTTTTCGTCGTGGTTTGAGCACTGAGCTTCTTTTGATTTCTTTAATCGATTCCATAAAAAGGGGTCTAGACAGCGGTCAGCAGTTCATTTTAGTTTCCCTTGATATTACATCAGCATTTGATTCCATTGATCATAAGATACTATTATATCGTCTGCGGGAATGTGGGATTACAGGCACAGTGCTTGGTTGGTTTGAAAATTACCTTTCAGAATGTTCTCAAACGATTTGTTTCAATAATCTCTGCTCTGAAGTTCAGTATGTTAAAGTTGGGGTTCCACAGGGCTCAGCCCTTTCTGCCATGTTGTTTAATGTTTATCTTGCTCCCATTGCGAAGTTATTAGCCATTATCACTGATGGCTTCAAGATATATGCGGACGATATTCAATTTTATGTTAAAGTCAAAAGTTCTTGGCAAGAAACAGTTGATTCACTTGCTCTCTGTTTAGACACCATTAATCGTTGGTTAAAACACAATAAATTGTTACTCAATACCAATAAGACTACTATGTTGTTAATTCATCGCGCATTATCCACTCCAACTCAAAATTCTCTGGTCATTGATAACATGTCTTTTTCCCTTCTTAATCCGATTAAGAGTTTAGGATTTCTGATTGACTCTACTCTATCTTTTAGACCTCAAATTAGAATGCTAATTAAAACTGGGTTCTTTAAATTGCGTCTACTGGTTGGCTTACACCATTTGTTATTTGAGAGAGATTTTTTGATGGTTGTCCGGGCACTTATATTTCCACACATTGATTACTGTAATGGTCTTTATTTAGGCTTGCCTAAATGTTATATTCAGCCCATTCAGTTATTATTAAATTCTGCTGCCAGGCTAGTTTCCAATTCAAAACGTTTTGAGAGGATTTCACCAGTTTTGTGTAATCTTAACTGGTTGCCAGTTCATGAACGGATTGTTTTCAAAATAGGGATGATAGTTTTCAAACTTCATACATCCAATTCCCCTTATTGGTTTAATGCACTTTTGAGGATCCATAAACCTGCTAGATGCTTGAGATCGTCACAGTTGAATTTACTGGAGGTTCCTTCTGTCCGTCAGGCTCATTTATTTATCACTAGAGAGACGTCTTTTTCGATAGTGGCACCCTGTCAATGGAATCTTATTCCTTTGGATTTAAGATCTCTTGAAGATGTCAAGAAATTCAAAACATCTTTTAAAGAATTTTTGCTTGCCTGTGCGTTTAATGTCTAAAATTGTGGAGAGAAGTTTTTGCTATATGACAGCTGATGATTCAGTAATTGGTCTCATTTATGTTATTATGATGTGTATTATTATTGTTATGATTCATGATTTTTTGGTTTCTGTGAAACCACGTGTTTGTAAAGATTTGATTTTATGTATGTAATTATGTTCATCGCCTAGGCCTTTTTGTGTTAGGCGTTTAATAAATTCTTTTAAATGAAAAATGAAAATGATAGTAATCTCCTTGCCTTCTGCTAAGGATAGTAACTACTGTACCAGCAAGTTACCCCCATGCACGCTTTCTTCCTTTCTTTTAGGACTTGGCCATAGAAGCTTCTGAGTCTGCAGATGGGTCTTCTTCTTCCCAAGGTATAGCCAAGATACTGGACCCCATGCCCTCCCAGCAAGCACTTATTGGGATTGGCTTTCAGTCCTGCTGAGATACTGGACTCCTTGTTCCTATTTATCCATAGGAGTGATTGATGATCCGTCATAAGCATGAACTGCCATCCTAGCAGGTACTATGAAAAGGCATCTAAGGCCTCTTAACTGCCAAGGCTTCTTTCTTGATTGTTGAGTAACATCTTTCCCGCAGCACCAGTGCACAGCTAATGTATGCCATTGGGTGTTCTTGGCCATAATTCTCTTGTACAAAATCTGTCCCCAAGCGTATCTCTGAGGCATTGATTTACACGGTGAAAGATTCAGTGAAGTACAGACTTATCAGGACCGTTTGAAAGCATAACTCCCCTTTCAGAGGCTGGAAGGTCTTCTCTGCTTTGGTGGACCATTGGACCTTCTCTGGGGCTTTCTTCAACAACAGCCATGTGAGAGGCTCCGCCTTCTTTGAGTAATTGGGAATGAACCTTCTATAATACCCTGTGAGGCTCTTACTTTCACTTTTATTTAAGGGACTGGCACCCAGGGGATCACCTCGACCTTCCTATTCTGCAGATGGACCTTCTTCCCAAGAATATAGCTAAGATACTGGACTCCATGACCTCCCAGCAAGCTCTTTTTGGGACTGGCTGTTGTCCTGCTTTCCTCGGACTTGTTAGTATGGACTGGAGTAGGATTACATGTGTCCTCCAGTCTGGGCTGCATACCATGATGTCATCTAAGTAGGCAATTGCATAACCTTGATGTGGGTATGGCAGGCAGTCAACCAAGCGCTGAAATGTTGTACGGGCCCTGTGGAGTACTAAAGGGAGGATGGTGCACTGAAAGAGTCCATCTGGTGTAGAGAACACAGTCTTCTCCTTCACCACTGGTGTGAAAGGCACCTGTCAATACCCTTTTGTGAGGTCTAATGGAAATGAACTGGTCTGTGCTGGATGGTGTTTGGCATAGGCAGCTATGCACTAAACATGGGATGAGTCCAGCCAAACCATGGATTAGTGAGGCAGCTCACGGGGCCCTCCCATTTTATCATAGTCATTTTATCCCATGACTGTAGCAACTGCAGGACCTTCTGGCAATACAGTTTGGGAACTAGGAGTTGTTCTATCAATTCCCCCTCCAAATCTTTCTTTGTAACTTGATAAAGTAGGTCCCTTTTCATGATAAAATAAGGAAAAGTAGGGTCCTTATCTTTCGCTAAAGGGGGTTAGCTTTCCATCAGCCTCTATATATGCTGCTGTTCAGACTTAAAGGACTCATCCGCCCTCTGGGCCTGTCTAATTCCCTGGGTCTTCCTCCCATTCAAAGAGGTTAGGTATACTATTCTGGGTAGGTTTCTGCCCTTCCCCTGACTCTGATCCTTCCTCCCTAGTTGCCCCTGAATTAGCAGCATAACTAGTTTATCTGTTGGCATTGCCTCCAGGATTTAGACATCTTACAGTCTTCATGATACACGTCTGGATCTTCTAAGGTGAAGAGTTCTAAAAATATCAGTTCTTTGTTGTTGGGTTTGGGTGAATCTGATGTGAGCTGGTTCCACAGGATTTTGAAATTAAGACAGTCCTGTCCTATCAGTATAGAGTAGGGAAGTCAAGGAAGAACAAACACTTCTATTTGATCCCGGTTGACCGGGGTCTTCAGTTGTACTTGGCTTGTGGTATACTGCCATTGGTATCCGTGGATGCATACATGGGTCACAGTTTTTCCATAGTCAATCTGAATCCACTTCACTAATTCTCTTCAAATGAGCCTTTTCACACTCCCAGAGTCCACTAATACCTAGATTACAGAGCACTCTAACTCAACGGGAATCACAAACATAGAGACTTTCTGGCTGGCTACATCTACAAAATTACAATAATGTGGGGCCATGAAGTTAATGTCCATTGGCTCATCTTCACTGCAGGGACCATCTCTGGCAAAATATTCCCTTTGTCCACAGCTGAAACATGGTGATCCCATGGACATTTGCGGTTGAGGTGAAAAGTCTGGTTGGAACTATCCTGCTGTTTGTCGGGGCCTCTGGCCCTTAGGGCTCCAATGACCTCTACCTGGGTCGAGTGGCCTTTCCTGGGACCATGGAGATTTAGGCATGGTCTGGGCCTGATAACAGGCCTCTGCAACTTCTAATGTTATTTCTAGTGTAAGATTTGGGTGTTAGCACACGCATTGCTGCATATGCCGTTCTAGGCCGTCTAGAAACTGTTCCAGCAAAACTGTTGTGGCTACCTCCACCCCAGTCTTCCCTTCTGGGTGCAGCCTCTTCCAAGCAACATCCTTTAGTCTGTGAAAAAGGTTCTGTGAGTTTTTCCCAGGTTGAAGCACTCCTCACCAAAATTGTTGTTGGTAGGCTTATGGGTTAAGTCCTGCTCTCTTGAGGATGGCTATTTTGACTTCTGATATTGAGGCCCTGCATTCTGGGTTGATGGTTTGAAAGGTAGCTTGACTATTCCCTGTAAATGGGTTCCCCAGATAGGTAGGCCATCTATCTTATGGCCACCCTGCCAGTTGAGCTGTCTGTTCAAAATTCTTCAGAAACACTTGGGGGTCTTCTCCTGGGCCCATCTTAAGTATTATTGGTGACAAGGGAGATGGCCTGGTTTCTGTGGTCTGCTTGGCCTGTGCTATCTGGGTTAGCACCATGTTTTACTGCATAACTTGCTCTCAGAAAGCCCGCTGCTGGCCAATTTGGTTTTGCACAGCGGTCTGTAGTTGTTGCTACTCTACAGTGAGGAGCTATATAACTAGCTCTATCTTCACTGCTTCTCAAATACGCCAGCAGTGAAACTTGGTGACTGTCTGGGGAAAGGAGAGAGGACCCCCTCCCAATAAAAAACAACTCTTTCTGGCCAGTCTGGCCCTTACTGACTTAGAGACCCTGACTACACAGGAGGGCTAGGGCCCCTTGGCCTATTGTAATTTAAATGCATGGGAAATGGAATCACCAGGTTCCAGGAAAGGAAAAAAAACAAAAAAAGAGGACAGAAAAAAAGTTCTATTTTTTTCTGCTGTGGTAAGGTTGTGGGCTCTTGTCTGTACTTCCCGCTTAGACAGGAGACCCACTGCTGTCACCATATGTAGTAGCAGGGAGCGGCATTAGCTTGGGAAATAGCCAAGAGGAATGAAAGCAGGCAGACTCTGGCTGTTTCATACACACAAAGTTTTATTTACAGAACAAAAAGCAGTACAAAGGCTGCTTAAATGCAACTTCAAAAGTATCACACATAATTTGCCCCTCTGAATGCCGGCTTCCTGTCTGTTCCCTGGGGCCTCTCTAACTGGTTCCTTATACTCAGGCCGATACAGTACAGTGCGCTCCGACTGAGCGCACTGTTAGCCTGCTATTGGACGCGCGTTTTCCCTTACCCCTTATTCAGTAAGGGGAGGAAAACGCGCGTCCAACCCGTGGCACCTAATAGTGCCGTCAACATGCAAATGCATATTGATGGCCCTATTAGGTATGCGCGCGGGATACAGAAAGTAAAATGTGCAGCCAAGCCGCACATTTTACTTTCAGAAATTAGCTTCGACCCAAAGGTCGGCGCTAATTTCTTCCGGCGCCGGGAAAGTGCACAGAAAAGCAGTAAAAACTGCTTTTCTGTGCACCCTCCGACTTAATATCATGGCGATATTAAGTCGGAGGTCCCGAAAAGTAAAAAAAATGAAAAAAAAAAAATTGAATTCGGCCCGCGGCTGTTGGGCCGAAAACCGGATGCTCAATTTTGCCGGCGTCCGGTTTCCGAGCCCGTGGCTGTCAGCGGGCTCGAGAACAGATGCCAGCAAAATTGAGCGTCGGCTGTCAAACCCGCTGACAGCCGCAGCTCCGGTCAAAAAGGAGGCGCTAGGGACGCGCTAGTGTCCCTAGCGCCTCCTTTTCCCCGTTTTTACTGCGTCACCTAATTTAAATACAGAATCGCGCGCACCGGCAAAGGACCGGTGTGCGCGCCTGGGAGAGCGGGCGTTCGTCCGCTCTCCCGCAGACTTTACTGAATCGGCCTGACTGTGATGAGGGGAGCCTTCCTTCACCAAGAATCCTTTGCAGGGCTGGTTCTTAAGGAGGACTGGGCCAGATAGCTGTGGATGGACCCTTAAGGTTTTCTAAGAGAGTTTCCTATACACTCCCTCACACAGTCCTGATGATGATTGCATGGAAGGTTTTCTGTTCTTTGCACAATGAGATGAAGGTGTATGGTGCAAGAAAGAGGGAACCTCTTGATTTTTGCCCTTTAGCTTGTTGGAAAACTGTGGACAGATTCACTGCCTTTATTGGCACAATTATCTCAGTTTCTTTTGTGTGCCAGCAACATCTGTAGAAAGGGATTCTTCTCTAAAGCAGGAGACCTAATTACTGATTGCAGAACAAAACTGAGGTTTGCAAATGCTGAGGAAATCGTTTTCAGAAATTGTAACCTATCCTTGAATATGCAATGAACAGGGGAATATTAGAAAAAAAAAAACAGTTTAATGAAGGACAAACAAAATGGAAACAACTCTTTGTTTAGGAAGTTTGTTTTAGTATGCAATTAATGTCATACAAATATAGTGGCTGTGCCAGTTAATTGTTTAAAAGAAAAATATATCGTTTTCCCAGCACTATTCATTATGCCATAGTTGCTGACTTGTTAGATATACAAATAAAACAGTTCAGGCTTAATAAACAGATTTTAAGTATCAAATGCATAATTATCTTGGAATATTTATTATCCAGTAACATCAGAAAATATTATTAAGCTTAATACAGTACTATATATATATATATTTTTTACATTTCTTCTCCCATGGCTCTAGAGCTGCAATCTAGTAAAAGGAGCCAGAGCTGAAAAAGGGGTTCCTGGAACAGTTTGTAGTTGGAGCTGAAGGCTCTGGAGCCAGCCTGGAGCTGCAGCCAGACTACTGGAAACTCTCCGGGATCGTTGGCAATCTTACTCCTTAGGACGGGGAGGGGGCGCACAATTCCCACTTGCTTAAACACCAGTTCAGGGTCCAGTAACTCACTAGTACTGTCGCACAGCTATACAGCCCTCAAGTGGCCAAGTGCAGATTCCTCATACCAGTTACCCTTTTTCTATTTCCAAAGACCCATCCTCTCCTTTGGGAATGGAATTACTGGTCCTGATACCAGGCTCAATGCAGGTCTCCCCAGGCCCAATTTGCCAGCGCCACCCAGTAGCAGGACACCGACCTCTTACCCAACAAGCCGTGGTTCAAGACCTGACAAAACCTTTTGCCATTACATGTACAAGCTTCCCTGCACCGCCTGACTTGCAAATGCGCCTCAGGCTCAGAGGGCAAGTCTCAGTGTGATCTTTGGCTTCACTGTTGACACCGACAAAATGGTGCTAATTAGTTTTAAAAAAAAATGATGATGTTTTTACTGACGTGGACACCTATCTAACACGATCTAAGTGAGACCACCAACTCTTCAGGTACACTATTTTTAGATGATCGTGACGTTTGGTCACTGCTCTCCTGAGTAGGACTGGAACTGGTGACTGAAAGGTGAAGGCTCCATAAACCAGTATCAAATCCCAGAGCCAGCCAGTCACTCTGCCCCCTTCCCCAGAGATGTAAATTTCCAAGTTCAAACATAATAAGCAGTAAAAATGTAATTTGTAACGAATCATTAGGGATGATAGAAAAAAATATATATATCTTCAAGCCTGCAGTCTGATGTTGGTAGGATCATGCACAGCTGTTCCAGGACCACAAATACTTCACTTTTCAATTTTTTATCATTTGTTGATTGGATTGACATTTTCTTACCATGAAAGACGGTTAAATATAATGCAGCTTCAAAGATATAAAAATCATTAAAATACATATTTACCTAAAGACTCTGTTGACAGGCTGACGTTTAAAAAGATTAATTTTCCAAAGGCGCACGTATTGATGTGTTTCCTTTTTTTAGGGCGGGAGGGGGTGAAAGAGGAGAGACAGAGGAGTGCTCTGTGATTTCCTTTTCTGCTTTTAACTGCTGCATGATTTTGGTTATTTCAATCTGGATGTCTTATGGTAAACTGTGATGGAGTAATCTGATCTAGAGTCTCATTTAATAAGTTTTTATCCCACAGACACAGAATGGGAAGAAAGCTTTAGTAAATCGGGCCCATGGTTACAAATTTTATGCCAAGTTTAATTATATATATTTTATATAAGTGCTAATCCATAAGAAACTGCAGAGGAGATAACCAGGTCCATGCCAACTACGATTTCTTCACAGGCCTGGGAGAGGATATCTTTAAGCCCTTGCCAACCACCATCTCTTCATGGGGTCCATGGAGGGTATCCTCGGTGCCATGTTCACTTGTGCTTTCTTCTTGGTGATCATGGAGATAATCCCTGTGCCAATGATGATCACTTGATATAGTACCCCATGTGCACTGGCCTCTTTTAGAGCAGCCATTGAAATAACCACCGCACTGACCTTTTTTATTCTCTCAGTCTCTGTGAAAATTATTTTTGGAAAGGTTCAATTAGTTCTTACCTGCTAATTGTCTTTCCTTGAGTCCTGACAGACCAGTCTAGACAAGTGGGATTTGACCCCTCCACCAGCAGATGAAGGCAGAGGGCAAAATGTTTTGATCTGACGTCCTTCCCTACATATCCTGGTGCAGCATGGCAAGCTTTAGTAGTCCCTGCCCAAGCTGAAGGATATGGATTCTCCTAGAACTTGACAAAAGAATATTTTAAATGATATTGATACCACAGATCTCTAATCATGAAATGAACAGAAGTGATCATAATTTCTGCCAACTCTCCCTGGGTCATGTCTTGGTTGTGGCCCTTAAGTGAAAAAAAGGAAAAGGAATTCTCTGTTTTTTAAATATATACTATTTATCTTTATTCCTTCCATTATTTTCACGATTAAGAATAGAACCGATAAAGGAAAAATAATTTTGTGTCCCTGATCCCTTTTTGGGATTGACTGTGAATTGGTTTGTCAGCACTCAAGGAAAGACAATTAGCAGGTCAGAACTAATTGAACCTTCTTCATTTTTTCTGCAGTCCAGTCCAGACGAGTGGGATACATCTAAGCAGTACTTATCCCAGGTGGGAATATCCCATAGCTGCTTCTAGACTACCATGGTGAAGGCTGTATCTCTACTCTCTTGGAAATTTAGCCTATAATGCTGGACCCCCAGGGTCTTTTGGCCAGCTTGGGAGGGCCTCCTGACCCCCACAAGACTTGCCAAAAGTCCAGCGGGGGTCCAGGAGCAATCTCCTGCACTCGGGCCGTATTGCCAATATTCAAAATGGCGCCGGCGCTACCTTTGCCCTGTCACATGGTAAGGGCAAAGGGCCATCGGCGCCATTTTTTTTAGCACAGCTGATGGCTTGGGAATGGGAGATCGATGCCCACGCCCCCCTGAACCACTAGGTATGTGTAAAAAGTTTTTTTTGGGGGGGGGGGGGGTCGGGAGAGTGGGGGAGGCTAAGGGGGTAATTTTAAAGGGTCGGGTGGGGTTTTTTTTTATCGGGCCATCGGCGCCATTTATATTAGTGGCAGCCAAAATGGCGCCGATGGCCCAAGAGCGGGAGATCGCGCTGGGACCCCACCACTGGACCACCAGGTAATTTAAAACATTTTGGGGGGGTTCGGGAGGGTGGGGGATTTGTTTTAAAGGGACGGGGTGGGTTTAGGGGTTGTTTTGGTGTGCCGGTTTTCCCGCCCTTCCCCCTCCCCCGATTTACGATTTTTCACGATAAATCGGGGGAATTTCTATTGTATCGCGACTCTAACGATTTTTGACGATTTAAAAATTATCTGACGATTTTTTTAAATCGTCAAAAAAGGATTCACATCCCTATTAAGCAAGGCTGCTATTACTTATGTTGAGTGCCCTCTTCTGTTGATATTTCTCCTTTCAAGAACTATGCTGTAAGTCAGAATTGAGCTGGATTTTCCTTGGTCACTGGTCTCTGCCGTAGTAGGACTTCGGACTGAGTAAATCTCAGCATTATCTTTAGTTCTTCTCTGGAAATCCAGGGATCTTAGGGGGAGGGAAGAGCAGCCATCTGTCTGTCATCTCCAGTCTCCAGCCACCTGTTTGGCCAAGGTCTTCCAGAGGAAAGCAGTCTGTCTTAGGAGACTGCTGCTCCAGGTGCCTGCTTCTTCTGCCTTTCCTGCTGTCCTGGACTTCGCCTACCATCTGCTGGAAGCAGAAAACTTCTGATACCTTCCCTGCTGCAGCAGGCTACATAAGGAGGGATATCAGGTCAAAACATTTTGCCTTCTGCCTCCATCTGCTGATAGGGGGAACAAATCACACTTGTCTGGACTGGTCTGTAGGATGATGAGGAAAAACTATTTTTCTGCAAAACTACAATTTTTATTCTTTTGACTGTTTGTGTAGGTGATGGGAAATACCATAATGGTGTAGTCACACAAGCCATCGAGTTTTTTAGTTGTATATAGATGCTATAAAAAATGTAAATGCTAATATATGTTGTTGGAGAGTCTTAAGACAGATATGGATATCCTTGAGGTTGCCTATAAATGATAGAAGAGAACTGTAAACCTTCTTGGTCTTCTCATAAACAGTTATATATATTTTTATACACCTACCTAGGATTCAGATGTCCAACTTTGCTATATGCATCTTATACATCTATATAATATGAAGCAAAATTTGTTTTTTAATTTGCCTATGATATTGCTCACTGGTGCATTGGATCTGTACTACCTAAAAAGAAATTAAAATTGTTGATTTTATATTTGGTATAACTACTGACCTTTATATCTTTTATAATAAAAATTGGCCACCATGAATCCAAGCCCATTAATTTAATACACGGGGTCCCCCAAGGCTCTTCCCTCTCCCCAACCCTTTTTAATATCTACCTTCTGCCCCTATGCCAACTCCTCGCTGACCTTGGTCTTATTCACTATATCTACGCGGATGATGTACAGATACTCATTCCCGTCACTGATTCTGTTACCAGTGCCCTCAAGACCTGGGATAACTGCCTCATTTCAATCATCTACCTTCTCACCAACCTCAACCTCACCCTAAACACGTCAAAAACTGAGCTTCTTTTCATTTCCCAGCTCACCATAACACCCCTCCCTCTTCTCAGCCCTTCTCCTTTTCCCAACATGTCAGAGATTTAGATGTCATTCTTGACAATCTTCTCAACCTAAAAAAATATATCAAATACACAGCCAAAGATTGTTTCTATAAACTGCAGGTACTTAAGAAATTAAGACCCCTACTACATCATGACTTCCGGACTGTCCTCCAAGCCACTTTATTTACTAAAATCGACTATTGCAGCTCCCTACTCTTGGGCCTTCCCTCAATCTTAATCAACCCTCTCCAAATGCTGCAAAATGCAGCGGCGAGAATCCTCACCAACTCACGCAGAACAGACCATATCACCCCAATCCTTAGAGACCTACATTGGCTCCCAATCCCATCCAGAATTCTCCATAAGAGTCTTACAATTATCCACAAAACCTTGCACAACAAGAATATTCATTGGCTCAACGATTCCCTCCATTACCACACCTCCCGCAGACCCACTAGATCTGCTTACAAAGGATCCCTGTCTATTCCCTCTCACAAACTCTCGCAACACATCTTCACCAAAGAACGTGCGCTTTCCATAGCGGGACCAACAATATGGAACTCTATGCCACCCGAACTACGCCAAGAACACTGTACAATAACTTAAAAAAAAAACCGAAAAACTTGGCTGTTCAAACAAGCCTATACATAAACCCACCCTTCCTCCCCTGAGTTCATAGCTCCCCTTCTCCCTCCCCCACCCAAAAAAAAAACCTATAAGTTTGTGTAATTGAATTTTTGTTCATTCTCTCCTTAATGCCTGTCCTAGGTCTTCCTGATCCTTTATTTTCTCACTCTTTCCTTGTTCCTTTGATATCCCTGTTATATGTAACTTTATTCTTCCCTTTCTCATTTTAAGGTATTATTCCCCTTGTTGCTTGTAAACCAATGTGATATGCATATGAATGTTGGTATATAAAAGCTTTAAATAAATAAATAAATAAATAATATTGTTTTAAATACCTGTAATCATGTATGGTCCACATTTAATCCTCTTAATATTCGCCATAAATCTCAGAAACTACTAATGCCAAAATAAAGACCCATTCATGAGAAAACAAGAACCGCCCTAGCATCAAGTAAGATAAAGGGGTACACTGATTTGAGATATTATTTAAAATGCAGATTAACTATATGCTCCCCATGGTTCAGAGTATGACAATGTAGTTATACTCCACAGAAGACTGTTCAGAGTTGCTTAACATCTATGGAACTCTGTTAAAAATCTATAGAGTGCACAGAACATGGAGTTTGACTCCAAATAGTCAAATTGGTTGAAAATTAGTGCATTAGTTCCTTACAAATGCTTGGTTTCATTGAGTTCTTTCTTCAGAGCATTCATGTCAATTATTGCTTCTTTACAAACACTACAGAAATGGAAAAACAGGCTGGCCTAATGGCTGAGTGTGCATGGCCCTAGGTAGGACGTGGGTTTGATTCCTGAGCCAGGTCTTCTGCTACCCAGGCCAGGCAGGGCAGAATTCACAGTCCTTGAAGGGAGAGAGTCCCAGCCATTGCACCATGACGACTCCTACTGGCCAAATTTAGGGCCTATAAATGCAGGATTCCAAAGCAGCCCTGGTGCATGGCCCCAGTTGAGGACTGTCACTGTAATCAGGGCTGAACTGGAAGGGGTATAGAATAGGGGAAAAATCCTGAGGTACTTATAAATTGAATCTCATGTCGTGTCTCCCTTGCCCCCCCAAAAAATAAAAATAAAAATGAAAACTCTTACAGTCTTTAACTTAAGAAAGGCAGAAAAAGAGGACAAAAACTTGTAACTATTCTACATGGTTTCACAGTTTGGCTGAAAGGAAACATGAGGTCATAGATTTTGGCAGATTAGAAGATGACTGTACCAGTGAAAGAGTGAACATGCAGATATGTGATATCCTAGAACAGGATCACTAGGACAGGCAGTCTCTGTGCTTCAGTCACTCAAATGGTAAAAACACAAGTTAGGAAAAGAACAAAATAAACTGATATCATGATTAAAAAACAAAATCCCCCCTATCACAATTGTCACTAGGTGGAACCATATATTATTCACTGTTACAGTCATCTTAATTCATTTCCCATTAATCGTGTACTGTTATAATTTCTGCACAGTACAAAAATGGCAAAATAAAGAAATAAAACAGCTATATAAATGAGCTTCTACTGAAGTGAGATCTAAAGCATTTCACTGTCATGTCATTTGTAAGTAAAATGGCTGCCTCCATGTCAGATAGATTGGAAGCTAAAATGTCACGTCTAACGTTTTGAAAAGGGAATATAGTTGTAATTTGCACATTATTGTTGTTCTTGTCTTGAACTCTACTTTTCACTGTAGATGGAGCAGAAGTGAAGCGTGGCACCACATCAGTAACGTAGTTACAATAATTTATCTCCATATGCTATATAAAATACACAGTTTATTTATTTGTATTTTGTGGGGAATTCAGTCAGATAATACTCAGATAATAATACTGGCTAAACAAGACCAACATTAATATTCCAGGTTTGTTTTCATTTTGGTTCAGTCTGTAAGGTTCATTATTTACATTTACTGTGGAGTTTATTTGAACTGGTTAAAATTGATGCATGAATAAATGTACTAATAGAAGAAAGACCCAAAAAATAGCAAACAAATGAGCTCAACAAATAAATATAAGAACATAAGAACATAAGAAAATGCCATACTGGGTCAGACCAAGGGTCCATCAAGCCCAGCATCCTGTTTCCAACAGTGGCCAATCCAGGCCATAAGAACCTGGCAAGTACCCAAAAACTAAGTCTATTTCATGTAACCATTGCTAATGGCAGTGGCTATTCTCTAAGTGAACTTAATAGCAGGTAATGGACTTCTGCTCCAAGAACTTATCCAATCCTTTTTTAAACACAGCTATACTAACTGCACGAACCACATTCTCTGGCAACAAATTTCAGAGTTTAATTGTGCGTTGAGTAAAAAAGAACTTTCTCCGATTAGTTTTAAATGTGCCCCATGCTAACTTCATGGAGTGTCCCCTAGTCTTTCTACTATCCGAAAGAGTAAATAACCGATTCACATCTACCCGTTCTAGACCTCTCATGATTTTAAACACCTCTATCATATCCCCCCTCAGTCGTCTCTTCTCCAAGCTGAAAAGTCCTAACCTCTTTAGTCTTTCCTCATAGGGAAGCTGTTCCATTCCCTTTATCATTTTGGTAGCCCTTCTCTGAACCTTCTCCATCGCAATTATATCTTTTCTGAGATGCGGCGACCAGAATTGTACACAGTATTCAAGGTGCGGTCTCACCATGGAGCGATACAGAGGCATTATGACATTTTCCGTTTTATTCATCATTCCTTTTCTAATAATTCCCAACATTCTGTTTGCTTTTTTGACTGCCGCAGCACACTGAACCGACGATTTCAATGTGTTATCCACTATGACACCTAGATCTCTTTCTTGGGTTGTATCACCTAATATGGAACCCAACATCGTGTAATTATAGCATGGGTTATTTTTCCCTATATGCATCACCTTGCACTTATCCACATTAAATTTCATCTGCCATTTGGATGCCCAATTTTCCAGTCTCACAAGGTCTTCCTGGAATTTATCACAATCTGCTTGTGATTTAACTACTCTGAACAATTTTGTGTCATCTGCAAATTTGATTATCTCACTCGTCGTATTTCTTTCCAGATCATAAAGCTCTTGTCCCATCTCTTAATGAAAGTATAAGACGACCATCATATAATGTCACTCTGTGCAAACGGCTTATATATGAAGCCTATGAAGCACAAGGACTTTTTAATCATAGGTTGCTTTTTAATCATAGGTCAGCCATGGACAGAAAAAAATGTAAGCAGGTAGCACTCAGCTTGGTGCACAGTGTATAACTTTCCTGACCAGCACATACAGCTGACCACGCAAGAGTAACTTTAATTCACAGGCAGCAAGATTCTCCTGAAGCTCCCTGAGGAAGGAGTCGCGTGCTCCGAAACCCCGCAGTGTCAGAGGACAGACTTCAGGACCACACGAGAGGGTGCCAGTTCCAGAGATAAGTGCACATTACGTTCTCACAAGTAGTGCACCTCTCTGATGCATTTATAGCTCCAGTCAGGAGAATATATGAACTCAATATAAGCGACCTATGATTAAAAAGTTCTTGTGCTTCATAGGCTTCATATATAAGCCGTTTGCACAGAGTGACACTATATGATGGTCATCTTATACTTTCATTAAGAGATGGGACAAGAGCTTTATGTCATAGCAGAATATATATTTATTTGTTGAATAAATGTACTGGCATACAAGCACTGGTACACATGAGAGGACCTGGAAATGTTCCTCACAACAACTGCAGGACAGTAGAAGCCTGGCCAGTTGCCAAGTTTCTCTAATTAATTTACAAAAATTATCTGTGAGAGGACTGACCAGAGGAAAGATGGCCACTTGTTAGGATTTGTAAGTATGTGGGCCCTTTGGCCGAGGTGAGAGGTGGTATCCCCCAGGGGAAGAGCCCCACTGAGCCTCACTGTCGGGAGGCAGAGTCTCGGCTGCAGGATAATATACAGCAGAGATATAGATGGAGAGAGCAAGGGAGACCCCAGGAAACGGGCAACGGAGTGACAGCACAGATGCTGTGGTTGGACTCTGCTCGGTTGAATGGAGTCAGGCAATAGCTGCGGCACTACCTGAGGAGCGGGGGTGCCGGGACATAAATACAGTCATTGTAGTTACACTGGGTCCGCAGAGATGGTACACTGGAGAGTTCCTTGATGGGAGATCATGGTAGTGGGCCGCAGAGCGGGGTACACCGGCGAGGGTTCCTCTATTGATATCACGGCATGGATCCAGACAGCAGGGTAGACCTGGAGGTGGCTCCTCTGATGAATCACGGCAATGGCCCGCAGAGCGGGGTACACCGGAGAGGTTGCACACAAAGATATCACAACAGGGGTCCACAGTGTGGTACTTACAGCGACTGAAGACAAGAAGTAGTCCCGTAGGAAGCCTTGGGAAGCGAAGCAGGCAGAAATCTGGGTGAAGGCCCTCCAAGGAGCAGATAGCCGAGAGACAAGGAAGGGTTCCCGAGGAACGGGTATCCGATAGTCTCACACCATGGAAGCAGGAACCGGAACAACGCTGAAGTGAGAGTAGGTAGATATAAGCAAGTGAACTCATTGCCAAGTCGCCGGCTGTCATCTGATGGGGATGCCCCCGAGGTTCCCGCCATGTCGTGGTTAAAGCAGGTCGGGGAGCGCATGCCTAGGGAACCCCGAGGATAAGATGGCAGTCGAGAGCATCCATGCTGCTGAGGTAGGCCCGGGAACAGAGGCTGGAAGGCCGGTGGTAGCTGGCAGAGGCCGTGAGTTCGCCCAATGGAGCCAAAGCAACAAAAAGAGAGGTGAGCAGCAATGGTTGCAGCCGTCTGCGGCCGCGGAGCATAACACCACTATCTGCTAATAAGAGCTGCTCTGTTTAGCTTTATATATTTTCTCCAAATATTTTTTCATTTGTCATGATTGAAATGGGGAGTAAATCAGAAGTCAACTTATAGAAAAGGTAAGGTGTGCACTTGCTCGGCAGATCCTTCAGTACCCTCCTGGACGCCAGTGAATGATTTCATACAAATCTCATTGCAGCCTGAAAAACCCAGTTTGAGCTGGCGATTCCCCCAGCTCAAAGGTTTCTCTGAGTTTTGGACATCGGACTCTTTTCCTCCCACTAAGTTTCCTGGCCTCTCAACACCTTCTGGAAGATGCGCTGTGGATAGGAGTGGCATAATGTGATGAAGGAAGGAAAAGGTGGAAGGAAGACTAAACGACTAATGGCATGGTTAAAAGTTGAGGTGAGAACGGCTATAATAGCTAAAAGAACATCAGAACATCTTTCAAGAAATGGAAAAGGGATCTGAATGAAGAAAACAGGAAACAGCATAAGAACTGGTAAGTTAGATGCAAAGCATTGATAAGGAAGGAAAAAAGAGAATTTGAAAATAAACTTGCCATGGAAGCAGAAACTCATATTAAAAATTTTTCAGATACTTTTGAAGTAAAAATCCTGCGAGGGAATTAGTTGGACCATTAGATGATCAAAGGGTAAAAAGGGCACTTAGGGTTGACAATGCCATAGCAGAGTCACTAAATGAATTATTTGCTTTGCTGTTCACTGAGGAAGATGTAAGGCAGATATTCATGGCAACAGAATAATGGGTGGCAAATAATTATACTGAGCAATAACAGTTATCAATAAAAAAAAATTTATTTTACTTGTGCACACATCAGGACTTGAAGGTAGTCCCATATCTTGGGGCAAACTGAGTTCAACAGGTTTCACAATTGACCCAGTTTCCTTCTCCTTGGAAGGGAAAGGTAGACCTTGTCCAGCTTGGTATCGAACCGGATTCCCAGGTATTCTAGTGACTGGGAGGGCTGTAGGGAGCCTCTTGGCTGTGTTCACGACCCACCCAAACTCTTGTAGGAAGTTCTTGACTCTGGTGGTCGCATGACGACTCTCCTCTGGAGACTTTGCTCTGATTAGCCAATCATTCAAGTAAGGATGTACCAGAACTCCTTCTTTTCTCAGTGCAGCCGCTACTACCACCATAATTTTTGTGAAGGTTCTGGGAGCGGTGGCTAGTCAGAAGGGTAGCGTTCTAAATTAGTAATGATTGCCCAGTATTGCAAAGTGCAGGAAGCGCTGGTGGTCATGATGGACTGGGATGTGAAGGTAGGCTTCGGATAGGTCCAGGGAGGTTAAGAATTCTCCCGGTTGCACTGCAATTATAACGGAGCTTAGGGTTTCCATGCAGAAGTGTGGTACCCTCAGGGAATGGTTGACGGCCTTGAGGTCCAGGATGGGTTCCTTCTTTCTTGGGAACGATAAAATAGATGGAATAGTGACCAGTATTTTGTTGAGACGTAGGCACCAGAGTTATTGCCTTCAGGCTGAGTAGTCTTGCTAGCGTGGTTTCCACTGCCAGTCTCTTGGAGTGGGTGTGGCACGGTGATCTCATAAATTTGTCTGGGGGGATGCTTTGGAATTCCAGGGCATACCCCTCTCGAATGATAGTTAGGACCCACTTGTCCGATGTTACTTCAACCCATCTTTGGTAGAAGAGGGTAAGTCTGCCCCCTATGTCTTCTTCCTGTGGATGGGTCTGCGTCTTCTATTTGTGGGGCTTGGCTGGAGCCTGCCCCTGAGCTTGCTCCTCTCTTAATGTGCTTGTTCCGAAAGGACTGAAACCTTCCTGAAGTACGAGGTGCTTGGGACTGTGCGTTCCTGTAAGGTTTAAAACGCTGCAATCCTCTAGCCTTGGTTCTTCGGGGGGAGGAGCGCTGATATGTTCTTTTGTTTCTGTCTTCAGGTAATCGGGGTACTGGGGATTCGCCCCATTTGTTGGCTAACTTCTCCAGTTCACTTCCGAACAGGAGAGATCCCTTAAAGGGCATTTTTGTGAGATTCGCTTTGGAAGTCGCGTCAGTCGACTGGTTTCAGAGCCATAATTTTCTTCTGGCCACCACTGCGGCAGCGACACTCCTGGATGATGTGCGCACGAGGTCAGCTGTAGCATCCGTGAGGAAGGAGACCGCAGGTTTCATCGCTTCTCCGGGCGTGGTAGCGTCTCTGGAGAGGATCAAACAGGAACGTGCCACCAAGGCGCAGCAGGAGGCAATTAGTAGCATCATTGCTGAGACATCAAAGGACTGCTTAAGGATGGCTTCCAGCCTTCTGTCTTGGGCGTCCTTCAGTGCAACTCCTCCCTCCACAGGGATTGTGGTGCATTTTGAGGCACCACAGATCATAGTGTCCACTTTAAGGAAGTGTAGAAGTTCCTTGCCCATGGGTTCCAGTGGGTATAGGGCTTCTAGTGCCCGTCCCCGTTTAAAACAGGCCTCTGAAGCATTCCATTCCAGGTCAATCAGTTCCTTGATGGGCTCTAACATAGGAAAATAGCATGAGGCTTTATGGAGGTACACCAACATGGGATTCTTTTTAGGTTCCAATGTAGGGTCCGTGCCTGGGAGACCAAGTGTCTTCATAGTTTGGGACATGAGGGCTGGTAATTTGTCTTTGTGGAAGAATCGGAGCATGGTCTGGTATGGCTCCATCCCTGGGGGGATTTCCCCTTCTTCCAGGGAGTCGGTTTCCTCCTCTGAGGTGTCTGGCTCCTCATCCGGGATGATCTTGGATAGGAGAGACATTTCTCGAGAGCCTCAGGAGGTGCTGGGAAGGGCTTGTGCTTCTGGCAGAGTTTGAGGCAAGTGGACAGTCGGGGGCTGGTTGTGCCTGGACGAAGGTTTGCAGTCCTTTGAAAAATTCCACCCAGGAGAAGGTTCCTGGGTCCATGTTGATGCCAGGAGGGATTGTAGTGGTAGCCCCGGAGGAACTTTCCTGTGGGGGCGCCGAGTTGGACATAATTAGGTCCGGGGTGCCATCATCAGCGGTTCCGGATCCAGCTCCTGGCTGTGGGAGGTCTTGACTGGGCTCTTCCTGGTTCTGTTCACACTGCTAGCACAGAAGGGATTCTAATTCAGGCTGCACAGCTCTCAAGTGGCAGGCTGGGCAAAGGAAGGGGCCTTCTTAGATGGTGGTGCCATTGTTTGTGTGCGTGTAGAGCTTAAAAACTTATCCGTGTTATGCACGCGGATGCTCTTAGTTGTGCGAGTCGGGAGCACAGAAGTTATGCGCAGTACGTACGCACAAGTTATGCGTGCAGGCAGCGGATTTTGTCAGCGTTGCACAGTTATGCGCGCAGTTGTGCGTGCGGCCTCATTGTGTGTGCTGCTGTGCGCACAACCCAGATGTGCGTGCAGTTAAGCATGTATCCCTACGGACGTGCTCAAGTTAGGCGTCTCAGGCCTCTGGCCTGCTCCGCGTGTACCGACGGCGAGGAGGGAAGATGGCGCTGATGACCCCTGCAACAAGATGGAGACCCCCCCCCACCGGAGGGTCTCCACGTGTTTGGACCCTCAACCAGATCGGGGCCTAGCCAGATGAAGGCTACTCAACCCGATTTAACTTCGTTGAAGGATGGTCGGTACGGCTGTTCAAGCCTTGGAGACCGGAGACTTAGAAGAAAAGGTTTCTACCTTACCTGGTCTCGGCGCTTACCGGTCATGTGCCGGACGGTCTTCAGCTGCGGGGGGAAGAGGGAAATACCTTAACCGCTGTGCTCAAATCTGCACCTGCTGCCTTTTAGCCACCCTGGGGGCAACGTCCACAACAGGAATCGGCCGGCGGACTAAGGCTCACCTCTGAGGGATATCGAATCGACCTCAGGAAAGTCTCAACTGGGGGAGGGACCATTAGGTTTCACCGCAGGAGAAGCAGGGCTCTCTTCTTAAAGGTAAATTTTCTTCTTTCTTGTAAATGTTACACTATTCTCTTTTGGATAGTGTCCGCATCTGCTATGGGAGACGGAGAAATACTGAAGAGCTAAGCATACTGCATGGATATATGTAGGCTGATGTTAGCATTGAAATCTGACTCCATCTCCCATCTGCTATCAGGAGTACACTATACCCATTGGTCCTGAGTCCATCTGGCTACATGCTAGGAAAAGCCACACAATGCACGTTTCCACATTAGGAGTCACCATTCAGGAAAAGGATCTAGGCAAGAAAGCAAATAGAATGCTAGGCATTATTAGGAAAGGAATGGAGAATAAAACAGAGAGTATCATAATGTCTCTGTATCACTCCCTAGTGCAACTTCAACTTGAGTTTTGTGGTGCAATTCTGGTCATCACATCTCAAAAAAAATATAGCAGAATTAGAAAAGGTACAGAGAAGGGTGACCAGAATGATAAAGGGGATGAAACTATTATCCTATGAGAAAAGACTAAAGAGGTTAGGATTCTTCAGTTTGGAGAAGAGACGGCTGATGGGAGATATGATAGAGGTCCATAAAATAATGAATGGAATGGAACGAGTAAACATTAATCAGTTATTTACTCTTTCAAAAAGTACAAAGACCAGGGGACACACAATGAAGTTATTAGAGAATACATTTAAAACTAGTATGGATCCGAGCCAGTATAGTTTTACCAAGGGCAAGGCTTGTCAAACAGATTTGATCAATTTCTTTGACCAGGTAACCAGAAAGTTGGATCAGGAGAGAGCGTTTTATGTAGTGTACTTGGATTTCAGTAAGGCTCATGAAACGATTCTGCATAGGTGACATAAATAAACTGAATGCTCTTTGAATGGGCTCTAAAGTGACTGGGTTAGAAACTGATTGAGAAGTGACAAAGGGTAATAATGGTCAATGGAGCTCACTCTGCGGAAAGAGGCGTTACAAGTGATATTACGCAAGGATCAGTCTATGGATCATTTCTTTTCAACATTTTCATTAAGTAATATAGTGAAAAAACTATTGGGAAAGGTTGGTCTTTTTGCGGCTGATACAAAAATCTACAACAGGATAGACACCCAAAGTGTGGAAAACATGAGAAGAGATCTAGTGAAGTTTGAGGACTGGTCTGATATCTGGCAGTTAAGATTTAATGCTAAAAAATGCAGAGTCATGGGCTGCAGAAAAATCCAAGGGAGCAGTACAGTTTAGGAGGTGAAATTCTATGCATGAAACAAGAGCAGGATCTGGGAATGTAATGGAATTAATTAGCCTGAGTCTGACTACTCTGGCTAAGGGTGTATTCAGAAGCTAGGCCTAAATGGATTCAGAGTTCTCACACTAACACACATCACATTACTGTAACAACTGAAAACATGAGAGATAAATACCAGATGTGCAAAATCTGTGGTGAGGGAGTTAGAATTGCAAGAGAAAGCCTGGATTGTGTTTTGGGAAAACCATCTGTACTTCTCAAAACAAAGTTTCAGATATGCAGATGGAAAAAGTATAATTGACAGGAGTCAGGGGAGGGAAATGGCAGAGTGACAGACAGTGAGAGAGAATCCTTACCGAAAGAAGCAATTCAACTGCTCTAATAACTGTAAGAAAGTATTTGTACTAGGGATGTGCATTCATTTCAAACAACTATGTAAAACTCAATGAATAAATGCAATTTATTTTATTTAGGAGGCCCCAAAACGAACCTTATTTGCTGCATTTGTTTAAAAATAATATATTGGGCCTAGGTCTAGGCCTGAGACCTCTCCTAGGGCAATGGCCGAGGCCCAAAACAGGGGCCGTGGGCTAGGCGAGAGTGCAATGCTGGGGCCTCGGCCGAGATGTGAACATCCTAAAACATCATTTACTTGATCCGTCAGGTCCCAACACCTGCACCTCGGCTGGAGCCTGGACCCAGGCCCGATGCCACAGCCTGGAGGCTGGGTCCTGACACCTGGACCTAGGCAGGAATCCCAATGCCTGGGCCTCAGCCTAGGCTCAGACCCAGAGCCCATGCCTTGCAACTCCAATGAAGCTGTATCTTCTTTCTTCTGAAACTGACACCATGTGCTGGGGTCACACCGGAGTTAATTAATTCCATCACATCTTTCCCAGTGGATGGTGCCATTTTGCTGTATGGCATGGATTCTGGCCTAGGCATCAGGACCTTGCCTCCAGGCTGGTCCCCGGCATTGGGCCTGAGTCTGGGCTCCAGCTTAGGCCAAGGCCCAGGTATTGGGCATTTGCCTTGGAGTTGGGACTCGGCCTCCGGGCTGGGCTGCAGCATTGGACCTAGGCTTAGGCTTGGGCTCAGGCCCTAGCATAGGCCAAGGCCCATGTCAGGACCCGGTCTCCAGGCTGGGCTATGGCGTTGGGGCTCCAGGCTAGGCTGAGGTGTTGGCCTTGTGTAGGCTGATGCTGAGGTTGTGGTGACCTACTGAGGTCTTAGCCTACGCAAGGCCAAGGCTTTGGCCTAGTCCTAGGCTTTACCAGCAGATCCTCACATAACCTTGTGAGGGACAGGGGGGATCCTGGCCCTGGCATTTCTCCCTGAGTAGGAGGGATGGGTGGTGGGGACGTGAGGCCTTGGGAGATCCAATTTCTTTTTTTCATTTGTTTGTTTTTTTTTAATGTTTGATACATTGTTTTTATACGAATGAAATGAATCAAACATTTCACGAACCAAAATTCATGTGAAAAAACATGAAAATGAACTGAAAGACGAAAACACATTTTTTAAAACTTGCACACCCCTAATTTGTTCATTATTATTACTGCAACTATTGCCTTTGTTAAATCTATGTATTTTGCCTGGCTTTCTGGAACATAAGTTAGCATTAATAAAAAAATACTGCTAATCTCAATATCTATTTGTTCTGACTCAGAATGTAAATATGTGAAAGTGTGGCTTTATGTTTTCTTAAATATGGATCCTATCAGGAGAGAGAGGAACCTGGGAGATACCGCTTTGTGTCTTGAGGTGATGGATCCTTGCAGCAGGGGAAAAGCCTTGGGGATACCAGTCATGTGTGTCTTGATTTTTCCTTTACCACACTCAGAGAGGTGAACCTGCAACAGGGAGTGAAAGTATCTGATGATATGAAAGAGACATTTAAATACCTCAGAGGTATCAATGCACAGGAGATGGGTTTCTGTCAATAGAAAGGAGACCATGAGACGATAGGTTATGAGATGAGGGTGAAAGGGGATAGATTGATTTGTAATCTAAGAACATAAGAACATGCCATACTGGGTCAGACCAAAGGTCCATCAAGCCCAGCATCCTGTTTCCAACAGTGGCCAATCCAGGCTATAAGTACCTGGCAAGTACCCAAAAACTAAGTCTATCCCATGCTACTGATGCCAGTAATAGCAGTGGCTATTTTCTAAGTCAAGTTAATTAATAGCAGGTAATGGACTTCTCCTCCAAGAACTTATCCAAACCTTTTTTAAACCCAGCTACACTAACTGCACTAACCACATCCCCTGGCAACAAATTCCAGAGTTTAATTGTGCGTTGAGTGAAAAAGAACTTTCTCCGATTAGTTTTAAATGTGCTACATGCTATGTTAGTTGCATGCTAAGTAAGGAATGATTTCATTACAGAAAGGATGGTGGATGCATGAACAGCCTCTAAGTGGAGGTCGTGGAGACAAGGGCAGTACCTGAATTCAAGAAAGAATGGGACAAGCAGAGGGGATCTCTGAAGAAGTGGTAGGGATTGTAGAGCTGAGCAGTTATGTGGATGGGAAAACTAGATAAGCTGTATGGTCTTTTTCTGCAATCATATTCCCATATTTCATAAATGATTTCTTCATCCCAACTCTGCTTATGGGACGTCTCTTTGTAGTACATATAAAAGTAAGCACAGAATTGCTTCCACATATACTTTTATGCATACAACTCAAAGAGTAATTTTCAAAAATCCCTTTTACATGAGTAAATTAATTAATTTAGCTAATGCCTTTTCATTAGCAACGTAAGGTAAGCTACATTCAGGTACTGCAGGTATTTCTTTGTCCCAAGAGGGCTTACAATCTAAGGGGCTTATTCACTAAGCCATGGTATTTTTTCCAGAGGTAAAAATACTACAGGAGTCCCTAAGCCACAGTAATTGGCCTTGTCGCTTTGTGATTCCTTGGGTATTTTTCCTCATGGTTAAATAACATGGGAAAAATACCATAGTGGTAAATGTCCTCAAAAAACATGAGATGGCAGCCCTGGGACTGTGGGGCCCACCACTGTTTAAAGGGGCCAACAACCCTGAGTAAGACCCCCTAAAAGTAGTCAAACCCCCAGCGGTCTCAATAGGGTTCCCCCCACTGCCGTTCCTGGAGGTGGCTCGTTGTCAAAGTATAAAAGACAATACATTTTAGAGATCAGCTCCAGGCTCCGCCCCCAACCACTTATCCCTCTCCTTAACTTAAAAAATCTAGGCCTCAGTGGCCAAGACCCTCACTTCCCATCCTAGCCCACCCACTAGAACTTCCATTACCCACAACATTATCCCTGGTGGTCCAGTGGGATTCCGGAGTGCCCCTAGGCTCTGGGCCCAGTGGCTGCCATTTTTTAAAAAATGGCACCACTTGGTCTTTGCCCCAGATGGGCAATTCCTCATGTTATTGCCTTTACTGCATGAAAAACAGCAGTAAAGGACTAACATGGCTTAGTGAATGAGCCCCTAAGTTTGTACCTGAGGCACTGGAGGGTAAAGTAACTTCCCAAGGTCACAAGAAGCATCAATGGGATTTGAACTCTGGCTTCTTGGTTCTCAGTCTTTTGCTCTAAACACTAAGCTACTCCTCCACATCGCTAATTCAAAATGCCTTTGAAAATTACCTTCTAAACTTCTAATGCCTCGAAAATCACTGGGATTGGATGGCTTTACAGTAGAATCTAATCAAGTTTTTAATAGCAAACTGACTCCCAAATTTAAATAACTATATCAAGATTTCATCCTCCATGATAAAAGCATTTTTGCTAAGATGTGATTACAGTATAGGAGAACCAGGTAGAGGCACACTGCTTATTCAAAATCACTTGTCTGCCTTACTGATTGATGTGAACTGTAAAATGTACTAAGATATTGGCCCAAAGATGAAGAAAAGTCATAGGAGGATTAATGCACATGGATCAGTCAGGATTTTTTAAGGAGTTGTTACTCCACAGATAATTCAAGCCTATCATGTAATATCCTACACAGAGCTGAAGAGATGGAGTTTTCGGCTAAAGTAATTTCATTAGTACTTAAAAAAACTTTCCATGGGGTAGAGTAGGAGCATTTATTTCAGATTATATATTAATGTGAACAAAATATTTTCCAAAACCAACCATGCATACACAATACGCAGCCCCTCAAGTGGGGTCAATGGTGAATCATATCCTTTCAGATTCCTTTGTTTTAATGGAGGTACTAGACAGAACTACCACTTATCTCTACTTTAACTCTAAAACCATTAGACAAACTATAGAAATTCCTAGGATCTGTGTTAATGTTATAGGATTTAAATTACAGTATCTATCTATGAGGATGATCTATTGAACTCTTTAAGTGAACAGTTTCTATTCCTAAACTATTGCCTAGTTGTCAGATTTGTCAGATTACAAAATCAATTGGTCCAAATCTGAAGCTCTCTCCCTTAATATTCTTTATATAAAGGCTATTTAAGATCCTTATACATTTCAGTGAAAACAGAAGGGGACAATGTACTTGGGAATGATATACCAAAAGAAAATTTTGATTAATATGAGAAAAATTGAAGGTGTACTTCAAATACATATTTTAAAGCGGTCACAAGCAGACTTATTGTGGTGGGGAAGATTTGAGGTTAATAAATTGTCTATTCCATTGCAGACAAATTATAGACTTAAGTATTTTGCCTATGCTTTTGCCAGATAACTTTTGTAAGTAAATTCCATGCTTTCTGCATTCCTGTGGAAAAAGAAGCCTTCACATGTAACTCCTGAGTGGGCTAGAGTTCTGATGCTGTCCCCAAAGGCACATAGAAATAAATAAACCCTATCTGCAACCAGTTCTCCATGGATGGCTTTCACTTCTGAGATTCACAGCTCCCTGTGGAGGAGCTTTAAGGCCCTCTTGCATTAACTAAAGTACACAGCCCTTTTCCAGTCCCTGTAAACAGCACTGATAATCTCCACAGTCTTTCGCAGCAAATATCATACTGAAAAGCAATGTGGTTTTCATCTTCTTTACTGATAGTTGAGTTAATTGGCTGAAGATTCTTTACACTTAGATTTTAAATAAAATTGATGAACAATAAAGATTAATACATTGTGACCTCACTCTTCTAGTAAAATCTCAAAATTTATTGAAGCCAATTCCTTAATAATTGATCCCTTTCTCTTGTCTGTTACTCATATTGAAGAAAGCATAATCTTTCTTCTACTCCCCAATTTATCTGAAGTATCTCCCCACTGTAGAATGGTTAGAATTTAGTCCCAATTACTCATCAGAACACAGCAAATCCCAGTTCTCATCTCTTGCACTCTTCTTAAATATCTTAGATCTCCTTCTGAAAGCACCAATGGGCACTCTCCTTTCAAGTATGGCAAACTTGAGTCAGTAGAAAACACAACTCTTGAACGACACCTTCAGCTCCTTCCCTCTGGTAATGGACAGGAATCCATTTACACACAGACACCGTTATTTACATGCGTAAATAGCTTTGAAATTTGTCCTCTCAATGGAAACTGTACTTAAAATTTCTTGGTAATAATCCCATTTTAGGGTAGCAGGTAGCTACCAATGGGGCCATAAAATACATTTATGGTTCTTGGGGCTGGATCCCCTCATCCTAGCTCACTCACAAGTCTCTTTACTCAGGGCTCAGATTCTTTACTGGTAGGGGGAAGGAACTCTTCCTTCAAGGCTGGGAGTGGCAGGGGTGACACTGTAACTCTTTTCCCTGGGAGAGGTATAAATCCTTCACCACTGAAGATGCTGTAGGTGCCAGTAACATGCAGGAGACTCAGAGCTGAGTGTCCAAAAGTAAACTTCACTGAAGGTGAATCAGGTAAGTAAATGGCACAGTTCAAACAGTTCTTAGCACCACACATTGACCTTTGCTGGTCACAGTCCTTCCTCTCTCTGTGCAAGGGTCTCTCACTACCAGAACAGGGGAAAAACTCACCCTCCAGGACATGGAGAAAATGAGGTTCCCAAGTGGGCAGGGTATCCTAGTGTAGGCAAGAAAAATCCCTCCAAAGTTGGTAAAAATGGGTGAAACAGTCTATGCACAGAATTTCCTCTCTTTCTGGGGTTAAGACTCCAAGTGGGGGTCTTCAGACTTTGTTCAAATCTGATCTTACTCACAGTTCTCCAGATGTTTCTCTTGCTCTCAGTCTCTCTCCCTAGATGGAAGGGTTCCACACAGAAACACACAGCTCTATGATGTACTCTTCCAGGGCAGGAAAGGGGCAGCAAAACTCTTCCTCCTGGTTCTTCTAACCAAAAATCGTTTCCCAAAAACTGAGTCCAAAAATCACCAGACGTTCTCTGCAGCGGGTCACCAACATCCCTCGGTCTTCACAAGAGGGTGCAGAGGGGTGGAGTTCTAACTTGGGCCCCCCCTCCCCGGGAAAGCTTTCCCCATGACCTCTCTCCAGGTGACACCCAGTAGTCTTACAGGCTTCTTACAAAAGAAAAATTCAGCAAAACCCAAAACAATCCCAGATGCAAACCCAACCAGCCAGTGAGAGGACTGGGAGGGCAGCTTCCCGACCTTTCTCAGGGACACCAGGCAGGGTTTGCTTGGGTCCTACAGATTAGGCCCAACATCCAAAGAAGGAAAAACCTCCTGCACTTCCTCCTAACTCTACAACTCAAAAGCACTGCCTCCTGGTGCACTGTCTGGTGCAGGCTGCTTTGATTTCTTTACCATGGGATCGCCATCCCAGCACCCTCAAAGGGAGGAGCTGTACTGAATGGCGCCTCCCCAAGATCTCCACCTCTCTGTCCCTAGCTAAAAGAGTTAAATAAGGTTACTCCTGGTAATGAACCAGTCATGGGTCACTATATATCTGCTGCAGAAAGTTTGCTTGACAATAGGAGAAGGTTTCCAACTAAACTGACTTGTTGTTAGCTACCAAGCCTGGTCCTATTTATATCTTGTCCACATTCACTCCATGGGACAATAAAACTGGGAGTTATACAGATGTTGTATCTCCATCATATCTATGGTATGGGTAATACACGCCTTTAATTTCTCAGTCCTTCAGAAAGCTGGAGGAGGTTGAAGGTCAGAAAGGAGGAAGCAGAGCATAGAGGAGAAGGTTATGCTTTTGTGGCAGTTCATAATTGTACAAGATAAAGTTATAAAAGTCACATTTCATCATAGAAAAATCTGCCTGATCTAAAGCTGACAGCACAAGAAGAGCTAGGAGTGCAGCAGCATCTTATGGAATTCTATTGGCAATAGCAAAACAAGTTTCATGCACATCAGGCCACTTTTGATCAGTAAATCTTTCTTTTCTCAATGCTGTGCAAGTGCTCTCCTCGTTTATTAAATCCTGCTTCCAAATTTCACATAGTGCTCCTTTGACGTCAGACAGCTGAAAATGTCCACTCCATGCAAACTCCTCTGCCACTTCCAGATACTGTGACCAGCACCACTGAATACTCTGACAGGAAGGTTTTATTAAGAGAGCATTCACAGGCCCATAATAGATTAGCCCACCAAAAGCCCCAGCTGTGAAATTTCCATGTTTTCCCTATTTCATAGTATGCTCCATGAAATACCTTGCAGAACTCTAGCTAAGGAACAAACACAATTATTGTTTCAAACACCTTTTATCCCTGTATATCAGTCACATGACCAGACACACTTGCTTTATAAGCGAGGAGTGCAGTCACAAACTGCAGCAATAAATGACACAACTTCTTCATATGCTTTAATGCATCAGCCACACGGACAGCCTAGGTCTTGTTCAGCTTTCTGCTGAAGCATCAGGGAACAATAGAGGCTCCTTCTTTAAATTCAGTGAAATAATATTGCTGAAATATCTTCTCTTTGCTAGTAGAGATGTTATCTTTTTTTTACTCTTATAGTGCCAGGAGGGATTTGGGACACACTTTGTAACAGCAGTAGAAAAAGACATTGAAAAATTTCTCTTTCAAACTCCAAAAGCAACCTTGAAAATGTGTAACAAACATAATGTGATGGAGAATTGCAGTGCTGGCCCGAAAACCTGTGGATAGCAAGGCTGGAAACAATAGAGGTCCATATTCAGACACTGGATAGCAAACAGGCTGATACAGTAAAAATCGCGGGATACAGTAAAAATTGCGGGAAACAGGCCGATACAGTAAAAATCACGTAAAAAGAGGCGCTAGGGACACTAACGCGTCCCTAGCACCTCTTTTTTGACAGGAGTGGTGGCTGTCAGCAAGTTTGACAGCCGTTGCTCAATTTTGCTGCGGTCGTCTCTCAAACCCGCTGACAACCACGGGTTCGGAAACTGGACACCGGCAAAATTGAGAATCCGGTTTTCAACCTGCAAGCCACAGGCTGATTTAAAATTTTTTTTTTTTAAATTATTTTTAACTTTTGGGACCTCTGACTTAATATCTCCATGTTATTAAGTCGGAGGGTGCTATTACTCCTTACTGAATAAGGGGTAAAGCTAGCGCGTCAAAAACTCGTGTCCAAACGAGGGCTAACAGTGCGCACTGTACTCTATCGGCCTGAAAGTTAGCTGGATAAACTTAACTGGTTAACTTTGGAGGTATATTCAATAGTGCAGTCGACTAACTTTATGTGGCTAAATTTAGGCCAGCTCTTTGGACCAATCAGACTTAGCCGGCTAACTCAACTCCTTCCAATTACAACCCCAGAATGATGTTAACTTATCCAGCTAAATGCTTTTGAATATGGATCTTAATAAGGTCCATATTTGAAGGGCTTTGTCTGGCTAAGTGTTGGATTTAGCCGGACAAAACCTCTTTATTTTTTTTTTTTTAATTTCTTACTGCCCTCAATGCCTCCACCCTATCTAGGTATATTCAGCTAAGGATTTAGCAAGATAAAACATCTGGATAAATAAGAAGTATTCCGGGGCATTTTGGAGACAAATTTTAATTAGCCAGATAATGCTGATATTCAGAGTTATCTGGCTAACTTAAGCCATGTGGAGGGTAGTCCTAAGGATAGCTAACCTTATCTAGTGTGATGCAGTGCAGCAGTGCCGGGGTCAGGAACAGCCCCGGCACCATAGGATGAAATCAGATAATACCAGAGGCAGACAGCAGAGGGCGTTGCCAAAGACACAAAAAACTACAACTCCCAGGTTCTTAGAACCATCACCTGACCCATGGGCAGAGCAAGAGGGGAAACAGGTGTCAGAGGTAAATGATAACGAGTCAGACACAGCTGAATCGATGGAGTTGGAGGAAGGGGGCGTGCCGGCATGGTGGCAATGGCCAGAAAAGACCAGCTTCTCCGAACAAGAGGAGGAAGGGATGGAGGTAGGTTCTGGGGGAGAGGAATCCTCCAGCTCAGTAATGGATATCGAGTAACTACAAAGCGAGAGGGGTACAAATGATGGGTTACCAATGGTACCTTAAAGGAAGGTGAGAGGAAGGGCTCTAAAGAGCATATTGTGTTTAAATGTTTAAAAGAGGGTTTTTGACTTAAATAGTACCACTGGTCAAGCACCCGCCATTGGGGAGCTGGAGAGCCGGATACAGACCTGGATGTTTCAGGCACTGAGTTACCCAGAACTGGTGGAAGGGGGGGGGGGGGGTGAAGAAGCAAATGTAAAGAACATATGAATTGCCTTATAAACTGTTTTGAAGAAAACTGTGTCTTTGCACTATCTTTTGATTGGGGGGTGGTTTTACCACCCACTCCTTCTAAGGAGAACCCTGAAGCCAAGCAAGGACACGGCCTGCTTAGACCAGGACCTGGGGAGTTAGGAACGCCTGGTGGCTGCAGGGGCAAAGAGTGACTCGCTGAAGACGTAACCAAGGACACAGAGGAGTGGCATATCCAGGCAGCGCTGGCGGTGAGACGTTACACTAGCTAAGAATGACTTTATGTGGATATATTCAGTAGAGCACTTAATCGTCAGTGCTATGCTAGATATCCCAGACACATTATCCAGCTAACTTTAGCTGGATATTTTGTCTGCTCGCCAGCTTCCCAAATGTGGACCTCAATGGGTCTCAGAAAATTCCTATCATGGATTTCTTGCAGGATTGCTGCTAGTTCTCCATTCTTAGCATTACAGGTTAATTAAGTTTTAGAATCATGATGCTGGCCACTCAATGACGGACCACCACAACCTCTTTCTAACACAATTACTGTAATTGGACATGTTCTAATACCAGCTTTTTAGAAAAAAATATTTTAAATGTGGTGCTGCAATTGTGGAGTCCTGGTGCTGCTGTGATATCAATGCAGCTCCATTATAAGGAGATGCATTCCCACAGCATTAGCCAGAGCTACTCCCACCACTACAGCAAGTTAAACAAGATTATAAAGAAAAGGGACAGATTTAAAAACAGATGTTCCTAAAAATCACAAGTTTATGGTAAGTGATTACAGTGCGACACAATATACTTGAATATAAGAAATTGCTTGAATTGAAGGTAACTGACCTGTGAACAATCCATCGAAAAACTGGTTTCATTCTGCACAGGTCCTTGGAGACAGGCTTTGAAACGCCAGTGTCGGGACCAGTTTTTCGATGGATTGTTCCTTTGTGGACCTGCGGACTATCATATTTAAGTGCACAAGCTAAGCTTACGGTGAGTCTCAACAACTAGCAGGCTGCTAAATTCATGTGGACTTTAAAAATGTCAAAACAAAGCATCACAGGATATGATGTCTGTTTTTCAGCCGTTGTGCAGGCGGAGAGGGGGTCTGCACACATCCCAAGTAAAACAAATTAGCTCTGGAAGCAAACTGCATTGCCTAATTTGTGAAAACACATTTGCAATGTTTACTGTAAACATTTCCCTCCGTTTGCAGGTATTACATTTAAATAGATGCTGAATATTTATATGCTATAGGGAGGAAAGAGTCTGTCTCTCTGTCCTGAAATCTGAGAATCACAGCAGTGATTACAATGTTGACTTCAGGATTTCCTCCAGATACAGAAACTTTCAGGCAGAACAAAACAGTGCTGGGCAGCTGCTCATTATAAATGCAGCATTTGTAATTGTATGTGGATAGGACTATGAGAGCAAAGGCAGTGCTGAAGGGGAGAGGGTGCAAGGCTGCAAAGTTCTCCCAGGGCACCTAATACCCTTACATCCTTGGCCATGCCCTCACCTTCTCAGTGCAGCTGATGTTCCATGATGTCACATGGCCATGCCCTCACCACCTCGTGACACTGCATTACTATAAGTAATATACCACAGCGCATAATATCATCAGAGCAGTATACAACAAAACAACTAAAAAAAATTATATTAAGTATAATACAAAATATAATTCAAATATACAAATACCACAAAAAAGAAGAAAAAATAAATATAAAAATACATACATTTGCAAAGGAACCTCTAAAATTTCAATTAAAAAATACAACCCAGATAAAAAGAAATAAATCAAAGATACAAAGTTTAAATAGTTATAAAACAGAAACATCACCATTAGGTCAATATTCAAAGGCTCACAAGTTATCTGTCTAAATGGCAAATGTTGCATATTCAGCCACTTATTCAGCTAAATTATAGCTGGATAAGTAGTTACCCGGCTAAAATTTAGCTGGATAAAAAAAGGGGCATTTCAGGGAGGAGTTGAGTTATCCGGCTAACCTAGCCAAATATCGGGTGTATCCAGCTAGGTTAGCCGGATAATCTTAGACCTGCTTCTGAGCAGGTGTAAGGTTATCCAGCCTTGTGTGGCCGGATAACATGCTACATGCACTGTCATCAAATGAAAACAAAAATTAAAGAAATGTGCCAGCGGGCCATCCCCTCCCTCCCCCCAAAATGTGCCCACCTTATCCACCAAAACATTAAAATGTCCCCGAGACCCCCTGCCCCTATGTTTTTCTAACACCCAAATCAGGCTGCCCTCTCCCTTCCCACCCCCTCAGAATGATTTAAAAGATCACAGCAACCCCCTTCCCCCTTCCCCCGACTCTCCCCCCTCCCTGATACCTTACAGTAGGGATGTGAATCGTTTTCTATATCGTCTTAACGATAGAAATCGTGTGGCAGGGCAAGAAAATCGTCTTAGGCACGATTTTTTAGTTAAAAAATCGTTAAAAATCGTTTTTTCCGATTAGTGCGCACTAACTCGAGTTAGTGCGCACTAACGGGAGTTAGTGCGCACTAACTGGGAGTTAGTGCGCACTAACTGAAAATGATACAATTTGACACTTTTCAGGTCAGTTAAGGTCAGTTTAGGAATGAATATGTATTCCTATTGGCTGCCCTCTTATTTATTCATGTTACCAAGTTTCCTACTGACAGTATATGGGGGATGGGAAATGGAAACAGTTGGTAGCTTGACAAAACAAGTAATGTGATCAGTTAATGTGACTAGAACTTGTGCCCTAACCCTGATACCAGGGGTATTGTGATCTTCCTGCACACAGTGCCCTATCCCTATTAATACCAGGAGTGTTGTGATCTTCCTGCACACAGTGCCCTATCCCTAATACCAGGGGTGTTGTGATCTTCCTGCACACAGTGCCCTATTCCTGATACTGGGGGTGTTGTGATCTTCCTGCACGCAGTGCCCTATTCCTGATACCGGGGGTGTTGTGATCTTCTTGCACACATCCCGGTATCAGGGATAGGGCACTGCATGCAGGAAGATCACAACACTCCTGGTATTAATAGGGATAGGGCACTGCATGCAGGAAGATTACAACACTCCTGGTATTAATAGGGATAGGGCACTGCATGCAGGAAGATCACAACACCCCTGGTATCAGGGATAGGGCACTGTGTGCAGGAAGATCACAATACCCCGGAGGAGTGAGGGTCAGGCAGCTCCCCCCTGTCTGTGAAGCCAGCCTCTCACTAGTAATGCAGGGAGGGAGCTGTCTCAGACTTCACCATCCTCCCCCCCCCCCTTACCCACACACCATTCACTAGCTGGGACATGGGGGAAGTCAGGAGTGAGGGTCAGGCAGATCCCCCCTGTCTGTGAAGCCAGCCTCTCACTAGTAATGCAGGGAGGGAGCTGTCTCAGACTTCACCATCCTCCCCCCCCCCCCCCCTCACCCACACACCATTCACTAGCTGGGACATGGGGGAAGTCAGGAGTGAGGGTCAGGCAGATCCCCCCCGTCTGTGAAGCCAGCCTCTCACTAGTAATGCAGGGAGGGAGCTGTCTCAGACTTCACCATCCTCCCCCCCCCCCCTCACCCACACACCATTCACTAGCTGGGACATGGGGGAAGTCAGGAGTGAGGGTCAGGCAGATCCCCCCCGTCTGTGAAGCCAGCCTCTCACTAGTAATGCAGGGAGGGAGCTGTCTCAGACTTCACCATCCCCCCCCCCCCCCTCACCCACACACCATTCACTAGCTGGGACATGGGGGAAGTCAGGAGTGAGGGTCAGGCAGCTCCCCCCTGTCTGTGAAGCCAGCCTCTCACTAGTAATGCAGGGAGGGAGCTGTCTCAGACTTCACCATCCTCCCCCCCCCCCTCACCCACACACCATTCACTAGCTGGGACATGGGGGAAGTCAGGAGTGAGAGTCAGGCAGCTCCCCCCTGTCTGTGAAGCCAGCCTCTCACTAGTAATGCAGGGAGGGAGCTGTCTCAGACTTCACCATCCTCCCCCCCCCCCCCCTCACCCACACACCATTCACTAGCTGGGACATGGGGGAAGTCAGGAGTGAGGGTCAGGCAGCTCCCCCCTGTCTGTGAAGCCAGCCTCTCACTAGTAATGCAGGGAGGGAGCTGTCTCAGACTTCACCATCCTCCCCCCCCCCCCCCCTCACCCACACACCATTCACTAGCTGGGACATGGGGGAAGTCAGGAGTGAGGGTCAGGCAGCTCCCCCCTGTCTGTGAAGCCAGCCTCTCACTAGTAATGCAGGGAGGGAGCTGTCTCAGACTGGTATCAGGGTTAGGGCACTGTGTGCAGGAAGATCACAACACTCCTGGTATTAATAGGGATAGGGCACTGTAAGAGATGACTGTAGTAGATTGAATAAAGATCTGATGTTTCTGCTCTCCTCACACCAAACAAAAACAACACACAAGCAGAGAAGCCCTTCTTACAAAGCTGAGCTAGTGAGTTAAGTAGGAGGAAAAGTAAACATACTGGTGCCAGTGTGGCTACTTAAAAAATACACTTACCAACAATCAATTACATATATTTGAACTGTTTGCAGTTCCAGCCAGGACCACCTTTCTAAAATGCACAGTGATTGGCAAATTCAACATGCACTAGCATTTCAGGTGCCTGCTAACAAAAATAATAAACAAACAAGTTCTAGTCACGTGAGTGCTGATCATTACATTACTTTTTTTGTCAAGCTTCCAACTGTTTCCATTTCACATCCCCCCCAACCATATTGGTAACATCAATAGATAAGAGCACAGCCAGCCAATAGGAATACATACATACATATTCATTCCTAAGTGACCTTTACTGACCTGGGAAGTGTGAACACTTTGTTTCATTTTCTGTTGGTGTTCGTTAGTTTCCAGTTCCATTTCCCATCCCCCCAACCATCACCTCAGTGGTAACCTTGGTAACATCAATAGATAAGAGGGCAGCCAGCCAATAGGAACACATATTCATTCCTAACTGACCTTCAGTGACCTGGAAAGTGTTTATTTGTATCATTTTCAGTTAGTGCGCACTAAATCGAGTTAGTGCGCACTAACGGGGAGTTAGTGCGCACTAACTCGAGTTAGTGCGCACTAACACGATTTAACGATTTTTAACGATAAATCGTTAGAATTTCTATTGTATCGTGTTCTATAACGATTTAAGACGATATAAACATTATCGGACGATAATTTTAATCGTTGAAAAACGATTCACATCCCTACCTTACAGTTTTGTTTGCTGGGAGCAAGGACCCTTCGTGCTGCTCTAAGAGAGAGTCACAGCACTCCCCAGCTAGAGGCAAGGAAAGGATGGACCTTAGAGTCCAGTCTACCCCTGAGAAACAGCAGGGACAGAATAATAGGGAAATGGAGTCTCCCTTCTTTGTTGTGTGCCTGACAGTATGGCCTCCCCAGGTGGGAAGGGGACTGGCGTAGTAGGAGTCAAGGAAAGAAAATTATCAGGCAAGATATAATTTTATGTTCCTTATCTCCTGCTAGACCAATCAATATTTTAAATATGTACCAAAGCTGCTATTCCCTCAGGCAGGATGAAAAGAGTGCTGTCCCAAGGATGTCTGCCATGAAGGCTGAAGGCAGTCTTAACCCAGTATATCCACCCTATAATGCTTGGTAAATGAGTATAATGAGGTCCATGGTGGCAGCCCTACAGATTTCCTCTGGGGTTATCTTTGAAACCACAACTCATGAAGTCGCTTGAGCTCTGGTGGAATGTGCCCGAAGGCCAGGTAGTACTTCTTTCCTTCTAAGGATATATGCCGATCCAATTGCCTTTTTAATCCATCTGGCTATTGCTGGCTTAGAGACTGCATTTCCTTTGCACAAGCTGCCGTACAACACGAGCTTCCTGTCCGTCTTCCTGAAAAAAATTTGTGATCTTAAGATACCTCAGAAAAACACTTCTGACATGCAGACAGTGCAACCCTGGATTCTCTTTTATGTGTCTTGCTGAGACTAAAGGCTGGTAAAGGGATTGTCTGATTCAGATGGAAAGGGGGATATCGCCTTTATACAGAAAGAAAGGCACTGGTTTGAAGATGACCATGTCTTTGGAATTAGTCAGATATGGGTTTCTGAAGAAGAGGGCATGCAATTCTGAAATTCGTCTGGCTGAACAAAGAGCTATCAGAAAGGCCACCATTAGCGAGAGTTCATAAGATTTGCCATACTGGATCAGACCAAAGGTCCATCAAGTCCAGTATCCTGTTCCTGACAGTGACCAATTCAGATCACATGTAGCTAGCAGGATCCCAAAAGGCTGATAAATTCCATGCTGCTTATCCTATAGATAAGCTGTGGATTTCCTCAAGTTTACCTTAATAATGGTTTATGGACTTTTCTTCCAGGAACTTGCCCAAATCTTCTTCAAACCAAGCTAAACTAACAGCTTTTACCACATCCTCAGCAAAGAATTCCAGCTTTTAATTATACGTCAAGTAAAAAAATGCTTTTTGTCTTAAATTTATTACCTAGTAACTTTCTTTTTGAAACAGTAAACAATTTGGGGTAGATTTTAAATACTTGCGCGATCGCGTACTTTTGTTCGCGCCCAGGCGCGAACAAAAGTACGCTGGATTTTATAAGATACGCGCATATCTTATAAAATCCGGGGTCGGCGCGCGCAAGGGGGTGCACATTTGTGCAACCTGCGCACACCGAGCCCAGCGCGCGCTGCCTGTTCCCTCTGAGGCCGCTCCGATTTTGGTTCCCGAAACGCCGCGACACGCCCCCGAAACGCCACTTCGTTTTGGAAACGCCCCCGGACACACCCCCTCCCGCCCCTTTTCGAAAGCCCCGGGACTTACGCACGTCCCGGGGCTTTACGCGCGCCGGCAGTCTATGCAAAATAGGTGCGCCGGCGCGCGGGCCTTTTAAAATCCGCCCCTTTGCGTTTATCTGTTCCACTCCACTCGTTATTTTATAGACTTGTATCATATCTCTGTTTAGCCATCTCTTCTTGAGGCTGAAGATTTATTTCAGGTATCATAACCTCTTTAGCCTCTCTCATAAGGTAATTGTTCCATCCCCTTTATTTTGGTCGCCCTTTACGGGACCTTTTCTAATTCTGCTATCTTTTTTGAGATGCAGTGACCAGAATTGCACACAATTCTCAAGATGTGGTTGCACCATGGAGCGATACAGAGGCAATATGATATTATCTGGTTTTTTCTCCATTTGTTTCCTAATAATTCCTAGCATTCTATTTGCTTTCTTGGCCACTGCTACACACTGAGGAGAGGATTTCAACATATTATCTACAAAGATACCTAGATCCTTTTCCTGGGTGGTGACTCCCAATGTGGAACCTTGCATGTTGTAGCTAATATTTGGGTTGTCTTTCCCTACATGCATCACTTTGCACTTGCCCAGATTAAATGGCATCTGCCATTTGGATGCCCAATCTTGCAAGGGCCTCTTGCAATTTCTCACTATCTTCTTGTGATTTATCACATTTGAATTATTTTGTATCATCAGCAACTTTGATCACCTCACTTGTTCCCATCTCTAGGTCAAACGATAAACCTTTTCCATTGGAAAAAAATCAGCAGAACCAGGGGTCACGATTTAAAACTCCAGGGAGGAAGACTCAGAACCAATGTCAGGAAGTATTTCTTCACGGAGAGGGTGGTGGATGCCTGGAATGCCCTTCCAGAGGAAGTGGTGAAGACCAAAACTGTGAAGGATTTCAAAGGGGTGTGGGATAAACACTGTGGATCCATAAAGCCTAGAGGATCATAAAGTCTAGAGGATGGGAATGAAGAGAAGAGGCAAGGGGGTGGCTTGTGGGAATGACAGCTACAACCTGGTTATTGATACCTTTAATCAATAAACATTCACACAGTTAATGTGACTACAACATTGCTCTATGCTTCAACAGCAAGAGGAAATGTGGAAAAGAGGACTTGTATTCAGGCAACAACCAACAAGGCTGCACAGTCTGGGTAAACAAATAAGCATGGGAGTAGCTTGCTTGTTGGCGGTGGTTACTACCCCAAACCAATTAAGCCTGATATTTCACTTGGAATGCACATCCAGGACAGCTCACTGCTTCAACGACAGGGGGGAATGAGTAAAAGAGGATTTACATCCAGACAACATTTAACAAGGCATTGATCTGAGTAGTATGAGTATACAAACATCAGGGTAACTTCTCGTTACGAAGGTTACTACCCTCAAACATTAAGCCTTATACTTCACTTTGATGCAGCTCCAACATTGCTCTCTGCATCAATGTCGGGGGTGGAAGGAAATTGGAATCAAAAAGTTACCAATAAGGGCCCTTAACTCAGTGGTCGGGGTAACAGAAAGGTATGGGAAAATAAGTGTGAGAGCTTGCTGGGCAGACTGGATGGGCCTGTTGGTCTTCTTCTGCCATCATTTCTCTGTTTCTATTTATAAATATATTAAAAAGCAATGGTCCCAGTAGAGATCCCTGGGGCACTCCACTATTCAGCTTTCCCCATTGAGAAAATTGACCATTTAGCCCTACTCTCTGTTTTCTATTTTTTAACTAGTTCTCACAATACACAATAGAACATTGCCTCCTATCTCATGATTTTTTAATTTCCTCATGAGGTCCTTGTCAAATGCTTTCTAAAAATCCAGGTACACAATATCAACTGGCTCACCTTTACTTACATCTTTGTCCATCAGAACCTAGTTTTCTCATCCAACATATTATGCCATTTCCTTGACATTTTCTTATTCAACCATGTTACTGATAAAATTTATAAATTTACAGTCATACAAGTATATATATCTAATTAAATACAATGCCATGGGGAATATGAGGACAAAACACTTATTTACAGAGGAACCAGTAGCATGGGCTCTTCTTAGTATTTGGGTACTTGCCAGGTTCTTGTGGCCTGGTTTGGCCTCTTTTGGAAAACAGGATGCTGGGCTTGATGGACCCTTGGTCTGACCCGGCATGGCAATTTCTTATGTTCTAAGTTGAACAATTTATTATTAGTGAGCAGCAGAGTGATTGGAGTTTCTGCCCTGCTGCTGAAATGTGTCTTACTTGGATGTGATTATATACATCCTCATTACTAGCCTCATGCTTCCTTCTCATGTGAGTGAAACCCTTTAAAACAAATACTGATGCTATTAATTTTGTAGACACAGTGTTCTCACCAGCAAGGCTTCTTTCAGGCCCTCACCCCATCTTGCTCTTTGCTGAACCTAAGCCAAGGTACATAAGAACATAAGAAATTGCCATGCTGGGTCAGACCAAGGGTCCATCAAGCCCAGCATCCTGTTTCCAACAGAGGCCAAACCAGGCCACAAGAACCTGACAAGTGAAGGTTGAACCCTTCTTGTACTGACCCCCTGTTCCAGTAAGGGTTGAGCCACTTCAGGTTAAGGTTGTGTTCCAGTCAGGTCTTGATTGCTGTTAGAATGAGCTCTACTCTGTTTGGCTTTGAGTTTCTGTTAGACTGGACACTGTCTTGCTGCTCTTTAATTGGTTCTGATTTGACTAGGTCCTGTCTTTGATGGGAGTCTACTGTGACAAACTCCATACTCTCTTACACTGAACCTGTCACTGGCAGGTCTAAGCGACCTTCTGAATGAATCCTTTTGGTAGGACTGGAGCTACTTTCCAACAAGACGTTTCTAGGAACATCTCGTATACAAGCAAGTATTTTTCAGAGGGCACTGACTGTTGTATTTCACTGTTGATTATTTAGCTTTTTGTTTACATGTTGGAATAGCTCATAGACTGGTCAATAAATTCATTTTATTATTGAAGAAAGCATGCTGCCATACAAATGTACTGTTGGCTAGTATAGCAGGCTGCACTAGGCATTGTGTTATGGAAGATACCCATGATCAAGAGGAAAAGAGATTCCAAAGCTTTCAATGTGTGTGCATTTCTTTCAGCACAGATAAATCAAAGTCTGGCAGCAGAGGTGCTGATGTCCAGATGCCTCAGAGTAGACAGGCTTGACATTTGACTGTAAAAGCAATATAGGACAGTGCTGTATGTTCTCTTTAAGGAGCTGGATTACTGACTTTTGTAGATGAGCATCTGAACTTATCAAAGTTCAGATCTGAAAAATTATCCCAAAGTACAGAATTATACAGACCAAAGCACCGTCAAAGCTGCAGAAGTCTATTGTTGCTTCATATATCTATTTACATTTAAATTTCTGTTTCACTCAAGTCTACCAGCTGACCTTCCAAAAAGTACCTAAATACACTGGAATATTATTAACGCTGTAGAATAAACCCAATATCTAACCTTGTAATCTTTGTATTATCTTACATAATCTACTTTAACTCTATTCCTCATATGTTAAGTACTACCACCATATGGTTCCCATGTAAATTAATGGGCTTCACAGAGGAACAGGGCAGAGGGGATATACTGGTGCTCGGCAGAGGATGGGGGAAATGGGAGGAGGAAGAGATGGGCATGCTGTGCCAGAGACACTGCTACTGCCAGAGGGCATGCTGCACCAGAGCTGCCGCCAAGGGGGGAGGGGATGCCAATTTCAGTTTTTGCACAGTGTGCCAGGCTAGCCTAGAACTGGTCCTGCTGAAATTAACAGGGTTTCAAAAATCCGCTGAGCTGTTCATCTGGGGCAAGTGGATTGTCTCGGTTGGTGGACAGGGAGCAGCAGACTGCAATGTCTTCACCTCTGATCGCATCTTCACCCCAGTTGAGGCTTGGGAGGAGGAAGCGGTGGCAGTATCTTGAGTGTCAATCAGGGCCTCAGAAAAGAAAAGTGGCAAAAGCATTGCTGGTCCTGATTGGGACACAGGGGAAGAAAGCATCATTGCTGGGGGCAGGAGGCAGTGGCTTTAGGTTTCATTGGGGCATGGAAATGAGGGGGGGTGGGTGGGGAGGAGGCTGGAAGCATCTTTGGCTCCCATCTTGGTCTGGGAGGAGAGTGAAAAAGCTGGAGTGGGGATAGGAAAGAGGAGAAGAGGAGGAGCATGGAAGGGCTTTGGGGAGGGAACTGGAGAAGGAGAGAAGGGATTTCATCTAGGGAGGAAGTAGGAGGGGTGTCGGGCTACCATTCAGGCCTGTGAGAGATGGCTGAGGAGGGAAAGGGAGAGCGAGGGGCTGCGGAAGTAGTGAGGGGAGGAGGAGACAGAGAGAGAGTGAAGTCTGCACCTTGGGAGAGGGAGGGGTTGTGACATGGCATAGAAGAGGACGGTGAGATGGCTGCACCAGGATGGAGTGGGAGAGTGTGTACTCACCAGGGAAGAAATGAACTCAGCAAGTACTCCCACTGTCCTTTCCCCCCCCAACACAAATTACTAACGGAAGGGGAGGGGGCTACGGGGCGAGAGGCAAGAGTACATGGTGACTAACTCCTGGAGGAATTCTAGAATCCGTGGATAATTATAGACCTGATGGAAATGAGAATTTATATAAGTGGGTAGCACATAAATGAATTAGCTCCACTGAAATCAATGGGGCTCAATTAAGAAAAAGGGCTCCTCAGACAATGAGCACCCATTAAAAAAAAAGTGCCCCACAGAAATGCACAGGCTGCAGTTTCAATATAAATTTTATACTTTCATTTATATTGATTTCTGACATTAGCCCCCTTTATTATGTCTTTTAGTATTCTTACTTTCATTTGTGTCCCATTACAATTCTATTGTTTCGGCCTAATTTTCTCAAAGTTAGGCTCCACCTGAACTATCAGGAAGGCAATGCTTCAACTTCTGCAGACAAAACAATGCTCCTCGTTCTGAGAATGTAAAACTAGGCCCCGCCCCAAGAATGCCTCTGCTCAAATGTCTGCTTGTTGTAGCACAATGCACGCGCTCTTAGCCGAATGCATGGTCGGCACTTTTCAAAAAGCTTTTTTTTTTAGCCAGGTAACTAGCCATTTACACAAGTAAAACGGCTGTGGAAAACTGCCCACCCTATGAAGTTTTCTTCCACGCTAACTAGGGATGTGCATTCACTAGAAACAAAATAGGAAATTACAATGAAATAGGAACATAACATGATTGAAAATCTGATGAGATTTTGTTGGTTTTCACATTTCGTTTTATAAAAAAAAAAAAAGAAAAGTCACTGGTCGGGACTAGGCAATGACCAAAGGGGCCGTGGCCTATGCATAAGTGCAACGCTAGTGCCTCAGCCTTGCCTGGGAAAAGAATGCAGGGGCTGCGGCCTATGCCAGAGTGCAATGGAGGCATCTCAGCCTAGGCCCAGGCTCGATGCTGAGGTCTTGGATGAGATTCGAGCTTTAGAGAGACATTTGTTGGTCTTTTGAGTCATTTTTCTCAATACCATTAAAATGTAAATATGTAAAAAAAACCTCCACACCCTACAGCTCTGTATAATTGGAAAATATAGGTATGTGCGATTTGGTTTGTATGTATATTTAATGTGTGATGTGATTTTAGGTGAAAGTAGTTTTCTACATGGTGCGTTTTAGTACTTCTATATGGTGTGGGGTTCATGAATTTTTATGGATGCATATTGATATCTACAATTATGGAATATAGCCTGTTATATTATTTTTTAAATAAATTATGATAAAGTTTTTGAAAGAGTAGTGTGATATACATGTATATATACAAAAAATGTTTTCCCTTTTTTTTTATCTTTTGGATATCGTAATTTTAGGGATTTTTTTCTTTATCTGCTGTTTTTGTTTACCTAATTGCCACTATGTGTCTATGCGCATATGTTATTTATTTATTTAAAAATCTCAGATATATATATATATACTGCTACTCATTACATTGCAGCAGTTTACAGGATGCCATACACATTTCCATAATTGTGTCTACATTGAAACATATAAAAATAATACAAAATCATATCATGATGTAAAAATAAAAAATACACTGTAACATTCCTTGAACAGCCTTTCTTTACTATGAAGTTCACTTTGGAAATTGATATAACTTATGTGCATTTTTTGCCTATTAGAGGGTAACTTTCAAAGGCATGTCCGCGGGTGGAGCAGGGCTTTACCTGTGGAAATAGCCCTGTTACATACTTACCCACCCAATGTGCGAGTAATCTTACGTGTGCTGCGTCACGTATGCATGTACATTTACCCAAACTGCGCGGAGGCATTCCCAGGGGAAGGGTTGGGGAGGGGGTATACATCTACACAGAGCCAAAGACGGACTCTCCAAACGCACTACTTGCACTTTTTACATTTTTAGCTGTTCCGTGCCGGCAGCACTTACAAGCAAGCCTCCTTCCTCCACTTGAAGGTTGCTAGGGGCTCATTAGACTGATCACATCGTGAAGGTGTGGGTGACGTTTACAACAGGGCAGCTTCCAATCACAAGGAATACCCTGGTGATGCCAGCATTATGACAGCCCACCCAGTTGCCACTATCAGCACCACCATGCCCCCTAACAAGGTATTCAACTTGGGCCTCCAACGTGGCTGCTCCCAGGTAACTTCCCTGACACCCCAGAACTATTAATTATTTGAGCGACTGAAGGGGGCTATACACCTTGACATGAAGACTCCTAGGGGGACAGGGGTTGAACAAATCTCCACGAGAAAGGATCATATCAAGAACCCCATGGGTATAAAGGGCATGTGGAGAAAAGCATCAAGCATAAAGATAAGATCCCATACACTGATTCACAATGAGCTCCAAGAATTCATGAATACTGATTTTGACTATCCATACCTTATTGTGCAGAGCTTAAACAAAGAGCCTGACTCCAGCTCCCTAAACTGCAGCTCAGTTACTGAAAAAGACACTGCCTTGGTTTCTCAAAGGACGACAGATATTGTATGGAGTCTGTCTTTTGATTAGACATTAATGTGGTTTGCACACAAGCACTGAAAATTTGCAATTCTTCATGGTCTTTGTGTACAGCAGTGCATGCTGGGTGACGTTCAAGCAACCCCCACCACACACACACACACAGACCTTCTCCGGCAAGATCTGAGAAAGCTTTATACAAAGAAAGAAAATGAGAAGGGGGAGAGGGTGGATAAGGAGGATGAAACTGATGAGACGGTTACATCTTTGGGGGGGGGGGATTGGTGGAGAGACAATGTGACAAAATGCAAAAAAAAAATAAATTTCTTAAATACAAAACAAAAACAAAGCAAATGGATAACAGGGAGCTGGTGGTTGGGAATCTGGAGACCCCATAGTAATTATCAGCCCAGTGTCAGAGTCTGTTCTTCCATCCAAGGAATGAGGGTATGCCCTTGAGTGGCAATCCCTTGGGCACAGGAGAAAGAATGGCTGCCGAAAATTCCATGCCAGCACAAATGACTTCCACAGCTGCCAGGCCTGGATTTATATACCAGGCGCTCTAGGCCTGTGCCTAGGGTGGCAAAATAAGAGGGGGATGGCAAAATTCTTGGCCCCGTCACCCTCAGGCCTCCAACCACACCCTCCCTCATACACACTCCCCAGACTGTCCTCTGATCCTTTGCTGCTGTTCTCGCCGCTGCCCCCCCTCCCTTCCCCAGATTTCCAGGGCTGGCGCCGCTGATCTGATCAGGCAGTGTGTGCACAGGGAGCGAGTCGGCTTGTGGTCCCATGCTCACAGACCCCTCCCTCCCGCATTTATTTAAATAACATTTCTATGCTACATTATCCAAGGTCCTAAGCAATTTGCAATACACAAAACAGGCAATGTCAAAACCATGGCTGAAGATGGAATAAGCTACTGACCATTAGGCATAAACTGCCATGTGATAAACATCAGCAAATGACGACATTTATTTAAAGCATCTTTCATATCCTGCTTATCTGGCTAAAATTAAACACCTCCCTAAATAAAAGAGTTTTAAAATGGTTTATAAAGCGAGTCCCCTTCCAAACGCATTGGGAGGCAAGCTCCATAGCATTGATTCTGTCGCCGAGAACAACCTGCTCTGTGATTCTCCTAACTTGATTGTAAGGGCTGAAGGCCCATCTAGCAGGCACTGGCCAGATGATCTTGCTACTCAGTGCCTTATGAACCACCGATAAGATCTTATATTTTATTCACCATTCCATCAGTAGCCAATGAAGTGAACATATCGGAAAGATATGCTCGAAAGGAGTCGTCCTAGTGGGAATGCGTGCTGCTGAATTCTGGATTATTTGTAAGGCTCTCGCTGTAGAAGAGAAGATAGAATTACAATAATCCACCTGATATTACCAGGGATTACAAAACCGTCCGAGAATCATTAGTTTCCAATTATGATCTGAGTTTACGAAGCATCCTAAGTTTGAAAAAAGAGCTTTGCACCACTGCTCTCTCTTGAGCTTTGAATGATAGCTCAGGGTCAACTATGACTCTCAGATTTCTAACCTCACTGACAATGAGGACTGAGCATCCTTCAAAGTGAAAGCTGCATGGAAGCCCAGAAGGGGTGGGGCAAAAATCATTTGGCCTGTGAATGCAGGGCCACTGGCTGACTCAGTCTTGATGTGCATGCTGCCTTGTCGGAACAGCAGCGCCATCAACGTAGATCTGAGATCAGTCACTGGAGTTGCTGCAGGAGCCAGGAGTTAAGAACTGAGGGAGAGAATCAGTGCCTGAGAGAAAGAGAGATCTGCGGAGAGCAAGGGGAATTCAGAAAAAATGGAGCTCCAGGGAGGGGAGTGGGGAAGCAGCATGGTACCTGCACTAAGCATCTAGGGGTGACAGAGAACAAAGTCCGTCACGGATCGCAGCAGTAAGATAGGGCAGGTCCTGAGCCCCTGTTCATAAATACCTCTAGCAAACCTACCGGCCATACTCTACTTAGGGTTTAAATCACCAGATAGACTAATCATCCAGTCTGCATCAGTTCCAGTCAGGATAATTACCAACTGGATCCATGTATTCAGGACAGGCTGAGCGAGATCCATGCATGGACACAGTGAGGCCAATATCCAAAGTGTTTAGGTTCCTAACTTTTGAATTTAGACCTCTAAATTGGCCCTTTTAAAAATTTACTAGTGCTGAGTACCTACATTTAGGCTCTTAGTTTCATTAGGATCCTCAATTTAGGTGCCTAAAAGTGGGTGGCTACAGGGGGGGGGAATCAAAGTTAGGAGTTTAGCACTGATTTTCAGAACTAGGCACTTAATTTAGGCGCCTAAATTTAGGAAATGAATAGAAGCCCTAAATTTAGAAGTCTAACTTTTAGGGACCTATTATCATACCTGGAAACTCTCCGGATTTGGCCCGCAGACTCTAAAAGAATTACCGGGTCTCTGGGCCAGTACCGGAAATCTCCGGGTGCTGCAGCAAAACCAATCTGCTTGGACCCGGAAAGAAGAAAGGAACGTCATTGGTCTTGCGCTGCTGAAAAAGGAGGAACTCGACAGTGATTTCTACCATCTCCGGACTTCGCTTCCTCGTGACACCACCTGCTCCTGCACAGCCTGTTTCCTGTATCTAGCCACTTGCCCGCCCCCATCCTGTTTGCCTTGGCCAATCGACATTGCGATTTCCTGCCCGTGCATCAACAAGGAATAAGAAACAGGCAGCGTCCACTTCCGCAGCACAGGAGAAGGAAGAGGCTGCTGCTGCTGCTCCAGGAGCCCTAGAGTCTGCTGTTGCTAGTGTGTTTTGAAAGGGGGTGGAGAGAGAATGAATGAGCATGTCTGTGAGAGTGAGTGAGTATTTGTGTAGGAAGAAGAGATCTGAGAGTGTATGTAGGAGAGTAGGAGAGAGCTGAGTGCAAGTGAGCATGGGTGTGAAAGTGAGTGGGCATGTGTGTGTGGAAGAGGGAGAGACGTGAGTGAGGGTGTGTGTGTTGGTGGGAGAATGGCAGAAGTAAAGGTGTAAATGGACGTGAGAATGTGAGAGAATGAGCAGTGAAAGTGTGAACATGTGAGAGTGTTTATGAGAGCAAATTTGTGAGCATCTAGTCCCACTGTGCAGTTGCCCTCCACCCCTGTCCCTCCCCTCCCCCGCTAATCCATGGTAATCTCAGGGTGACTGGAAGTCAAAAGTTCCAAGGTATGCCTATTATATAAATTTTCAGCTAAAAACAAACACCTAAGACCTAGATTCATCATTTTGCTACAGATTTCGCTGGGAATAGCACCCACGATAAAAAAAAAAAAAAGGGGGGGGGGGGGGCATGGTTAGGGTAATTTTTGACATACTGTTCAATGTGTGTTAAATTTATTGCACCTGGGATAGTTTTTGCAAGCTGTGAAGTGCATTTTGGGCTGCTGCTGAGAGAGAGGGTGATAGAGCTACTCTTTATAAGGCTCTCATATAAGTCTACTACTTATACCACTGAGGAGGGTGAACTAGTAACTCGAGGTGAGGTTTTGGTGGTAGCCTAGGGTTTGGGGGTCAGTTTTACATACATAATCAGAGGCACGAACAGCATAGTACATATCACTGAAGATTTGATGTGATTTGGAGTGAGGAAAGATACACAAAGATGAGATTTGTACATTGTACTCTCAACCAAGTTTTGATGCACTCTCTACCTAGCTGCTATCAAGCTAGGATGACAGTACAATGTACCAATTTCATCTTTGTATACCTTTCCTCACTACAAATCACATCATATCTTCACTAATGTGTACTGTGCTGTTTGTACCTCTGATTGTGCATACAAAACTGCCCCCAAAGCCTAGATCACCATCGAAACCTCATTTTCATAAACTCCACCCAAACTCCCACTTTTGACTAAAATTTAAAAATTTGCATACACATCTCATGATGCGTTTTTTATCGCAGGCGTTAGGGCCCTAACGCCCTCGATAACACCCTAACGAGATTTGATAAATGACCCTGTAAGTTTGGCTGAAAATAGGATCCTGACTAGGAGCTCAGCTATTTAAGAATATCAGCTTCATAGTTCTTTTTTTAATTTAAGGAAATCAGAAACTCAAGTCTCTACATACAATGGAGTAAAACAAGGCCCGGATCAGCCTATTCTGGAGCCAGGTGGTAACCCTCACACTAAAGGCTTTACAACTATTTTTAGTCAGAATGGAATTATTCCTATCCCTCAAATGTGGCTCCTATGCTACAAGAGTGTATAGAAGTTAACAGTGCTAACAGGTTTTATGGTAAAATAGAGGCTTCTCCCTTATAGGAAATTTGCAGAGCCTCAAACAATGTATAACATCTGCTAGAAGTATACAGGATGTACAGAGGACAAGAGCTTGATCTGGAGCCAACATAAGAATGTTCCAGGGCTCTAGGTCATCTGTTGATCAGAGGGTGTTTTACATGCCCTTCTTGACAGACAAGAGGGGACCATCCCCTAGCGGCTTGGTCAATGAGAAGTGATACAAACCTTGATTCTACTGAGTCTGGGGCTGTTCCAAATTGCAAGGGAAAGAGATTGGTTGGAGCTGTGATCCTCTCCCAGGGTTATAGAAGGGAGTAGCAGGAGAGGAGGATGAATTTTCTCCTAAAAATCTCCAGAGGCCTGAAGAGAAGAAGCAGAGGGTTGCAACACAGCTTGGGAGGTTAAAAGATAAAGCCTGTGGTAAACTTGGATAGGGACTTATCTGAACCAGGAAGGCAAACTGTGCCAGAGGGAACTTGCTCTGGGGCTCAGAGGATCTTGATGCTACATCAGAAAGATTTTTTCCTTGAGCTGAACAGGACATTCTTGTGAGTAATTATTTGGCTAACTGAGGAAAAGAAAGAGGACCAGGCTAGGTTTATTCAAAAGACTGAGGGAAGACAAGAAAGAAAGTAACCAGAGAGACTGTGTTGCTGTAAGAAGGAACTAATTACTTAAGGAGAAGAGATTATAAAGAGAAGAGTTAAGAGATTTTCTAGAACTGTGATTCTGTTTAATTTCTGCATCTACTTGAGCTGTCATTATGTTTGCCTCTGAAGATTCTGCGGTAAACAATTTATTTTTTGCAGCACGATTTGAGTTTGGAGAGTGGTTTGTTTGTATGGCATGTTCTCAGCCTGGTACTGGCCCTGCAGGTTAGCCTGCCCCCAGCTCACGGCCCCGGAGACTTGATCTCCCATCTCGGGAGAGTGACCCCAATGCTCACTGAGGCTGGGAAGGTGACCCCAGGTTTACAGGGGGAGTACATAAAGTGCATCTTATACAATGTTACTTATAACAACCAAAACCTGCTCCAATAAACTAGCCCTCCTCCCCCATTTGACCTGGATTTTATTGATGCTTGCTACTTTCTGAGATCTCCCTGGACCCATCCTGCAGGAGACCTGAATGGCCATCAGGCTGGTGGCGCTGGTAAGAAACTACAAAGCTACCACTATTAATCATCTCTATAGTCCTATTAGCCATATGCCACCGGCTGTCCAATGTTTTCTTTAAAAAAAAAACAAAAAAAAACAAAAGTAGCATTATTTGCTTTTACTTCCTCTCCAGATTAATAAAGCTCAGCTGTTTGCTAAACAGAAATCCTAATTTCAATGTTTGGAATAAAAATACATCTGGAAAATGTCCATAATAAATCATTTTGGATAATTCCAGCAGATTCTAGTGATCTGATTCAATGTAATTATTCATATTAAAACCAGAGCAGGAAGATCATGAACCAGTTTGTTCTACTTGGGATGAAAAAGGTTACCTGACAGTCTCATCCAGAGTCTGCTGGTTATTATAATTTGGATCTATAGTGCTGAGGGAAATCAGGGGGGTGCTTGTTATACATTTATAAATAGGCATTAAATTCTTCAAACTGCAGTATACATCTCACTGACTAAATACTTAAGTGCAAATATTCAAAACCTAGCTGGTTATCTAAATTAGCTTGATGATAGCCGTATCCGGCTAAACTTAAATGAGATATTCAGCAGCATGCGCTACTTAGGTGCTATTGAGCTAGTTCAACTCACCCGGATACGTTATCCGCCTAAAGCTGAATTTCACTACTTAGCCAGATAACATTTCTGGCTAAGTAGTGCCAACCATCCACAATTTATCCAGCTATTCAGATAGACGGATAAGTGACTTATCCGTCTATCTAGCGGCTGCTGAACATAATTGGATATTCAGCGGCTGCTACCTAGCCAGACAAGTCCTGCTTATCCAGCAATCTAGCACTAAACACGCTTTGAATATCAACCTCTTAGAGGTTCACATTCAAGAAGCCAGAGAGCAGACAAGTTATTTGGCTGAAGTTGGTCAGATAACTTGTTGTGGATATTCAGTGGGACAAATCTCCCGGTGAATATACTTGGCTAAATTTATGCGGATATCTTCAGCTGGATAACTTTGGTTGTGGGGCCACATACTTCTAACTAAAGCTCTCTGGGTAAGTCTCCCCAAATAACTTAGAACTTAACCGGCTATATTACGCATACAGTATATTAAGAATAGGGCTGGTTAAGCTAAAAAAAATCAGGCCGCAAAGGAAAGGAGCTTGACCAGAGTTTTCCAGGTCATCAGGGTTTTATCCCCATTGTGTTGATGGACTTGTATTACAATTTCTTTAAGAATAGCAGGAGAAGTCCATCGTGGGGTAAAACCAGCACTGACTTTACTTCTGCCTTATGACTTGCAGCCTTCTTTTAATGCTTAGCTCTGCAAATGTTAAGGATGTAGCAGGTTGTTGTATGTAATGATCTCACTATATCAGCCTCTACTGGTAGGAGATAGGAACTGCATCTTAAAAAAAAATCAGTCGCCGTTGCTCATTTTGTGGGATGGACTTTTGTTTGGCTGTAAAAGAAAAATTTCCTCTAGGACCTCAGTTTCTATGCCTATCTACCTTGATTGTTCCATGAGTTACAATGCAAAATGGTGCGTTTTTGCTAATTTTCTGTGACAACTGAGTGCAGTAGTAGATTGAATGGAGATACAGGAATATTCCCCACACAGGAAAAGGTTCCATAATGATTATCCTACCTCAGTTAATCACGTAAAGGTTAAGATAATTTTTTACAATGGCACATACCTTATATCCCGAGGATTTGATGTGCACTCCTCTCTTTGTCAGGGTTGACTTCATTCGGATGAAAAAAGAGCGTTCCAGGTTGTTGTCAGTGGTGAGTAAACTGGGGCTTGTTGATTCCACTAGATAAGGCAGAAGAGTACAGATATGGGATTCAGATTTTGTGCATGAATCCTGCTACTCATTAGAAATAAAATTCTACAATTCACAATCTCGAGGACATGACATTTTTCAATGACGATATAGGAGCTATTCAAAACTGCTCAAGAGGCAACAGCTATCCTCTGTCTAAAATCAATGCCACTTGCATAGTTTAGTGAGCCTTCCATTTGCCCAAAGAGCAGGTACAGCACAAGCAAGTGGCAGGGGAGGCTAGAAGCTTGGTCTACCCTGCCCCATCCTTGTGATTTAGCCATGCTCTGAAATGACCAGGTCTACAGGCTGTCCCAGTCCATAGCCTCCCTTCAACACTCAAATCAGAAAGAATTCAAAGTTAGCAAAAGGAAAACCAGAGAACTTCCAGAACATTTAGTCCATTTGTTGAATAGATGCTAGAGAGTGGGGGGGAAAAAAAGGATTTTGATAAACTCATGGGCACGCAATGCATCCAAAGCATGAACAAACGCCTTTAACATATTCCTTGACACATTATTGTCTGTGTAACTATCTGAGCCATCAGTAAAGCTTAACTTATTACAACAGTACTTCCCACAGCCACACACAGGGCAAGGGTGCCCCATTAGTCGAACTAAGTGGTCACCTAGGGCGCCAACCATTAGGGGGCACCGATGAGCAGCCATCCCGCTCACAGCAGAGAGGAGTAGAGATTTGGCAGGTCACAAATGGCACCCATCCTGCTCGCAGCCCAGAGAAGCACACACTTGGCGGGCCACATGTGGCTTCTCAATGAATGAGGTAGGGGCCAAAGCCGGGGAGGTGGGGGTAGATGGGCGCAAGGGAGAAGATTTGCCTAGGGCACCTAATACCCTTGAACCAGCCCTGGCCACACACAGTATCTCACCACAGCTGAGCCACAAATAGACATGATATTTTAAAGTATTCCTGTCACAAGTCTTTTATTTATTTTTGGATTAAATGCCAAGCCATCTCAGCACTGCCTGATATGTTTTCTTTGCTCTTTACCTCTGGCAGGTACAGAAGAAACCATCACAGCTACCCAACTTCCACAGTAGCTTATATTGGTGAAGGAGTGCACCCTGTCTTACACTGAAGGAAGCTGCACTCCCCCCAGACAACAAGCAGCATAATCTGGAAGACAGGCTCAGCCTGCCTGCTCCTGCACAGTCATTCACGCAAGCCATGAAACTATCAATTAACAATAACAATCACTGTGTTACAAGAAGAAAGGGATTTTATGAGCTAAAATGAAATGGTGAAATCTGAAGCATTAGGCTATGCACAAAAATCACGGAGGATACTTCAGTACTTTGTAAGTACTCCGAGAAGACCTTTTAAATTTTTAAAAGATATGACCTTGTGCAGTGAGAGTGAGGATTGCCATGCCAGTGGTAAAAGGGACCCTTTCTACACTTCTGCTTTTCCCCTAACTCTCTACTGCCAAAAATATATTTTGCCCACAGACATAACCTTATGTCGCAACAGAATTCCTGTTCCATGACGTTCACCTCTGCACCAACTCGAACTATTCTTTTCAAAGGATATAAAAGACAATATCTCATCACAGAAAGACAGCATCACACCTTTAGGCACTGGCAATAGTTTCCTGCTTAACATCAGGGTCTTCTGAGCTATTTCTCTTGCCATTCCTATCCACCTCCTTTCCTAGCGCATTTGATCAGACAAGGCCCAGATCCTACTGGGTTAGAGGCAGCAAACAAAGACTGGACTGATGTGATGTCATGGAGGTGGGATGTTAGCATGCATCACTTGTGTCCATACCCACGTACCTAGCTGTACAGTGGAGCAGTATTTATAGAACTCAGTCTGCAAGAACCATACATTATTATTTATGGTCACTAGGGGGGTTGGTTTTCAAAAATTGCTCAGTGCCTAAGTTAGTTTCTTAAATTTAAAAATATTTTCAACTAAAAATTCACCTACATTTAGGCTGGGATTTTCCATTCTCGCAGAGAATGGTGAATCCCGGCGGTAACAGGGGCGGCAGGCCTGCGAAAGTGGTGTTATCGCGGCCGGCTTTCACACCCAATAGTGCCACCGTGAAAGGTGGCGCTATTGGGCGCGTTATAACATGTCTTACCTTATCGCCGCCAGCGAAGATAGTGCCGCATCCGCCTCCTCACTGCCCCAACTCCTCCCGACTCCACCCCCCGGCAAGCTATCGCACGTAAAAAGTCCCTTTTCGCGTGCGATAGCCTTAGAAAATAACCCCCTTAGACTCTTAACATTTGGCTCCTAAATTTAGACTTGTAATTCATTGGGTGCATATGGCTGAACGTTAGTGCCAGGCACCTAACCTTTATTCCCCATCCAGACTCTGCCCCCATGACCGCACACTTTTTAGGGACCTAAATGTAGGCATTCAGCCCTGGTCAATTTTCAAAGGGGCAGTTTAGAGTCTCAGAATTAGGCACCTGATATTGCCCCCTATGTTCTTACTCCAAACAGCTTTACAGTGGATGTCTTGAGCATGGAAGGGGGGCACTCACAGTAAGTGATGAGTGCACAGATTTACAGCTCTGCGTTGTAACAACTAAGCTGTACTGGGCTATCCACCTTACACACATGCATAAAAATATTTGGGTTCTCCTTCTATTGTGATTTTATCGTGCTTAAGATAATCTCATGTTTAGAAGAGTACTTTGTGCTTACTCTATCTAACAGAAGGCTGACCGAATGTGACTTACAAAACAATGAAAAAAAACCCCCACACTCCAATTTAAGCAATGAGCAGGGGACATTGTTTGTGTAATATTACCTTTTCCTACCCTGCTTCCAATGCCACTGCAAAAGGCATTTTTTTTCTGTTCTTTATCTTCTGGCTTTTCTTTTCCCCACCCTGTCTTTTTGAGAGCATGAATTTGATGTCATTCTAAACGTGACTCACTCTTTATCACTCGAGGGAAAAGCAGAAGCCATGTTATATTTAGTACTTTCATTTCTTCTGATTAAATATGAATTACTATGAAATTTTTCTCATCATCTAACACACCATAATACGCCAACAGCTTTTTAATACACTGTATAAGCACAAACTTCTGCTCTAAGAGTTTAATTCGCCCCTCTAATCCAATCACATCAACCTTATTTCTCTTATCAGAGATTCCCATTTTGAATTAAATGAGCTCATTAGTTTTAATCAAACGCAGAGAGATCAAAACTTAAGCGTAAATGCTTTAGATCAGAGCTGTCACTCAGCCGTGAAGTTCTATTTAACTAAAACACAAGATCACAGACCCTTAGAACCAATTTTTTTCTCATAAGGGATAGTGAGAGATTGGAAGATGCTATATCATTCTAGTTTTTTTTTTTTCCTTTCCCAAGGACAGATCATACATTTAAGGTTAGACTCAATTTATAGCATAGATTTTGTCATCCATCCTGGTGCAAATGGGAGGGAAGGCATCAGTGCACCTGTTGGCCCCTTTTACACACATACCAGTGTTGGTCACCGGAGAACTGAGCAAACACCAGCCACTGAATCCTGGCTCCAAATTCAGCTTCTCCTCAGCAGGCTCACAGCTGGAGTGACGGAGAGGGCAGGACATTTGTCGTGGCATATAGTATAAAACAGAAATAAATGGGGTTTTGAGCTCAGCATGCTAGGAACACCCTACCTGAGAATAATACCAGAAATACCCCAAATTTAACATTACAAAATGCTAGATGCACCTTAAGCCTACTGCCAAAACTACCCACTGTGTCACACCAGTGGAGAAACATTGCCTATCACCTGAATGGACGGATCAGAGACAGTAAGGCAGGATCCAAAGTTGGAAGGGAACATACTGCAAGGGGGAGAGAAGAGGTCCGTGGAAGCATGAAGGAGAAAAAAAGAGGTCCTGGAGGGGAACAATGCTGCCGGCATTAACCTTCCCACCCAACAGCAGTACCAACCGGGGACTATTTTGGGGGGGGGGGGGCTAGTATGAGTTAAGTTTAAATTTCCTGCTCTGAATACACAGTACATGGAGCAGTAAATAAGCAATAAAATTTTTCCTTTGCAAGGTTTTGGTGACACCATAAAAAAGGGAGTCACACCTAAGTGATTTAAAGGGTCACTAAAATCCCAAAAGAAAAATGCATTATGTCTGGTTTTGGGATGCCACGTTTCCTCCTGCTCCTTTGGTCCTCTTTCTCAACCAGAAGTGGCATCTACTGGAACTATGGATCCATGAGCCAAGTGTTTTCCTCATTATAAACCCTGTCCTGGATTCCCTAGCCCAGCTATTGCAGTGGTAGTTGTCAGCCAGCCACCACAACCTGCAGCCTTTTTCAAGATCCTGATATTTGTGTGCCCCCAGTCTGGCCACCAGGTGTCACTGTTGTGCAATGGCTGAGATTCTCTCTGCCCTATGGGCTGTGAATGCTGCCTCCACAGCACTGTCAAGCAGAAAAATGCAGGAAGTCTTCAAAAGAAAAAAGTAAAGATAATTACATGCCAAAAAATAGTGGCTCTAGCATCCTGCAAGGGAGTTGGATTCCCTACTCATAAATCAGTGTTAAACTTTTGCTCTTGGATTCCACTTTGTCCCTAGCAGAAGTGGTCTGTGACATTGGCTTGTTTGTCCCTTTCAGGACAGAATGCCTCAGGCTGCTCTGAAAAAGGAGGCGGTCAGTTTACCTGAAGGCCAGAGCGAAATTATTCTAAACATGTAAGAAGAGAGAGCCCGATGATCTTAAAGTGGCCAAACAAGTGGATAAAAGAATGACAAAAGCCAGAAATGTGTATGGGTGTACAGGGGGAGGAATGATGTGGAGAAGAAAGGAGGTGATATTGCCCCTGATTAAGTCCCTAGTAAGTCTTCATTTCGAATGCTGTGCACAGTTCTGGAGACCACATCTTCAAAAGGATATAAACCGATTGGAGTTTGGCCAGAGGGTGGCTACTTGAATAATCAGTGGTTTTTCTTCTGAACCATGTGGAGACAGACTTAAAGATTTAAACATGTTTACCCTGGAGGAAAGGCAGGACAGGGGAAGACACATTTAGGGCCCAATAATTCAGTATCACTTAGCCCAATAAGTTCCGACATATCTGGCTTAAATGGCAGCATCTGAATATTTGGCCCCATGCAGTGGCTGCTGCTTAGTTGGATAACTATTTATCTGGCTAAGTGGTGGATGAGACTGAGGCATAATGGGGAGGAGCTACTTATCCGGTTAACTAAGCCGGATAAGTAGCGATATTTAGACTTATCTGGCTAAGTTGCCCTGGAATGATAAGTCGCGAAAAAAAAGGATGGGGGGGGGGGGTGATACTGAGCCGGTGGCCGTATCACAGCGGTGCGTTTTTCGCCCGCCACGGTTGCAGCCCCCATAGCACCCAATAGAAAAGGTGTGGTTATTTTCGGTGCTACTGCTGGCAATAATGTGTAAAACATTATCACCCGCAGCAGGAGTGGCATCAAAATGTTATTAACCCCGCTCTAAACCCCATTTAAATCTTAACGTCGCGAGGCGGTAGTTATCGCCCTAACGCACGCGATAACGGCCTGTCACATTTTTATGAATGACCCTGTTAGCCGAATAAGTTAGACCTGCTATAGAACAGGTCTAAAGTTACCTGGATATATTCAGCGGTGTGGCCATATCACTGAAAATCCCAGCGAAGTTAGTCAGACGTGTATCTGACTGACTTCCCTGGCTAGCTATCTTTTCAGTATGGACCTCTTTTTTTCCCCTTTATTTTTACATTTTCCAAATAATATAGATCACGATAACTTGATGCAAAGAAAAACCTGAGAACAATTATAGCCAAGGAAACTATTTTCAAAATGAATATATCATTCTATAAATTGTCTCCAAAACAAACCACATATTATGAGAGAAACAACGCAGTTAGTTGTATTAAGAAGAAAAAGAAAAAACACCTAATTATAACCGGACCTACTAAACTTATGAATGGTCATCCATTCCAACTACAGGAACAGTTCTGTTTTGCAAAAGCTTTTCCACATAAATAGGGTCCAAGAACACATACTGCATTCCTTGATATTTAAGAATGCACTTACAGGAAAACCTCAGCACAAATGATGCCCCTCAAACTAAAACTCTAGGCTTCTGCAACAGAAAAACCCCTATGTCTAGCTTCGTCTCACCAAATCTGGAAATAAGGAAATATTTTGACCCATAAAAGAAGTTTTTCTAATCGAAAGAAAATACTCTTTAAAAAAAAACAGTCAGTAAAAGAGTAGCTCTCTCAACCATTTCAGAGCTAGATTGCTCCAGAAAGGCAGAGATATCTAAATTAGGAAGAAGGACTCCAACCACATTAGGAGATGAATGTGGCAAATAATACACTTTAGAAAAATCATAAATCATCTCTTTAGAGACCTTAAGAAATTCTAAATAGAATTTCATTAGGGGAAATGAAAGGACATTTGGGAAAATTTAAGAAATGCAAATTAAGTCCAGAGATGATTACCAAATTTTCCAATTTATGGTAGACTGTGCATGCCTGATAAGTGCAACATCACATTCTTGTAATTAAGAACATTGATTTTTAAGTGCATCCAATTTTTCAGTTTGGTCTTGGATTGTCTGAGAATGGTCATTTAAGGACAGAGAAATTCCATGAACTTCTTTGACTAAGGAATCAATCTTATTAGAAACAGCATGATCCATTTTGGTGATAGCAGTCTTTTCCATTGGAGAATGACAAATCAACTCTGGCTGAGGTATTATACCTCCTAAAAGGGATCCCTCCCTATCCGCAGAGAGAGGAGGTAGGTACACTCATCACTCCAAACTCACTGACAGAGATAACTTGAAACCAACATAGAAGCCTGTGGGGCTATAGGTCCAGCCGGGCTCAGAGAGAGAGAGAGACCATAGTCTCATCATAGAAGGAGCTAGAAGCTCCAATTCCTACTGTGCCCGTTACTTGTGGTTGAAAAAAAAGTATCAATAGTCACGTGTGGGGAAGGAGAAGGAGCCACCGACATGGAGGGGAGAGGACGGAGTTTCTCTTTTCTCTTCTTCCCCATACCAGGACCAAAAAAACAGAGACGTTGAAAGGAAAATTCCCCAGGGGCACGCCCCTTTGGCATATGGCTTGGGTATGTTGGCGACGGCGCACCACTGTGTGCCCCTTTTTATGCTCCAGGGCAGGATCCGATGGTATGGAGAGGCAGCATCAGCGGGGGGAGGGCCAAATAGCAGATGGTCACAGTCTCTCTTTCTCTCCCCTGGACCTCTTAAATACCTTCATGGTTTGCATGCAGAGGAGGTGAGCCGCTTTCAAAGGAAAGGAGGTTCTAGAATGAGGGGGGTCATGGGATGAGGGTGAAAGGGGGTAGACAGGAGTAATTAAGGAAATATTTCTTTATAGAGAGGGTAGTGGATACATGGAACAGCTTCCCTGTGGAGAGGGTGGAGATAAGGACAGTATCTGAAACCAAGACGGCAAAGGATAAACACAGAGGATCTCTGAGGGGATGGTAGGGTTCATAAAGCTGAATAGTTGGTGTGGCTTGGCAGACTAGATAGGCCGTAATGGTCTTTTTCTTCCATCATGTTTCTCTGTTTGTTAAGAGTAAATGACACCAACCACAAGGGGAAAATGCTTGCAGCTGTGAGAATATGAACATTTGATTAGGGCACGTCTCTTGCACAGAATTCATGGAAAGCCTGTGGAACACCTGTCAGAGTTTAGTTTTGAAATTATTTCAGCAGTTCCCTTTGGGCTGCCATGTTTGCAAGCACAGGAAATGGCTGATGTTTGCATTTTTCAGAGTTAAAAAAAAATAAATCTGCTGATCCAAACATAGGAAGTTAGTGTAACTTGAGCACGACAGACATTTCGTCCTCAATAAATACTCAGCCTTCTTAGGGAGCTCTGCGTGTAGAGCAAAAGATGTTATGATGTTGGAGGTAGCTGTAATTTTTCCATTGTCTACAGGCATAGAAACATCTACAGATATATAATAGAAGCAAATTGCAAGACAACACACATTCCTTTTTTTCTCAGCTGTACTAGTACAATCGCTCTTTTGGCCTTTAAGAGTCACTTTAATTTCATGAGACCACTGGGAGGGCTTATCCAGCATTTGGGTATGATAGGTTACCCTTATGCTGATGATGTCCAGCTAGTTAAAGCTGGGTATGATCTTGCAAAAAGTGGAAGATTCCTAACTAGAAACGTCAAGGGAATTGCAGATTGGCTACTGGATAGTCACTTGGTAATGGTAATGATAATATTTATTTGGATAAACTGATTTTCATAAAAACTTCAAAACAGAATAAAATTAAAAAAAACAGAAAACAACAGGATTTAGTTTGTTAATGCAGGTGAAGTATCCCTTCCTCCTTTGCTTTGTAAGATGGATGAGGTGGATATAAGGTGTGCTCGGAAAGTGAAGAGATCTAGGGATCCAGTTTGATGATATTTTTGAGTTGGAATCACGTTTCAGCTATGGCTCAGGACACTTTTCCAAAGCTTGGACAGATATGGAAATGGCTGCCTTTGTTGAATGAACAGGTCTTTAAGTGTTGCTTTTTGTTTGATTACTTTAACTGCCTATTGGCGAGCCTCCCAGGAAAATGAATTCAGCGGCGGCAAGTGATTCAAAGCAAGGCAGCTAGGGTCATTTTTGACCTGCCGAGGAGGGACAGTTCAGCAGCCCTATTGTATAAGTTGCCAGTGGCTGCCAGTGCGAGCTTTAAGATGACGACTATGATTTTCTGGGTTATGAACGGAGACGAGTTGGTCTATTTGCAAAGGTGTTTGAAATGGTATGGACCTGGCTGTGCTCTGCGATCAGCTCAGGGGGCTTTACCGCAGATCCCGTCAAGGCAGGAGATCCGTAAAGTGGGATACTGTACGTAGCAGAGCTTTCTTGGTGAAGGATCCTGGGTTATGGAACTCAGCCCCTTTAGTTAGTAGGGTCTGAGTCTAACTTTATGGCCTTTAGAAAGAAAGTTGAAACTTGGTTGTTTCCATGTGGCTGAGAGGTGGGGTAGTGGCAGTTGACAGGTGATGGCAGTTCTGGTGGCTCAATAGAAATTTTCAAGAAGAAGGGTGAGACAGTATAAGGTATGAGCAGTTTTAGGGTGGGGAGTTTGTGGGTAGTTTTAAGGGTTAGAGTGGGTGGGGGTGTTTTTTTTTAGAGCTTGAGTTGTAATGTGATAACTGTTTTTCTATACTTGTTCTGGCATAGCGGTGTATAAGTAAGAAGTGAAATGAAATGACCAAGAGCATTACTGAGCTCCATTCCCAGTCTGTGCCCTGTTTCATCAGCAGAAGCGCTCTGGAATCCATGAATGAAACATACAGGAAAAAATAATGTACGGCCGTAATCCAACAATTATACACGCTTCATCCCATTAGCTAGGAGATTCATTTTCCCAACTCTTTCCCCACTTCTCCAGTCAACAGCTTAACATATCAGCAATTAGCTTTTCTCATTTCTCATCTACCAGTATCCTCTCATCTCCCCAATGAACCATGCACATAACAACCTTAACAACAAGTACACATCAGAAATGTGTTTCACAAAGTCTCTTTTCTCCCAGGATCATGAAACTGTTACCTCTGGAATTTCTTTTCTCTGGCTCCTATCCAGACAATAGGCAGGAACTTCCCTGTGCCCTGGCTCTCACCCTTCTGGGGTTTTCTGCTCCCGACTCTTCTCACTGACTGTGGGGATCTCCAGCGACCTGGTTGACCCTCCTTGAGGTGACTCACCACTCCTTGGCTGCTTTCCTAGAAATGCTTCATGTCTTTCGTCTTGAGAGGGAAAACCCCTGCAGGGCCCTCTCACATGAGAGGTTGCCCCGAGCTGAACGCACTCCCCGAATGGGTCCCATCCAACAATCCCCCGCCAAAATCCTAAGCCATCCCCTTTATAGTGAGGGACATGCTCCTTCTACAGGACTTTGCTCCCCCATCCTTCTTAAAGGGAAACCTTCCACAAAGACCAGCAACTACTTCCTAATTTACATAGTCCTCTCCCTCCTCCCTTTCGCTTCCAGACTAAAGGGCTAATTTTAAAAGCCCCGCAAGTGGCAATTCCGGGAGATATGTGTGTGGCTGGGCTGTGCTTGCGCCGTGCGGATTTTAAATGGCCTGCAGCCACGCACGTGTCTCCTGGTAAGCGCAGTAGAATGGTGTGAGCCAAAAGGGGCATGTCTGGGGCAGAGTCTGGGCGGGGCGTGGGCAGACCAGAACAGCGCCATTAGGCGCGATTGGTTAACTGGGCAAACTGGGAAAATGGGCTGTAGCGTCAGCGTATGTACCTACCGTACTGAAATCCCCCCCACTAATACGGTCCAGGTGGCATTTGGGCGCACATGCGTGCATTCATATAAACTGGGGCGCATATGTATGCACGTCCAGGCTATTTTGTAACATGCACCCATACATGCGCCTCTGTTATAAAATGGCCACGTCCATTGGGGTGCGCCGGCACATGTGCACCCGTGCGCGGCTCTTAAAATTTACTTCAAAGATTTTTACTGGGTCCTTATCTTCCTTGACCTGTCTGCTGCATTTGACACTGTTGATCACCACCTGCTCCCTGGTAATTTTATCTCCTGTCATGGCTTTCAATACCATCTTTGTGTTGATGATTCCTAGATTTACCTCTCTACACCAGACATTTCATCATGAATCCAGTCCCAGATCTCAGTCTGCTTGTCTGACACTGCTGTCTGAATGTTCCACCATCACCTTAAACTCAACATGGTCAAGACAGAGCTCCTTATCTCCCCTCCCCCCAGCACCGTTTCTCTCTTCTTCCTTTCTCTATTTCTTTGGATAACAGTATAACCCTCCCAGTCCCCTCAGCCTGTAACCTTGGAGTCCTCTTTGACTCCTCTCTCTCCTTCTCTACACATATCCCAAACTCTGCTAAAATGTGTCCCTTTCTTTCTGAGCACACTACCAGAACCCTCATCCACTCTCTCATCACCTGCTGCTTAGACTATTACAACCTGGTCCTTTATAAGGTCTCCTCGTGAACCATCTCTCTCAACTTCAATCTACCCAAAATTCATTTGCACAACTTAACTTTCGCTAAATCCCCTCTCTTCTCAAATCACTACATTGTCTCACTTTCCCTTTCCACATACAATTAAGCTCCTTTTACTCATCTACACAAGCCTTCACTCTGTAGCTCTTCACTAGTTCTCATCTATCCCTATACTCCTCCTCATGCACTTTGCTCATCAGGCAAGTCACTCCTATCTATGCCCTTCTGATCTACTACCAATTTCTAACTCTGTATTTCTATCTGGAATAGACTTCCTGAGTTAGTGCGTCATGCTCCCTCTCTTGTCTTATTTAAATCCAGTCTAAAAACACATCTTTTTTTGGGCAGCTTTTAGATCTTAACTTCTAATCTTAACCCCTGATTAACCCCTTAGAGTCTTATTTATTTTTTAAACCCTTTTCTTAATGAAAGAAATTCCCAAAGTCTCTTTTTGCCCTGTATGTTTATCTTGATTTGATTGTAAGCTCTACTAAGCAGGGACTGTCTCATATGTTTTTGTGCAGTGCTTCATCATTACAAAAGTATTAAGTAGTAGTATTGTGTAAATTTACCAGAATGCATGCCATCTAGTGGCCATTCTGATTACGACATGTCTCTAAACTATTTTTCCTTCAGATAAGGGAACACCTTGGAAGTCAAATATTACCCACCCAGAATTTTCTAGAGTCTCTTTAGTGATTGGAAAAGCTATTGTGATGGGAGATCCATCACATCAGTATTTCTCTTTATCCAGAGCCCATCTCTCCACAGCTTGCTACCTTCTCTTACCTCCTTCTAGTTTTACAATCTCCTGCTTCTTCCTTCTCTCCCTCTCATCAATCACCATGCCTCTTGTCTCCACCATAACTCACTCCTATCACATCTCTTACCTCAGCTTATCTCTCCTATCAGCCACTACTCTTTTGGCTCCTCTCTCTTTCTTAAGTCCCCCTCTCATAGTCTTTACCCCTCTCCATGTCCTCCTGTCCCAGCCACTCAAGCAAACTTCCAGTTTCTCTTCCCCTATGCCCATGTTCCCTCTCCCAGCTCCTCTCCCCCTCACAGGCCCTCTGCCTCCTCTTCCTCCTCCTCTCTCCAAGCCTGTATCCTCCCTCCTTTTCAGCTCCTTTAGCCAGGTCTCTCAGATCCTCTCACCCTCATAACCTGTATCTCTCTTCCAGCCCTCCCCCAGGCTTTATCCCCCCCCCTCCACTTTCACAGCCAGCTTCCCCTCTTCTAGCTTCTCTCCCAACCAGCTTCCCTTCCCCTCCTAGCACCTCTCTCACTCCCCCTTTCAGCCCCTCATAATGCCTGCCTCAGCCCCTCTTTTCCATCTTCCCTCCACCCTGAACTCCTTTATCAGCTCCCTTTTCTCTTTCTTATTCCCTTCAACAGTTCTTTGAAGGCCTCCTCTCCTCTGTTACTGCAGGGCAGAGCAAAGGCAGGAAGCATGGCTCTCTTCCACTACTGCTGCTCCTTCTTCTTTCCCTTATAGCCTATTGGTCAGGCTTTTCCTCTGCTAGCCAACAGGTTACAGAGGAGGCGAAAGCTCGTTGTCTCTTCCTGCTTTGCCCTCCACCTTGGCTGTGCTGCCCCAGCTCTCAGATTTCCTCCCGGGCTCCTTCACATTTTATTCTCTGTTCACAGGAGTGCAGAGACAACGGCTGGAAGAGGGAGATTTGGGAAAGTCTGAAGGATGCCACATGGTTGGTGCTACTCTCATGAACATGGACTCACCCAGCACATCGTAATATTGTTTGTGACACTTTTGCCAACCTGGTTGCTCCCTTCAGAGCCAGAGATAGACTTAGCTGTTAAGTGCCCCCTACACACAGGAGTGGGGAGGAGAGATCCATCTCCTAGGATGGGGGAGAGGGGGAGATGTCTTCCTCCAAATATGTGCCCCCAGGACTGAAAGGGGAGCCGCCTCCGCTATTCTGGTGACAGTTTCTTACAGGTAACACAGCCTGAGCGGCAGCATCCCATCACCTCCTTAAAGGCACGGGGACAGATCTGATTCAGTTTTATACTGCTCTGAACGCTGATGGCCTATGATCCACTGCACCTCTTAAAGAGGTGGGTCTAATGTGATGCTGACTTTCAGGCTGAGCGCTACTTGTGAGGTAGTGCAGCCAAGACAGGAGGCAATGTCCTAGGCAATGGGAAATCCAGGTCTCAGCAGAGCTACTGAAATAATTTCAGAAAGTAAAATCTTAAAATTGTTTTTAGCTTTATAGGGGTTCGCTCCGTAAACTTACTCCTGCTACTATTTATCATTTCTAAAGTGTTTCTAGACAAATGCAGCAATGAAAATTGTCTGTGGCAAGCTAAATAGAGTTTTCTTTAACCGACCGCATTAAGAAACAGCAGTATTCATGGATCCTGCTACGGAGAAATGCTACCAGCAGTTTCTCGTTTACTGTGCTTCTGATTCAGTAAACCACATGTAAGGAATCTATCCAGAGTGGAAGAGTGAGCAGAGGCAGAAGGTACATTGGCACAGGTTTGTTAAGGAACTCAAAGCCTACACAAGTTCCTTACTCACCGGACTCCCCCTGGTGGCACAGATGCACATGCCTCCATCTGGTCTCTCCCCTGAAAAGGTGTTGCCCACGATGGGAATGTGGAATGTTCAGTCAATGCACTGAGTTTGTGTGTCAGTGGGAACGGAGATCTTGCGCATGCAAAACCATCTCATGTATACTTATTCTGGATATCCTAAAAACTAGACTGGCTGGGTGAATCTCAAGGACCGGGCAGGGAACTGCTAAGATACACAAGGTTTGCAAAAGTTGCAAGTTTTGCAATGTAAGCTTGAACATCTTTGTCCTCTCGTAGAACTGAAATCTCAGGATGATTTCAGTCAGCCTTTGTATTCAGCACAGCCACAGTTCTCTGTATAAGATTTATCTGCGAGTGACACAGAAACACAGGGGTCCATTTTCAGCCATTGTCTGGCCAGCAAAGTTAGCCACAAATACTAAACCGGCTAACTTTGTTGGGATATTCAGCAGAACCACTGAATATATCCAGCTATCTTAAAGAAAGCTGTATAAATTTGTCTAGTTAAATTTAAGACTGTGGCATGACCAGAGTTAGCTAGTTAACGTATCTGGCTAATTTGTCTCTGCTCTGAAAAGCCCTCTGAATGCCTTCAAGTTATCTGGCTAACTACTCGGACAGATAACTCAGAGGTGAGCAGCCAGCAGGGATTTTCCAATTCCACCATTCGTCAAACTAAGTCCAAACTTAGCCAGACAAATGGTGCTGAATAGAAATATAGCACTCTGAGCAAGGTACAACAAAATTCATGCATTATCAATTAAATAGAGCATATGATAATTAAAAATGCACATAACGAATACATAATAAAACATATCTTACAAACTAACTAATCTATAAACAAACTGAAAGCAACTAATCCTTTTCAGTCAATAACCAAATAGATCAGTTCCAATCTGCATAAAAGGCCTAAACACACTTCCAAAATTCCAAATATTCTTATAAAAAGAGTGCTTTTTTTCAGTATTCATGAAAGTAAAGGTCTAATGAGACTATCTGGTGCCAGGCAAGTGCATGCTGTGCAGAGATCTTCTACACGGCTCTGCTAGTAGATCAGTCCTAACCCTGCAGCCTCCTTCCTGCTGTTGAAGTCACAGACCCGATGCAGCTCTGACAATGTACTGATTGTCATTCTTACACTCCAGCATCTTAACTATGTACTCCCATACTACTCTATTAGCATGCCTTAGTTCTCACCTGAAACTAAATGGCGATTGATCTCTACACCATTCTGATAATAAAATTCAATCCAGACCTGCAGTATAGACTTCAGTTCCTCTTCTGGAACCAACACGTACTCCTGGGGGAATTCTGCACAACTGTGTAGCACAGAATTTGCACAAAATTCCTCTCCCGTGCATAATTCTGCATTTGCCTTATAGAATTCAGTGCAGGAACCAGGAGCCAGAAGTGCGGCTAAAATAAGAAAGCAAGGCCATCAGCCCATGCAGCCGAAGGGAGAAAGGGTCATCATTGGCCTGTGTGGCCCGAAGGATGACGCATTGGTGTCAATGTTGGCTTGAACAACCGATAGGAGGGGTAGGAGGAAGCATCTATGTCAATATTGGCCTGTGCAGACCAGAAGGCAAGGAGGGCTGTGGCCATGGTTACCAGCTTGTGTAGGCCCAAAGAGAAGAGGCTACCATAGTGGGAGTCTTCTCACACAATCAACAGAGAACAGAGCAGTAGAAGAGACAGAGAGAGGAGCTACGAAGGTAGAAGATAAAGCTGGAGGAGCAGGGAGCAGAGAAAGAGTGTGTGTGTGTGTGTGGTGGGGGGGGGGGGGGGGCTCTTGCTGGGAGGGAGGATTTCAGCCTCGTGGGGCAGAGAGAAAGAGAAAGCCGAGCAGTGTGTCAAACCTAGGTGGGGGGAGACCAGAGAGAAAGCTGGAGAACTTACTTGGGGATGTGGAGAATGCAGGTGCGCGCATGTTATAAAATCAGGGGTCGGCGCGCGCAAAGGGGTGCACAATTGTGCACCTTGCGCATGCCACGTTGCGCTGCCTTCCTCCGTTCCCTCCCCCCTAATCTAACCTTCCCACGCCTTCCCCTAACCTTCCCCCCCCCCCGCCCTACTCTAACCCCCCTGACTCTTGTCTTACTTTTTTGCGCCTGCCTCCGGGCAGGAACAAGTTGCGCCTGCCGGCACACGATCCTCCAACACAGCAGAAATGGCCGCTGTGTCGGAGGCCTCTGGCCCCACCCCCGCCCCAGACCACCCCTTTTGTAAAGCCCCGGGACTTACACGCGTCCCAGGGCTTTATGCGCATTGCCGGGCCTTTTTAAAATAGGCCCAGCGCGCATAACCGTTTTAAAATCTGGCCCTTTGTGAGCCCAAAAACAACAGCACAAAAGTAGCATGTCAGAAAAAGTTTGTGTTTCTGTATCAGAGAGAAACAGTCACACACACATACCCCCAGATATATATATATACTCCCATATATATATATTTATATTTATACATGCTTTATCTATGTCTGACAGTGTGTGTGTGTTTGGGTGTCTTTCTCTCTGACTCAGACAAAAGTGTGAGCCAGTGAGAAAGTGTCTGAGAGAGAATGTGTGTCTTTGTGTGTGTTAGTCTATATCTGCCAATAAAGTTTCTGCAATCTAAAAATCAATTTGTGTGGTTGAGCATGTGTGTGTGTCTGACACTGGCTGGCAGTGTGGTTGTCTCATTACTTGCAACTGGTTCAAGAACTGATTGGTTGGCTGGATCAGGATTGCAGGATATACTGTATATATCACTTATAGAGTTAATATGTAACCAATGTTAGGGGTCTTGCCTTGACACGGGTTCTAATCAGTGATCAGTCAGATATTGTAGTGGACTGGGGCTAGGGCTTGACACCTAGTTCCATATCAAAAGGAACCGGTTAATCCAGTCCTGGTTTTACCCTATTGCATGCAGGAATTTTTAGTTTTGATTGTCCTATTAATTTACTCAGGACAATCAAAAACAGAAGTCCCTTTATGCATTGGGGTAAAACCAGGACTGGATTATCCTATTCCTTATAACATGGTGTCAGGTGGCAGCCCTACCAGGGAGTGAAACTGGGTAAGCCAGATCAGACCTCTCTGGGCTAAATCGTCCTTGATGGAACAGTCTTGAAATAGACTCCGGAAAACACCACTTAAACTCCAACTAGAATACTCAAGACATTTGGAATAGGTACATGCAACTCCATTAGCTGTGATCCCCAAACAGGCCTGCTTTTATTTAGAAGAGAGAATATTTACAAAGTCCAGCTCACAGGACACACCACAGTAAAGGCATTTCAATCCATATTTGGAGATGTTGTAGCAGTAGTAAAACATTATTTCATAAAGGTATAATTTCTGGGTGAAGCGGTACCAGCTTTAAATTTAAACTGAAAGGTACTTCAAGAGTAGCTAATGCTCTGCTTCCATGAGCTAATAATTTTTTTCAAATTACTATGATGTCTCAGAAATATTAAAGCAGTTCTTTCCTCTTAGCTGTGTGAATCACACTTTCTGCTGGCAGCCATCTTGTTCCAGTTTAGACACAGTTAAATTCTAGGCTCACAGTCTGCACTTCACCAGAGCTTGGTCCTATGTATGGTCTTTGTAGTCCCAGGCATGGTCCTATATTTCATGTTCCAGTTTATTCTTAGATTGTTTTATGTATCCTGGGTATACACACAATGGAGGTAGTGCATGCAAATCTGTCTCATTCATATTCATTATAGATATCCAAAACCGGACTGGCTTGAGAACCACTGCTCTAACATATTATGGAGCAACTGATTCTGTCACTAAAGTACTACAACTACTAATTATCATATCTAAAGTGCTACTACAGCTGACATTGAAAGGTTAGATTGGGGCTGCTCTTAGAGCTGGATTTTTCAAGTTGAGATTATTGAGGAAGCTTAGGTTTTTGGTTTTTTTTTTTTTTTTAACAGAAAATGATTTTCGGTTTTTGGACAGTTGTGCAGGCCTTTGTATTAATTAAATTGGATTATCGTATCTCTTTATGTGGGTCTCCCTAGCAGTCAGCTTTGGCCCTTACATTTTTTGCAAAATGCAGCGGCACATTTAGTGCTCGGCAGGCCCACAGGAGAGGCTCTGATGCCTACGTGAAAACAGCTTCATTGGCTGCCAGTCCTTTATAGGATAAAGTTTAAAGTGATATGTATGGTGTTTCATGGTATTAATGGGGTATGGTCAAGTTATTTAATGTTTTGGTAACATACGTACCCTGATGGAGTCTCCAGTCTGAGATAAAGCAACTCCTGAAAGTCCCAGCAATAAAGGAGGTACTTGTTCAAGAGACAAGAAAGTAGGGCCTTTCTAGTAACAGAACCCATCTTTTGGAATGGCCTGCCATTGGAGCTGAAGATAACATCTAACCGGGGTAGATATTCAAAACCTAGCCAGTTATCTAAATTAGCTGAAAATCCCTGTAGTAAGCAGTACTTAGATGGATAAATCATATCCAAGTTTAGATCTGCTATTAAGCAAGTATAGTTTACTCAGATATGTTATCTGACTAACGCTGAATATTGCTACTTAGCTGGATAACTTTTCTGGCTAAGCAGCACCACCCTGATCCGACCACAACTTATCCAGCTATTCAGATAGCTGGATAAGTGATATATCTGGCTATCTAGCGCTAAACGTGCTTTGAATATTAGCCTTACTATGTTTTGTTTTGGAAGAAACTGGAATCACTGTAGGAAAAGCATGCACATTTGAAGCATTGATACACATGGTTTCAATGCATTGCATGTATTCACCCATAGGCCAACATATGTGCATTTGTTGTGGGGTAGAGATACATGTATTTTATATAACGTGCTTATATCATATGCACGTGTTATTCAACGCTTGCACAGATCTGCTCGCGGCCATATATGCACATACTGTATATTCCGCCACGTGCGTTTGTTTGAAAGTTATCCTCCCTGGGATACAGTACTCTGCTCTCTCAGTAACACAAAAATGTTTGATATGTAAATTTGGTAGTTTAGGCGATGTTTGGGTGGGGGAGGGCATTTTCCAAATAGCTTTCCCAATGTACCATGTGGGAGGAAAGCAAGGTACAACCCAGCCCAACTATGTCACACAGTGCAGCAACCAACTGAAAAGTTGGCATTAGGTTTGTTTGTTTTTACAGTATTTTTCCTTCAACTTTTAGGCTCAGTCTTCTCCATCTTTTCTCTTGTTCCCCTTGCTAAGTATGCTGGGATTCAGCAGAATTTGGGTGGAGGAAGTTTCCACGTCCCAGTGCCATTTCCTTACCAACTGGAAGTGATCATTGCTACCTCCTACTCCCCGACCCCTGAAGTTGTCTGTGCCTTGCTGTACAATACTGCTGCTAAGCCCAAATGGATCCCTTAGGACACAAAACTACTGGCCACTGGGCAAGTTAAGAGAGCTCATCTTTCAGTAGCACTCACTTTATCCTCCGGAGGACTTTCTGGATTCCATTACTGCTATACAAGTTGTGGTTCAGCTGTGGCAATGTTTTTAGCTCATGCTATTAAATGGTTACGAGCCAGCTCGTCACACGAAACGTGCCAAGGAGCAGCGGGGCTACTGTATGACACACGTGATGTCAGAGGAAGGGCAGAGACTCTACTCTCCCTGGTGCAACGCGGAATCAAAATACACACACACCTCTCTGATGGCAGCCTGATACCCCCATGTTTTCCATTAAAAAGTCATGTTCAATTTTCACTGTTGATAGAACTGAATAGCTAACACACAGAATGTTGTATATCAGAAAGGTCAATAGTTATTATGAGTTACAAATATATTTTTTTCCATCCTTCAGGCTGTTTAGCGCATATCACAGCAAGAGCAGATGTCTCTTTTAATGCTTTTAAAATTAGAAACCCAAAGAAGAAGAAAAAAAATTACATTTGCAATGATTGCTCTTTGCTTTTGTAAGTTTACTTTAATGCCTTGTTTTGTATACCATGTACATGAATCTAGCATGCAATCCAGCCAAGGGCCGAGAGGAAGCACTGGCTTATGGGGTGGCCGAGGCTGGACAACTCTGCTAAATGATCACTGCCACATATAAACGCGTGTGTGGGAAGAGAGCGGCGTTTCCATCCACAGGATAACATGCAGCTGGAACTCCATGGCTATGCCAGTTCTTGAGGTGGGGGTTTCTGAGCATTGTGCTACCCAGGTTTGATCCAATAAAAGAATTGCCTCATTGGATTTTCCATCGCGTGAGTCTGCATGGCACAATGATTTCTCACTTTTTTTTTTTCCCACAACCAAACCAAACGAACTTGTTTACTAGGGTGTTTTGAACGTTGGTGATTCAGAATCTGCTTACTTTAGAAATGGGGGCCGGTACTGACTTAACTTTAAATGTGAACTCTGTTATAGTTGAAGCCATTTTTTTTTTTTTTTGAAAGTCCTCCCCCATCCCACCATCTCCAATTAACCAAATGAAGGAGAAAATTAGCCACAATAAAAATGGAAACAACACTTTATGTTGGTATTTCTGACACTGTCATCATTTAGAAAGCCGCGATAAGTGTTTTATCGCAAGAAAACATTGTTGAAACTTGTGAGAAATGCTCACTGCTGCAATATTGCACAATATTTTCAATATCACGTGATATTTTTCTACCAAATATCACACATAAGAGTTGCTTTGCAAATACACGCAAAACAGCTCATTAATACCTAATTGTATGTAAATAAAACAAAGTGGCTTGCCTACAAAAACACAAGCCGCATCGTTTTCTGAAATGTTCGCTACAACTCCACAGTTCTAGCTAATTCCCCCCCTCCCCCCCCCCCCCGGAGCACTGGATTGCTAAGGTGCATCCCGATGCTCTGGAACTGCTGCATAGAAGGCCATGCCAGCCCCCAAGTGTGCAAGATCCTCCCGGGGGTCTTCAGAGACCCTCCCACTCCCCCCTGCCACCTTTAGAGGCAGACAAGTGGAAAAAATAAATGTAATAGTCATGTGACAATGCCCCGGCCCCCTACCCACACACCCCCCTTTTCCAAAAATGTCAACTTCCCGATCCAAATCCTCACCTGCTCTCATAGCCGGCTGACACGCACCCCAAACCCCTTACCCAGCCGTGTCCAGCCTCCTCCAGCCATACCTGGTAGTCTAGTGATGCCCTGGTAGTTTAGTGCAGCACGGAGCACTCTTTAGCCTCCAGGCTGGCCAATCGCTAAATCTAAAATGAGGCTGCCCGGCCTCTGCCCCCATCATAAGATAGGGGTAAAGGCTTGGTGATTTCATTTTGAAAAATTGTGGTGGCTGGTGTGGAGCCTTGAGGGTACTCCGGGCCCCACTAGACAGACCATCAGGGCTCCACTAGACTACCAAGTATGGCCGGAGGGGATGGGTGAGCTAGGGTGGGTAGGAGGCTCGGAGGAGTTGTCAGCCTGCTACTTGGTGGAGGGAGGGCTTGGATCGGGTGGTTGACTTTTTTGGAAAAGGGGGGGAGGGTTTGGGTAGGGGGTAGGGTGTCGCTACATGAGTTTTACATTTATTTGTTTCACTTGTTCCACTTACGGGCCTCCTGTAGAGGTGGCAGGGGTTTCTCTAGACCCCTGGGAAATCTTGCACATGGGAGGGGGCTATTTCAGGCTGGTGTGGCCCTTTAAGATGATGGGGGCCCCATGGCAAAGAGGGTGGTCCTGTCGTAAGTTTTTATTCTTTTCCTGCAATATTTTTTCCCATTAAATTTTTCCACAATTTTCCTCTCCGTGGGGAAGCCACGGAGAGGAAAAATACTATGGGTGGTTGTAAAACGCCATGAGGGAACTCCACGGTATTTTTTCCCCTCCATGGAATAATACCATGGGATTGTAAACAATCCCCATTATTTGCTAGAGGTGTGAAAAATGATTTTAGTATTCGCTTCCATAGAAGAAGACAACAATCTCAAACTTTCTTCCCTTGAAGAGGAGCAAAAGAACTGGTACGGTATACAAATATTTATGCATGAAACCATAATCATTCTAAAATTAAGTTACTGGTTCAGAACAGGTCAGATAATGCAAAATAAAACTAAATGTATGCCTTTTAAAAGGTTACTGGTTCAGGTTTCAGGCAACTGTTGAAACCGTGTCACCAGCTGCTTAGCAATGTGCCTGCATTTAAAAGGCAGAGAGGAAGAAAAGCTGCAAGACCCCAACCCTTTCTGGCATCAGACTATTACAGCACACATTCACTACGGGAAGAAAATGGCAGCACGAAACAAAAGTTTACTCTCTAGAGGTGACTGATGACTTTTTCTATTGCTGGTTTTCTCCACAAACCACCCACTGGGTAAAGATATTGCTGCAGCAATAAGTAGCAGCATGGATACTCAGCATGACATCGCCATCCATTATAGCTGTCGTCTTGCAGAAGGCTACGCCAACAGATTATGTACCTCTTAATTCAAATTTGTTGCACCTCACCAAACCCAAAAGTTCAGATATTGTGTAAGTATCACTAGGCTAAACAATGGAGCCCTGGGCAATCTTATCCACTCTCTCTTCTCCTCCCGCTTAGACTATTGCAACCTGCTCCTCACAGGTCTCCCGGCAAGCCATCTCTCTCCACTGCAATCTGTGCTCTAAATTCAGCTACACGACTCATCTTTTCCCAAAGTTGCTATGCTCACATAATCCTATTCTGAAGTCATTGCATTGGCTCCCTATCTGCTTCCACATACAGTTCCAGGTCTTCTTTCTCACCTACAAATGCCTTCACTCTGCAGCACCTCACTACCTCTCCTCTCTTATCTCTCTCTACACCCCACCTGGTGCACTCCGCGCTCATCGGATAAGTCACACCTATCTGGGCCCTTCTCCCCTACTGCCAATTCCAGATGCTGTGCTTTCCTCCTGACTGCATCATGTGCTTGGAATAGTCTTCCTGAGCTGGTGCGTCATGTTCCCTCTCTTGCCGTGCTTAAATCCCATCTAAAGACCCATCTGTTTAAGGCTGCTTTTAAATCTTAGGCCTGATTGTCTGCTTTTAGTCCTGTTAACTAACTTTCTTTTCTTTTTAACCATTGTCTTGCTTTATGAAATGCCCCAAGTCTCTTGTCCTGTATGCTCGTCTTATTAGATTGTAAGCTCTGTTGAGCAAGGACTGTCTTTTTGTATGTGTGCTGCGTATGTCATGTAGCACTATAGAAATGTCAAGTAGGAGTGGTAGTAGTAGTAGTAGGGGACAGGTCCCCCTTCGATGGCCTGGCTGTCCAGGGGAGGGGCTCCTCTAAAGACGCAGCCATGCGGGAGCAGCCACAGATTAACTTACTTCCATTACCACTGCAGTGGCAGTGGCATAGTGCCCCAGGTGGCTGCCCGTCTTACCCATCCCTTCCAACGACCCTAAGAATTACAGCCTCTGGTATCTGAGAGGTACATTTTAAAAGGAGTACACGTGCCCCTATAAACGTGCATATTGGGCATGTGAGCAAAAAGATGCTTAGTTTTATATTGTGCGTGTAAGTACACGCATATCATTTAAATTATCCCTACTGCGCATATGAGTGGAGCCTTTAAACGGGTACTCACGAGTGACCATGTGGTGGGGGGGGGGGGGGGGAGAGGGAGAGAGAGACACAATCTGACACTCTATATATCTCCCACTGTAAGAGGTGTACTTTCAACTCAGGATGGATTTGAGAGGGGGGGGGGCAGCGTTTAAAGGTTCTACAGACCCTTGCGCCCTTGGCAGACTAATGTAATACCGCCCCCCCCCCAAACTCACCCTGAGTTGAAAGTGCCCCTCTTATAGTGGGAGATATATAGAGTGTCAGATTGTCTCTCTGACAGAGTCTCTCTCTCCTCCTCCCACCCAAAATCTCCAGACTTGCACCTCATCAGGACCAGTAGTAAAGTTACACAAGTAACATGGGCGTGCGTTGCCATGTTCAGGCTTGCAAAATTCAGGGGTCATGCATGTAAGTCTTAGCTCCACCCCAGACACCCATGCCCCACCCCTTTTCTGCCTCCTTATTCTTGATGCGTGCACAGGTATGTACGCACGTACTTCTCGGCTTCTTAAAATTTGCGTTGCTTGCGAGTGGCCCACATACACGTGAATGAGGCCATTTTTGCACGAGCAACACTTTTAAAATCTACCCGTGAGAATATAATTCTGTCGTTACTATTCCTTTTGATCTATATTTTACCCTTATGGGCCTTTTCATTCTGAATTTGCCTTCCAAACTGTACAGTTTAACATATTTTACCCATCTGACTGGCAGGAACAGCCTACTGTTTCTATTTTATCAGTGAAGGAAGTCACAGCCTGCATCAGCCAATAAGGCGGCCCCCAGTTCTCTCATAGGTCCAGACACAAGGTAGCCCAAGCCACCAAGGCACAACAAGTAACAATTTGCAAGTTCATTGCCACTGCCTTAATCCTTCTATCCTGAGCATCATTCAGTGCCGCACCTTCCTCTGCCGGGTTGGTGGTACGTTTTGTGACAGAACATACTACTGCATCCATCTTAGGGAAACACAACTGCTCTCTGGCATGCAGATCCAAGGGGTATAAACCTGCCAAGACGTGTTCTCCTTTAAAAGACACCTCTGGTGCACTCCATTCCAGATCAATCAACTCCTGAATTGCATCCAGGAGGGGAAAGAAACCAGAAACCTTGCGCAGGATGACCAAAATAGGATCCTTCTTCTGCATTCCCAAGGAGTTAGGCCCAGCCACCCCGAGGGTCTTCAAGGCCTGAGAGATCAAACTTGGCAACTATCTCTCTGAAACGGAGAAGAGTTCTATATGGTTCCAAATCTGGGGGGATGTCCCTCTTCTCACCGGGAGAGCCACTCCTATCATCATTGGTATCATCATGATCCACCTGCAATCGAACTCTGTCAGACCGCACTGCACCACGGCGCTTGATCATGGAGACAGGAGGGGGAGCACTCAGAGTGCATGGACCTACCTACGTAGGTATTGCCAATTCAGAAGACCAGTCCTATGGAAATGTCTGCAATCCCTGAAGATTTCCACTCAGGAAAAGGAGGACGGGCCCTTTCCAGGCCCCATAGGCTTGAACCTGACGTCCTGACCGTCACTGTCCCCTGAGGACTTGACCTGTGGATCAATCAAGGGAGGACATACCCATGCCATGACTCCCTCAGTCTCACTGCCCTCAAACTGAGGAGATGGACCATCACTGGCAAAATCAGAAGGAGGTAAATCTCCCCAAGCATCCAGGCAGTGCTGACACAAGCTTAAAGACAGCTACGACTGAATGGCTCTGATGTGACATGCAGCACAGACGATGCTTAAGTTTCTTCACCATGGGTGCCGTGCTGTAGACCGATAAGGTTCGTGCCTAAATTTCCCGCGCGAATAAGCCATGCCCAAAATGGACGCAAAAAATGAACATCTAAGCACCCACGCCTAAGCCACTTGTCCAACTGGACGCCCAGTACAGACGCCTAAGCTGGATGCACAAGATTTGTGTCCAGAAGCAAAAACGCCCAAACTGGATGCACAGACGAGAACGGGCGCACACACAGAGGCACAAACACGCGCCAACAGCCTGCAGCAAAAAACACGCGAAACTACTCCGCAGCCTGCCACATGCTAAAATGGGAGAAGCCTGGCGGCAGGGCCTAGCTGAATGGCAGCTCACCCGCCGTGCTTGCACTCTTTCCTCACCTCATAGAACTCACCCCTGAAACATGAGCGGGCCAGCCAGACGCCAAGGAAACAGACCCTTCTGATTTTTTTTTTTTTTTTTTAAAGTAAAAAGCTTTCACCTGAGCTCAGCTCTTCCTAGCAGAGAGCTGGAACAGGTCCTGGCTATGGGGTGAGAGGGCTAAAGCCTTCACCACCGAGCCCCTCTCTCAGCCTGCAACTGCTATTCAAATTTAGGTCCAAGCCATTCAAGGCTACTGGACTAAAAGCATTCTGCTGAGGGAGGGACCACACGATATCACCTCAGGAGGCAAGCGGTGCTACACAGACATCTTGTCTTTGCAATATATCTTCTCCAACTTTTCTTCTCTTTTTTTTTTTTTTTTTTTACTCACAGGTAATCCCCCAAAGGGAAATGATTGTCTACCATCTGATAGAGACGGGGAATACTGGTAGACTGATGTTAGGGTGGGACTATATAGCCGTGATGTCAGCTTTTTCTCCATCTCCATCTGCTGGCAGAGGTGCATAACCCACTCTTTGAGACTGACCTGCTCGAACATTAAGGAAATATTCAGTTTCTAGTGTCATCTCATTAACAGCATCACAAACCTCCTTCACTACCAGGCAGATTGTGATGCAACACAAAATCCTTCCAAAAAGATACTCGGTAAGTTTGTAGCAAATCCGCCATACCATAACGGCACCAACTCTTCCTATGAAAAGGCTGCACTGCAAAATTACACTAGGCCCTTGAACACCAATACAATTCCTACTGGGAAAACAGAACAAGCTGGACTGTTACAGATCCCCACATAGAAACTACATGCTAGCAGAATACATTATCTCAGTCACACACACAAGTCACAGCTAGACCCTCAACAAACACAAGAGTAAGGGACCGCAAATTAGAAAGGTGACATATTTTAATCACTAAACCAAAATAATTTTTTCTACATTTGTCTGGATATCTTGAGGTCAATATTTAGTAAGCCGGCCAACAGCAAAGTTACCCATATAACTTTAGCCAAATATTCAGCGGAATTAATCTCTCACTGAATATATTTGGCTATAGTTACCCAGATAAAATTATTAAGAATATTAAGAACATAAGAATTTGCCATACTGGGTCAGATCAAGGGTCCATCAAGCCCAGCATCCTGTTTCCAACAGTGGCCAATCCAGGATACAAGAACCTGGCAAGTTCCCAAAACCTTTTTTTTATTTTTTTTATGTAGTCTACGTGTAGCCCAGATCCCTCCTTTCTGAGCCCCCTAATAAATCATATTGTAGTGGACGGGCATCCCTGATCTCCCTCCCTCCTGATATATTATCTTGTAGCGAGAGAGCATCCCCAATCCCTCCCGATGCATCATATTGTAGCAGGTGAGTAGCCCCATCCCTCTGATTGGTGGAACAATCAGAAAGCCAGTGAAGTGAATAAATGCATATTATATGCCGGTACAGCTCTCTGTTGTACTGGCATTTAATACTGAAGCTCAGCTTGAAACTTTTGGGGTTGGGCAAAGGGGGAGGGAGGGGACTGCTCATCCGTTACAATATGACTTATTAGGGGGATTGGGAGGGAAAAGGAGGGATTGGGGCTGCTCGACTGCTACATATAATTTATCTGGGGGATCAGGAGGGAGTGGGGCAGGCTGCATCTGCACAGCTGCTTGTGGGTTTTTTTTTGGCAGGCAGGCAGTTCTCTGGCTAACTTTAGGACGGCTTTTTTGCTAACCAGAGTTAGCTGGAGAATTTTACACTACTTGCATTGATATTCAGAACTAGCCAATTAAATGTAAATCACGCCCCAGAATGCCCACATCCTGCCCCTTTTTTTTTTTATCAGGGTAAGTTTTAGCCGTATAATGACTTACACAGCTAAAACATAACCACCTTAGAGGGATTTGCAGAACACAGGGTTTGTCCAATTATGTCTTGTACTAATCCGGTCAAGCCCTTTTGAAATTTGACCTCCTATTTTTCTAATCATGTTAGTCCCAGTCTCTCTTTTCTATCTTCTCCTAACTCCTTTTCCAGGGTCTCCTTCCTATTTTCATTTCTTCTTTAGTCTCCTTTCTTCATTTCCTCCCTTCATCTGTCTCTGACATTGATTTTTCATTTATATCTCTCTTTTCTTCATTTCTTTTTCTTCCTCTCTGTAATGGCCCTCTGGGCTCATTCCACAAAGGCAGTGGAAATTAGGTCCACACTCAGTGATATATCAAAGAAAGTAATGGAATGTAGAAAAATTAAGTAGTCCTTACAGCTTTTTTTTTTTAGCAAAATATCTTAAACTTTATTGTTCCTCAGAAACTCCAGAATCTTAGGTAAAAATAATCAGCTTAGAAAGACAGAGGACTATGATCTAAAAAGCTTTTAACAGCACCTTATCTGTTTTGTGGGCTTTCAGGTTGTTTTCAGAATTTTTGAAGCTTTTCATTGTAGGAAGCCTCTGAGACCCTTGGGTGTTTGCCTGGAGGGAGGGTCCTGAATAGGGAAGCCCTGCTCCCCTCTGCAACCTCCTTGACGACAGAGATATGCTGGCGACCCACTGTATGGACCTTCTGGTGTTTTGATTTGGTTTTGGGGGCAGCAAAACTGACAAGAATGTCTTTTGCTCCGAAAACTAAATCAGAATACCAGAAGGTCCATACAGCGGGCCGCCAGCATCTCTCTGTCCCTCTTCCTGCCCTTCCAGAGGGAGTTCAAGAGGTGCCTGTTCCTAGTGCATCCCTTCCATCATGGGATTGAGAGAGACAGTGGGAAACCAGGAGCAAGATCAATCTCTAATTACAACTGAGGACCCCCACTTGGAGTCTTCATTCCGGAGAGAGAGAGAAAAATCTGGGATTCTGGGCAGAGATTGTGTTATTCATTTTTTTGCAGCCAGTCGGAGGGCTTGTTTCTGCCCATACAGGAATACCCCTGCCCATTTGGGATCCTCATTTATCCATGCCCTGGAAGGTGAGGGTGTCCCTTGCCCTGGAAGAAATAGAGACCTTTGCACAGATACAAAGAGTAAAAATTGTAACAGCCGCCTGTGCAATAAGAACTGATGTAAACTGTGCCAAATACCATTCAGAATACATCTTCAGTAAAGTTTATTTGTGAACATTCAACCAGAGCCTCCAGTGTTTGTTGGGCACTCACATCCACCTGAGGGACAGAAAAGGTATCTCTCCCAGGATGAAACAACAGTGTCACCCCTGCCACCTAGGGCCCTGGAGGAACCATTCACTCCTTCCACCCATCTGTGAAACAGCCAGGCCCTGGGGAAAGAGACTGTGTGAAAGAGTTTGAACTAGTCATTGGCCCCAAGAGAACACAAATTACTTTTATGGCCCCATCAGTATTAAGTGGTTAGATTTCAAGACTCCTTCTCTTCCTCTCACTAAGTCCTCAGTCTTTTTTGGTCCTCTCACCTTCTCATCAGCTTTCCATCTTCTACTCTGATCTCCTTCCCCGCCCATCTCCCTGCTCTCTCAATCCTTCTCCAGTTTCCTGTTCCCCCAATTACAAGTCTCATTTCCACCCTCTATACTCATCCCCTCTCCAATCCTCAACTACTTTGCTCTGCCTCTAATCCTCTCACCAATCTTGGCTCCTATCCTGTAGTTCATCCTCTTCCCTACCTCTATCCCCTTTCTTCTGTCTCTTACCTCCTACTCAGCCTATTACCCCCTCTTTCATTGCTTCCCAAACCATATTCCCACCCTCTCTTACACACTTTGCATATCCATTCCTTTCCTCTCTTTCATCCTTCCACAGCTACCTTATCCCTTTCCTCTGCCTCCTCCTCTCCCCCTAGTTCTCCAGGCCATTCACACTGTGGAATTAGAATAGAAATGATCCTCTGGGTGTCTTAGGGTCTTCATTACTAGGCCAGTTTACAAAGAGTAATGCTGTAGAACAGAAAGCAGAGATAAGCAATTTGTTTTTGCATGTGTCTAAAGTCTTATGACATAATTAAGAAATGAAGGATCAAGTCATAATTGTCTGAAATCAAGAATTATTTTAAACCCACACCTGGGATGAAATAATAAAGTGCTATTGTTCCCCATTTCGTAGGAGATAAACATATTTTCCAGTTCAAAGAGTGAAAAACATCACATGATGCTCAATCTAAGATGGAGGACAAAAGGACATCTTGCCCTTGAATCTAAAATGGTGGATAAAATCTAAAATGGGTGTATTATAGCTTATATCATACTAATAACAGTATATCTTTAGATGAAGGAATAAACCTCATCCATGACTGGCTTTATGAGGTGATGGCATCATGAAAATATGATGCAAAGAAATGGGTAATGAAGGAACAATATATTGATTAGTTATGTATGTGTGTAATGAAAAATGAAAAGTATATAACAAGCTGCCTGTACAGGATGTGAGGAGCAAACTGAATTTTTAGATTTTACTGTTAGAGCTGTACTTTTGCAATAAACCTCATAAAAGAGGGAGTTTTATTTTCATGTCAGATTTTCTTGGTAAAGGCTCTCTGCCACTTTAAGAGTCTGCACCCAGAATCAAAAAGAGAGACCTGTGAGCAGTTTTATTCTGATATCAGGATTTTTGGAAAAGAAATATGGGACATTTTCCTGATTTCTGCAACATCACTTCTTGAATCTTCCCTAGCCTTCATCCCCCTTCTCTAGCCCCATCTCATGCTCTCACGCATACCCTCCATTTAATATCTCCTACATTCATACACACTCAGTTGCTGAGTTCCATTGTCCCTCACAAAACCCTGCTCATTCTCTATGTCCCTGCTCTCCCCATCTCCCAAATCCCTGCTCTGCTCCCCACTCTATCTCCAAGTCTCTACTCTCCCACCCAATCTCAGAGCTCGTCCTCTCCTCCAATCTTCTTCCTAATTTTCAAGTCCCCACTCTTCCCCAAATTCTCTCCCCCAATCTCAGAGTTCTTGCACTCTCCCTGCCCTGGCCCTCCACCCCCAATCCCCACGTTTCCCTGATCTCCCATCCAATCCCCAGGCCCCCAGACTCTGAATTCCCGCTCTCCAAGTCCCCACTCAGTATCATATCCCCCAGTCCTTGAGTTCCTGACTCTTTCTCTCCCACCTCTTCCCAAGAAGCTTCAAATCTGTTTTCTGTTCCTGCCTCCCTCCTCCCTTGCTGTCCTGGTCTCAGGATAACCCTAAACGAGTCCCAGCAGTTTCTCCTGCCACTGAAGCCTGCACCTCCTATCCTCCCTCTCACCCGTTGTTGCATGGCTCAAAGAGTTTGTGTTTAAAACACGTGGGGAGTGGGCTGGAGGGACAGAAGAGGCAAGGGCCCCAGTGACAGGGGGAAAGGTGGGACCTGATTAAAGGCAAAGCAGGGCCTGTGAACCAAGAGAAAAGGAGGAGGGAGTTGGGAGGGGAGAGCAGAATACAGCTGGTTCCAAGCCGCTGCTGCTGCTACTGCTTCCTGTGTGTGAGGACCAGATGTCTAAGCTTCCTTCAGCCCATTTGGCCTGATTCTGATGCTGCCACCGTTGCCTCAGTGGGGTAGCAAAGCAGGGGCAAGCTATTTTTCTGGGGTGGCACTTACCACCTCTTTCCCACCTCTGCCCTCTTCAGCCCTCCCCCCCTTCATAGAGACGCCATTGTTTATGTGATTCCAGTGGTATGACAGATTGGGTTTTCCCTAGACACGACTGTAACATTACAGGAAACAGTTTTCACCACAAGAAAACAACAGGTAGGCATGGACAGGCAGAGAATCAAATTCAACCAGCAGTGATGAGGAAGAGAATGAACATCCAAATGATGAAAGAAGATGTTGGAATACAGATCCTATCACACAGTTATGTGAACAAGTGCAGGAATGAGGTGAGTGGAGCAGAGCCATGCATGTACTTTCTGCTGGCTATTGAGCGTGAACTGAAAACACAATAAATATGTATTACCACAGATCGACTGTCATTTTTCATTTACTGTAACAGGCAGCATTGTTATACACCAGAACATCTGTGAAGGTAAGCAAAACCAGCCAAAAAAACAAGACTGGAGTTGCATAAATAGAACATATAACTGGTAAATTATGTGCTCTTTTGCTGTACCTTCTGTCTATAATAGCAAACCTCAGCAATACCTACTTAACTCTTCACATTAAGTCTCACACCATTTCACATGCCTGTGAGTGCTAATTCTTATTCTCATCTTATCTTGTAGCAATGTAGTGTATTTTACTGTATCTTGAATATATGAAGTAACCATAAAGCCTATAGAAACACTTTTATTCCAAAGACACTATAGAAAACAACACTATTTTATTATTTTTTCATCACCAACAAACAGTGGGGGCCTATGCATTAAAGCAGGGATGGCCAACTACGGTCCTCGAGTGCCACAAAAAGGCCAGGTTTTCAGGATATCCACACTGAATGTTCAGGAGATAGATTTGCTGACAATGGAGGCGGTGCATGCAAATCTCTTTCGTGCATATTCATTGTGGATATCCTGAAAACCAGACCTGTTTGTAGCTCTCGGGGCCCATAGTTGGTCACCCTTGCACTAAACCCTGCATGCTAAGGCTGTTTACATGCATCTGAAATAGTGTGCTGTGCACTAAAACCATAGCATGCACACTAAACTGGTGCCAGAGGGCATTAGCAGGTCTGTGCTAAGTTTAGCATGTAAATGAAGGAATGTCAGACCTAAATGAAGCCTTAACAGGGGCATGAAAACAGCCTGCTCTCCTCCATGCACTACTTAGCAAGTGCATGCTAAATCTTATAATGTAATGCCTGCCTCAGAATAATTCTTAACTTTTTAGCTCACACATTGTTTCAAGGGCTCAGCTAACAGGATACATTGGGGTTTACTGATGGTGGATGTGGGGCTGTTAGAGCAGGAAATATTAGAGGAGATGTGAAGAAGACGGGGGGGGGGGGGGGGGGGGGATAAAGAGAGAGAAAGAGAAGAGGCCAGAGAGGTGAGACACCAACACATAGTTGAGCACTTAAAAAAAAAAAAAATTCCACATTTTTTTAAACAACATAAGATATTCTCAATCAAAAGACTTACAGGATGGCTGCATGAATAGTAAATACTGTATTCAATCCAATACCAACTCCTCTTTCCCAGTGTCTTTCACTTGACTTTTCCATCACAACCTTCCATATCTGTCCACACTTTAAGAAAGGTGGAAGGAAGGCAAAATGATTACCGTCATGGTTAAAAGGTGAGGTGAAAGAGGCTATTTTAGACAAAAAAATCATCCTTCAAAAATTGGAAGAAGAATCCATCTGAAGAAAATAGGATAAAACATATGCATTGTCAAGTTAATTGTAAAACATTGATAAGACAGGCGAAGAGAGAATTTGAAATGAAGTTGGCCAAAGAGGCAAAAACTCATAATAAAAACTTTTTAAAATATATCCAAAGCAAGAAACCTGTGAGGGAGTCGGTTGGACCATTAGATGACTGAGGGGTTAAAGGGGCTCTTAGGGAAGATAAGGCCATTGCAGAAAGACTAAATGAATTCTTTGCTTCCGTGTTTACTAATGAGGATGTTGGGGAGATACCAGTTCCGGAGATGGTTTTCAGGGGTAATGAGTCAGATGAACTGAACAAAATCACTTTGAACCTGGAAGATATAGTAGGCTAAATTGACAAACTAAAGAGTAGCAAATCACCTGAACTGGATGGTATGCAACCTAGGGTACTGAAGGAACTCAAAAATGAAATTTCTGATCTATTAGTTAAAATTTGTAACCTATCATTAAAATCATCCATTGTACCTGAAGACTGGAGGGTGGCCAATATAACCCCAATATTTAAAAAAGGCTCCAGGGGAGATCCAGGTAACTATAGACCAGTAAGCCTGACTTCAGTGCCGGGAAAATAGTGGAAACTATTCTCAAGATCAAAATCGTAGAGCATATAGAAAGACATGATTTAATGGAACACAGTCAACATGGATTTACCCAAGGGAAGTCTTGCCTAACAAATCTGCTTCATTTTTTTGAAGGTGTTAATAAACATGTGGATAAAGGTGAACTGGTAGATGCAGTGTATTTGGATTTTCAGAAGGCGTTTGACAAAGTCCCTCATGAGAGGCTTCTAAGAAAACTAAAAAGTCATGGGATAGGAGGCGATGTCCTTTCGTGGATTACAAACTGGTTAAAAGACAGGAAACAGAGAGTAGGATTAAATGGTCAATTTTCTCAGTGGAAAAGGGTAAACGGTGGAAGGCCTCAGGAATCTGTACTTGGACCGGTGCTTTTCAATATATATATATATATATATATATATAAATGATCTGGAAAGGAATACGACAAGTGAGGTTATCAAATTTGCGGATGATACAAAATTATTCAGAGTAGTTAAGTCACAAGCGGATTGTGATACATTACAGGAGGACTTTGCAAGACTGGAAGATTGGGCATCCAAATGGCAGATGAAATTTAATGTGGACAAGTGCAAGGTGTTGCATATAGGGAAAAATAACTCTTGCTGTAGTTACACGATGTTAGGTTCCATATTAGGAGCTACAACCCAGAAAAAACATCTAGGCATCATAGTGGATAATACTTTAAAATCGTCGGCTCAGTGTGCTGCAGCAGTCAAAAAAGCAAACAGAATGTTAGGAATTATTAGGAAGGGAATGGTGAATAAAACGGAAAATGTCATAATGCCTCTATATCGCTCCATGGTGAGACCGCATCTTGAATACCATGTACAATTCTGGTCGCTGCATCTCTAAAAAGATATAGTTGCGATGGAGAAGGTACAGAGAAGGGCAACAAAAATGATAAAGGGGATAGAACAGCTCCCCTATGAGGAAAGGCTGAAGAGGTTAGGGCTGTTCAGCTTGGAGAAGAGGCAGCTGAGGGGGGATATGATAGAGGTCTTTAAGATCATGAGAGGTCTTGAATGAATAGATGTGAATCGGTTATTTACACTTTCGAATAATAGAAGGACTGGGGGCATTCCATGAAGTTAGCAAGTAGCACATTTACGACTAATTGGAGAAAATTCTTTTTCACTCAATGCACAATAAAGCTCTGGAATTTGTTGCCAGAGGATGTGGTTAGTGCAGTTAGTGTAGCTGGATTCAAAAAAGGTTTGGATAAGTTCTAGGAGGAGAAGACCATTAACAGCTATTAATCTTGTTTACTTAGGGAATAGCTACTACTATTAATTGCATCAGTAGCATGGGATCTTCTTAATGTTTGGGTAATTGCCAGGTTCTTGTGGCCTGGTTTGGCCTCTGTTGGAAACAGGATGCTGGGCTTGATGGATCCTTGGTCTGACCTAGCATGGCAATTTCTTATGTTCTTATGTAAACATGCACAGCATTTGTTACAGAGATGGCCTCCATCACCTCCACTGATAGCCAGCTCCATGTGCCAGGCATACTTTTATACAGGTTTGCGAAAGGGGCTGAACTATAAGGAAAAGAAGGCTGTACATGCTCAGTTTATCACGTGCATGTTATTTTTTCTGTGGCCTCAAATTATGTAGCGCATAGATGCTACAGTTTTATGAGTCACAGTTCATGCTAATAGAGTTCATATGCTATTGAGGCTATTTTTAACACATGCTAAGTAGCATTTTAGCATATACATAGGGATGGTAATTTTCAAACCAGCACACATATATTGGTGTGTGCCTAGGGATGAACCATTTTATAACATGCATGCACGTGTATTTTCATGTTATAAAATAGTGTGGCTGTGCGCAAGTGTGCACAATTTGAAGTGAGTGCATGCCTATCCGCATATATCAGGTCTTTATCTCATTAGTCAGGGTATTTTATAACTGGCACGTGTTCATGCCATGACCAGTTTTGCCAGTTTATCCAGTCTAGAGTTGGGTTCCCTGAGCTTGTATTCCCTCCAGTTACCCCATACTCTTTAAACCTCTCAGAGATGACTGTTTTCTGTTTTGGTTTTAACTTACAACCCCTCCCTAGCAGAAGTATAGTTAACCAGCACTGGACCTGGGCGTGCGCCCGGGCGTTTAAGTATTTACACCCACATCTCTTGGCTACACCCCAAAATCCCCGCCCCTTTATGAAATCACATGAGATGCGCGTACTGTGGGAGACACGCGTGCATCTGAGCGGCTTTTAAAATTCAGTCGGCGTGCGCAAGTCCAGCTTGTACGCGCATCCCCTCACTGACGCGTGTGCCAGGCTTTTAAAATCTACCTCTAAGTCTTTTTAGACTATTAAAAATAAAATTGTATGCAAGTTTTAGAGAATAAACCTCACTATGCCATATTTCCCATTACAGAACTGTTTAAAATCAGGAATGACTTAACACCAGAATTTCAGCATATAAATATATTATATAGAGGTTACAGAATAGCTATCAATAAAAAATGGCTTTTTTCTTAATATTCATGACAGCAAAACAGACATCAAATACATTTAAGAGAGCCACAGTTATGGAATCTTTTCCTCTCGTGAGTGAGCATTACATCCTAACAGAAAACCTCTGTGTATTCTTCACATGAATGCAATTAAAAATGGGTATAATGTACTCCTAATGAAGCTGTTTCATGTTGCTTTAGTTCACTGTAATAGAAACATGGCCCTTATGATGTAATCAGCCACAGTGGCAGCTGCTCTTCTTCTGACCTCGGGACTCTACCACAAGTGACTGGTCTAATGGATGTCACATCAGGGCTGGCTTTTCTAAAACGTTCTTCATATGACTGGTGCATTCTGGCACCATCAGCCCAGGACAGGCTCCTTTCCAAGAGACTGAATTATGTTGATTTAGCTGTATCACCACTTTCAACATTTAATAAAAGATGGTACAGTCATCTGAACAGTTAATTAGATACACAGCCTGAAGTGCGTATGGAAAGGAAAGCACATATTCTCTTTTGGAGTTTTATCTGACTGCTAGAAAAAGTTTTGGGTTTTTTTTTTTTTAAGAATGGTTACCGAGTTCCATCTATGGTACAAATGCCTTTACCTATGTGAAGAAATAAATCTTTGTTACAGATATAATCAACAGTACATAAATACAATAGTTTATATTAAAGCATAACAAACAGATATGCTCTATTATTCCTAATAAATACACTAAATATACCAATCTTCAATCTTAAGGACCGAAAGAATCAGAGCACTGAGGTCATGACTGAGACCCTTCTCAAACCTGTCCTGGTGACTCCACAGCCAGTCAGGCTTATAGGATATCCCCAATGCATATAAGAACATAAGAAATTGCCATGCTGGGTCAGACCAAGGGTCCATCAAGCCCAGCATCCTGTTTCCAACAGAGGCCAAACCAGGCCACAAGAACCTGGCAATTACCCAAACACCTAGAAGATCCCATGCTACTGATGCAATTAATAGCAGTGACTATTCCCTAAGTAAACTTGATTAATAGCAGTTAATGGACTTCTCTTCCAAGAACTTATCCAAACCTTTTTTGAACCCAGCTACACTAACTGCACTAACCACATCCTCTGGCAACAAATTCCAGAGATTTATTGTGCGTTGAGTGAAAAAGAATTTTCTCCGATTAGTCTTAAATGTGCTACTTGCTAACTTCATGGAATGCCCCCTAGTCCTTCTATTATTCGAAAGTGTAAATAACCGAGTCACATCTACTCGTTCAAGACCTCTCATGATCTTAAAGACCTCTATGATATCCCCCCTCAGCCGTCTCTTCTCCAAGCTGAACAGCCCTAACCTCTTCAGCCTTTCCTCATAGGGGAGCTGTTCCATCCCCTTTATCATTTTGGTTGCCCTTCTCTGTACCTTCTCCATTGCAACTATATCTTTTTTGAGATACGGCGACCAGAATTGTACACAGTATTCAAGGTGTGGTCTCACCATGGAGCGATATAGAGGCATTATGACATTTTCCGTTTTATTAACCATTCCCTTCCTAATAATTCCTAACATTTTATTTGCTTTTTTGACTGCTGCAGCACACTGAGCTGACGATTTCAATGTATTATCTACTATGACGCCTAGATCTCTTTCTTGGGTGGTAGCTCCTAATATGGAACCTAACATCGTGTAACTACAGCTAGGGTTATTTTTCCCTATATGCAACACCTTGCACTTGTCCACATTAAATTTCATCTGCCATTTGGATGCCCAATCTTCCAGTCTTGCAAGGTCCTCCTGTAATGTATCACAGTCTGCTTGTGATTTAACTACTCTGAATAATTTTGTATCATCTGCAAATTTGATAACGTCACTCATCGTATTCCTTTCCAGATCATTGATATATATATTGAAAAGCACCGGTCCAAGTACAGATCCCTGAGGCACTCCACTGTTTACCCTTTTCCACTGAGAAAATTGACCATTTAGTCCTACTCTCTGTTTCCTGTCTTTTAACCAGTTTGTAATCCACGAAAGGACATCGCCTCCTATCCCATGACTTTTTAGTTTTCGTAGAAGCCTCTCATGAGGGACTTTGTCAAACGCCTTCTGAAAATCCAAATACACTACATCAGCATATACTGGGTCTACAATGGTATGCAAATTCATCTCATGCATATGCATTGTGGATATTCTGAAAATGTAACCTGCTGAGGGGGTCACCAGGACAGGTATGGGAAGCCCTGTCAGTTTTAAAAACACAACCAAATTTGCTTCTTCAAGCAACACTAGCTAGACTGTTTAACAAATCAACCTGCCAGGTGTATTACCTTTGCTTTTATTCCATACAAATTCTGACTTTTCTTCCTTCCTATTTTACTATAGATATATAAAACTATTAAGCCAGCTGCCACCTAGGCTCCACTCTGCCTTAACATTAGGAACATGGGAGGTTTAGGGGGAGTAGTCATCACGTAAGAAAGACAGGAGGATCCATCCCCTAAAGGGTGGGCCAGTCAGCAACCACTATAAATGGCAACTCAATAGATCACTAGGGGAAAGAAACTTGAGCAACACAGGGAGAGCAGCCAAGGGACACAGGGAGAGCAGCCAAGGGGCTGGGCTCTGCTCTGGGATCCACGGGTGCTCTCCTGTGTGATCTGAAAAGGAATGGAGAATAAAACGGAAAGTATCTTATTGTTTCTGTATCAGTCCATGGTCGGCTGTATCTTGAGTATTGTGTGCAATTCTGGTCACCCCAGCTCAAAAAGGCGTACTAGATAAGGTACACAGTAGAGCCACAAACATGATAAAGGGGATGTAACGTCTCTCCTTTGATGAGAGGCTATGCAGGCTAGGGCTCTTCAGCTTGGAAAAGAGAGAGAGAGCGGACATGATAGAAATTTATAAAATCAAGAGCAGGGTGCAAGGGGTGAATAAAGAACAGTTATTTACTCTTTCAAATAATACTAAAATAAGGTATATCAATGAAACTAACAATCAGCAGATTTATAACAAACCGTAGAAAGTACTTTTTCACTCAGCACACAATGAAGCTGTGGAATCTGTTGTCAGAGGACGTAATCAAGGCAACTAGCACAGTTGGGTTTAAAAGAGGTTTGCACAAGTTCCTGGAGGAAAAGTCCATAAAACATTTTAACCAGGAGGTCAGGAGAACGTTATTGTTATCCCTGTGATTAAGTAACGAGAAATAGATCTCCTTTTTGGCATCTGCTGAGTACCTGGATTGGACTATCGGAGACAGGATGCTGCTGGGCTTGATGGATCTTGGCCTGACCCACCATGCAATTTCTTAAGTTCATGTGTTAAGGGTAGATGAAGGGGAAATGTAACCCAGAAATTGGGGCAAGGACCTACTTTTACAAGCCTACCACTAGTGAGTAACAGAGTGAGAAGAGGGGATTCTGCAGTTTCTTTCCCTGTTGGGGCTGAAGAGATAAAGGCCTTTGTGGAAGACTCTCGGATCCTGTTGCTGTGGGTTCTGGAATAGTACTTAAGCAGCCCGAGGATTTGTGCTAATACATTTCCTGCCTTTGGAATTTAAAGAACTGTGTTTTGTTTTAGACTTTTGTATATTGGACTGTGCCTAGTTTTGCAACTGCTGAACTTTGATTTAATCAGTAAACTTTATTTTTGTTTGGAACAAAAAAACACCTGGAACATCATGGAATCCACATGTCCCCAACCCTGCAATGAGTGGGTCAGTACTCAGCAGTGACTGGAAGTGTGGCCCCCAAGGAAGGGGATTGCATGCCCTTGCACAGACACGCCCACACACATATATCTATACATATTTATATTATGCACCTTTAGTAGTAGCTGAACCTGTGTTTTTCTAACCCCAGTATGCTGCTGCAATTTCTTTTTATCAAGATTCAGGCAGGGAAACGCAGTAAAATAAAACTGCAGTTGTTTCGAGATGAGCTTCCAGTCCCAAATGGTTTCATGCAGCCACACTTCTTCAGGGGATGTGATATATCAAAACTCCAAGCATATTTACCATAAAGATAATATACTCACAAATACAAACTGCTGATTCAATGTATTATTGAATGATTACTGTATTTGGTGGAATATAAGAAGTTTTACATTAAGTAACTGCCTCTCACTCTTCTACCAATTCCAGTTACCTAATACTTTTCAAACGTATTTCAGCTATTTTTTGGTTGCAGGGACATCGTAAATTTAAAAAGCACATTACTGAAATTTAAAAAATGAAATATTTAAACAGAAGAAATTAAAGAATGTAAAAGGAAAATTATTTCTAAAATCTTTCTCAGTATTCTACAGCATCTGGCAGCCTAAACATATTTTGGAGGTTACTTAACCACAAGTCACCAGACCATACTTAAAGGAAGGTAATTCTTGTGATGCCTAAAATCCCTATTAGAAGAAGAGATCTAAGTCTTTATTTGGTCCTGTTGGAGACAGACTATTCTTGAATTCCAAAAACTCAGTCTGCAAAAGGGAGAAGAAAGAAACATTTTTCCAATGTAATGACAGTTATTGCTCAATTTTCAGTTTTCCCCCAATGCCTACTCTGTATTATGTTTGATGACAGGTTAGCAATCACTGAGAGGTGTCTCCTAGGATATAAGAAAATCATTCCCTGCAACGTGAGTGAGAGGGCTGAAGAGCAACGGACAGCCCTGGCTACCTAAACTGCAAAGACTGATGTTTGTCATACAGCAAGATCTCTCTCTCTCTCTCAGCAACTATTGTAGAGACTACTTTGTTCGGCACCAGGAATTTCAAGCTACAGAAGCACAGTTTGCACTGTATGCTCACCAATTTCAGTTGAAGTTGACCTCAGAGCACAGGTGAAAAGCCACCACCATTAGGTGGTGTTGGTAATGCCATTAACACTGGAGCAATTCAGTAGAAACAGGACCCCTCTTACTTTCTAGATGTATGGATGAAGTTCTATCCAATTTATAACTTTAGCTGGAGCTCAGAGACCCAGTTCCTTCTTCTAACTTAAACTGCATCATGTATATGTTGTCTCACAACTGTGTTTTACACCTACAGTGTTCTCTGGGTTTTTCTCAGCTTTATTTTCTCTCTGTATTGCATTATTTCCACAACCACACAGTCTTGACTGAGTATTTTTCTCGTTCTTTTTGCTATTTTTTTTTTAGTCTGATGATAACCCTATGGATTAACTAATGATTGAGAATTCACAGTTAAAAGACTCTCACAACAAAACCTGTCAGCATCAGCCTGAGACACAGATTTATCATGAACTATTTAAAGGCCTTAATATTATGTATCCCCAATGAGCCCTCAGAGCAAACTAAAAGAAAGAGCAGAAATCTAAAGAATAAGTGCGGGGGGGAATTAAAAAAAGGAAACTCCAGTGCCCTCATCTCCTCGCACCATGATTGCTGTTTACTCAAAGGATAAAGTGCCGGTGTCACATGAAACCTTCTAAAGCAACGCTCCTGCTGATGTGCCGTCAAAACCAAACCTGCGGGATTCGGCAGTGATGTGCCCACGAAAAGGCAGCTAGAATTTACTTCCCAGCCCGCTCTCTGCTGCACTGATGTGGATGCATCTTGTCCGAAGGTCCTACTCTCCCAACCTGCATGGAAACAAACCGAATGCCAAGCTGCTTTCCGGCACATCGGCTCTGACCACTGCCTCCATTATAGGCCACCCTGCAGCAAACCTTCCTTAACTCCGGTCTTCAACCCCCTGCCGTGCAAGTTGGGCTTAACCCTTCTGTCCTTGAAATCTGCTTATCACAAAGGATTTTTAACTGAGGAATAGAAAACGTAAGGCATGCGTGTCCATTTTTTCGTATAGCAAGTGATAGGCACCACCTTATACAGGCAGAGGTTGATATTCTAAAGGGGTTTTTTTCTAGGCAATTTTCGAGTGACCTGGACAAAACCCAAGCTTTACATTTCCTCCTGTCTCTGGCAGCGGCAACATTCTGGCCAGGTGGATCATCATCTTGATAAAATTTAACCCGATAAAAAGGAGGAGGGCAGGAGGGTGTTTCAAGGGTGTGGCTAAAATTATTCGGATAATGGTAATAGTCGGCATCAGTCAGATAGTTACCTGTGGAAGTCTGGTCGGGTAAGTTCACTCCAGTAACTTTAGCTAAATTTTGTTTCACTGTAAACCGATATATGTAATTTCTTTACATGAATGTCGGTATACAAAAGTTCAAAATAAATAAATAAAATAAATAAATTCTGCTGAATATCCAGCTAAACTCACCTAGATAACTTCCAAGCTCCCCAGTTTGCTCAATATCAATCTCACATATGTCTTCAGTTAGTAAAATACAGAGATGCTGCTATAATAACAATTTACCATATTTCTCTGATCCTCTCCCCCCCCCCCCCCCCCCCACCGGCTTCAAGTACCACGGAGAAAGAAACAATTGCTCCTAATTTTCAGAAAGATTCTTCTTGGCGCATGCTAGAACAACTCAGTGGTATTGGCTGACGTTTGACTTCTACAGGGCCTGAAAGCCTAATCCCATGGGTTACATCTTCTGGGAGGAAGCAGAGTGTAACCCAGAAAGAAAATCCTGTTCCTTGCCTGCATCAATACAAAAATCAATGGCTTAAAGTTTTTACATAGCAAAGAAATTCCCCTTGTTAAAGCAAAATCAAAAAGCATAAAAAGAACAAAGGGGTAAATTTTCAAAGCACTTACGTGCGTAAGTAGCCTGTACGCGCGTCATCGCTATTTTATAAACAACAAAAGTATGCGCGTGCTCTAGGTCTTGCGCTATAAAAGGGGCGGTCTGGAACAGTCCGGAGCGGTGCCAACACTTACACATGTAAGACTTACATAGAACCCATTTGGCAACCCACTCACGTAACCATACATAAATTATATTAGACTTGTTTATTGTGTAGTACTGGCCGGGTGGGAAGTCTGGGTGAACTAGGGGGAATTTCAGACCCAAGAACAAGGAGGGTCTCGTTGACCAGGAGAAGGTCTGGGCAAACTGATGGAGGTAATTGGAAAATTGGTAATTTCAATTACACATGCATGTTTTAAAATATAACTTTGGAAATGCGAATATTTTTAAATGAATATTTGATAACAAATGTAAACCGATGTGATATGTTCTCATGAAACACCGGTATATAAAAATCAATCAATAAATAAAAATAGCTACTTCCCCACGTAAATCAGGTTTTACACAAGTCCTACATTTTTTTCACATGTAAAATTTACAGGAGTTTATTTTTAATATGTAGAAAAAGCACGTGCATTCAATGCATTAAAATACTCACTTTCAATGCATTGTACATATTCATGCATAAGCAACATAAGCATATTTTACGTGTGAATCTGATATACGCGGATTATGAAATACTACTGTAGATCTCTGTGCAGCCATATACACGCGTGTATGCGACCACACAGAATTGTTTGAAAGTTATCCTCATAGTGTAAAATAACCATCAAAAATTTGGATGGGGGGTGTGTTTTCACTTTTTAGTCTTTCACTTGTCATGCCCCTGCATCAGTGTTGCCACGTTCAGGGCTTAATCTGTAGACAAAAAGGAAGTGGAATTGTGCAGGGGGAGGGTGAGAGGGGCAAGGCCAGGGCCAGGTGTGATCTGTGCAAAGGGTAGGAACTCTCTTGCATGCCCACACATATTTGTCACACTCTTAACATGTCCGGCGAGCACTGCAAGGAAAAGGACAACTGTGGGTTGAGGATTCAGGATCACTGGGGTAAGGAGGAAAAGGCAGATAGAGAGAATTGAGCTCTCTTCCCCCTAATCCCCTCCTTCTCTCTGCCTGGTGTCCTGATCCTCCATCCCCAGGCCTCCCCCCCCCCCCTATAAATTCCCCAGTGGTCCTTATCCCTCCTACAGAGATCCTAAAGCTCCTAAGACTAAACCCCCTTATCCCTGGTAATCCTCAGGCCCCTCCTCTCCCTGGAAAATGACTCTCTCCAGCAATTCTTCTCCTCAACCAAAAAAGTACAGGCCGCCTCCTCCTCAAGCCAGAATCACGTGGCTCGCCTCTGCTACGGGGGACGGGAATAGACTGGTTTGCACTGTCCGCTGCCCTCGGGCTCCCTGGACAGAGGAGTGGGGCCTGCTGCTTGCCTCTTTGGGAGTGGAAGGAAGCAATGCCATATGCTCCCCTCATTCACTCTCTTCTCTCTCCCTCCCCTGACCATACCAAGTCCTATCCCCTCCCCTCCTTCACGCTTACTCCACCCTCTCCAATCACTTTATTCACAGACTGCACCCCACTCTGACCTCACTCACATCTCACAGTTCCTCCGATCCCCTCACTCACATCCCGCATCTTTCATCCCATGACTCACTCCCCGCACAGCCTCTCCAATCTCTTCACTCACTCTTTTGCCCTCCCACATCATACCCCTCCCACTCCTTCGCCTACTCCTTCTCCCCGTACCCCGTCCTTCGCTCTCTTAGCTCTTTTGCCCGCAGCAGCGCCAGCAGGGCCCGGGGATGATGGCGTAATAAGCAGGGAGCCAACACGACCAGGAGTGGCAGGAGCAGCGGGGCAGATAGGAATTCACCCCTTGAATTTTCTTTTACCTGACAGCCTCCTAAATTGTGCTGGGAAACTGCACAAAAATCAAAGCCATGTGGCTGCCCTTGTCTCAGGGTAGGCGGCTCCAATGCTTGCTTTTTGCTCTCCTCTGCTTCCTCCAAGGACTGGGGGAGGGCGCTTACAGGCTGCAGAATAACTTTTTGGTTGTGGGGGCCAACCGAGCTCTGCCCCCAGCTCTACCCCTGCTCTCACGGCCAGTTGGTTTTTTTTTTTTTTTTACTTATGCTTACAGTCTTACAGTTAATGGCATTCTTTCTTTCATGCATTCTTTGCATAAATCAGAGTACAATTATTCACTCCCAGACCGACCAATAAAAAGCTTGATGCTAGAAAACCAAACAGTGGAAAAAAGAGAAAATGACAGAAACAGCATTACTAATAGAAATGTCAGTACTAAGTGATTATTCTGTACTATGTATGGTGAGACAGGATCATCGAGTACTAAGAGATGTAATTAGAGACCAAGAAAATGTGGCTGAAAGATTCAGAGAGGGTCCTAATTGTTTGAGCACCACTCACTGGATTAAAGAACTTCCGAGCTCACCTGGATAGGTTGCCTGTACATATTACACCACACAGGCTTCAGCAAGAAGCTCTTGGCACAATGCAAGTATTAAGAAGAACACTACCAGTAAATTTAAGATTGTTTTATTTGCTTAGGAATGTTTTATTTTGAAGCCATTCAGGGCTGCAGGTATTGTGGCAGCATAAACATATTTTAAATAAATATCCTACCATACTGTATCTTAGCTTACAAATGAGGTCCATTCTTGTCACTGTATGTGCAAAACAAACCCAATATAAATCCTATACCTCTAGGTCTATAAATGTATACTCTGTATCCATACAATACCCTCTCTTCCCAATGTACACATACACACAACGGGACAGCTCAGGATATTACCCCTACATCTCACTTTACAAAAAAAATGTTGGGTGTCATTTATGTAACAGAAACACTGACTTCCTCCACTACTGGGTACATTGTGAAACACAAAATCCTGCAAAAAAAATAAAAATTCAGGAAATACTGGGCAAATCTGCCATACCACAGCACTATTAACTCACAGGACTCCAACAACCTCCACCCTACCTATGAAAAGGCAGCACCGCAAATATTACACCAGATCCTATATCATCAATGCAGCTCTGTTGGAAAAACCCATTCAACAAGATTGGAGATAATCCCTACCCGCTAGCAGCTTGGTCACACAGTCTGAACACAGAAAGACCTTCACCCAACGCAGAACGGTTGATTACAAATGCATGGCCAAAACTGAAATGGAAATCCCTTGAGGTCAGACTCTGTAGGCAGTGCAAAACTTGAAAACTAGAAACGAAAATACATTTCCTTCTAGACTTAACCAAGCCCCCATCATCATTACTGTGAGGAGAGGAGGGTGTTATGTTGCAGCTGCCGAGCTCCTGCCATTATGCTTTTGGAGAACAGGGGTTACATAACACAAACTCACTCCCACCACCTGCAAGAACCACAGGAGCTTGGTTTCCAAACATAACCCCCCCCCCCCCCCCTCCTCCCTCCCCTCATGGCACTTTGATTCCCCCCAAACCAGCACCACCCCTTTGCTCCCTCTCTTTCCACTGTGCACAGCAAGCAGCCAGTCTGCCTCCAGCCCTGACTCCCTCGCGCAGCCCGTCAGTCTCACAGCTACCCGACTCTTCCTCAGCCAGGCTCAGGTGATCCCTTCTCCAGCCAGCCTCTAGCCGCAAGATCCTCCCCCTTTTCCTATCAAGCCTCCAGTCTTGGGACCCTCCCTTTTCTCAGCAAGCCAGTCCTCTACTTGCATGCAGGTGAGCTTGCTCTCCGTAGGAGACGTGCCGCCGGCTGCATCTCGTGCTTTCTCTGCATGTCTCGCACTGGTCTCGTGAGAATACAGCCGGGGTGCCTGCATTCTAGCGCTGACCTGCAGAGAAGCACGGGAGCAAGCTGGCCCGGAGGAAACTGCTGTACGCATGCACTTACAGGCCCGATATCTGGTTAGGCCATGGCTCGGTGGCCTGCCCCCATCCCTACGCTCGCAATCAGGGCCAAGGATCGAGGCTGCTGCTTTTCAGTTTTAAACCCTGTATATGATCCAACGAGAAGCTGATTGATTTTGTGTCTTTGTGCTCGTGAAAGCCTCCAGCATCCTGAATAACGGAACCATCAAGGATAGCAGCTTGCATCTGTATTTTTTTTTTTTCTTTTGGGGAAACCGTGAGCTTGTGGTCCCCTACACTCCATCCCAGCACAGTTTTACCAGGTCTCACATTAAAGGTTTGAGGCTTGGAAATAACATTTCCAGGCTTAAAGATCTTCCCCAAACCACAGAAGCAATCAGAACACAAATCGGAGCTGACTTGCCCTTTTCCCTTCATTTCTTTCGCCTTTGCCAAATATTTGTGATCATTTCAATATCTTATTTCAGTATTTTGCACCATACATATGATTTAATAAGGAACTTATGCCGAAGAGTCGGGGGGTCTGTGTATCAGGCAGAGAAGTAACCATCCCCGGCAAACGGTGAACCAGCTATTTCCACAGGCGTTTTACTGAAAGGGATGCAGGGACTAATTATCCTGCTGTGAATTAGAAAGTGCTAATTATCGTTCCCAAAATTAGCACGTGCCAACAACATGGAAAACAAACCAGCCCCTTTAGTTTCTCCCCTTCATCGACGCAGAAATCCAAGAACGCCCAATGTGTGGAGCTTCAGCCCCCTCTCCCTTCCCTAGTCAACGTAATCTGCTGAGCTCTGCCCCTGCTGTGGCACTAGGTTGCACTATTCAGCAAATATCATGAGCGCCAGATCATTATTTTCCACTTATTTCCACAGACTCATTATGACTTCCATAATTTGCACGGCCTAATAATCACTGCCAAAATTAGCCAATGCCAATTATCCCGCACTAAATTGTCCTGTGATAAAATAGCCCGGGATAATCATCACGTGATTAAACAGCATGGGATAATTGTCCCGTGCACATTGGCCTGTGCGATTTTATCACGGGATAATTAGCGCTGCCCAAATTATCCCATAATAATTTCCCCATTGCTTTTTCCGTCAGGCCACACATTTTTTCATATTGTTGAGTCAGTGTATTTCCTGAAGTCTGGTTGGGCATATAACTTTAAATATTATGACTTTTTTTATGCTAGGAATGTAAAACTGAAGATTATAAAATAATGCTCGACTTTGGAAGACTGATTATGTGCGAGTAACTTTTTTATGAACAAGCGCTGTTAAATCTAAAGCACAGGTCTTGCACTGCTAAGACACCTCTTTTGTCTGTTTTCCTTGTGAGTTCATGACATTGTCTCACTTTTTCCCGATGGAAAATCTGTCAGTGTTATACCATTAATAAGCTGTTCTGCCCACTCTCCAGCGATATAAAATAAACCGTTAAAAGGATTGGGCCAGCGCAGAAATCATAAAACGCCTGACCCAGAGATTTAGTAATGTATGGGGCACTGACTTCCTGGGACTTTTATAAAAGCAGATCACAAAACTTACAGTATTTTCTGGCTTATAGTGGAAAAAAAAAAAACCTAGAGCCCACTCTGTTGTTTTAATACAAAATGTAACCCTTTGTGGGATATTTATTGTCCCAGGACACACAAACTAATTTATTAGACTTCGGGGCTGCTCTGGCTAGTGTTTCTCTGTCTCCCAGAGGTGGATTCTTATTATGGGAGAAGACTCTAGACTATGGCCCATACAGTGGTATGTAAATCCATTTTTGTGTTGATTAGCTGTGGCATCCCTGGGAGGGAAATGCTGTGACAAACACAAAGGACCAGGCACTGGGTGTCAAATAATTATTTTACTGATTGGTAAAAATCAACTTAAAGTCCATCTTCAAATAAGTGTGCAGTTACAGCTGAATTTATTACAGTTAGGGTGTCTCATCTTGCGTCCTTTACTTCAGCAAGCTGGTGATATAAAGTGTGCACAAAAGCTTTCCCAGCCACCTACTGGGATTCCTATGACAAGAGTCCCCTTTTTAACACAACAAAAAAATCCTACCTGGAGGCTCCAGATTTCTCACTGATCACCCAACCCTATGTCCTTGTCCAAATACAGGTGGAGATCCAGATGGGGTCTCCATGGTCTTACTTAACTCCTTTAGTTGTTCTGAACGGTGACTCCTCGGGTTGAAAAGTCTGTGGTCTCAGGAATCTGCTATTCCAGCCTGGATCCCAGTGAGGAGGGGGGGGGGGGTCGCTAAAAAAACAAACCGCCTGACAACTAAAAGAGATATTACTTTTCTTTGTCAAAAATCTTCCCAAACTGGTGTTCTGCTGTCACAGGTGCTTCCCCATTCATGAGGTGAAGGGTTCACTGATCTTTAGCACCTGACCTCTGAGTCCAGCCCGTGAGGATGACCTTCCCCAAAGGAGCAAGGCTTGAACACACAATCTCCTTCCAGAAACGGGTATCCCATCAAATGCCTCACACAGCCAAGCCTGTCACAAGTGCTTGCCACATTCAGGGAGTGAGTGGGCTCACTGGTCTTCATTCCTGGAGTGGGAGCCCCGCAGGAGTTCCAGCAAAAAAAAGATCTCACTGCAACTAAACAGCGAGGGACCCTCTGGCAGCTTGTGCACAGAGTGGATTCCCAGTAAAAGCCCGATGAGGCAGGAGGGAAAACCATACATCTTGACTCTTGAGTGTCTGACCTGAACTGACTATATCAGGTAAAAAACACTGTGCATATCCTCCAAACCTCAGGAAATTAAATCATAAAAAAATTGAGGTAATCCAATAACTATTATACCATATTTAGATCCATTTGAATCAACTTCTTTATTAACCATTTACAATGGACCTATGTGGCATGGACCTATGGACCTATGTGGACCTATGTGGCATACAATGGACCTATGTGGCATTGTTTTCAAGATTACATCAAAGATAGACTGGACTTGGTTTGAAAGATCTACCGGTTTGGATTTAAAACAAGGGAAGACTTGTCTGTAAAAATGTACTGACTCAATGTATTGGTTATAAGGCATTAAGTGGAAGTTATAAGGGATTGTACCTCATATGTAAACATGTGAAAGCCTTATTTTTATGGATATATATAGTATGGTTTAGTATGGATGTGAGTATGGTAATGTGGGGGTAAAGCATGTATGTGTAGTATGAGAATGAATGTGTGAGTAGTAGAAGAGTTGGGTGTATGGTATGTGTTTTAATGTTTCACATAGGTCCATTGTAAATGGTTAATAAAGAAGTTGATTCAAATGGATCTAAATATGATATAATAGTTATTGGATTACCTCCATTTTTTATGATTTAATTTCCTGAACTGACTGTAGCCACACCTTAATCACAAAATGGCTGGGTTATAAAGGCAAGGAGCAACCAATGCCAGCTCTCCTAGGTGGGAGGAGGGAAAGAGGGTATGGAAACGAACTAGAATGGAACTAAGGGCATACAGTGACGGACTGGGGGGTCCTGCCATGAAAACAAAACCCTAGTTGAAAATAATCAAATCTTCCCAGACCATGTAAGACTTTTTTTATTTGTTTTGTTTTACAAAGGACCTCCACAAAAAGGACTTGGCTTGGATATCTGTGTTTAGAGAAGTGTTAAGTGGAAGGAAACCTACTTGCTTGAAAGATGTTGGGGTTCCCTCCCCCCCCCCCCCCCCCTTCTTCCAGAAGTTGCGGGGAAACTAAATCCTTGAAGATGTTATGAACTGGAGAAGAGCAGAGAAGGGTAAACCCACTGCTGCCCCGCCACCAGAAAGATGATAGGCAGAGCTGAGTGGGACAGGGGCAGAGGTCACCTCCTCCCCTTCTCTTCCCTGCAGCCTGCCTGGAGAGGACAGAGAAGAGGAACATCTCTGCTGCTCTGCCTCCTAAGCCTGAAAAGAAGCACTGGAAATGCGTTTCTGGCCGCTGCCCCACAAATTAAGCCCGGGCCACTTTTAATTTTCAAGAAAAGGAGAGAATGTACCTCATTTGGCTCTGCCATGTATCAGCTCCTTGGAGGACATGACATGCCACGTAGCCCTGTGATTGCTCCTTTCTATAACACAAAACTTTCAGTTACTTTAATAATCATAACGACAGCAGCCTCATTGATGCAACATATTTGGTGGCACTGGCAGCAACCTAGGACTGTAAACTGCAGGGAGCAGCAAAAATGTATCTCGCAGGCCTCCAGCACTGTTACCTTACATCCCCTCCTTCCACTAGCTGCTGACCTTCTTTACGTTCACCTCTTATTTCCTCATGGCCTCTCCCCCCTCGGGTGAGCCGTTCTTGGAATTTTACCTCCTAGTTCTAAACATCCTAGGAATAGAAACGGAGGAATTAAAAACCAGGGCTGACTCACCCGTTCCTTATGACCTGGAGCAAGGTGGCCACATTACATGAGGGATGGTGAACTCTGGTCTTCAGAATTTCTGCAATGAATGCTCATGAGATATATTTGTATGCAACTGATGCAAGAACCAGATTACTTTGCACAATTTGGCTATCCTGAAAACCAGACCTAGATTATGCCCTGGGAATCTCAGCTGAAGTTTGGGACTCTTATTAAATTCCAGATTTTTATACCACTTTTCCAATCATAGATTAATCAAAGTATTTTACGATAATAAACCATAACACCATTAAATAATTCTGAAACAGAACACAGCATTACATCTATTAAATAAAAACAATGAACAATAAAATACTGAATTTAAAACTAACTCAATAATATCCAAAGAATAACTATTCCCACCTCAATTTTAAATCAGTGAAGACCCTCAATGTATCACCTACTCTCACTGAGAATGCAACTATCCTAACAGACCTACTCCATTCCTAACCCCACAGCTATCAATACTCAGTCTCTTACGATTATTCTCTACTGCTGCAAACAGCCTTTTGTTACGCTTGGGCTCCGGTCAGGAGGCGTGAACACCACCCAGCAGGGTGGCTCCAGGTGGAGAGAGACAGGAAGCTAGAAACAGAGTCTGGTTCCAGGCTGGGTCAAGGCAGGCAGCAATAAGCAGTGTCTAGTTCAGGCTGGGTCAGAGCAGGCGGCAAGGAGCAGAGTCTAAGTTCAGGCTGGGTCAGGGCAGGCGGCAATGAGCAGAGTCTAAGTTCAGGCTGGGTCGGGGCAGGCGGCAATGAGCAGAGTCTAAGTTCAGGCTGGGTCAGGGCAGGCGGCAATGAGCAGAGTCTAAGTTCAGGCTGGGTCAGGGCACAGTAAGCAGGGCAAGGCAGGTCAGAAGGCCCGTAGGCCACACACACACAGAAGGCCCGTAGGCCACACACCATAAGCGGGGCAAGGCAGGTCAGAAGGCCCGTAGGCCACACACACACAGAAGGCCCGTAGGCCACACACCATAAGCGGGGCAAGGCAGGTCAGAAGGCCCGTAGGCTCCACACACACCGACAGAAGGCCCGTAGGCCACACACCATAAGCAGAGCAGGGCAGGTTAGAAGGCCCGTAGGCCACACACACACAGAAGGCCCGTAGGCCACACACCATAAGCAGAGCAGGGCAGGTCAGAAGGCCCGTAGGCCACACACACACAGAAGGCCCGTAGGCCACACACCATAAGCAGAGCAGGCAGGTCAGAAGGCCCGTAGGCCACACATACACAGAAGGCCCGTAGGCCACACACCGTAGTCAGGGCAAGCAGGTCAGAAGGCCCATAGGCCACACATACACAGAAGGCCCGTAGGCCACACACCGTAAGCAGACCAGGCAGGTCAGAAGGCCCGTAGGCCAGGTGAGAACAGCGAGGAAGGAGGCCCGAAGGCCACGCAAGGAAAGGAAAGGCCCGAAGGCCGCGCAAGGCTAGAGCAGGGAGCCCAGGTGAGCTCGATGCCGAAGCACCGAGGCAACTGGCAGGCAGGGTTATAAGGACACACCCAGAGCACAGAGTGGACAGATAAGATGGACTGGGCCTGTCCGGAAAGCCAGCACTAGAGGGACCCCTGGTGGTGAGGCGGTTGCACTGCAGCCAAAACTGTAACACCTTTCAGATCTCCTGTATCTGGTGGCACTGGGTGGAAAGATAGTACAAGATTCACACAGTTCCTTCTTTGCTCCTTTAGCATCTCTCGTTCTTGCTCTTGTACCTTTACCTCTCAGTCTACCGCTTTCTTGTTTTCCAGTGCCAGCTGTAACAAGGCAGCATTCCCTCCTGCCATACTGAAGGATACAGAGCTGGCTGAAAGATGGAGTCTGAAAACTTTAAGTGGCTTTCTTTTAATTACTGCATCTAATTATATGAAGAATACAATCAATCAAAATAGCCCTTATGTGTTACAATAATTACACAATAGGCTTAAACTGGAAAGAAGTCCTTTAAAGTATATTTCTGCAATGCAATGCAAAAATCACTGAACATGAAAAATAACTTTGGGTTCATTATGGAGGTGCCCGCATCCAGGACATTTGCTGATTACACTATTGCTACATCATTACTTCTGTACTCAGAATCTCTGTCCATGGAAAATGACTTGGAGCATCCATATTGTTATTGTATTCCTCTTGGTTATAACTGTTAGACTGTCGGGCACTCACTGGTGAGGCCATTAGCAGACAAGCCAGAGATTCTGCCTTCAGTCACAGTTTCTGTTTTTATATGGTGCTTTGTTTTCCTCCAAACTCTGCCTCCCCCTGCTAATTCACAGTATCACAGTAGTGCCCCTATGGCACAGGAGCCGTCCTAGGTTATCCTCTTTCTCCTCCACCCATTACTTGTCTTGCATCCCACTTTCACATTCACCCACCCCCTACCCAGCAGCATGAATCCCTTCTCCCCCACCCACCCCTGGGCGGCAGCAACTCCTTTCTCTTATTGCCCCTCCACCCAATCTACCTTCCAACAGCAGTCCCATCTTTGGCTCCCCTTTTTACCCCTGCCGAGCGGCAGCCACCTCCCCTCGCTCTCTTTCTGTCTTTCCTGTCTCCCATACTCCTCAGGCTTCAGTGCTGTATTCTGTAGTGGAAGCAGCAATAGCTGAAGAAATGTACAAGCAACACAGGGCCAGTGAGTCATGAGGCAGCCCCTACCTTTCTCCTACACAAGCTTATTCATTGTAGTATCCTGAAAACATGAGTGGCTGGGGGTCCTCCACAACAGATTTGGGAACCACTTTCCTGGGTCCTTCAGTCATGCACACCTTCCTCAATTAATTTTCAGGCTTCCCTGAGTGTTATATCCCCACCATAACTCTTCCCAAAATAATCTTGTAAAATCACATAACTAGTTATCATACTTTTAAGAACATAAGATATTCCATATTGGGTCAGACTGAGGGTCCATCAAGCCCAGCATCCTGTTTTCAACGGTGGCCAATCCAGCTACAAGAACCTGGAAAATACCGAAACACTAAGAAGATCCCATGCTACTGACGCCAGTAATAGCAGAGGACATTCCCTAAGTCAGCTTCATTAATAGCAGTTAATGGACGTCTCTCCTCCAGGAACTTTGTTTTGCAAAATATATTTTTCAGGAATCATGTCAGTGTCTGATGAATATGTGTTTTGTGATTTTTAGAAATAGACTGCAGGAAAAAAAAAGATCCCAAGAGATACCTACATTTATCAATTAAAAGGTACATATTCAGCTGTCATGCGGCTCTGCTAGTTAGTCAGATAAAAGCATCCACATAAATAAGAACATAAGAAATTGCCATGCTGGGTCAGACCAAGGGTCCATCAAGCCCAGCATCCTGTTTCCAACAGTGGCCAAACCAGGCCACAAGAACCTGGCAAGTACCCAAACATTAAGAAGATCCCATGCTACTGATGCAATTAATAGCAGTGGCTATTCCCTAAGTAAACAAGATTAATAGCCATTAATGGACTTCTCCTCCTAGAAATTATCCAATAGGGATGTGAATCGTTTTTTGACGATTTAAAATATCGTCCGATATATTTTAAATCGTCAAAAATCGTTAGAGCCGCGATACAATAATTCCCCCGATTTATCGTAAAAAAATCGTAAATCGGGGGAAGGGGGAGGGGAAGGGGGAGGGCGGGAAAACCGGCACACTAAAACAACCCTAAAACCCACCCCGACCCTTTAAAATAAATCCCCCACCCTCCCGAACCCCCCCAAAATGCCTTAAATTACCTGGGGTCCAGAGGAAGGGTCCCGGTGTGATCTTTTACTCTCGGACCTCCGTGCGTTGTAGAAATGGCGCCGGCGCTACCTTTGACCTGTCATATGACAGGTCAAAGGTAGCGCCGGCGCCATTTTGTTTTTTTGTCCCCCGACATCAGGAGCGTAGGAGGTCGCTCCTGGACCCCCGCTGGACCCCCAGGGACTTTTGGCCAGCTTGGGGGGGGGCCTCCTGACCCCCACAAGACTTGCCAAAAGTCCAGCGGGGGTCCGGAACGATCTCCTACCACGAATCGTTTTTCCGTACGGAAAAACGATTTGACTGCAGGAGGTCGTTCCGGACCCCCGCTGGACCCCCAGGGACTTTTGGCCAGCTTGGGGGGGCCTCCTGACCCCCACAAGACCTGCCAAAAGTCCAGCGAGGGTCCGGAACGACCTCCTGCAGTCGAATCGTGTTGCCGTATGGCCGGCGCCATTTTGCGCAAAATGGCGCCGGGCGTACGGCAACACGGCCTCCTGACCCCCACAAGACTTACCGCGAATCGTTTTTCCGTACGGCAACACGATTCGACTGCAGGAGGTCGTTCCGGACCCCCGTTGGACCCCCAGGGACTTTTGGCCAGCTTGGGGGGGCCTCCTGACCCCCACAAGACTTGCCAAAAGTCCAGCGGGGGTCCGGAACGACCTCCTGCAGTCGAATCGTTTTTCCGTACGGAAAAACGATTCGCGGTAGGAGATCGCTCCCGGGCCGCGGCACAGTGAGCCTTCATTCACAACAATCCATGGTTTTCTGCATTTTTAATCCTCTCTCTCTCTCATTTAGCCCTGGCATCATGGCGACAGTCCTCGGCCGGGGACCATAGGCCACAGACCATGAGTCCCTCTGGTACGCAGTACATGTGCTTCTTGAGTTTGGCTACTAGGAGTCACCGTTGAACAACAGCTACAGTGTAGAGTGTGGGTTTTTTTTTTTTTTACTGGACTGTATGCAGAGGAGTTCGAAGAAGCAAAAATCCTTAAGGGCCTTGAAAGAGAGACTGACTCCCTCCTGTGTGGGAAGAATCCCGGAGCATGGGTGCAGCAGTGGCATATGATTGCCCGCTTGAGCCCCTGCAGACCAGAAGAAGTTGGGGCAGGTCTATAGATATTTATTGTAAACAATGTGGCCGGTATTTGCATTTTATCATGCGAACCATTGCAAGACAGTATTTGGGAAAATACCGGTATGTACAGTAAAGCTTGAATGAATGAATGAATGAATGAATGAGCAAGCAGTAATGGAAGTAGTTGTGGGCCCATAAGTTATAGCAAAAAATGGAATCAGGAGATAAAAAAAAAAAGAGGGTGCTTAAGACATTCAGCAGCCAGTGCATCAATTTTCATAAATAAGGTATCATTTGAAAGCTCATCATCTCTATATTTCTGCCTATAGGTCAGAAGATCATGAAATCTGAGCTCTGATTTAAAATTCAAAAAGATGGAATATTTGCAGCATCACATGCTACCTTCAGGCCCTGAAGTCATCTTGTATAAAAATAGGGGGGGGAAACCCTGGGTAGTTGGGAATGAAGGCTCACGTGCTGGGTCCCAGCCAGATCTAGTTGTGATTGAGCAGGAGGAAATCGCCAGACAAAAAAACCAACAACCAGGCAAAGCAAGTTCACCTGCAAGAATCCAATACCTGAAAAGTTTATGGAAGTAATCAGGCATCTTGGAACTGTGTGCCTTCTGCATCCTAGAAAGCAGGGTGCAGATATGTCTTATCCCATGCCAAGGTGTGGCTTACAAACTGTTCTCTATTTAAAATAATGAAACAAGACAACTTCTGAATGAAATTCATTTATGCTGTTTTATATGACTGGAATACTGTATATCTGACAATATAGGGAAATCAGCCTTTGTATTTCCTCATAAGGTGTGGAGAAAGGGTGCTGGGCGGATGGGGTGGACAGAAAGAGAGGATTCTGGTCAGGCAGGGAGTGGAGACAGGATGCTGGGGACTGCAAAAAGAGGGAAAGGATAAGCAGAGTTGCTTACTTGTAACAGGTGTTCTCCTAGGACAGCAGGAAGCTAGGCCTTACACAAAGGTGACATCATTGGATGGAGCTCGGTATGGAACTTTGATCTCAAAGACTCTCGAACTCTCAAAATGTCCTACTGAGCATGAGCAGCTGCAGCCATCACCCTGCCTCCTAGGCAGAGTCCCTCAGTCCATGATATAGCTAATACATGGAGAAACCAAATCCCAGTAGAGGCAGATGGGTTTCATGAGGACTAACATCCTGCTGTCCTAGGAGAACACCTGTTACAGATAAGCAACTCTGCTTTCTCCTAGGACAAGTAGGATGGTAGTCCTCACACATGTGTGAATCCCTAGCTATAGGCTGTCCGAGCAGGATAAAGCGGGAAACCACACAGTGCTGGAGTACTACCTCCTTCCTTTGCCTGAGAGGCAGCCGAACCACCAGGGGTCCAGACTGGAGAAGCATTGGGTTCTACAAAGAAAAGCCATAGAGAGACTGAGATACAAACCCTCATGCGCAGCAGGGGTGCCTAAGGCAGAGGAGTGATGCGAGTGCAAGCAGAAGAAAACTCTGCATCATGGAAAACACTATAAGCAGGGTTCCTGAAAATTAAACCCTGACAACCATAGGCATAGAGCTTCATGGATACAGGAAGAACCCAGAGATGCAGACAAGAGAAATATTCTTGGACAAAGTTTGCACAGTTTCTTTCAGTGTTAAGACAACTGAAAAACAACTGGGGCCCGAGAGCCCACCAGAAAAAACTGCGGTCCACTGACATCCAAAGGAATAAATGTCTCTGCAGAAGAATGCCCAGGTATGGCTGGTAGGCATAATGGGAAGAGAAACCACAAGCAATGCTTGGAGAACAAGCAGCAAGCCACGGCAGGGCCTGGGACAGACACTGCGTGCCATAGCAGCAAATCTAGCTGACCGCACAGGGCAGCAGAAGGGTTTTCGGGGATGAAGGGCAATGCCCAAAACAGACCTTTAGCCCAAAACTCCCAAGCAGGGGGATGAGATAGGTCTGAAGCTCACCCAAGAGTACCTATCAAGAACAGGTTCATCTATCCTGTCACATGATAGCACAGGGGAGCAGGAAGGCCTTTTGGGCAATCTAGAGAAATGATAAAAGGTAAAGGCAGTGTTATCCATAGCATGGCGAAAAACGTGGTGCATCCTTCCTGACAGGTATACAGAAGATATAACATGAGTGCTTAGCTTGTCCTCCCCTCTCCCCAACAAACCACCGGAAATCGGAAGGCGCGAAGAACACAAGGAGGCAGACCCGTGGACTGCTGGGGCAAGTGCAGGTCGCCAGGTTGCCTATTAACCCCAAGCAAACAACTCACTGCCAAAACCAGCGGGGAGTTACCCTCTGAGATGGAGCCCTCAGCCTGCTAGGAACAGCAGAAAGTGAGAGTAAATATCCTAGGGGAGAAATCCCGAAAACTCCAGTAGGATATAGGAAGCCAGGGAGTCGTATGCGCAAACTCTGGTAGAACAGGACTTCATTATCGGCCTGGAAACCCGAAGGACACCAGGGTGATCTCAGAAAAGAATGCCAGTACCAAGCTGAGGTATCACTACCCCAGCCATGAGTGCATATCCGTCCCCCCCCAAGGAAGCATGCGGTCCAGCAATGGACAATAGATGCATTACCCACAGGAGTGGTTTCCCCTGGTGGGCCGGTTGCTCCTATAATGTGATTTTTTTTTTTATTATAAACCTTCCAGCCAAAGAGAAAAGGGGCTGCTGCGGCCCATATAGAATCTTGCGGGGCCATGAGAGGAGCCTAAAAGGCCATAGCAGAGCCCATCCTGCCGCGGCCAATAGAAAGCTGTTTTGGGGCCAGAAGAGAGGCCTGCAAGGTCGCAGCAGAGGCCATCCTGCCACGGCTGGAAGAAAGCCATTCTGGGGCCGGGAGAGAGGCCTGCAAGGCAGCGTGACCCTCCTCTCTCTCCCCCCCCCCCCCCAACTTTGTAGGAGCCAGGCATCAGTTATCCCGTGGGCCAGTTTTGAAAAAAATTCCCCGGGCCGATATTTTCCTGCAATCTGCCCCTGTTTACCCAGGACTCCTCTGTCCGTAGACAGGGTTATCCCGAAAAGGAGAAGAATAGCTTGTATGCTACCATGAGCAAAGAACAGCGCCTCTGTTATAGGGTCACTCTGCCCCCAACCCACTCAGCCATGGACATGGCAAAAGGGTGAAAGGCATGCTTGCCCATTTGATGGACTAGAACTCTCCTCACAGAGGAAGGTCCTGCAGGCAAGAATGACTGACAGTAGCGATCCCTAAGAAAAGACGCCCACAGAGTCCAGCAAGTATCAAAGTGACTCCTGAACAGGGGAAACCCTGGAGGGTCACCAGGAGCAATACTGGACAGACTCCCTCGAAAATAGACCTGCTGCATCTTAGAGTGACCGAGAGAGGGTGCTACCCTCGACCAGTTCTCGGGGCTGGTGCCAGGCAGAGCAGTGCCATTCCTTCTCTGGGAACAGAGAAAAGGGGGACACCCCTCGAATGGATGCACAGTCGGGCGTCCAGAAGGGAATCTATAAGGGCTGCCCTTGAATCCAGTCACATCTCCCCTTCCAGAGGGGAGAGGGAGCAATGGGATCGGGGCCTCCCAATCCTGAAAGACCTTTCAACACCCCAAAAGAGAGGAGGCACAATCACTGATTGCTGAAGTGCCAACGCAACCAACCCCCCACAGACAGCCAGCCTTGGATGGGGGAGGTTGCCACCATAATCCACGGAGAGGCCCCAGTGAAAACGGTCCATTGACCACCGCTGCCGGTTCCCGGACCTGGCCTCCAAGGAGATGTACCAATTCAAAGAATCGAGGCCCCGGTTCAGAGAAAACCTTGCCAGGGATGGAGCCTCAGGCCCACAAAAAAAGGGGTTTTGAACATGGGAGAGGTTGAAAGACACATTCCTCTGCTGAGGGAGAAGATGACTCCTGAACCACTATTCTGATGTGTACTCCCCTCAGGGTCCAACCAGGAATGCAGTCCTAGGTCATTCCTGTGTCTGCAGAACACAACATGTTATGTCCACTTTGAGGGCAAAGCCCACATACAGAAACGCCCACATGGCAGAGGGGAACCTGAGGAACAAGCCGCCTGCAGAAAAATCACGGTGAGTGGTACTCATGCAGTGGTATCCCTTCCTATGGAAGGAGGCATATCTAGGATCCCATATGTCATGCCTGTGAGTAGAATCCCATGCCGCAGTGAGGACAAAGTACCATGTGCTAGAGTCAGTGGCTACACGCTGCTCCACGACAAAGTACAGAGAGTGTGATGACGCATTCCTCGCCAGTGCTTCTCAGCACTGTGCAGTGTAGAACTGATGAGGAGGTTGAGACCATGACAGGACGATGGCAGAACCCTGGCGTGGCTGAGGACTGCATAGACAAGGAGAATGCCACCTGCCATTGCCCCAGTCACTCAGAGTAGATGCCTAGCCTTACCTGACTGCTCATGCTGTGCACCGTCACAGTAACTCCCAGCGGAGTGGAGAAGAACAGTCTGACGACAGTGTCTCCAGAACCACTAGTGCTCTGGGTAAGGTATGGTGGAGGGTGGCGGTCTATGGCATTGCCCCCTCCAGTATCTGATAACGCTTCAAGAGACGGTATCTCGAAACTGCATCGGGAATGGCTCATCTTCTATTCCCTCAGGGAACGACAGCAGCGAAGTCCCTAGTGACCAAAAATGCCCATGGGCTTCTGCGGTCATGTCCTGTGGCCTCTGACTGCAGCCACTGGTGCCCAGAGTGGTGACAGTGTCCATAGGGCCCATGGCACTTTCAGGCTCATCAACGCAAAACCACAAAGAGGGCACCCAGGGCATCGACGGCGCTTGACCGAACCTTAATCAGTTCAATGGCATACAGTGCCATCCCCGGTGCCACAGGCACCCTCAGATACCGACCGCCTGGTGGTCCAAAGGAACCAACGACCACCAGAGTCATCGACTGTTCTCCTTGGCTCACTTATTCGCCCGAGGGTTTCGATGCTGTGAACTTGATGGCCTCGCAAATACTAAAGCTGACGAGAGTCTCACTAGTGCCCATTAACACCAATGGTGTATGCATCCCGGTGGGGCCTCCAATGTTGATATCATCGGCAGCCATGGTCCAATAGCTATAGGCCGGAAAGACACAGCACAGAGCTCATCAGTGCCTCTTAGAGGACACCAGCAAGGAGCCTCATTGGCACGGGACAACTGCACTGAGATGTCCCGGGATACCAGGATGCCTTGAGCAGTTGGCACTGAGATGTCCCGGGATACCAGGATGCCTTGAGCAGTTGGCAACCCCTGCACTCAATCCATGCAAGGCCAAAATCCCCTGCCACCCGAGGGTTTCAGGGTCGCATGGGGGCCTCCAAAAGCCCTAGCGGTCAATGGCCTTAGGAACGACCAGGGCGTTCAATGGTGAACCCAGTGCCTGACTGATGGTTCTCGATGTAGTCGAGGCGGTAACAAGAGGCCACTGTAGAGGCCACTGTAGAGGGCCTCTACAGTGGCCTCGAGGGTGTCAATGGTATCAGGGTAGCACTGCATTCAAAGGCATTGAGGTCACTTTCTGTGCTGGCACGAGGCCACGCACAGCGTCGACCTAGTGAGTGGCCAGGGCATCAAGGGTATGCACCTTGACGGATTCGAGGTCTGCCATCGCTTCAGCCTCGACTGTGTTGAGGCTGGCTACGCATGTACCTTGATCAGATCGAGGGCATCGATGGCACCGCAGGTGACGAGGATCCTGCCGGCATCGAGGACACAGCAGCATCAATGGTACTGTGGGCCCCTCAGCATCGAATGCAGCGAGGGCACCGTGGTACCGATGGCTCGTGGCATTGATAGTATCAAGGATGTCAATTTGTGCTGCTACTCCGCCAACTCAATGCCCAAGCCAGTATAGCGAGACTCTATTTCCACCGATGCAGATGGCACAGAAGGCCTCTATGGCATTGTGGGTGGTAACGCACCTCGATGACATCGAGGGCATGTCTGAATCTTGACAGTTGTCTAGGCTGACCCTGGCACTCGATGGCAGACCTGGTCTCCAATGCTAGAAGTTGGCATGCTCCACCACCTCGATGTCCAAGACATCAATGACTCTGGTGTATCGAGCCCTTACGGTATCGAGGGCAGTCATGCGCCTTAATGACATCCAGGGCGTCTCGGCACCTCGAAAGCATCAAGGGTGACCGTGGTAGTCCATAGCAATCCCGGTCCCCGATGTGGTCCTGATATCAATGCGTCGGACACAGATGTGCACGGGCAATCGTTACTGGGCATGGCACCGAGGTAAGGCAGCAAGCTGCTAACCCAGGTTCCTGATCACCCTCTCTCCCAAGGAGACTGCTCTGCCAAGACTGGCAAGCAGGATCGGAGGCTATGTCATCCAGGGATCCTGCTGTGGAGACTAGTTCCTTGAATTGTGGGGAGGATGAGCTCCCACCCACAGGAACGTCACTCCTTGATTCCTCCACTGTCCAACTCCATCGATGCTGATCGATCGGTGAAACGACATGGAACTCCAGCCTGGGTAGAACTCAGGCGAGTCCCCAGGATCAGCAGCCTACATGGATCACTGACGGACTGCAGAAGTAAGTCCTGTCAGCACCAGGGAAAACCAGACAGAGCAAGGAGAGGACAGAGATACAAAACTGCAAAACAGTTTTTCTTTTTTTTTAAAGTAACAGACTCTTCCAGGCTGCTCAAGGGAGCTCCCCATGCAGCCAGCAGCCAGCTGGAAAGAAGAGGAAAAAGAAGAAATAAAACTACAGGAAAAGGAAAGAAAGCAGCTGCAATTCTAGAAAAATATCACTTATAAGAACTGTGAGAAGAGAGCAAAGCTGAATAACGAGAGTACATGGCTTCCGCGACCACACAGCTCTGCGGAAAAAAAAGAGACCGAGGGACTCTGCCGAGGTGAAAGGGTGATGACTACAGCTGCACATGCTCAGTAGGGCACATTTGAGAGTTCTAGAATCTTTGAGATCACATTTCCGTGCTGGGCTCCATCCGATGTCATCCATGTGTGAGGACTACCATCCTGCTTGTCCTAGGAGAATGGGGGTGATGCTCGCTCAGCTGGGAGAAAGAGAAGGATGCTGACGGGGAGAGAAGAAATGCTGGGCGAGTATAGAAAAAAGGAATATTGGGCAGAGTGGATAGTGGATATAGGAAGGGGTATGTAGGTGAGAAGAGAGTGAGAAGTGGATGCTGAGTGGGGCGAAGGGGGGGGGGGGGATGCTTTGCCAGAGCTGATGCCAATAGGCAGATATGTAAGAGGGAGAGCACAAGACTGAAGGTTCGCCTAGGTTACCTAATACCCTAATGCTGGCCCTTGGAGGTCAGAGCACATTTTGATGTCATTAACTATTTTAAAAGTTGCCCTGTTATTGGTTGACATTGAAGATTTTTAAAGCTGTCTTGCCACTGGTTAGTACCAGCTGATTCCATTTCTTGCCTAGTCTGCATTAGGGAAAAACCATCTCTCATGGTCAGAGATGCACTTAATACAAAGAAATTCGCATAATGAACATTCTCATAACTATATGCAAATTTCACCCATAAGGAAACTAGACAAGATGAAATGTTCACACATCTTCTTGCTATGCATTATGCTATAATTGTAAACTACCAACACCTAACATTTGTCTTGTCCTATGAAAAATTTATCATCACATTAGTTCATTTTTCATTCCATTAGCACATTTTGGCTAGTAGAATTTAAAATATCTAATTGCATTAGCAACTTTGTGCCATGTTAACAAGGATTCGATGTGCTAACATAATGTGAGAGCTGTTAACATCAAATTAGGAAATATGCTTAAAACTGCATTCAATCTTCTAATAGCAATAGCCAGCATGTTAATTATACCTTTGTTTCTCCTGTTTTCATTAGGTTTACCAAAAGTGTTGATTATAAATCAGTTTACCGAATCTACAAAACTATATGATTAACCCTACCCTGTGTGAAACTCATAACCTAGCCATAACTATGGTCATATCATCAGGGCTAGATTTATCTTGTTGGCATAAGCACTAGCTCTGTGGGTACAGTGGATGCTTGAGCACTCCCAATATTGAGAAAACGCCTTCACTGTGTCTAGGGAGAGGTAATTTTGAAAAGTTGGCTTCTATGCCCTGCAGAGGCCAGGGTGGGGGAGATGTAATGTGGTGGCAAGGCAGGGAGGCTCCCCTTCTCCATTCAGCTGCCCTCTCTCTTATGCACTTCTCATCTTTAGTGGCAGTGTCCCTTCAGACCTGTCCCTTTAAAGGTGTAGAGATGGTCCAGCAGTGATTCTACAGTACTCCAATGCCACTAGCTGTACCTGCACTATGAAGGGGGTGGGTCCAATGCGACGCTGTTTCTAAGACTGAATGGCACTCAAAAAGAGAGGTTGCCCATGAAGAAAGACGTCCCCATGCACTGTGGTGCCTCCAGACATGGACCTACCTAGCCTAGTGGGAAATCTGAACTTGCAACATGAACTAACATGAGCTAACATTTCACTATTACAAAAATATGCCATTACCATAGAATATATCATTATAGAACTAGAGAGTTGCCATCAGGAACAGCTAAAGATTGCTTAAGCTTTATGCAACAGACTTTGGTAACTTATGAGCAACCTAATGTGGGTCAGTCATATGAAAGAGCTAAGCCATAGACTGAGCACAGCTCTTCTCCATCATAATGTCTATGAAAAAAGCTTAGTATTCAGGTACAAACGTAGGCCTAGATTCATCACGTTGCTATGTTTTTTTTGAAAGAGGGGTCCCACTATTGCAGGAGGGGTGTCACCGTGATAGTGAGGCCCCTCCCCCCAAAACACAATGCAGCTCAATGGCCAAACACCCTAACACAAAAGAATGAGGTGAACCGGCCCTTTAATGCGATGGCGGCCTCAATCTCACGGGACCATTGTCATCTTAAAGGGCCACTGGCGCCCCCCCCCCCCAAAAAAAAAAAAAACTGCAGCCAAATTGGGGAGGTTGAGCAGGGGTCAGTGCTGATCCCTGTTTCAAACCAGGGCTGACGGTTAAGGCAGCTCCAAATCCCCCAAAATAAAAAAAAAGTTTTAATTATGCATGCAACGGCAGCGGCCCCCCCCCCCCCCCCAATTTCCAAGCCTCTCTTCCTGGCCCCCTGACAGCACAATAAGCCCTCCCCCAACCTCCCCATATAGCTCAAACCCTCCCACTCCTGGCCCCCTCACTTTATCCAGGATCCCACGTCGGGGACAGGTGCACCCTCGCACCTGTCTGGGTCTGCGCTATGTTCCAAGATGGCGGGATCCTGGATAAGGTAAGGGGGCCATGGTGGGGGTTATTATGCTATTGGAGGGGGCAGGGGCATGAGAGTCTCGATGTGACTGGGGAGCAGGGGCAGGGGGAGGGGTTATTGTGTTATCCGGGAGGCTGGGGATCAGGGGGTTTTGATGTGTCAGAGGGCTCAGGGGAAGGAGGTTTTGAGGTTTCAAGGGGTCACAGAGTTTGTGCTATGGCAGGGGGGTTGCTGCCACCAGTACGCACATACTTGAAACTTTTTTTTTCTATTTTGGGGGAGTTGGGGGCCGCCACATCTGGTAGCCCCGGGTTGAAACAGGGATCAGCACTAACCCCCGCTCAACTTCCCTGTTGGCCACATTTTTTCCCTGTGGGAGCCTCGGGCCCCACATTAGAATCCCGGGCCTCCCACCTCCCACCTAACACTTACCAGGGAGGTGGTGTTATTTTATCATGGCTGACCACCTTCTCTGTCAGCCATGATAAAATATTTGCATCACATTGCCTAGTAATGACTTCTTTGTATGCATTTCCATTATTCACGTATGCAAATCGCATGCAAAGAAGGTGACTGTAATAGGGAAGGGATTTGGGTCAGGGACATACAAAATACCATATATATTGCTGATGTACATGACATAAAGCGCGTTGGAGCCCTAATGCAGCTTGACGAATAACCCAGTTAGATTTTGAGCCCTCTGGGAATAGGTAAGTACCTACAGTACCTGAAAGTAATCTGCTTTGAAGTTCAGAAAAGCAGAATGTTAAATAAATAAATAGACCAAATTTTTCTCACTTGCGAATGTAGTTCTGAAGCACTAGATCTGTGAAAGCTTAACTATTCAAGCTCACAGAATTTGGCTTTATTTCTACCTTCTCATATAGGACCTGCCTTGCTTTGTGTCTGTGGGATTATACATCAACAGTGTTTGTTTTGAATATTGTAAAGTAAGAGGATAGATGAGAGTGGAGGGAGAGATATGTCTGGGAGTTCTTCCACGGATTGTATCTGTTAAAGACTTGTTTATATTTAATATGTTTAGATCTGTAAATAATTTAGAGACAATGAGGGAGATCTGAAGGAGGGACCTTTGTGGGCTTAAAAATCTATGCATTACAACAGGGTGTAAAAACATTTTTGAAACAGGCCAAAAAGAGCCAGGAATTTTATTTTTTTTTTGTATTTTGGCTATTTTGATCTTTAGGGGGTTTTTTTTGTCTTTTTTTGTAGTTTTGTTTTTTACTTTGTTTCTCATATTTTCTTTTGACCTTTAAACTTGCTATTGCTCCTTCCATCCTTTTCCAGGCACTCACGTCCCCCCTTCTTCTCTCCCTGCAGTGACTCTTCCTCTATCCCTCATTGCTTTGCTTCCAACCACGCTTCTCCCTCCCATTTCTCCCTTCTAAACACTCTCCCCTTCCACTACTTCCAAATACTCTTCCCTTCCCCTCCCATCCAGCCCATCAAATATGACTCCATCATTAGCCACACAGCTTAGGCCCTGCTGACGTCTCTTCAGTCACTTGCTAGGCCCTGAATTTTAGATGTCTGGGATTTTTCCAGTCTTGCACTATAATAACTTTTATCAAACTAACTAAAAAACATCACAGCCAAAAGAGACTGTTTGCTAACTTGCAAATTACTTGTATATTCAGACAGTATCGTCCTTAGCTCATTTTCTACTGACTTGATGGAGGGGGCTGTAATTCTCAAAAGCTAGTCCAAAAGTAGAACTAATAAAAAGTTGTGACCTATAGCTTGTTTGCTGACCTTTATTGTTATGTAGCTAAGTGGACTAACGTGCCAACCACACAACTCTATTCTTGTGTCTATAGGAAGAGTCATTAGTAAATGTGACCCACAGGCCACACATGGTGCAGACAGGCTGAGATTTCCCTGGGCTGAAATCATTTATCCAACTGATTCCTTGCTTGCTAGGCAAATTATACCAGATGGAATTCATTTTAGAGAGAGAAGGAAATGCAGCTAATAGATTTCAGGAGATCATATTTCATGACTGGCTGTGTTTAAATTTTCAGCATAGTCTTATCCAACCTGGCATGCTTAGATACGATATCCACCAAGGCAGTTCCTGAAAGTTCAAAGGATTGAAAATTATCTATTCCCTGAGAACTCAGTCCCATGCTGCAGCACTAAACTTTTTAATTAATTCTTTAATAAGCAATTCATTTTATTACGAGAAACATCTCATAATGAGAAAGCCTTGAAAGCCTTGCTCCGGGGATGAATGAAATACACGATGGGGACTCAGGATGAGGCGAAATATCTACGATGAATCTACAGTGCAGGAATGCCGGAGACGTTTTTCGCCTGTCAGTCTGTCTTCTCTGTTCCCTGTCTCTCTCTCTCTTTCCTTGTCTGCATTTTGCTGATACTGCTTTTAGGCCTGGAGCTCTTAAGGACAAAGATCCTCATATTACCACTTATTCCTCCACTCGTACACCTGCTGACCCAGAGGTCATCTCCACTTGTTTCACTCCGGTAGCGATATACATGAGATAATAACAAGTTAACAGGACTGCTGAAGATTTTGGCTGACGCGTAGGAGGAGGAATCCTTCAGCCTGGTAACTGAGCTGAAGACACAGCCTGTTAGCTAGATAGTATATAAAGAAAGTGTACCGAAAACAAAAACCTTCATGGTGTCTTTCAGTAGCATGATCACTGTTTCAAGTTAAAGCTCCCTTAGTTTAAAGAGGTAGGGACAGAATTGTTCCTAGCATTCAAATTAGCCAGCATGTACTGGGATTTTTGTCCTCTGGAGCAACACATGGGGCCTGCCACGGAAAGAACCAAGATGGATGGGTGAGGTGGTTTTTATTCATTCTATGCAAAATTACTCTTTATTTCAGTGTCTTGTTTGTAACTTTGCTGTAATTTACCAATGCACCAGTTTCCAGGTGTCAAGCCTTCGAGGGTAATAAAACAGAAAAGAAACTTGGAAAAGCAATGAAAAACAGCAATCTGACAGAGTCCAGAAGTACTTATTGCATATCATGCCTGAATGTTCCACTGGTTAATTTGTTGGAAAAAATGGATTTCCAGCAAAATCCATTCAGTGTCAGCAAAATTCTCAGAACACTGCAGCTTAGATAATAGCAGGTCTTGCCCCTTTTGACCATTTATGGCTGACTCTTTTCAGACTTCATTGGTTTTCAGTAGTAGCCTGAATTCAATTTAAAGTCTTGGTCTTGATTTTTAATATTCTCCATCAAGATGGACCTTCCTAGTTGGCCGATTGTCTTCATTCCTACACCCTGAGCAAGTATTTACATTCGGTTGAAGAGGCCTTACCTCAGCTTCCCTTAAGATGGAAAAGACATGTAGGCATTCTTTTTAGTCCACTGGCCCTAGACTATGGAATACTTTATCATAGATTTTTTTAGACCAAATTTATCTTTTTGAAATGTTGTAAAGACCTGGCTATTTTGGTCTGCATTTTCCAGACATTGGATGATTTATTATACTTATACTGTCTGATTTTACAGTTTTACTTAGGGCCTGATTTTAGAATGCATTTATTTATTTTTTTAATTTAAAACTGTTGTATACCATGGTTTACATAAAATGTATTAAAAATAAAAAATACAATAAAATAAAGGAACTGAATAACAAATAAAAAAATAAAAGTACAGTAAAAATATCAAATTAAAACAGATGCATTGTCTAATAAAATTAAAAGTTTAAAAAAAAATACAATTACAACTAAACGAGATGTCTCTTATCATGGTTTTACTCGAGTAAGTGGGCTTTTGAAAATTGCTACAATATATACCATTGAACTGTCCATAGGTTATACTCATGTAAGGGAACTTTACACGAGTAAATGGCTTTTGAAAATTGCTATGATAGTATGTTACATTTACTCATGTAACTCCTTTGAAAATTACCTCCTTGGAGTTTTGTTTTATTTTATGCTTTAGATCAGTGATTCTCAACCTTTTTTCTGTCATGACACACGAGCGTGACATATTGCATACTACATTTAACAGCTATACTAAAAAAAAAAATCCTACATATTTTATTACTGAAAATGATGCAGGAGAAAGAAAACATATTCTTTAATTTCAATAACTGCTTATAAAATATCATTATTAAATGTTATTTTTTTTCACAAAATGTTAATCTTTGCTTACTGCAGCAGTGAGAAATCTGCATATATGCATATGCAGCACACAGGTTTTCGATATAGACACTCTCATGCATTTCACTATCAACCTCAGAAAGTTCTGACCTCTTCTGGAGTTTATACAGAGCAGAGTTAGGAAATTTCCCCTTTCAACTCACCATACAAAAAATATATTCAAATTCTGATATTGCCTCAGTAATAGTACTTCAGAATCCCTCCACTGCCAGCCACTTTGTGAAATAACATGAAAACCTGCTAAAAAGACATTTAGAAATTGTATATCATCCAGCCATACCATAAAGAGCACTAACACTCAGGACTTGAACAGCAACAACCTTACCTATGAACAAGCAAGACTGCCAATATAGAACACAGTACACTTAACTACTGGAAAAATAAAGAAGCCAGACTGCTCTAGATTCCTACACAGAATCGACATCCTAGTTAGCAGAATCCCTCACCTCAGTCAAACATGCAGAATGCAGACTGACTCTTATCTAATACAGAATAAAAGACTATAAATTATAAACAAGCATACAGAGAAAAACTGAAACTTGAAAAAGCAGGGAGGAGAGAGGGAGAGGTACAGCGGGATGGCGGGGCAGGATACAGCATGGACTGGTGGTGGCAGTGATTGCCAGGGTTGTGGGAAACTTACTTTGGCAAAGATGTTTCCATGTAAAAAGAAGAAGAAATTAATGAAAATATATGCAGATGCTTTGGCAAAGATAAGTAATCTTTCTTCTCTTTTGAAAGTTTACGGGACTATACTTGATAAAAGGAAAATATACACTAAAAAAATCTTTAAAATGTTTCTAGTTTTTGTGGACATACTTAGAAGACTTATGTTTTACAATAAAAGGGAAAAATCGGTTCGCTGGATAGTCCAGCCAAGTTGAGCTAAATTGTCCTTTAGAGTTTAAAGGTTCCCACTTGTGATGGTCTCTTTAATAGCTCTGTTGCCCTTGGTTCTTTTTTGAGTAAGTTTATTATTTCACCTGGGTTCTGTTGGGTCCTTTTGTGGTAATTCTTTAGGGTTGAGGGAAAAGCAGCAACAGGGAAAAGTGATGATGAATTTTAAGTACCAGCTCCTTAATCTGCACTCTCCTTAAGCAGCAAGCACATGTGGCTGTTATAGAAAGCATAGACTTGCTATGACAAATTTTTGGTGACACACCTTCCACCCCTTGGTGACACACCTTCCACCCCTCGGTGACACACCTTCCACCCCTCGGTGACACACTGGTTGAGAACCATTGCTTTAGATTATTGTAATTTATTTGGTGGAACTTTTATGCCAACCTTTTGTATTTTTGTGAGCCACCATTGGTCATAGCTTGACAGGTTATACATATAAGTAAGTAAATAAATAAATTTGTGAACTTAGTCCCATAAATGAGACACTCAGGTCTATGTGGCTGAGTCGTAGGCAGCCTAGGTGGCCTAGGCTGCCTCTGTCTGGCCTTGAGGACAGGCCTCTGAGCCCTTGTCCTTAGCGCGAGTAATACTTATGAAGCCAATAGAAAGGCCGTTTCGGATATTTGCCATGAGGGCTTCCAGGTAGGCTGTGTGTCAGAAGTGCTAGCAGACAATTGCTGAAGGGTCTCTTGGTAATCCTTCAGCTGAGCTACAGCCTCCTTAATCCTGTTCCCAAACAGGTTCTCCCCCGTATAAGGCAAAACAGTGAGATGTTCCTGCACCTCAGGGTACAAATCGGGGGCTCGTGGCCAAGCCATTCGACGGGCCCCAATGCCCGCCACAGCGGATCTCATGGCTGTCTCGAAGGCATCATAAACTGAGCGGATTTCGTGTTTATCACACTCCAGGGCCTGCTTCCACAGATTCCGGGAATATTGCCCCATGGAAAGTTTGTAGCAAGCTATGCGGGCAATAAGTACAGCACCCTGAAACCCCCAGCATCCCAACGCAACAAGGGCTTTATGTTCACATTCTGGCGAAGACGAGGCATGGGTATGAACCCTCTTAGCCTTTTTCATAGCTGACTCTACCATCACCGATTGGTGGGGGAGTTGTGAGCGGTGAAACCCAGTAGATGGCTGGACTTGGTACATCGCATCCATCTTTCTATTAAATGGTGGCACTGAGATGGGATGCTCCCACAGGTGGGTTATCAGTGGCGATGGCTGCGGGGCAGGGAGGCTGAGCACCCAACTGCACCCTTAGCATCGAGCCAGGGGGCCGTGCAGACACCAATGGAACCAAAGAGGAAACCGAGGGCACCGGAAGGGTTTGGGGCCATGAGGGCACCGGAAGGGTTTGGAGCCATACGGGCACCGATGGATCCATCAGCTTTGGTAATGCCAGGGGCACCAGTCCCGATGGCCCTGGGAGAGCCAGAGGGTGGTGGGGCACCGTGCGTAAGTGGGGCATCACCAATCCCGATGGCCTGTCCTCGTCTGAGGAATCGCTCACCGGTATGGGAACTGGTGGTGGCAGCAGCGATGTCCCCTTCGGCCATGCAGGGACTTGGGATATCAGAGCCAGCTGTGTCAGCAAGATACAGAGCAGCATATACAGCCACTTCAGGAGAGGTGCAAGCACCATTGGATTTCAAACCTGTGACGGTGGAGCCAGAGGCTTGATTCCCTGCAGGGCCTGGCCGACTGCCAACTGCACGTGCCTCTCCAACTCCTCCTCAAAAGCTGTTGAGGATAAAACGGCTTGAGGAGGAGGAGGCAGCGGAATCAGAGTGTCTCCTGAGTCATGGGGAGACACCAAATCCTCCACCGGCACTGGTGGAGGCCGCTGAGAGTCCTCAGGAGGACCAGAGAGAATTGCTTCCTCTGCACGAGACTGTTTTGGGGGATGCCCTGATGCGGTGGATGCCTGCCCACAGTCCGACTCGAAGGAAGATGAATGGTGGCAATATTTCCTTGACTTCTCCCGATGCTCACCTTGGTCCTTACCTTGGTCAGATGGTGACGGAGAACCTGACCATGAATGGGAGGACATCGACCGCACCCGGTCCCGAGCTCCCACCTGGGAACTGAGGAGCAGCAGAGGAGGTGACCACAAGGGAGTTGAGGCCAGGACTTCCTTCCCGAGCGGGGTAGAAGTCCCCAATGCTGACAACGGATCCGAGTGTTTAGGGCCAAACAGTTTCTCCATCTGGTCCAAATGTGCCTGACGGTCTTTGGGGGTCATCTGGGCACAGAGATCGCAACCACAGACATTGTGTGATGCCCTCAGGCAAAGGACATAGACCTCATGAGGGTCTGTGAAGGACATAGTCCAGGGGCACTGGAGGCACTGGCGAAAGCCGGATAATGCCATAGCAAAAAGAACACAGCACATGGTTGATGGCTGGCAGTCACCTGGGGACAACACTGTCTGTGATCAACCACAAGAACCCAAGAAACTTACTGAGACCATAGGGGAAAAAACCCTGAGAATGCGGATGGACCCAACGCGACACTGGCAATGAAAAAACCACAGAAACAAGTGCAAGCTCTAATCCTGTGAGGCGAAAGCTTCGCGGAAAGGAAGAGACTGAAGAGGGACCCCGTGTGGATGAGTGGTGAGCGGCGTGCTGGGCAAAATTTTTTCTTGCCGGGCTCCATCATATGATATCACCCATGTGTGAGGACTACCATCCTGCTTGTCCTTGAAGAAATGATTTGTGTATAAGCTTATCTTGATTCAATAATAGGGACAAATGGATACATGTTAGAAAGAGAGGAGTATAATCAAGTTCTATATGACAGTCTTTGCAGGATGTTTTGAGGTTATGTACAAAGTTTTTAGTGGAGTTGGTGTTGTTGGCTGATGACAAATGCTGCTTTGATAAAGCACTAGCTTCCTGAAGGATAGGAGGTTTGGGGCAAGTCTGATGTGGAGTGGTAGAGTGTTGGGACCAAATCTGCAAAGATTTTCTTTTTTGTCCAGCAAGTTTTATGATTTTAGGTGATGGCACCACTAGGTGAGCTTGATTTAGTGAGCATAGAGAAAGGGTAAGAGCTCTCCATAGATACATTGTCAAGTCTTTAAGTGTTTTATCACTTCAGAAGTTTATTATCTGTGGAGGCTTGGCACCTGGAAACTGATGCATTGGTGAATTATAGCAGTGTAACAACAAGGCACTGAAATGAAAAATAATTTACATGGAATGAACAAGAAAGTTTGTCTCCTCCATGATCCAGTACTGTTCATTTGTAATAACAGATAATTCATTTGCTCACTTCAAAGGTTTAGATAAAGACGAGACTTCCAATAAATCTGATCTTCCTTTCTTGATTCCCCAGTATCCTCTCAAGGGCTCTTCAGAAAGAAGGCCTTCAGTCCAGGAGTAGAGCAAATGATTTACCCCTCCATCAGAAATAATGTAACACCATTGGCTTCTCCACCAGTGAGCAAAATACTAGCCAACAGCTAAAACCCTTCAAGCAATTAACAAAAAGGAGCCTGTACTCATTGCACGTCTTATCCTGGAGGTCACTGGTGGCATCGTCAAGCTTAAAGGCACAAACTTCATGCAACTCCTGCTGCATGAACAAAATGAAGACTATTACTTTGTAAACTCCCTGGCTGGAAAGTCATGATATAAATAAACAAGGATGATGATGATCTTTGTGCTTTATTTGCTGCAATGCTTATGCCTCCTGTCTGTGAATTTTATTGTGTAGTCTGTGGCTTGACTTTTGTTGAAGAAACCTCTAAGTTTAGTTGAAATAAATTTGGTAAGTTGGAACCATCAATTCAGCTTAGACTGAACTCATTTTCAAGGTTTTGGTTCACCTAAAGTGTCAATTACATTTGATTCAGAGAAGAAACCAATACTTAGGGGACAAAGTAATTCAATTGCAGGAGGGAAGTTCTAGCTGTCCAGTAGACAGATAACCTCAAGCCATGACACTACAAAAACTGCTCAGCCATTATTTCCAAGAACTTGGTGAAAGAAGTTTGCATTTCTCTTCACCAGTACCTAATGGTTACATTTTATATACCCCAAGCTGGGATTAAAAATTTAACCAAAATATTTGAGAATTGCAAGCATTTCTGCTGCTCTTTTCAAACTGAAAGTAAGCTCGTATATTTGTTTTGAAACTTGCCGCAGGTGCAAAGTGTGCAGTCTCTGGCACCTGCTTTTTATAGCGAATAGACTTTTAAAACACCATCTATGTGTGTATTTTTCCTCCCCAAACTAAACATGTGGTACATGGATATGCATGACTGGGATATAGGGATTCCAGATTATAATCTATTCAGGAAGGATAGGGGAGGAAGAAAGGCGAAGGAGAGGCACAGTATATTAAAATTATTATTAAAGCAATAGAACTGCAGGGCTTAGGATGTGAGGAGGAAGCACTGTGGGTTAATCTGAAAAGAGGGAATGGAGCATCTATCTATACTGGTGTGATATACAGATCTCCTTCGCAGGCAGAAGAAATGGACAGAGATTTAGTTGACTACATTGACAAAATTACTATGAAATGGGGATGCTATTGCTTAGTGATGTTAATCTGCCAGATGTTGATTGGAACATCTCAGTTGCAGTATTGTCTAGATCAGTGGTTCTCAACCCTGTCCTGGGGACCCCCCAGCCAGTCGGGTTTTCATGATATCCACAATGAATATGCATGAGAGAAAATTTGCATGCACTGCCTCCATAACATGCAAATTTTCTCTCATGCATATTCATTGTGGATATCATGAAAACCCGACTGGCTGGGGAGTCCCCAGGACAGGGTTGAGAACCACTGGTCTAGATGCAGGGAGATCCTGGATTCTCTGCAGAAAAAAAACATTTTATCAACTAGTAACAGAACCCACATGTGAGGGACATTGGACCCGGTGCTTACAAATGGGGAGAGTGCTTCTGATGTCGGAGTGGGTGATCACCTGGGATGCAGAGATCATGAGATGATGTGTGGTTCAATATTAAAGCTCAACCAGTGGAGGTTCAATCAAGGGCGAGGGTCCTAGACTTCAGGAAAATCAGTTTTGTTAAGATGAGGGAGAACTTCAAAGAATCGCTAACAGGATGGGATGAGCTGCGGCAAGTAGAAGAACAGTGGGCAAAACTAAAAGAAGATATTGTAAGGGCAATAAATCTTTTTGGTAGGAAAGTACAAAGGTAAGCAGGAAAGGCACACAGTTTTCTAAGGAAGTGGCTGGAAAAGTAAGTAAAAAAGATTAGTGTTCATAAACTACAAGAGATTACATAAAGAGAAAGACAGGTGAAAATATTTAGAAAGAATAGGAGAAGTTGGGAAAGTAATCTGGAGAGTGAAGGCACAAATGGGAGAAAAAATAGCAAATAATGGTAAAACCGGGGAACAAGACCTATTTTTAGATATGTTAGTAACAGGTGGAAGTACAAAGTAGGACTATAAGCTTCAGAGATGAAAGGGAGGAGTTTGTATAATTGACAAGGAAAAGGCAGAATTGTTTAACAAATATTTCTGTTCAGTATTCACTGAGGAAGGGCTTGGAGTAGGCCCACAGAAGACTGCTACAATTACATTGAAGCTGTAACCAGAAGATATATATATATTAAAACCAGAAGATAACCCCACAAACAAGCCCAAACCCAAATCATCAGGAACCAGAAGGCCCATACTACTAGAAGCTCTAAAATCAATGAAAAAATAAAGCTGAGAGAGCTCAAAGAAAATAAACTTCTCTGATGATAATATAATCATACATTTACAATGAAACTGTAGAAAGAAACAAATCCCCAAAGCCATAACATCATTGCGCATAGCCAGAAATGTTTTCCTATGTTCTTGAATTACTCTATAAAAATCAGAAAAAATCCAAACTTTGAAACCCATCAACAAAATATGAGCACAACATAAAACAGTTGGAGACCCAAATATTGATCTTGTAAAGAGGTAAAGGTCACTGATAATGTAGCCTGATGGGCCCATCCACCAATGCTGACGCCAAAATTGCAAAGATGTCCAAAGCAATCTCCCCATTATTAACCCAATCTTCACCAGAGTCTTTGGCCTCTATCCCTCTTCCATTAGGAAGGTAAGAGGTCTAATGGAAGAGGGACAGAGGCCAAAGACTCTGGTGAAGATTGGGTTAATAATGGGGAGATTGCTTTGGACATCTTTGCAATTTATATATATCCTAGATTTGATGGTGCAGCGAAAAAAGAGGTGAGCATGAGAGGTCGCAGCCGTCTGCGACCGACGGGCGCGACACCGATTAGTCTTAAATGTGCTACTTGCTGACTTCATGGAATGCCCCCTAGTCCTTCTATTATCCGAAAGTTTAAATGACCAATTCACATCTACTCATTCAAGACCTCTCATGATTTAAAAAACCTCTATCATATCCCCCCTCAGCCATCGCTTCTCCAAGCTGAACAGCCCTAACCTCTTCAGCCTTTCCTCATAGGGGATTTGTTCCATCCCCTTTATCAATTTGGTTGCTCTTCTCTGTACCTTCTCCATCGCAACTATATCTTTTTTGAGATGTGGCAACCAGAATTGTACACAGTATTCAAGGTGTGGTCTCACCATGGAGTGATACAGAGGCATTATGACATTTTCTGCTTTGTTAACCATTCCCTTCCTAATAATTCCTAACATTACTAACAACGTACCTAGTCTGATCATTGTAGTGATGGTCCTGGGCCAGGGGCTATGCATGAGGGCTCCTTTTGGAATCCTACAATCAAGATCCCTGAATCTGGCCACTCAGTGTTCCCCTTAATTGATGACCATATTGCCCTCCTCCTCTGGGGGCTGGGAACACTGTCTCTGCAGCATCCCCAGTCCCAGCTGACTCAGGGAGCGGAAGACTGGACTCTGGAATTGATCTGGTGACCTTCTATATTACAGTGTACAGCACTTGCTACCTGAGCAACTGGGCTAATCATCTTCCTTTCATAAATCTGATGTCCCTATCCAGCTGCAATGGAATCTTAAAGGAAGGAAGCAGAACTTTTGAATACAAATACAAACAAAGCACAGGAGGGTTCTGGAACAGGAATGCATCAATAAACTTGCACTCTCTGTCTTTTCATTTAGGGGGAAAAACACTTTTTGCTATGAAAATGAAATATCTTTTGTATAAAAACAGATGGCGTTGTTATTTTTATAAATCACAGATATTGCTGAATCTTTCTGCACTTCCTTGCTTACAACGCCAAGCACTGAGGAGTGAGGGAACCAACATCCTAGGCAAGGAAGGGGGCAGGGCACAGCACTTGCACAAAAGTTTTGCCTTCTATTGGAGTGGCATCTCTAATTTAATGTGAAACAGGGGAGGCAGACGGAACATTATCATCAGAAATCATCCTGAACAGGGACAGAACACACGACAGCAATAACACTTGTCAGAAAGGTGACTGCAGTCAAAACTAATATCTGAGAGTTTCCAAATAAACGCTGACACTGCAAGACTATTATTGCTTAAGAAAGAAAAAATACCCAGCTGTCACCAGCCTTTCCCCACGTGAACAAGTCAGAGAGAAGTTTGCACCTGGGGTAGTATAAACTTTCCAGGATTTACTGCACGTAAATCCCTTTTTCACCTGACTCAGGTGTTTTATGTGGCTCTGGAGAAGGTCTCAGCCAGCCTTTCTGATTTAACAACCGAACACAGTTTGCTAGGAAGCACAGCAAAACTGTTTTCTTTTTCCTCTTGGTGTCTGGACTATTGACGGACTGTGTGTTCCTAATGCAGATCATTAACTGGATTAACTCTTGTAGGTTCAACCTCCTTCCAGTCCTCTACCTTTGCCAGTGCTTGTGTGTTTTATGCTCATCTTTATGGTTTGAACAGTCTCCTTGACTATATAAAAATGCTGCATTTTAGAAATACCAGGCAGGTTGACTTCTTAGGCAGCAAAAGCACAGGTTCTGTCCCAGTGGGAACTATGGCTTGGGCATTCTATCTAGAAACATGAATTATTATTATTTTTTTTAAATTAAGCAAATGTGAGTTCTGAGCAATACTGAAGGTAAAGGACAGCAACATTTGGGGCCATATGTAGTGTGCCTGGGGACCCTGCAAGCTCCCTTCATAATGTTTTCCTTTTATGTATTGTTCCTGATCAGTACTGTCTTCTGCAATTGCATGACTCAACCCCACGCAGTTCCGCCAATCTACCTAAGAACATGCCATACTGGGTCAGACCAAGGGTCCATCAAGCCCAGCATCCTGTTTCCAACAGTGGCCAATCCAGGCCATAAGAATCTGGCAAGTACCCAAAAACTAAGTCTATTCCATGTTACCGTTGCTAGTAATAGCGGTGGCTATTCTCTAAGTGAACTTAATTAATAGCAGGTAATGGACTTCTCCTCCAAGAACTTATCCAATCCTCTTTTAAACACAGCTATACTAACTGCACTAACCACATCCTCTGGCAACAAATTCCAGAGTTTAATTGTGCGTTGAGTAAAAAAGAACTTTCTCTGATTAGTTTTAAATGTTCCCCATGCTAACTTCATGGAGTGCCCCTAGTCTTTCTATTATCCGAAAGAGTAAATAACCGATTCACATCTACCCGTTCTAGACCTCTCATGATTTTAAACACCTCTATCATATCCCCTCTCAGCCGTCTCTTCTCCAAGCTGAAAAGTCCTAACCTCTTTAGTCTTTCCTCATAGGGGAGCTGTTCCATTCCCCTTATCATTTTGGTAGCCCTTCTCTGTACCTTCTCCATCGGAATTATATCTTTTTTGAGATGCGGCGACCAGAATTGTATACAGTATGCCTCTGTATCGCTCACCATGGAGCGATACAGAGGCATTATGACATTTTCCGTTTTATTCACCATTCCCTTTCTAATAATTCCCAGCATTCTGTTTGCTTTTTTGACTGCCGCAGCACACTGAATCAACGATTTCAATGTGTTATCCACTATGATGCCTAAATCTCTTTCTTGGGTTGTAGCACCCAATATGGAACCCAACATTGTGTAACTATAGCATGGGTTATTTTTCCCTATATGCATCACCTTGCACTTATCCACATTAAATTTCATCTGCCACTTTGATGCCCAATTTTCCAGTCTCACAAGGTCTTCCTGCAATTTATCACAATCTGCTTGTGATTTAACTACTCTGAACAATTTTGTATCATCTGCAAATTTGATTATCTCACTCATTGTATTTCTTTCCAGCTCATTTATAAATATAAATGATCCAGCTCTGGATTCCCACATGACTCTGGCAATATACAGTATCTCATCCCTGACCTGCACCATGCTCTTCTAAAACTAGGACTCTCCAAACACCTACTTTAACAATAACTCTGTACCCTAACCTTGCATCATCCCCCATACATTGCACCTCAACCCTGACCAGCACCATGACCTCTTATTTTAGTGCAAGCCAGGATACTGCTCACTGATAGGGAACTATGCTTTTCTGTTTCCTATGCTCCAACTAAAACAGGAAAATGTGCTCCAATATATACTAGACACACTTCTATGCTATCATAAATCGTCATTACCTAGGTTTTCATCAAGGGGTCTATGGCTGAAGACTGAAGGACAACACATTTAAGTGCTGGTGTCTTTCACTATCACAACTCTGATCTCAAGCTCTCTATTCTTAATGAAACATGTTAAAGCAAAGGGCACAGGTCTTCAAGACCAGGCACATAGCTTCACTGTTTCTGCCTTCAGGGCCAGCCCGACCTATTAGGTGAAATACATGGTCGCCTATGGCACCGACCATTAGGAGGCGCTGAAGAGCAGCCATGTGGTGCCCCGAGCGAAGCCTGTCCCGCTCGTGGCAAAGAGAAGTAAAGATAAGAAATATTCGGCAGGCTGCGAATGAGGTAGGAGTCGGGACTGAGACCGGGGTGTGGCACAATTGGGGGGGAGGGGGGGTGTGTGAGCACAAGGCCGAAGTCACCTAGGGCGCCTAATACCCCTGTACCGGCCCAGTCTGCCTTAAGATACTGCAAGTTGACTGACTTTACAAAGATAATTTCTCAGACAAGGCTGTTCATTTCCATTAGATTTACAAGTTTTGTCCAACTGTTGTTATCCAATCCTCCTCCATTAAGCAGTTTCAATGTGTCTTAGTCTATATGGGGGCAATAATCAAAACTGCCTGCACTGGTGCAAACTACACGGATACTTTTCCCCACAGGCTTTGCACCAATGCTTTCCCCACAGGCTTTTGCTTTGATTATTGCCCCAGGAAAAATTACATCCAGAGATTTTGCTTGATTTCTCTGCGGGTAATTTTTCTGTCAGAAAGTCTGTAGTTTTGATGATATAAAACCATGCATATCGTTCCCCTCCCTGCATCCGGGATTGCCTATTCACGCCACAGGTAAAAATATGCATGTTGTTGATCAAAATGCACACGTTTTCTCAAGGTTAGGTTGGGCAACAATAAAGTCTTAATTTCCTTAGGTTAAATTCTATTTCACTTGCGGAAAGAGCTTTCATGGTTGTTTTCCTCATCATATAATATGTCTTTTCTTGTACTGTTCTAACCATGCACTCAGGGGTAGATTTTAAAAAATAGCGCAATCGCGTACTTTTGTTGGCGCACCAGGCGCAAACAAAAGTAGTGCCTGGTGCACCAAGACCCAACCTGGGGGCTGTTCCGGAGGGCGCGGTCACGCCCCCGGAACGCCCCCGGGCTGAAACCACGCCCCCAGGCCGAAACCACGCCCCCGGGCCCGCCCCCCAAACGCCGCGTCATTTGGTGACGCCCCCGACACGCCCCCTTAAAAAAGCCCCGGGACTTATGCACGTCCCGGGGCTCTGCGTGCGCCGGCAGCCTATGCAAAATAGGTGCGTGAGGGCCCTGCTCACGTAAATCCGGCCGGATTTACGCGAGCAGGACATTTAAAATCCGCCCGTCACTGTTTAGGCCAGTCAGTCCATAACCTGACACGGTCAAGTGCTATTTAGCTTGAAGCCTGGCAACCACACATGGGGCACTCAGTAAAGCTCTTTAAGACTCTAGGATATTTAGACCAAACAGAATAAAGTAAAACGAGTACTTATATTTTCACTTTAAAAGACAGTAACATCTAAATACGGATCCTTGCTATTTGGCTCCCTCCCTGAGTGACAAAGGTTATCTATCTTGAAATTATGCTAACCACAAAGCTCATTACCATAGAGGCTATTGCTTTTGGAAATTAGCATGAAATGAAAACAAAATACCTTTTATATGATGTAGGCCTTTTTTTTTTTTTTTGTAAAGACTGATTTCAGCTGAGAATAGCTGTGGGCTTCTCCTGTACAGACCTGCTGGAGCTGATTGGTTGACAGAAATATTTCTTGCTTGAAGATTCATACTTAACACAGCTAGAATTAAGCTGCCTGAGGGCAGAGAATAAAAAGCTCTCATAGATGAGTCCCATGCTTCATTTCTCTATCAGAGGACTTGCACGGGACTTAAGGGCTCTCAAGTGAGCCCTCGCAGTCAGCACCTCCGACTTCCTATATCTTGTCCACAAGGCACCCACCAGCACAATGCAGCAACGAGACACGTCTCACTTTGTAGCTCCTCAACCTCCTTGCACCTTGCCTCTTCCATGGGTCCCAGCTCCACTCCTTGAGGTCCTCCGGTTTCTTGGATGTATCCAAAATAGGGAAATTAGCCTAGTCCTTACACCAAATACGCGCGCATCATGCATATCCATTGCGGACCTGTTAGGGAGCCATCAATGGCCTATTCTCATGCCGTCATCTAAAGTGCATGGTGGCTGCATTACCCTGCCCACAAGTACCGCAAATTGGCAGCCTCAGCAAAGGAAATGCTCACAGGGAGAGCAGTTTTCAAAGTGATTTACCCATGTAAATCGGCTACCGGACAACTGATCCCCTTTTCCCTCAAAGCATTCTTCCACAACGTGTGTACTTTTAACCACATGGCCAAGAGGCATTCCTATGGTTGTGCCGAGGTTGGGGGAACGGGGTTGGGAGGAGGAGGGATGCATTTAGATAACATTTTCATATGTACGTGGTACCTTTCAAGCAAAATTCTACCCCCACAAATAGCAGGTGAAAGTGACCACGTGTACTTTGTAGCCACGGCAATTTTCAACATAGAAGTCCTCGCCTCTTCTCCCCTTGAAAACTGATGCAAAGCGGCAGATAAAAAATATGCATGGACTTTGCTTCAATTCGAGCAGCTGAAAAATTGCTCCTCTATGCGTTCATCTCTAATTTTGGTCAACTGAAGGCAATTCTGTTGAATGTGGTAGTCTTTTTCTTCCATGTCCAAAAAAGAATAATTTTTCTATTTGCTCACTCTATTCCCTTAGGGGCGGATTTTAAAAGGGTTATGTGCGTAATATACATGCGTAACCCTTTTAAAACCCTCCTGCTCGCTGTTTTTTTTTTAAGGACAGAAAGGAAAGGAGAAAACAATACAATGCATTTGAGTATATGGGGAATTTGCAGAAGACAGAACCAGGAAAACTTGGAGAATGGATTCTTTTTTTTTTTTTTTTTTTAATTTCCTATGGCTGTAAGGCTTTTGGAGATTGAACAGGTTACCCTGATTTTTCTTTATCCCACTTAAACCATCAAGCATTGCTCATCAGTAGTCGGCAGAGCCCTTAAGTGATGGCAGCCACCTAGTGACCGGGGCTCAGTATATCCCAGCTCAAAGTGCCTGGTGCCTGCACCTTCTGCCTTGGCTCCCTGCTCTCCGTGTCTGTAGCAGCAACACATGCAGGTCTTCGCTCTCAAATAAATCCGTTATCCTCTCTCGCTCTGGGTGGCGACACAACACAACCGCATGCTGTTTAATTACGGGGACGAGTGTATCGTCAAGCACTTCGCCCTATGTTTGCAGGTAGATAAAATAACTGATTTTTGAGGTAATCAATTCCTCTTATTTGTTCTTTTTTGTCTTTGTCTCTTATGTAGAAAAAGAAAACAAATTATAGCAGCCCTGTAGCTCCAAAGCGCCTGTTATAATTTAGTTTCAATAGACTCGGTGATACTGTTTAAACCTTGAAAGTTAATAAACATGGATTTGTAGAATTAAAAATATTGATCTATTGGAGTGCTACCAACTCACAAAATTAAACTTTTATAACTCAACGTCCAACACCAGCTCCATAGTTTAAATATTTCATATCTGACATTTCAGACTCTACAAAGCAGACTGTAAGCATGATTTTTCAGTTCAGTGTAAGTTCTTGGGTTTGATATCAAGAAAAAAACAGAAGCAACCTTAAAAAAAAAGAAAACAATTTCTTTTCATAGTGTTTTCACAAATTGGCATTTGTGCAGCTTTCAGCAGGGGGTCGATGCCATCAATAAAAGCATTTGGCAATGGAGCAGGAAGCCTTTTGGATGGGCCCTGTGGTTCTGATCTGCTCTTAAGGGTAGATTTTAAAAGATGCGCCAATTTTAAAATTTGCGCACGCATGTTATAAAATCTGGTGGCCGCGCGCGCATGTTGTGCGCCGGAATGTATAATCTGCGCACGCATATGCGGGCGGCGCGCGCACGGGAGTGTGTGTGTGTGTGTGTGTAAATTTTTGCAAATGATGTGCGGCGATGCAATCAGCCCTTCCCCAGTATGCGCGTGGTCGATTTAAAATTCAGCCGTTAGGTTCTAGGTTTCATTCTGTGCTAGCAGTACAGTCTTAGTAAATATTTAACCTTTGCATATTGATAAAAAAAACAAACAGGTTTCCTTTGAGCGGATGCACATGAAAGGAAAGTTATGCTAGCTAGATTGTTACTTAAAATATCCACTTGACTGTCTCCAAACTCTTTTGTACCCTCTTTGGGATAGGTCTCCTTTCTTTGAGCATGCTAACATATTTTATTTCATATTTTCTAAATCTCTTCAGCTCCTCATTCCATACACATGCACAGCAATGCCCAAATGACTTGGATTTGTAGTAGTGTGTATGGTCAACTAGGAAGAGCATTCAAAAACAGGAAACATTATTATCTTCTCAGGAAAGAAATATAAATCCGAATGAAAGTGGGAATATTCAAGTTAATTTGTTTACCCGCCAAATGGGTTGTCTCACCCCGCCCCCTTTCACTGGTACCACTGCAACGATTTCCTGCGGCAGGTCAGCAATGATGGCACATTACTCTGTCACAGACGCTACTGTGACAGAGAGATCAGTCCAAGCAGCTCTGCTAATGTCCCTGCTGGACAACATAAGCAAGACTTTAGGGGTCAAATCTAACCTTTTCAGCAGACTCAAACCACTGACAGGAAAAAAAAAAAAAAGGTCCTACCGTGCTGGAAATAGCTGAATCATTCAATGTGCTTGGCTGATTTTGCCATTTCTGGCGTGAAGTCCATCATCATGAGCGCTGTGTTTCAGAGGTATGCTTCCAAATCAGCCACAGAGTGCCTAAATACCAGGAGACTGGTTTGAGAAACCACCAAACTCAATCTACTTGGGTGCTTAGCCAAGATCTGTACCCAGGTCTCCAACTTCCTGCCATAAACTGGGACCCGCTCATAGCCTCTATCTGTAAGGAGCACGGACAATCAAAGAAAGAATTCCGAGGGTAATTTTTCAAACTGTCCACATTGCTTCAAAGCTTGTGGATACTGTTTCCCTGTGAACCTATTTCAAAAGAAAAAGGCTGTGCATTATTTTTCTTTGAAAATTTCAGAGATTTGCACTTCCTTCTTCCGTGCACACTTTTGCTAATCAAAAGTATGCACATAGGTTTGAAAATTCCAAGACTATGTGTGTAGTTTTCTCCCTCAGCCTAACCTTGCCATGGGAGTGCCTCTACTACATTATGGGTAAAAAGTACATGGCTTATGGAACTGTACACAGAATAGGGTGGAGATCTGTGGACAGGCAAGTTACGCTAATAGAACACTATTTTACCTTTGGAAATCCCTTTGAAAATTGCCCTGTGTCCAGATTTTTTAGATGCTCAGCAATAAAAAAAAAAAAAAAGCCCATTGCTCTTCCCCTAAGGGCTGAACAAGGGCCTTGGCAAACTGAGTCAACATTGAGATCGTTAGATCCACTTGCTCTCAAGTTATTACTTTGAAGTTAATGTTTTAATATCCTGCACCGAATAAAACTTTTTTTTTTTTTTCATATTTTTAATCAAGTTGCAGTGGTAGCATCAAGCAACACTAGAGGCTCTGGGGCTGCAGATGGCTGCAGAGCTCTCGGTGTTCAAGCCTGACTGACCCGTTTCATCAGCACTGTCAGGGACTTGCACTGATACATGTTGACAACATTTAATCTTAAAAAATTGAAAGAGATGAATTAATATGCAAATTTCATCAGCTTTGTAATAAAAATGTCCTTGAAAAAAAACAGAGAACACGACCCCCGAGGAATTGTGTGAATTATCCCAGCTCAATTCTTTAAGTTAGTCAGAGGTATGCGGGGTCCACAAGGAAATCAGGGCAGATTTGACTTGGAAATAATTATGATGAAGAACAAAACAGAAGCAGGTTGAATAAATGTAACAACTTGGGAAAAAGTCTTAATCCTGTTTGTTATTCACTCTGAATTAACAGGATTAGGTTTGGTTTTTGAAAATAAAGACACACTACCATCTTATTTTAACATTGAAATGGCATGAACTTACAGCATCCGGTGTGTGCGGCTATAGAATACACGCACTGACTGGCATTCAGGGTTCCACAGTAGTCTTGTCACTGGATTTCCTAGATTTTTTTTGCAGTAAATTTGATCTCTTTACATTCAATTTCAGTACATACTATGAATTTGGCTGCTGACGTTATATGACACAGATATAGACTCTAAAATACTTGCTTTGCCTATGTTCATGGTTAGTATTTTTCGGCATATGAATGCATACTCATAAGATGAGAGTAATGGAGGCAAACACTGAGCTCAAGAGGAAACATTCATTGAGCAAGATATAAACCATCACAAAGAATAAATACACACTCACCCCAAGACTAAGTGATAAGCTATGTTGGAATATATATATATATATATATATACGTATGTTACCCTCTAACAAGGTTCATTAAGTGATGGAATAGGGTTCCTCAATGTGTAAGGGTCATTACTTCCAAATGTATTTTTGGGTTCAAAATTAGGTCACACAGATAGTACAGTGGATCTGTGTAGTGATAGCCTGGATACCAAGATTACCACACCCTTCCCCCCCCCCCCCCCTGAATGGACAGGAAGGATTACCCTCACTCCCCTCCATGAATCCCAGTCTTGAATATCCTATAATGCTGGCCAAATAAATACAGGAGACATCATAATTAAGCCTCCAAACACTCTTCTCTATTTTCTGGATGGACCAGCCAGCAACTATTTAACATGGAGGTCATGCAACTATATACATGGATGTGAACACAATATCAATGCTACATTTATCTGAAATTCATGGCTTTCTACAGTTAGGGTCTTGGGAACATTACAATAACACGCTAGCATTAAAACACCTACTAGAGTTAATTGAGACTCTACTGCCCCCTTATATACTTTATTCAAACTCATGCCTGTTTAAGGAATGGGGTCCCCAATATCCATACCCATATCAAAATTCACATCCAGAAAGGGCCAATTGCAACTTCAAATCTCACATGGCTTTACTCATGCCTCCTACAGTCTCGGACCTTTTCCCACTGGTCGCTACACCACCCTTCTCTTCGTTCAGGCTCTGTGGATCACATCATGTCAAAGACATATTATGATACTCCTCTGCTTGGACTGTTCCCCATTCTTGAGCTCTTGCTCTTCACCTTTTGAGAAGTTCTTTGGTTGAGGGGAAGAAAATGCCACTCCTATGGCCACCGGCCTCAGAGTTTCACCACTCCAGTAAGTTCCTCAGAGTGAGGAGGAAACCTTTTCTTCTTCATAGACTCAGGCCTCTCCCCTTGAAGGGAAGGACCCCTACAGTCCTCAGGCTCCATACTCCAGACGATCACACAGCTGGAGGTCCCTAAAACCCCACCCTATACCAGAAAGGGCAGGGGAGGAAAAAGGGAAATACTGCCAAACCTCCACATTTAATACCTCCCGCTTCCACTCTAGCAGCCAATCACAGAGCCCAAATATTTAAGGGGTATATATATTTCTTCCAAACTTCACATCATCACATGTAACACAATGCTCGCTTTATAAAATGCCATCCCAGTGGTTGTTTACTAGCACTACCATAGGAGATCTATAAAACATTTCTTTCAAACATGGTTAACATAGCATAAGGGGATGTCCATCCCTCCCCTCAGAGCCTCTTCTATGGGTATCAAGCTCAAAAGGGTGCACTAATTGGGGACTCCATATATATGGTTTTATATATATATATATATATATATATATATATAAAACCCTAAAAAAGGGTAAGTAACACCACTAATGTTTTAAATGATTTGAAAGATGATTAGTGTTGCAAGTCTGACACTAACATCACAGCATCTGTACTGCAAAGAGGCACTGAAGTCTGCTCCAAATACAGTTCCAGCAAAGAGACTTGAAAAGGTTTCCAACACGCTAAGATGACAGTGGAAATTCACAGATGATTATGCTGCATTTAGCAAGCTGCTAATTAACAACAGTTGAAGTCTTGAGACACTGAATTGACAAAGCAACATATAAAGCTTAGACAAATGTTTGCTTAAAAAGATTGGTTTGAAAAATCTTTTATACTATTTCTGGAATCAGGCATCAATACCAATATTGTGTACCACATTTAATCTCTCTAGTAGAACCAACAATAAGAGATTGACTCCTCTTCACTAAATACAGTCCATGGTATAAACACAAAAATATTTATGAACAATATTTTCCCCTGAGGAAGCCTGGATTGCGAAACAGAGGCCTTTGTAGGGACAGAGACTACAGGATATAGCAGACGTAGAACAGAGACTACAGAAACATCATTGGAACAATAGTCATGGGATAGGAGGCGATGTCCTTTCGTGGATTACAAACTGGTTAAAAGACAGGAAACAGAGAGTAGGATTAAATGGTCAATTTTCTCAGTGGAAAAGGGTAAACAGTGGAGTGCCTCAGGGGTCTGTACTTGGACCGGTGCTTTTCAATATATATATAAATGATCTGGAAAGGAATACGACGAATGAGGTTATCAAATTTGCGGATGATACAAAATCACAAGCAGACTGTGATACATTACAGGAGGACCTTGCAAGACTGGAAGATTGGGTATCCAAATGGCAGATGAAATTTAGTGTGGACAAGTGCAAGGTGTTGCATATAGGGAAAAATAACCCTTGCTTTAGTTACACGATGTTAGGTTCCATATTAGGAGCTACCACGCAAGAAAAAGATCTAGGCATCATAGTGGATAAATTAACCGATATGATTTGATATCCTTGTTCAAGAATGTCGGTATAGAAAAATTCTAAATAAATATATAAATAATACTTTAAAATCGGCTCAGTGTGCTACAGCAGTCAAAAAAGCAAATAGAATGTTAGGAATTATTAGGAAGGGAATGGTTAATAGAACGGAAAATGTCATAATGCCTCTGTATCGCTCCATGGTGAGACCGCACCTTGAATACTGTGTACAATTCAGGTCGCCGCATCTCAAAAAAGATATAGTTGCGATAGAGAAGGTACAGAGAAGGGCAACCAAAATGATAAAGAGGATGGAACAGCTCCCCTATGAGGAAAGGCTGAAGAGGTTAGGGCTGTTGAACTTGGAGAAGAGATGGCTGAGGGGAGATATGATAGAGGTCTTTAAGATCATGAGAGGTCTTGAACGAGTAGATGTGACTCGGTTATTTACACTTTTGAATAATAGAAGGACTAGGGGGCACTCCATGAAGTTAGCAAGTAGCACATTTAAGACTAATTGGAGAAAATCCTTTTTCACTCAACGCACAATAAAGCTCTGGAATTTGTTGCCAGAGGATGTGGTTAGTGCAGTTAGTGTAGCTGGGTTCAAAAAAGGTTTGGATAAGTTCTTGGAGGAGAAGTCCATTAATGGCTATTAATCAATTATACTTAGGGGCGGATTTTAAAAGGCCCGTGCGCCGGCGCGCCTATTTTGCATAGGCCGCCAGCGTGCGTAAAGCCCCGGGACGCGCGTAAGTCCCGGGGCTTTCGAAAAGGGGAGGGAGGGGGCGTGTCCGGGGGCGTTCCCGAAACAACGCGGGATTTCGGGGGCGGGCCCCGGCATTTCGGGGGCGGGCCCGGGGGCATGGTGCCGGCCCGGGGGCATGGTCGAGGTCTCCGGACCAGCCCCCGGGACCGGAGGACGGAGCGGGGCTGCCGGCGACGCAAAGTTAAGGGGGGGGTTTAGATAGGGCCGGGGGGGGGGGTGGGTTAGGTAGGGGAAGGGAGGGGAAGGTGGGGGGAGGGCGAAGAAAAGTTCCCTTTTCTTCGCCCTCCCCCCACCTTCCCCTCCCTTCTGTATTGTTCACAGAAGGGAGGGGAAGGTGGGGGGAGTACGCACCAGGTGGGGGGAGTACGCACCAGGCGCGAACAAAAGTACGCGCTCGCGTATTTTTTAAAAATCTGCCCCTTAGGGAATAGCCACTGCTATTAATTGCATCAGTAGCATGGGTTCTTCTTAGTGTTTGGGTAATTGCCAGGTTCTTGTGGCCTAGTTTTGGCCTCTGTTGGAAACAGGATGCTGGGCTTGATGGACCCTTGGTCTGACCCAGCATGGCAATTTCTTATGTTCTTATGTCCTGTGAAGCAGTTACAAACTATCCTTTCTTGTGGACTGAGATTCAACTGTATTCCCTTTTTTTTTCAAACATATTTTATTGAGGGTTGCCAAAAAGAACACAGTCGTACAGTAAAAGCGCAAACCAACAATACAATCCTCAAATCAAAATTTTCATTATCAAGAGGTTCCCCCCATAGTCATCAAACAATATAAAACATAATCTGTAAAAGTGGGGAACAAAACAATGAGTAGCCGCACAGCTGTTACTTTTCACCCCCCCCCCCCCCCCACCACCCTCACCCACCCCCCCAGAGAGTCTCAAGGAACATAAAGAAAAAGTCTGCTAAAATAAACTCAACCTCATGGATGGAAAGTACCACATTATACTGATTAGGACCACTTGGGGACAGAAATCCAACCGTGGGGAATCATCCCAGGTTGCAGCCCTCAGACAATCAAGAGAGTTCTCGTGGGATAATTAAGTTGTAAATAATGGTGATAGCTCTTGGATAGGCTTTGGTAACGATTTGTAAAACTGTCCCCAAATAGTCTGGAAGAGCCGCTTCTTCGTAGGGTTAAATCGTCAAAACATGGAGCCATATTCCAGCTGGAAGAGTTCTGTCATTAAGGTTTGCCATTGCGCTTGTGTTGGGGATTTGACATCAATCCATTGTAAAAGAATACATTTTTTCGCAATTAAGCAGGCCTTGGATGCAAATAGAATATTCTCCACATTGATACTCGAGTCTCCACTGTCAATATTTAAAATACAAAAAGAACATGACCATTGTATTTCAATGCCTTCCAAAGTTGAGAGCAATTTCCGAATATTGTCCCAAAAGGCCTGCAACGCTGGGCACTCCCACATACAGTGGATCTGTATTCCCTTTTTAATGAAGGTATCTTCCATGTGACTCATTTTTGAAATCCACAACGTATCTTTCTTGAAGTCAGCTCTATTGCAAGTGTGTCATTGTTTCATTACAAGCACTTTGTATATATTTTAACAATGTTTTTTTATGTTGATATCTATACATGTTATAAAAGCATAACAATACAGAGAGTTTAGAAGTGGTGTGAATGAGGAATGATTGACTAGGGCAATTGATAAACATATGTGTGTTATTGTGCTAATTTTATTTTTTGAAATAGTTTTTGAATAATTTTGGTATTCTTTGCCATTGTGTAATAAAACTTGCAACATTAATAATAATTCAAATCATTTAAAACATTAGTGGTGTTACTTACCCTATTTTAGGGTTCTCTAATAGATATACCATTTTAGGTACCCAAATATACCATTTTTATTTCATTTAAAGCCTAGATCCAATATACTATATATATATATATATATACTATACTATACTAAGACAAAATGGAAATTAACTACTTGAAGGTAAGAACAGGGCGTGATAACATTAGCTAAAATAAAGCATGTAAATAACAAAAAAAAACATAATCTGCCTTCTCAAAGGCTACTCCTGGCTTGAGTGACTGGGTGAAGTCCCCTCACTTTATTAAAGCTGGAAAAGCTCAATATGGGATCTGAAAAAGTGAAAGCTTAAAGACAAAAACACAACACTGTATGAGAACTTGGATCCTTAACAGAATCTAGTTAATTTAGAAATGAACTGATTGCCATTAAATTCCCATAATGTGACGCTAATACACAGCCGCCGTTTAAGGGCACCAAAAACAGCATCGCTGTGTGAAAACTTAAACACTTAACAGAATCTACTTAGTATGAAGATGAACTAATTCCTATAATGGAACGCTGACTCACAGCCGCTGCACGATATATAGATATATATCTATATCTATATCCGGGCCAAGTGAATCTATATATATCTATATCTATCTAACTATCTATATAGAGATAGGTATATGTATATATATATTGCTGGATGTTTCCCGCTGCTCCTTTGGATTTCCAGTTCGATCAGAATCAGCTTTTATTGGGTTACGGGACCACAAATTCCTATTTCATATCTTTTCACAATTCGCTCAGCCCAGACACTGCAATGACAGTCTTTGTCCACCAGGACCATGCACTAGGGCTCCCTTCTACTTTTAATTTCCTCCTCTTGGTCCTTTCCTTCCCCTGTCCTGAGCCAGCATACTCCAAAATCACATTTTTATCATTTCTAAAAGTTTTACCAGGAATTAATTAATTTAGTTTATAAAACTGTGGTTATCAACAACCAGGCATGCTACTGGCCTGGGTCCGGGTCCAAGTTTTGGCTGAGGGGGAGAAACTATTCTTCTAGGCCCCAAGCACGATCAGTCACAACAATCACCTAACACTCACACTCTAGCTGGGAGATCTCCACAAGGTGCAAAAATGTCCAGTATAAGGGCAAGGAAGCCAAAATTAGTAAAATAGATAGAAAACGGGGTTCAAAGCAGCATCCATCCATTCAGCCAAAGCACTAGGTACAAATAGGAAAAATTCCAACAGAGTGTAAGGCAGTGTTCAAAATAATGTGCTTACTGCAACTTAAAGAAAAGTATCCAGGGCAATCTCACAAAACTAGCATCAAAGAAATCACAATGAAAAATATGATTTGCTTGTCCATTTTAGGTCTTCTCAACACTCTCCCCGCTCTTGTACCTTCATCCATAGCAAAATTACCCTCCCCTTGTAGGGCAGGATAACTATAGAGCAGATCTAGCATGGACTGGTCAAGATGGAAAAATATCCACAAGCTCATAAAACTTTAAGAGAAAATCCCAAACTGGGACAAAACTATTAAACTGCAAAAAAATCTTCAACTTTCATGAGTCCTTTTCTCAAAAGCCTCAATACTTCTCTTCAACCATGCTGTTCAATGGTCGCTTGGACAAACAGATCCTTTGATATAACCCTTCAGGATACCAAGGGAATGCCCTTTCCTCCTGACTGATCAATCTTCTAAAAAAAAAAAAAAAAAAAGTACTCTTTCAAGCCAAAAGACCCCCAGGGATAAGGCCAAGTCTCTCCAGAGCTCCTTCTACAATCTCCTCCCTCTCTCTCCTCAGCCACCTTCTCATTGACCTCTGAGCATGCTCATGTGGATATTTATATCCCAAACACGCCTTTTCCCCAAAAGATGGGGTTATGGTCA